>NW_022111372.1:49693884-49710305 GCF_000313985.2 Echinops telfairi
TTCCCCATCCCAGCGTTGAGAGAGGATACAGAACTAGGGGGAGAGGGCTGGGCCTCGGGGGTGGGGGTGGGGGGCCAAGAGGAAGCTCCTGCCTCCCCTCTGGAAGCCAGAATTGACTGACTGATGGCAGCAAGTAAGTAAACATATTCCCTAAAGTGGACTGAGTGGAGATTCCCTCAGAGGGTGACCACTTGTTAGAGTAAACCAGCCTTTAGCAATCGCAGGTGCGTAGGCGCAATTGTACGGCGATAATGTGTAAAGATCGTAGTAAAGTCACAGAGAATAGGAGGGATAGGAGAGAGGAGAAAGGAGTCAGACACATTTCATGGCAGCATGCTCACCTCCGGGGCGGCCATGATCTCAGCAGCCAGGTCCACACAGACAGAGAGAATCTTGACTGCCTTGGGATATCGTCGGTCGCCATAAGCCGCGCATCTTCAGGAGTTACATACATCACAAGGTGGGGGGGTCACCCCAGTAAAGTCCCTGAGCTCACAGGTGAGGAAAACCAATACCTGCTTTGGGGGAGGTATGAAGGGGGATGGGTGCCGCGGTGGGAGGATGTCTGCTTCTACAGGGAGACAGAATCAACCATGTGCTCCCTTTAAGGCAGCATAGCTGTTAACGGAGAATCTGTGGGAATAATATTTAAAGCAGGATAATGTACTTGGACTTTATCACTAACTTATCAAAATGGTGGCTTTCCTACCATGGAATATTAGCTTTCCAGATTCCCTCTGTTATAAGTTAGGGAATATAGTCATCATCGTAATTCCCTCAGGGTTAATTTCCCACAACCACCGTCTCCAGGGATCTCCATCCTTGGGGGCTGACCTGTCTCCTCATCCGTCTCCTCTCCTCTGTCAGAGGCCCTAGCTCACCTCCCCCTGAAGGGCCCCTGGTATCTTGACTGTGCGAGCCAGGCTGGCTTACTCCTGACCAGTCCCGGAGGAAGTCACCCACACTCTGAAGCGCCCGAAGGAGCCCAACCTTCCCCGCCATGCCACACCCTCCCTCATAGGAGGGCAGCTCTCCCAGCTTCCAGGCAGCCCACTCTGGCTGCTCCTCCCTCCCTGGAGGGTTTGAGCATTCCATGTCTTCCTTCACTCCAGGTGGGTGACTGGGGCCTAATCTAAGCATGGATGACTGGTGACTTCTTTTCCCCAGCAGGACTGGCTGAGAAGGAATGGCGTTTCAGCCCCGTGCAGGTGTGCATTCGCCAGGCCCAGTCTCTGTGATCTGAGCAACCCTGATGTGGTCTTTAGACACCAGAAGCAGAAGTTCATGACCTAGGTGTGGGCATCATGACCCCAGTCCTGAGTGAAAGGAGGGCTGCTTCCTCAAGCTACCTCAGAGCCTGTGCAAGAGGGAGGCCAGCCTCATCCACGCTGTGGCTCATGCCCAGCTTTGGCTCTCTGACTAGTTCCTGGGGGCAGATCCAGGCTCCTTTGAAGCAATGCTTCAAGGGGAAGACCAAGAGGAATAATGAGTGAGCATGCCCACTGAAGAAAGGCTCATTGGACTTGTGTTTATTATGTTTTACCTGGGCTTGTTTATTATGTTTCAACTTGTTGAAGACACTTTGCTTTAATGAGGGAGAAAGGGGAGTCAATGAAGGACCACATCTCTTTTCTTTTCATTTTCTATTAGGGCTTAAGTTCTGAGCACTAGGTTTGCAGAGGCCTATTGAGAACACTGAAAGCAGAGTCCCCACATGGAGGCTTCTGACCATTATTGGGGGGTTGGGGGCGGGGAGCTTTCATAGCACAGTGGGTTATGCATCAAGTTGTTAACCAGAAGATCAGCCAGCGGTTCGAAGCCATCAGCCTATCCCTGGGAGAAAGATGAGGCTTTCCACTTCTGTAAAGATGAAGCCTCAGAAACCCATTGGGGCAGGTCTCCTTTGTCCTATAAGGTTGCTATAAATTGGAATCAACCTGATGGCAGGGAGATTAATCTGGAACATGGTAGGTCTTGCCCTCGCATTCGTGTATGAGAGCGAACTACCACCACCTCAGTAGTGAGCCCAGGAAAGGGCAGGCTTCTTTAGAGACTTGGCTGGGTGTGTCCTTGACGGAGATTGTCTGACAGGGCTGCATAGTCATGAGTTATGTTTTGACCACCTTGGTCTGTAGGCGCTTCTGTCTAGCACAGGGGTCCTCAAACTTTTTAAACAGGCTCTTCTGTCTAGCACAGAAGACAAAAATGGTATTGACAAACGTTTTAAACAGGGGACCAGTTCACTCTCCCTCAGACCCATTGGAGGGCCAGACTATAGTTTTCTTTAAAAAAAACTGAACAAATTCCTATGCACACTGTACATGTCTTATTTTGAACTGAAAAAACAGAAGGAGGCAAAACACCTGGAAGGCCGGATAAATGTCCTCGGCGGGCCATATGTGGCCCATGGGCCATAGTTCAAGGACCCCTGGTCTAGCATAATATACGTGTCCCAATCATGGTCTTATTCCCATTTATATAGTCCTGCTTGCAACTGTGCTGCAGTGATCTGCCGTCAATCGTGCAGTGTCCTTTGCCCTTCCATGTCTTGTGTGAGCCTCTGGTTTTCTGTACGTCAATCCTCGGACGCCATTTTGACCTCCTGCTAATGGACTCCCTCATCTGGATGATCTGTCTTTGTCTTTATCTTGTCTTTTCCTGTTTAAGACTTAATAAATGTTCTCCTTGAATTGTATTTGAGATTTGGGATCTCTTTTGTACCCTGAAACAAGTTCAGCAAGTATTCATAGAGAATGAGTTCAGACCCAGCCGCTCTTCTATGTCCTGGGATTATAGGACTAGAGCAATGAGGGGAAAAAAGGACCAAGACCTGCTGTCAGAGAACTTATCGTCTGATAGGAAGGCAGGCAGAAAATTTCCAAAAGGGAAATGAAGATAAGTTTCCAGAGTTGTTCCTGATGTGGCTGAAAGATTGAACTGTATGGTAGGCGAATGAAGTGCCAATAAAACTGTTTCTAAAAATAAGAGTTGTGACGTGAACCACAGTTAACAGTTCAAACCCATCAGCTACTCCATGGAGAGAGCGAGGTTGTCTGTTTCCGTAGAGATTCAGTCTGGGAAAGCGAAAGGGGCCTGCTCTGCTCCGGCCTATAGGGTCGCCATGAGTCAGGCTCAGTTCCAGGGCAGTGGTATGGAGTGATTAGAAGGGAAGGCCACGTTAGGCAGACTACGCAGAAAGGGGCTCCACAGTGACAGTTTCTGTAGCATTTGAACATTGAGTATGAGCTAGGTCAAAGGATGTGGTAACTTTATAGTTGTTAGAGCTCCTAGAGATGATTAAACTCAGTGTTTTCTAGCCCCAATTTTATATATATGTATAATGTTTTTTTTTTTTTAATTTTCACTTGTGGTCCCCAAGCATGAGAAGGAAGCAGAGAGAAGCTGAGCGCTAAGAACTGCAGTTTCCCAAGAGGAAGCAGCAAAAGCTGATAAGACTGGAATGCTAAGGTAGTTAGTTCAACGTTCTTTTTCTCAACGATAAGGAACCAGAGAGCCAGTGAAGTGAAGAACTTGCCCAGAGTCACACAACTAGACAGTGGCAGAAAAGTACCCCAACTAGTACCCAGATCGCCTAGCTAGTACTTTACAGTCAGACAATATCCTGGGTGGTGTTAGACCCAAAATCTAAGCCTAGAGCTTGGTCTTGAACTTCTGGCTGTTGTATGACTACGTATTGGGTTCAGATCCTTGAAGAGATTGACTGAGAACACTTTGACCCAAGCACTGATATTTTCCGTCTCCTCCTGTGCATATGAGAGCTGGATAATGAAGAAGAAGACTGGAAAGGAATTATGGTATTGACAAGAAATATCAACTATGTTGTCAGAAGAACAAAGGAGCCTGGGTTACATGTTGGGTCAGCAATTCAAACCCACCAGCTGTTCTCTGGGAGAAATATAAGACTTTCTGCTTCTGTAAGATTACAGCCCTGAAAATCTAGGGAGCCCTTCTACTCTGCCCTGTACTATCACTATGAGTCCAAATGGGTTCCGTGGCAGTGGGTTGGGCTAGAAGAACGAACAAATCCATGCTGCAAGAAGCACAGCCAGAAAGCTCCTCGGGAGTGATGCTAGCAAGACTTTGTCTCATGTACCTTGGTTATGTCATTAGGAGGGACTAGTCCCTGGAGAGGGAGCCCTGGCACTGTAGTGGCTACCTGTTGGGCTTTGATCCTCCTGATCCATGAAACCACCAGCAAGCAGCTCCATGGGAGAAAGACTGGGCTTTCTACTCCCATCGACAGTCTCAGAAACCCACAGGGTGTCACTATGAGTCAGCACTGACTCGAGGGCAGTGAGCTTCATTTTTGGAGTCCCTAGAGAAGGACGTGGTGCTTGATGAAGTGGAGAGTCCGGAAAAGAGGAAGGCCTTCAATGAGATGGGCTGCCACAGTGGCTGAAGTAATGGGCTCAGGCTTAGCAGAGATTGAGAAGATGGCACAGGTCTGGCAGTGTCCCATTCTGTCATACATAGGGTCCCTATGATTCGGAACAAACACAAAAGCACCTGAAAACTGAAACAACTTTGTCTCCCTAGCTAGTTAGGGCCATGGCAGTCCAGGAACGGCATATATCAGTTTACAATCCAGGGTCTCTGTTGGGAGCAGATTAAGCTGCCAAACTGTTAGTCTTTCTTCCCAATGGATAGTCAATTGCTATCTTAAGTACAAGTGTCTTAAGATGTTTTACATAACTATCGCCGATGGACGTCATGAATCTCAACAGACCCATAGCAATAGAAGAAATAGACAAGGTCATCAAGGGATTACCAACAAAACAATCCCCTGGGCCAGATGCATTCACAGGAGAATTGTACCAAGCATTCAGGGAAGAACTGACACCAATCCTAGACAAACTCTTCCGGAACATAGAAAAAGACGGCAAACTCCCAAACTCTTTCTATGAAGCTAGTATAATTCTGATACCTAAAACGGGCAAGGATCCGACAAGAATCGAGAACTACAGACCAATATCCCTAGTGAACATTGAGGCAAAAATCCTTAACAAAATACTGGCCAGTAGAATACAAAAGCATATAAAACAAATAATTCACCATGACCAAGTGGGATTCATACCATGGATGCAGGGATGGTCCAACATATGAAAGATGACTAGTCTCATTTGCCATATTGATGTGAAAAACTATAAAACCACATGATAATATTGATAGATGATGCGGAAAAAGCATTCGACAACATCCAACACCAATTCCTGTTTAAGACACTCAAGAAAATAAGAATGGAAGGGAAATTCCTCGATATAAGCTTTATGTGAAAAACCAACAGCCAACATGGTAGTCAATGGAGAAAAGACACACAATCCCACTGAAAAAGGGGACAAGGATGCCCCTTGTCCCCACTCTTACTTAACATCATATTGGAGGTCTTAGCTAACAGCATAAGGCAAAGAAAAGAAATCAAAGGTATTCGCTTGGGGAAGGAAGAGGTGAAACTATCACTATAAGCAGATAATATGATTTTACATATGGAAAATCCCCAAAGCTCCACAAAGTTAGTACTGGAAGCAATAGAGGAATACGGCAGAGTGGCAGGATACAAGATCAACAAACAAGTCCATCAGACTGCTGTACACATTGGACAAGACCACAGAAGGGGATCAAAAGGGTAGTACCCTTCACAATAGCCAAGTACAAATTGAAATATCTAGGGAGATACCTGACTAAAAGAACAAACGATCTATATGAGGAAAACTACAGAACACTACAAGAAACCAAGAGTGACCTCAACAAATGGAAGGATATCCCATGCTTGTGGATTGAAAGACTCAATATAGTAAAGATGTCAGTTTTCCCCAAGGCACTATATAAGTTTAATGCAGGGGTATCAAACTCAATTAAAACGCGGGCCATTTATCTAGCTCAGAAGCAACAAAGCCCACATGGAAGAAGCACACCAGCCTGTGCGATCTCTTCTTTCTTTCCTGTCTTCTGAAAGACCGTTTGCTTTCTTTGCGTGTGATGTTCTTCATGCCATCCCACAGCTCACTGGGTCTTCTTAGTGTTTAATGCAGCAAATCTGTTCTTGAAATGTTCTCGGAATTGGGGTGGGGGTTGTATTTTGGCTCTCGTTCATTTTCTTTAACTTCAACCTGAACTTATGAGCAATTGGTGGTCTGTTCCACAGTTGGCCTCTGGCCTGGTTTGAGCTGATATTGAGCTACTCCATCTTCTCTTCCCACAGATGTAGTCCATTTGATTTTTGTGTATTCCACCTGGAAGAGTCCACATGTATAGTCAGTCACCTGTCATGATGTTGAAAAATATTTGCTATGAAGAAGTCATTGGTCTTGTAAAATTCTGTATGCGATCTTCAGCTTCATTTCTATCAACCTGAGATGGGTGTTTAATTATGGTGGCAGGAAAATTGGCAATGATTATGGGTAGTGGCAGCACGATGAATGTAAATGATACCACTAATTTGTACAACAAATTCATGTGTTCAAATTATGGGCCCAGCAAAGAAGACTTAAAGTACCAAGGGCTGCCAAGAACAAATCTGCCTTGGAAGAAGTACTGCCAAAATGCTCCTTAGAAGCAAGGGTGGCAGGACTTCACCCCTCATGTACTTTGAACATGTTATCCGAAGAGATCAGTCCCTAGGAAAAAACACCATGCTTTGGAGAGTAAGCAAAAGGATGCCCCTCAGTAAGGACCACCGTCGTGGCTGCAACAATGAGCTCAGGTTTAACAATTATAAGGACAGCACAGGGCTGGGCAGGGCAGTCTGCTGAGTTGGCACAGACTCGTGGCACCTAACAACATGCCCAATGGTACACCTGAAAAAGGCTGAGCTGGCACTCGTTGCTTTCTAACATAAATGCCTCTAAAATAAACATCAAGGGGCTTCAAAAAGGTTGTGGGAAAAAGGAGTGAAAAGGTAATGGAACTTTTCGAAACCGTCATCGTGCTTAGCTCTTGGGTGAGCTAAGAGTGACTCTGTGCTTAGAAGTCCTACCTTCCACACAAGACATCTGGGTGAGCATCCATCAAGGCACCTATGCACAGCCACGACCCCTTCACCAGTGGAGGCTATGTGCTAAACAGGTGTCAAAAGAGATTCCAGACTAAGGCTAGGAAGAAAGGCCTGGCAGTGTACTTCTGGGGGCGGGGGAAGTCCGTAGTACTCACGGGATCACAATGGACTGATCTGCAAGCAGTCCTGGCAATGGCCTGGGGAGCATGCTGTTCAGTTGTACAAGGGGGGCCCACAGCTCTTCAGTGGGATGGCTTCAGCGAATAGGATGTAAAGAGATAATGTACTTGCCAAGCAAGTGCTCATTATGATTATGACGATCATGCAGGCCAGACACCATGCCAGATGTCCTGCATTGTCGGTTCAGCGTAACCACAGCCTGGCCAGCCAGGGAGGGGCGTCAGCTCCTCGGGTAGCACTGATATTCAGAGGGGCACAGAGCCATCACTTCCCCATGGCAACCGCCACTCTACCTTCTTCCTCCCCTGGGAGCAGCTGCATGGGAAGTGGGGGCACTATAGAGTTGGGCTGCATCAGGGCTGGCCAAGGACACAGAGAGGGTGGATGCTCATGGGGGCATGAGGCAGGCCACAGGGGCTGTACACAAAGGGGAGTTCACGTTCTCTGCAGGCTTGGCCACGGCTCTGTCCTGCTCTTGGTGGAAAGAACGTGGGTTTCAATGTCTTCGCATGTTCCAGGTGATTACAGAGCTGGGGGCCTTGAGATCACACCCATTTCTCCCCACTCGAAGGGGCTGTCCTACCGTCCTCATCCTGCGTCAGGTGGCACAGCCAGGACTAGCCGGAGACTGGTACACAGAGAGCACTCTACTCTCCTTTGCCGCGCCTGGAGCGGGGGCAGAGAAAGGCCATCCCTCATCTGGCGCTGGGGGCCCTGCATGATTATGTGAGACCAATTTAGAATCACCACCTCAGCTATACATCTGACGGGCTACACGGCGCCTCCACTTAAATCTCTGTTTATGCACAAACGGTGTAGCGCACAGTCCACACAACTGCACAATGCAGCTTCAAGAGTACCCTCAGTGGAGTCCTGGGATGTGCTGTTGACTCCTCTCTTGAACTCTGGGCTGCAATCCCCCCTTCTCCAGCTCTTGAGGTGTCCCAACAGGAGAGAACCCAACCCTAACTGGTCTTAAGTCTCTTCTGACTTCTGCCCTAACCCTTCGCAGGTAAATGCCTGAGACCTTGCAGGGCCCTTAACCTCCCCTTCTCTCCATGGCCCAGGCCTCCCTCAGTGTCCCCAAGGCCACTCCCTAATCCACAGCCTTCCAGGGCTCCCCCAGATCCCTCCTTGGCATCTGATCACTGCTGAGCTTCACTGTGCTTTGGGAACACTCGAGATTCCACTTGCCCATCCTCATCATCAGGAATGCGGCCCTCCCTCCCTGAAGCCCTCAGTACCCTGTTGCCTCCTCCTTCCTCATCTTCACCCTGTGAGGCAGGGTGAAGCAGCTCTCTGAATGGGCTCAGAGCCCGACAACAGGGCCTGCACACAGCCAGGCTGCCCAGGTGGGTGTGAGTGGATGGGTGTGTGTGTGTGTGTGTAAGGGAGCACACAGAAACCCGTGCTTTGTGCTTCTCTTTCCACCTGCAGCCTCCGCTGCCCTGCACTGACTCCTTGCCAGCTTAGAACTCAGGGAAGTGTCACTTCCCCCCAGCCCTGCCCTTCAGCCAACAGACACACTGGTGGCTCACAGCACACTGTTTGCCTGGCCCTCCTTTGTGAACATTTCCCTTAGCTGCTATTGCATTAAATCAGACAACTTCACTGGAAAGGCCAGAGTTCTGGTTTCTTTCGGAAAATCCCGGAGATCCAGCAACATGAAGTCCACAGTTGGGCCTGGTGACAGCCAGCTGGAGTCCTGTCTCACTGTCCCTTTTGTGGGGCCCGCCTTGGTCCTGGCCCACTGACATCAGTGCCTGGCTTCCAGGTGGGGTCCGTGCCCAAGGTGTAGAAGATCCAAGAGGGTCCTGACCAGGCTTGCTGCCCACAGCCCTGCCCCCACACTCGCTATCAGCACACAAAGAAGGGTCCGAAGGCAGGAGGGCAAACGCTAGGGCCTCACTCCAGCCTCTCCCGCCACCGCTGTCCACAGGCCCCTCTGTGTCCTGGCCCGGCTCGGCTCTGCCTGCGCCAGGGCTGGCTGTCGGTGGGCCCAGGCTGCTGGCACGCCTGGGAGATGGCCCGGCCTGAGGCCTTGTGCTGGGTGGCGGCGGTGGGGCCTGCAGGTGCAGGCTGTGTCCTGTCCACCACTCAGCCCAATGTGCACCAGGGGGTAGCGGCCTGATCGCACTCCAGCAGGATGTTGATGACCGTGCAGGGAGCCCCGCCCACGGCCAGGGCTGTCCGGGAGCTCACACGGTACCGCACGGTGCTCAGGCCTCCCTCCCGGTCCACCTTGAATTGCTCCTGGGGAGGAACAGAAGAGAGAACATTTACGTAGGGCTTGGGGAGCAGCTGGGTCCCCATAGGTCCCACGAGTGGAGGCCCTGCCCCAGCTGCAGCCCACCAGGAAGTGAGTTGCTATTGCGGTGACATGCCTCCTGGAGAAGAAGCTGTTTCAGAGATGAGGCCTCTGGGATTCTAGCAACTTCAGCTGAGCTGACCCCCACCCCAGCCTGGACCCCCACAGCCCAGGATGTCCCTATCGGCCACCAGAGCAGCACACAGTGTCCAAGCTGAATGCCCCTCAACTGACCTGAGGGGAGTGGGAGGGCAGGCTACAAGGGCCCAAGGAGTGCTTAGTGACTTGCTCCGGCCCTGTGGTCCCCACACCACCACCTCCCTGTCCCCAGCGAGAGCTGCCAGCACCTGTTTCTGAGCTGCGATGCGCTTCTGGTCCCTCTTCCGCCAGGCTGGGTCGTGCACATGGTGAAAGGTCTTATACCCCGTTGTGATTCCGGAAGGGCGGAACAGCTAGGGCCAAGCAAAGTCAGCGTCAGGCAGCTCCTCCCGAAGCCCTGGCCTCCGCCCCAGCACCCTGGAGTCCCTGCCTGCAGCGGCGCAGGACCCACTTTACAGAAGGGGAGGCAGAGGGCAAGGCACTGGTTGGGTGACCCAGACTCAGGGCCAGGCTGGGACAGCCCCTTGAGAAGGGACCCTCTGGGGGCCGCCACTGCTCTGGTGCCCAGGGAGGGCCTATGTTACCTGGAGACCAGCTCCTTTGATGCGGCGGTAGAACTCGTCGTCCTCGCGGCCCCAGCCCCAGAAGCGGTTGGACATGCCGTTGCACTGCAGAGATAGGCGATGTCACTTGCAGCACGGTCTGCTGTCATTCGGGTGCACCCGCTGTACCACTGGCTGGGCCAGGGCTCCCCCTCTGCCAGGCCCTGCTGTGCTCAGTGAGTAGCCAGGGACCGGGGAGGGGCCAGCATGCCGCAATCCCTTTCTCCTGGGGCTGTAGACTCAAGTATAATGACCAGCTTCTCCAAAGCTGCTGGCTGGCCCAAGGGGCTCTGGGACAGGGGTGAGAGGTCAAGCGGGCTTTGCAGGCCATGAATCTGTCACCTGGCTCTGGAAGCCAGTTCTAGTCATCGCTTGAAGAGGGCTCCTGGTTCCAAGCCCCTCTGTGCCCCCCACCTCCCCACCCGATATACACACCCTGTGACTGATGCAGGCTGGGCGAGCTGCACTCAGGCCGGCCCCCACCACCCGGGAAGCTGCTCTTCTGCGCAGCAGAGCCCACCTGCGCAAAGCTCTACTCCTTTACAGTTGGAGCTAACTCCTCAGCGAGCAGGGTGGGGGTGGGGTGTCTCACCAGCTGGTAGTGCTGCTTAGAGAGCAGCAGGATGCCACCCACATAGGTCTTGTAGTGGTAGAGCGGGTGGAGCTCCGGGGAGGCCACATGGAAGGGCCCGGCTGCGGGGAAGCCATAGTCCAGCTCCTCATTAAGGGGCAGCAGGTCCACGTCATGCATGGCGATGTAGTCCGTGGTGTTGCTGCTCTCCAGGAAGCCCACGTTGATGAGTGCTGCCCGATTGAACCTGCGGGCACAGTCGAGGCCGGCACACTGTGCAGACATCACCGCCCGACCTCAGGGAACCCTTTTCTCCCACCGGCCGCCGCGCCCCTGCCGCCTTCCCAGAGGGAGCGTCTGACAGGAACCAGCAAGCGAGCATGCAGTCAGCCTGCTGTTATGGGCAGGGGCGCAGGGCTGGCACTGCTCAGAAGCCTCGGGACTATGTGTGCGGAATGAGCCATAGGGAATCCAGGATGGTGCCCCATGCAGGGGAATGCCAACTGCCAAGGCCACAGACAAGAGCAGCCCAGGAGGGGAATGCGGGGAACTAGGCAGGGGGTGGGCCACTGGGGACTCTGGCTTTAGAAGTCCCACAGAGCGGGGAACCACAGAGGTCCTGAGCCAGGCGTGCTGCCCTGTGACATCCATTTCCCCGAGCTTGCTGTGGCTGGAGTGTAGGGGCGAGGGGGGAACAGGGAGACAGATGGAGGCTGTTACAGCCATTGAGGCAAGCCTGCCATGGCCACTCGTAGGTAGAACTTGTGAAAGTTCTCTTCCAGTTGCATCTATGAAGGGGCTTCCAGATAAAGCATGTGGGAAAGTGGAAAGAAGAGAGAGCGGAATTTCCCGACATGTGTCAAGTCCCCAGGGCTTTCCCCATGAAACCGGAAGCAAAGGAAAGGCGCCAGTGGAGAAGGAGGGAGGGGAGCAAAGGCCGAAGGGGAGTGGAGGGTGGGAATGGGGGGTTGGGAAGGGGGCAATGCGTGGTCAGAGGAAGGTGAGGTCTTCAGATAGCACGGTGGGGAAGGGCGGGCAGTCAGGCTGGCGTTGGCTGGCAGCTGGTGTGCGTGCCCCGCCGTAGCGGGAGCGAGATTGTCAAGCTGGCCCTCTGGGCAGGAAGGGACAAGGGCGCCGAGTGTTTGCTGGGCGTGATTTAATGTGTGTGCACCCATCACCCTGGAATTCACATGGAGTTGGGGGGCAAGGGGCGGAATCAGGGGCCCAGGAGGGAGGAGGCTGCAGAGTGCAGTCAGCGCTGGAGCTGTGGCGGTGGAGGCGCCGTGTCTGGTGATGGTGAGCACTTTCGCACGATGAGTCTCCCGGTCATCCCCCTTCAACAGACCCTGCCTGCACCCCCCAACTCCGCTCCTCCTGCCTGCCCTTCAACCGTTCTGGCCCTGCCTTGTCATCCTGGACAACACGCCAAATGACCTCCCGGCCGGCCCTCTGTCCGGGTACCATCACTACAGAGGGAGCAGTCACTGTGTGCCGATGGGAATCAGTTCAGGGCCTCTCTAAGATTTCTGTCACTGCCCTAGGAAAGCTTCCCTGCTGCCGGGAAGGGGACAGCAGGCCAAAAGAGGCCAGCTGAGCACCTGGAGAGGCGGTGCTGGGCCAGAGGAGGTCTGGCCGTGGGCCTACCTGAAATGGTCCACCTGGTTGAGCACATAGATGTGGTGCTGGATCTTCTTCCTGCTCAGGAAGCGGTGCATGTGAGGCACAAAGACCAGGAGCTCCTCAAAGCGCTCGCGGAAGGGCACCAGCACTGCCAGGCGGTGGGGCCCCCAAGACGGGTCTTCTTCCCAGTGCTCAGGAGGAGGCTCTGGGGGACAGGCCCGCGATGGGCCAGGGGTCTCCTGCCCTTGTCCTCTGGCCCCCCGGGCCATGTCTCCTGAGCAGCTGAGCTGCAGCCAGAGCAGGGAGAGGAAGCCCAGTAAGAGACAGGCAACGAAGAGGTGGAAGACGGAGCACTTCCGGGACAAGCCAGCAGGGAGCAACCTGGACCTGGGACAAGAACAGGAGTCAGAGGGAAGGGCTGGGCCCCTTCCTGGCCTCCTGGTGAATCAGCACACGTGGCGGGGCCCACGCCCTGGGAGTTAGTGCAAAAGCAACTTAGTGTTTTGGCTCGGCCGCTCTCCATGCAGCAGAATCCTGTCTAGCATTCTAGCCTGGCCTGCACCACCACCACCACCACCCCTAACCCCCGGGAACGCCTGGCGGAACAGTCCCAGCTCCTTGCCACCTGCCGCTTTTTTCTTCTGAGTCATGATCAGACTGCCGGATAGCTCCTTGTGAACAGAAGCAAGGGTCTCCTGCCACTGTACCTGCCGCTTCCCAGGACAGCAGTGTCTCCGTGTCCTGAGCTCATAGCAAGAGCCCTGTCTCAGAGCCATCCGAGGCAGGCCCTCTCATAGCTGCCCTGCAGATCCATCACCCACAGAAACCTCAGCGTCATCCTGCTGCGCAGGCTTAGCTGCAAGCCCCCGAGACACCTGTGTGGGTGATGGCATCCATCCCAAGTGAAGTGGCCCATGTTTACCCTGGAAGGCTCACCTCTGCCCCCAGATTAGTGCCAGGCCTCTGCTGACCGTGCTAGTTCACTGCACAAGTTTTAAAGCAGCCATGTGGCAAGAGATGAAAGGCAGGTGAGGGGAAGTGGGACAGGGGCTGGAGAGACAGTTAGCTGGCTCTCTTGGCCCCTGGGTGGTGCTGGGAAGAGACTGCCTCTGAGGTGAGAAAGCACACAGGACCAGAGGCTTCCTGTGCTCCCTTTGCCCTTCTCCCTGGGGGCTCCTGAACCGAGGACACACCCGCCACGCTTCCCAGGAAATAACCTGCAGAGGGGTGTTCCCTCCACTCTGAACAGCAACAGTTAGCTCCCAGGGCGTGGGGAGTCTGTCTCCTAAGCCATGACTAGGGGTCCCCAGTTTACAAAGGGGAGTGTCTGAGTGGCACAGGTGGGTAGGAGCTCGGCTGCTACCTGAAAGGTTGGAGGGTAGAGTCTACCCTGAGATGTTGTGGACGAAAGGCCAGGCGGGCTACATCTGAAAAACCAGCCAATGAAAGGCAAGCGATCTGGTTTGTTTATAAGCTAAAGGCCAGACTCTTTGGCTTGATAATGAAAGCCCTCTGTGGCCCCGCCCCTCTAGACTATCACACCATGTAACACCTGTCGTGGTCATTCCTGCTCCAACCCTCATGCAGGCTATTCCGACTGCCTGAAATGTCCTTCTTGATCATAGCTGCCTGGAAACGACCCCCTAGCCCTCAGGACCAAACCCTAGGTTATATACTGTTCCCCCTAAACATGTCTCTGGGCTTCCTCCTTCCTCCTCCCCAACTCTCAGTCACCAAGGGTTTCCAGGGGCTCAGACACACTGCCCGAGGCTTCTGAGGCCCCAGGCCACATCACACATGGGGGGCACGCTCCCTTGCTCAGTGAGTTAGAAAGTTTGAACAGACAGGGCATGCTTTAGGTCACACACAAGAGCCAGGCCAACTCTCATTTGTGTCTGAAGCAACTGCCTACCTGGAAGCCAGCAGCCCTGGAGCCAGGCCCAGGTCCCCCCACAGGCCTTCTAACTTACCCCCCATTGTCCTGTAGAGGTGCTTTCCTCTGAGGAGGGGCGGGGACCAGTCCTGTGAGCGGCCTGGGAAGGCTGGAACCTCTACCGAGTCTCCCTCTCCCTCTCCCTGCGGGCTCCTTGGGAGGGCGGGGCAGAGAGCTGGGAGAGGGACATGGGGTCATGGTCCCCCTTTGGGTGAAGAAGCAGTGACCATTATTCAGGAAGGGCATGTTTGACGGGGCATTACTTGTACTTGCGGATCCCTTGGTTCAGCTTCCCTGCCTTTTAGGATCGCATCCCAGTCACTCTCCTCCTATGCCCCAACGGCCCAAATGACTGAGCAACTGCCAGACTGCCAACTCCCAGGGCAGTGGGCACTGAGAACAGCTGCTCCTAGTACCACCTGGTGGCAAACTACAGATCTGCAGTGCCAGCAGCCCCTCTCCATGCCCTATGCTAGCAAAAGCTGCATTCAAACCCAGCCAGGCTGGCTCTGGGGCCAGCGCTCTTAATTGCTACACTGGCCAGCATCTGTTGAATGCATCTTTGTATCCCTGCGTGAAAAGTGCTGCGTTGACGTCAATAAGGTTTTCTGGCTGTGATGTTCCAAATGTGTATGGAAGGGATCAGAAATGAAAATGTTCCTCCTTTACTTTACTTTCTTCCTCTCGAAAAACCCTGGCAGCCCACAGTGTGAATACTCAGTGTTCCAGTTACACTGCTGTGAGGGGCCACTGAGCTTGTTCTCACTCAAAGGACCCTATGTTTAACAATGAAGCAAGCGATGCCTGCTCAGAATTGTCGTGATGCTGTCATGGTCGCACTGCCATCAAGCCAGTGCCCACTGGAGACCCCACAGGGCAGGGAGAACTGCCCCTGTGGGTTTCCATGGCTACACATTTATGGGAGCAGAAAGCCTCATCTTTCTCCACTGGAGAAAGTGGCTGGTGTGTTTGAGCTGCTGACCCCGTGGTTATCGCCCACTGTACCACCAGAGTTTCCTATGGCACCAGGAACCTGCATGGGGACTGGGAGACAAGTGGCACCTCCTCTGTGCCACATACAGTGCCAAAGACTGGACAAAGTGGCATGTGACTGATCGCCTTGAATCCCCAAACAGCCCCGCAGGACAGATTTTGCCATGCCCAGTTCAGACATGGAAAAGCTGAGGTCAGAAAAATGAGCCATCCGTTTCTGCTCCCATGACTATTACAGAAGGCCTGACACCGCAGTCCACGTTTTCTACCACTCCTGGTTTATCTCAACACAAAGGCTGCAACAATCCCCAAAGATAAACAGTTGTGCCCCCACTTTCCAGTTTGAAGCCCCTGGCAAACTTAGAAGACATAAATGGAATGGGGTGTCATTTGCTGGGTGGGGACCCACTCACTGGCAGCTATTCTGTGTGAGAAGTCTTCTGGGCACATGTGGAGACTCAAATCTAGGCAGCCAGTTAATTACTTTCCGCCCCGTCGTGCTTTGTGGGAAGTATCTTTACCTGTGGTGTGGGCCAAGCTCACACCTAACACACGGAGCAAGCCCCCAATCAGGGACCGCTGCCCTGAAAATGGCTCTAAGTATGTGCATAAGTGCCCAGAGCCAGCCACGAAGTGACCCGCCGGGCTGAACTACAAAGCTGTGATCTGGTATGTTCTGGGTGGTGATCCCAACGGGGTAGATGGGGGGAATCTGAGGTCAAATGGCTGTGATGAGAGACAGAGACCAGGGAAACCGGGTGAAGACACTCAGAGAGGCCAACAGAGTCAGAGACCCACACAGAGAGAGACAAGGAGCGGCCAATGGAGAAAACACAGACATGAGCGAACGCGGCTCGCAGCGACGGAAACTCACACGAAGAGGAACACGGAGCTACACAGGGGGCCGGAAACTCACGAGAGGACACCGGGACCCGCGGGGTCAGAGGCCGCGGAGTGGCGGCCACGGGAGAAGACGCGGCCCCCCGCCGCGCGAGCCCGTGACCCACAGGAAGCACGGAGCAGAGCCGCGGAGAGCCGGAGCCGCGGCGGCCTCGGGCGCGGAGCCGCCGCGGGGCGGCCGAGGAAGGAGCCCCCGGCGGGAC
>NW_022111372.1:49710788-49717393 GCF_000313985.2 Echinops telfairi
GCGCGCCGGGAGCGCCCGCCCGCGCGTCCCCGCCGGGCCGGCTCCTAGCTGCCCTCGGGACCCGCTTGACATTCCGGAAAATATTGGCGACTGTCCAGAGGCCACCCAAAATGTCACTGGGATGGGACTGGAATTGAGATTCTAGAGTCCAGCGCTCTGGGGCAGTCTGCCTCGTCCCGCTCCCTAAGGCGGGGAGCATCTGGATGTCTGTGCAGGCGGCGCCCCTGGCTTGGGATCTCTGAGCTCAGTCTTGGGGTCAGCTGTCACTCGCCGGAGTAAAGAGCCGGCTTCTGATCACCGGTTAACTGGTTAACTGGACTGGAAACTTGGCTCTGCCGCTTCAAACTACAGTCTCCCGGCACGTGTTTCCTCGCTGGGATGGCTGTATCTATAGAAATGCCCTCTTCTGTGTGGCATTCCACTGTGTGGATCATAACAAACTTGAGAAGAATGGGAATTCCAGAAGACTTCATTGTGCTCACGCAGAACCTATAGGTGCATCAAGAGGCAGTTGTGGTGTAACCTTGTTCCGTGGCTTAACCTCAGGAGAGGTGTCAGGATCGTATCCTTTCACCATACTTATTCCATCTGTATGCCGAGCAAATCATCAGAGAAACTGCATGATTTGAAGAAGAATGCAGCATCAGGATTGGGGGAGGGCTTATTAACACCCTGTGATATGCAGATGACATGACCTCACTTGCTGAAAGTGTTAGTACTGCAAACACTTGAAGATCAAGGATTGCCGCCTTCTGTGTGGATTACAACTCATGGTAAGGAAGCAAGGTAACATCATGGTGAATGGAGAAAAGGTTGACGTTGTTAAGGATTTCGTCTGGCTTGCTTCCACCATCAGTGCTCATGAAAGCAGCAGTCAAGTGATCAAATGACAGAATGCATTGAGCAAATCTGCTGCACAAGACCTCTTTAAAATGGTGAAAAGCAAAGATACTACTTTGAGGACTAAGGTGTGTGTGCCTGACCCAAACATGGTATTTTCAGTTGCCCTATGTGCATGTGACAGTTGAACGCTGAACAAGGAAAACTGAAGAAAAACGGATACATTTGTACTATGGTGTACAAAGAATATTGAAAGTACCATGGAACCCTAGAAGGACAAATACATCTGTCTTGGAAGTAGTACAGCCAGAATGCTCCTTAGAGACAAAGATAGCAAGACTGCATTTTCATGTATTTTGGACATATTTCCATGAGAGACCAGGCCCTGGAGGAGAATAACATGCTTGGTAAAGCAGAGCGGCAGTTTAAATGAGGAAGGCCCGCAACAAGATAGATTGGCACAGTGGCTGCAACAATGGGCTCAAACATAAAAACATGGTGAGGGTGGCACAGGACCAGGCAGTGTTTCACTCTGTTGTACACAGGATTGCTATGAGTCAGGACTGACTGGACTGTGCCCAGCAACATTCTATGTGGTTGCTATGAAGATTTCAGGAGAAAATGCAAACATACTTAATATACTTGCTACAGCACTGGGTATATATTCCCTCTGTTGGCTGAGAGGATCCTTTGGTAGAATTAAAATGAGAACTGAAAAAGGGAATGATTTCTTTCTGTCACTATGAGAACTTAGGCCCCTCCAGACCAGCCTCCCACCTGGGAAAAGAGTGACAGATGTTAGACTCCATCTCCTCTGCTCTTTGAGACAAAGTTGATGTATCATAGTAAAGAACTCATCTCTCGCTCACTCTTGGTAGTAACTGGGTTGTACAAGCTATTTGTATACAAATTACTAGAGGCTAACAGTTTGAATCTATCCAGCTCCATGGAAGAAAACTGTGATCCAGTTACTGATTTCCTTCCATAAAGACTAACCTTCTCACTGCCATCAAGCGGATTCCTACTGAGAGTGATGCTGTGTGACAGAGTAGTACTGCCCCTCTGGATTTCAGAAATTAGACAGTCTTATGGAAGCAGCCAGCCTCATCTTCTTCCCAGGGAACAGCTGGTGGGTTCAAACAGCTGACCTTGCAGTTAGTAGCCACTAACTGTATAACCCACTACACTTCCAAGTGTCCTTCCCATTAGGATTACTGCCAAGGAAATAGTTATAATCTATTAATACTTGGGCTCACCATAAACCAGAATCAACTCAAGGGTGACGGGTACTGAGTTCTGACTAGATGCCTGTCATTGTTCTAAATTCCTGACTACTGTTATCTCATTCAAGAGCCCTGGTGGCACTGTGGGTTACATGAGCTGCTAACCATAAGGTCACTGGTTCAAATTCACCAGCTGTTCCTCGGGGAAAAAGAGAAAGCTGTCTGCTCACAAGATGTGGTCTCAGAAACCCTATATATGGTCACTGTAAGTTGGAATCAGCTTAATGGGAGTGGGTTTGGGTTTTAATGGTATGGTGAGTTACACATTGGACTATGGTTCAAACCCACTAGCTGCTCTGTGGGAAAAGATGAGGCTGTCTTGCTCTCCCATTGATAGAGTCTTGAAAACCTAGGGAGCAGTTTTCCTCTGTCTTACAGGGTCTCTCTGAGTTTGGATTGATTCTATGGCAGTAGGTTTGCTTAGCTCATTAAATCCTAATGATCTGTTATGAAATGCCATTGAGTTGGGCCCCAACTCCTGGTGACAGTGTGCACAGCAGGATTGGATGTGGCAGCCTGCTTTTTTTGTAACTGGATCACAGGGGAGCTCTGCTGAAACCGATGCAGCCTCAGAGCAGCACACAAACCTCCGCTGACTTGAGTGGTGGCTACCCGTAAGGTATTGGTTGGGAATCGAACCGAGGTCCCTCACAAGGAAGGTGAGAATCCTACCTCTGAACCACTGCTGCCCCATCCTTCTGACTCCTGCTCTCTGCTTTAGAGACGAGGTAACTGAGGCACAGGGAGGTTTCAGTCTATAACTCAACCCCCATGCTTCAGAGGACATCCCAATGTATGGGAATTAGCCATTCCCAATACATACTCCTTAGCCCCATACTCCCAAGAGCAGAATCCACCTATCCCTGCCCTTGCTGAACACTCCCAGTTTATATATATAAAATCTGGATTGACTCATTAACTATGACCAAACTACCATACTAATATGGAACTCATACCTTTGCAATAGTAGTGTCCAAGTGGTACAAGCAGTTTGCACATATTAAGTGAAAGGGGGGCAGTTTGCATCCACCCAGCACCTCTGTAAAAGCCATCTTGTTTTTAACAGGAAGTCCTAGGTGGCAACATAAGCTCAGACTCCATTTTTCCAACCGGGCTGATGCAGTCAAGAATCCCGTAATTTCTCTCCCTGTCCCCAGGGTCTCGTACAGTCTGTGCGGTGCAAAGGGTTTCTCTTTATACCTAGCCTTTCTGGCCACAGGTTTAAAGTTTTACCAAAAGGATTTACCAGGCCAGCCTTGCAAAAGGATTGGACAGTTTAGTATGCAAAGAAAGTACATGTAACCCCTGCAGAGATTGGTCAAGTACTAAACTTGTGACCTACCGTTTAGTCAATTTGTGGCCTTTATAGGAAGTGTAGGCTTATAAAGAAGTTAATCACAGAGGTTTTGGAGAGGGGTCTGGGGACACCACTACCATTAAGAGAATGGAGCACTTTGGGACCTGGGGTCCCTTTGAGGAGTACCTCCTAGACCCAAGCATTTTAATACTAGAGCCAGGCAATGCAAGATGACATGAGGAAAGTAAGAGTGGCACAAATGGAAGCAAGAATCAGACCAGCAGGAGATGGCTGCAGTGGGCTTTGGGGCCCACAAAGTGAGAGTTGAGCATCTTTAGGCACCAAGTACTTGTCAGCAGTGCTAGCGTTATTATACGTGGGGTGAGCATGGCTGAGTAGCTTGGCTTAGATTGATGAACTGATCCTATATTGTTCCCAGTACATCCAGGTTAGTCCTGATCCTAAATTGTAGCCTGTTATTTCCCTGGTAAAAAGGCTGGAGGTTTCTGATCTCCCTCCTCCTGAAGTTAGACTTCTGATGCTACTAGCTCATTGCAGCCAGATTAACCACCCTTAATCTGGGCTCTACTAATTTTAACCCAGCCCTCCCCCATAGCTGAAACAGAATGATCTTCCATTTCCATACCAGCTGTTTACCTCTGCTTCCAATGTCACTGTTGTCATGGAATGAAGTGTCCCCCCAAAAACATGTTGGCTTGGCTGGACCGTGATTCCCAGTGATTTGGCAGTTATGTAAGGATGTAATCAGCCCCCATGAGATGGTCTGGGGTGATCAGTCTGTCAGTTGTGAAGACAATTAGGATAGGATGCAACACCCTTATTCACGGCACAGCTCCAATTTGATGTAAAGGTGGCATCACCTTTCTTAAAAGATGAACTGATCTTAAGAGACAAAGGAGAGGAAATTAAACAGAGGGGGAGACTTACTACCAAGACAAAGAACCTGGCACAGAGCATAGCCTTTGGACCGGAGTAACTGCGCACTGAAATCCTCTTAAGACCCAGGGGAGACACACACCAGGCCCACAGTGAAGAGACAAAGCCTTCCCCTAGAACTAGCACCATGAATTCACTTCTCGCTTCCTGGGAGAAAATAAAATTAGTTTGCTAAAGCCATCCAATTATAGCAGCACTAGATAACGAAGGGTGAGATGCCCTGGTGGCATAGTGGCTCCACACTGGGCTGGCCCACGAGGTCAGCAGATCGAGATCAGACAGGACTTCCTTCTCTTGGAAACAGTCTCAGAAACTTCCAGGGACAGTGCTACCCTGACCTATGGGGTTGCTGTGAGTCAGCATCCACTTGACGGCAGTGTAAGTGAATTAATGAAGACTATGGCCCAATCCTCCTCCTCCTTCAAGCGCCTTGGTGAAAGCCCCTGCTACTGGTTGAAAACATCAGTGTCCTCCCCTCACCCACTCAAAGGCTATTCCCCAACACATGCAGCAGTCCTACGCTCCGTGCACACCTTCCCGCAACACCCATGACTGTCGACTCAGGAAAAGGGGGAGTGGGGCACCTCACCAGGGAGTTGGTGCAGAGGACCGGTATGGGTTGGAGGCCCCACGCAGTGTACTTGTTGGGTGGTTTGGTCAAGCACATCGCTAACAGAGGGAGGAAGGGAAGCCTACGGGTCCTGGATGACGATTCATCCTGCCCACTGGGAGCACTACCGTTCCCTAAAGAAGCATCTTGCCGTCGTCATATCCACCAGCTAAAGTAACGCTGTCTCAGACAAGAAGTCAATTGCTTTTACTGGGAAACCAATGTAACAAACCTAGACTTATTGAAAAGGAAATCAGTAACTGAGGTCCTGCAGGGCCACCCCCAGCCAGCACCAAGGCTGACTTGACCTGACCCCAGTTCCTCCGGAGTCCCCAAAACAAACCATGTGGAGAAGATGGGGGGTCAAAGCACTTCTCTACAATGCCCCCCCTTCCACTCTACCCTTAAGTGACACCCCCTCCCCCTACCTCCCCATGGATTGCAAGCTGGGCCAAAGGTGCAGGAGCCAACAGTCGAGGTTCCCACGGTGGCGGATCACAGCCTTGGCACTGCCACCAAACCTTGCCCCCCCCATCCCCACCCTGCCCCCATTAGCGAAGACAAGAAAGACTGGCTCGCCCCGCTCCCCCCAGACAGTAGGCCCACATCAATGATCAGTAACACTGTGATTCTGAGGTGTCAATGGGGCTCCTGGTGATTACTGCAGAGGGCCTAAAGTCCAGGGGAAGAGGTAGACCTTAGCCCCACCCCCGCTAAGTATCAGTCAGTCCGACTGCTGCCCTCAGTTTATGCCTGGGGTACCAGCAGCCCCTCTCCTCCAGAGCATCCGAGATTGGGAGAGTCCTCCTGCCAGAGAGAATTCCATTCCCAGCAGTCCCGCTCCCCCAGCAGGGGAGGAAGTTGGGCCAGCCAGGCCTGCGGTGGTTACACAAGCTTCTTGGCTTCAAAGAAACTCTTGAGGTGCCGCATCTGCCAGACGCCAATGGCCACGAGGATGAGGGTCTGCAGGATGGACCACCACAGCACCCGCTGGTTGGTGCTCTCACTGGTCAGTCGGAAGCGCTCTTCTCGCCACTGTGGGAGGGCAAGCAGAAGGGAGCCTGCGTGAGCTGTGCCCACACAAGGCTGCCAGAGCTAATGGGCTCCTGGCCCCGGAGGATGTCCAGGGCCGGCCAGCTCAGCTCAGGTTCTAGCCCCGTGGCTGCAGAGAGCTACAGCAACTGGGTAGTCAGGAGCCACCTGGGGCCTATTGCTGTGTTTCTCAAGTGTGAGACCCAGGCCCACCTCGTCCTGCCTGGGGCCTGAGGGAGAGGTCAAGGCGTTGTGCTCTCACCCCACCATGCTGTCCTAGAGCCCTCAGGAGCGGACATGCTTGGAGCCCTCTGCTTGAGTCTCCCAAACAGCACCTTGAAGACTGGGCACAGGTGGCAAACTGGTGGCCCAGGGGTGGGATCTGGCCTGTGTGTGCATTTTGTTTGGCTCACATGGTTTGAAATTTTCAAGTCACTGGCAGATTTAAAAACAAGGAAATTTTCTGCAAGGCACTGAATAGTAGGGACTGCCACTTAGATGGGTCCCTGTCCTACAGGTCCGTGTCACACGCTCAGTCATAGCATTTGCCTGGCTCTTGAGCACCAGTGGGTTTTAGATCCCTACC
>NW_022111372.1:49717997-49720359 GCF_000313985.2 Echinops telfairi
GCACAGGCGGCATTAAGAGGGCTTGGTTGGGCTGACACTCTGCGCGCTATACAATGAGTTCAGCAAACGTGTCCTGCGTGTCCACTGGTAAGCCAGCCGGTGTTCTGCAACCCAAACCAAACTAACGGCCTTCGAGTCAACTCTGGCTCATCGCGACCCTCTAAGGCAGGGTAGAACTGTCCCTCGTGGGTTTCCGACAGGAACAGGATGGTGCGTTCAAACTGCTTGTGGTAAGCAGCCCAACGTGTAACCCACCATTAGGAGACACAAAATGCCACTTCAACGCACTCCCAGTTCCAGCCTTCCCGTCCTGACAACAGGGCTAGAGAATAAGGGCTGTTGATCCCAGGTGGACCCACTTACCAGCATCCCTCCAGCAAACAGGGAGAACTTGGTGGAATTTGAGTGAAGACAGATCTGGTGCTCGCCAGGGGTGTGGGAGGTGAACGTGAACCTGCCCTCTGAGCCATACTGCCGGGCCAGGATGACCTGGAAGGAGGGGTGGGGTGTTACGGTAGGGATGAGGCTGGAACCCACTCAAGGCTCCAAGTGCCATAAAAGTGGGCAAGAAGAGTCTTCAGCACCTCAACACACTAAAAGCCCCAAGTGGCTCTGCAGTAGCTGCCAGATGCTTGTCTGAGAACTTCGGGGCTGGGTGGAGGTGCTGGTATCACGTTAGTGGGTTTGGGCATCTTGTTATCAGTATCTCAGTCCCTTCTTTTGGTAGGCGAGTGTGCTTTGTTGTAATAAAAGGTAACAAACAGCACAAGGGTTTGGGTGTTTTTGTTTTAATAACCTTATGTGCCAAAATTTTTCAAGTTGTTCATTCTGGCTCCATCAAATCCCAAGGTCTGGCCATCGTCGTTGTCAAGCTGGCCAAAAACCTGTCGGTTTCCATCACTGCAGTTCCTGGACCCGTCACACCCACAAACGTAAGCGTGTGTACACTTCTCGGAGCAGGAAAAAGGGACAAGAAGGGCAACGGACTTGCCCAGTGTGGCCTGGAGCGAAACCCAACACCTTCCCACAACTGGGACTGGTTTCCTCCCGTTTTGGGAAGTGCGGAAACTAGGTGGGGAAGGAGCGAGCGGCGCCAGTTTGGCCCGGCCCTGCATGCGGAGTCAGGGGCCGGCTCACCTTGTCCTCTGGGTCCTTGACTTCCACGAACATGCCCAGCCCGGGGGTGGCCGGCTGGTATTCCTCCCGCTGCTTGTCGTACAGCTGCGTCCGGTAGTTTCCTGGAGGGAAGCGGGGCGAACCCGGTGAGAGGAGCGCGAGCCGGCCGTGGGCTCGCGACCGCCAGGAAACTGCCAGCGGGCTCCTCCCAGCTCTCAAGACGGACTCTCCCAGGCCCCCCGCGCCAGGATCCCGATCTTCTGCCAAACTCCCTCCTTCCCGGCGCCCCCGCACCTATCACCATGGTCTCGTCCGGAATTTCCTCAATAAAGCACTTCTTCTCAGTCTCCCCGATGTGGAAGTAGAGCGCGCTGCTGCGGGCCGCCAGACACAGCAGCAGCAGGAGGGCCCGCACTAGCTGGCGCGGCCCGGCTCCAGGCCCGGGCCCCACGACCCGCGCGCCCTGCTCCGCAGCCATCTTGCCCCACCTGCCCGAGCAGCCGCAGTCGGCCGCGCCACGTAGCCCTGCGCCGTCGCGGGGCCTGCTGGGGCCGCGAGTTCGGCCTGGAAAACTACAGGTCCCAAGATGCCCCGCGGCCTCGGCGCGGCAGTCCCTGATTGGAGAGCGGTTTCCGGGTCTTCTCTGAGCTGGGACGCCCGAGGTGCACAATTCTTCCGGCTGCTCTTCCACGTGGCCGGGTGACTGGTGGTGGGATCATCGTCTTAACCCAGATGGTGAAACTAAGGCAATTTATTTGGGGTTTCGAAGGGAATTTTGAGCAGGAGTTGAACCTGAAATCTGTAACTACCACTTCTCTGTTCAAAAAATGGACTTTGGCTGGCGCTCAAGTGGGAAGAGAATGCTTTGAAAACGATGATGGCCGCATATGTGCGAAGGTGCTTGACACTGGAATGTGTGGATTGTGATGAGAGATGTAAGAGCCCCCAGTAAAAGTAGTTTTTTTCATGCTCAGCCCCACCAGGGCTTCAGCAATTTCTCGTTGTTACATTACCCTTGATCATGCCCTACCAGGCCTCCCACTCCCTCCTCACCACCGATTTGGATCACTTGTTGTTCCCTTGTCCCTGAGTTTGTTAACACCACCACCCTCCCTCTCCCATGTCCCCCCGGAACTGTCGGTCCCGTTGTTTCCTCCTCCAGATTGTTCATCCAGCCTATCTTATTTAGACAGACCTGCGGAGATAATAACATGCACAAAAACAAGACAGAGCAAAACCAATCAAC
>NW_022111372.1:49724873-49727340 GCF_000313985.2 Echinops telfairi
AAAAGAATAATTACCCAGGGACCTGACAGAGAGGTTGGTACTAAATGGGGAGCTAACAACAATAACAGCAAGAAGATGTTCTAAAATTGAGTGGGGTGATGATTGCACAACTCTCCTTAACATGATCAAGCTATTGAACTGTATAATATATAAATTATATGCCAGTATGAATTTTAAAATAAGCATAAACCAACCAAACCTATTTCTGTTCCCTTTGGATCACACTCTTCTCTGGGACGCAAGACTGTTGCCCTCTGGATACATCAAATATTATCAAATGACACTGTTTCTCACCCCAAATTCACAGGTTTTCCCCTATATCCTTTGTGCTCTCAGTCAGCTACACTTCAGGCATTCAGTCTACAAACTCGAGAGAAAGAAAGGGAACATTCTGCATTCCAGCACTCAAGGTCCTGTTCCCATCTTCCTCCCCAGTCTCTTCTCTACGCAAGGAGTGTCCGTCCCCAGACATGTCCCTGGATCCAGATATCTTAAGGAACTGAGTAGTTTTAAAACTCACCGGTGCATTCACATAGGATGCTTTATCACATTTTCCACCCAGTCCAGAGGTCTTTCCCACCCTCTGCAACCAGGGGAAACAACACCACAAAATTGGGGTTCAGCTCAAATGCCACCTCTTCTGGAAAACCTCCTGAGGTCATCTCAACTCCTTCCTTCCTGTACTCTCCAGCCCTTGCCCATCCTGAGTCCTAGCCCATAGAACTCACTGCCCGATGGTTCATTTTCATCCTGGACCGCCTTCCAGAACAAGACTTGTGGGCCAGCATGGATATCGGTGTCAAGGAAGGCTTGCTGACTGGACCAGTTCTTCACACCATACCCTGGTCTACATCAAGTCTTATCAAACTCATCTCTAGAGTGTGGTGAAAGCCAGACTCTTCTCTCCATCTGGAAGACACGATCTTAACTCCTACATGCGAAGCAGAAGGAGGTGGGATCCAGTACCCAAGTGAAGGAGTCAGGCTTGGAGGGGGAGGAATGCAACACTACCCCAGCCTATGCCATCCTGACACTCGTTCTTGGGCTTGAACCCATTGCTGCAGCCCCGGCATCAATCCATCTTGTGGACGGTCTTCCTCTTCTCCAGCCCGTCCACTTTGCCAAGCATAATCTCCTTGTCCAGGGACCGGTCAACTTGTCCAAAGTACGTGAGATGATGTCTTGTTATCCTCGCTCCTAAGGAGCACTCTGGCTGTACCTCTTCTAGGTCTTTGTCTGAGCCCCCTGGGTGGTTCAAACAGGCTTGGCTGCTCACCATAAGGTTCAAGGTTCCTGTCCACCCAGAGACACCTTGAAAGAAGAGCCTTCAGTGCCATCAAGTCAATTCTGACTCACAGCCACCCAATGGGACAGAGTAGAGCTGCCCCTCTGGGTGTCTGAGACTTCAGATCGTTATGGGAGCGGACGGCCTCATCTTTCTCGAGGAGCGGCTGCTGTGTTCGCACTGCTGGTGTTTCGACTAGCAGCTCCCTCTGCCGCCTTGAATGAAAGGCCAAGCAATGTACTTCCCTTCAAAAGCAGCCAGTGAAAGCCCTAGGGAGCAGAGTTCCACTGTGATAAGCATGAGTCTGAATGGATTCTGTAGTAACTAATACAGGTCAAGTATTTCATTTATTCTGAAAACAGACTGTGAGCTGATAGATACCAAGGGCCTGGCCATAAAGTGGATAGTGGAGCTTCCAGTCGGCTGGCTGAAGCTCTCAGTTAACCAGAGTGGCATTGCTCGGGGCTCAGGGCACTGCTGGAACGAATGATGCGCTGTGGGAGGCCATCCAGAGAGGCTCAGAAAGCATAAGGAGGGGAGCATGGAGAGTGAGGGGCCCCTGCCCAGAAGGGTCAACCTTAAAAATCTCTTGGGGCTGGAACAGAAGTCAAGGGCCGAGGGCAGCCTGTGGGCCCAGAGTCCCAGTCCCAGGACATCCGGGGCAGTGGTGATGGCCTGACAGCCAAAGTGTGCCAGCCCCCTCACCCTCACCCCCCACCCCCGCGAAGAAGTGGAGGGAGGGAAGAAGAGTGGCATCACATGCGGATTTGGGAGAATGGGAGCTGCTTTCAGTTAAAACCAGAGAGGGACCAACACTCAAAAAAGGAGGGAGGGCAAGGAAAAGCTGGGGAGGCCCTGGTTTTTCCCAACACCACGCCTGTGAAAGCAGATGGGTCAAGGATTTGCATTGGGGGCCTGTTTCCTGTTGGCGCGTGGCCTTTGAGGCCGAGGGGTCTTGAACCGAGTCCCGTTCTTAGAGCTCAAATGCCCCAACTGGACGCTGAAGAAGCCGCTCTGGTGCACACGCCGTCGGGTCGGTACACCAGGACGGTGCACGCTCTGGTGGTGGCGTCTTACTTGCTCATCCCCGGAGGAATAATTGGTGCTGTCACTGTGGAACCTCCACGTGTCGGCTCCCTGACGGATGAGCATGGGCCTCAGAGGCCAGGAGCGTTCTTGTCC
>NW_022111372.1:49728156-49734319 GCF_000313985.2 Echinops telfairi
GGGAAGCCAAGGTTGGCATTTCCTCTCAGTACCATCAGAGACAAGCTCATCTTGGTATTTCCCCCTCTCAGCTGACGGAGGTAGACTGACGTACCAATTAATGTAAAGTGGCATTTTATTCTTAGGGTTTCATTTCTAAAAAAACATACTCCGTTTCTACAACTATATTGCTGGATAAAGTGATTGATGTTTACAACCACTGAGCATTGACCAGAGGTGCCCTGCTTTTCCACAGCACGTTAGTCCAGCGTGTGTGAAGGGCTGTTTCCTGAACAGCAAGATGTAGGGAAGGAACAGAAATAAATGGTTTTTCTAATTTAAAAAAATTTACCTTTCTGGTGACACCAGAACAGACACCTGGTGGGGCAGTAGCAACAACAGAAAGGAATGCCGTTTTAATCGCCGGCCGCGCTGTGGGAGGAAGATGCCCACCCGATGGCATCTGGTGACTCAGGCTCATAACGGTCCTGTCGGGTTGCTTTATGGGTGCTCGCGGCTCTGTCCTGTAGAGCCTCTGAATGGGGCTCAGCTTGGCAGTAACGGGTCTCACCAGTTGGACAGGTGACGTGAAATGCCCCAGTACTAACCACAAGGTGGGCACTTTGGAAGAAAGGTCATGGCCTTGAAAATTCTACAGAGCACAGTTGTACCGTGTAACACCAGGTCACTATGAGTCAAAGCTAACTAGACAGCAATTGGTGTGGACTGAGGGCGTGTCTGTCCCCAGACGTGATGCTGAAGTCCTAAACGCCAGTGCCTGTGCGACAGCCTTGTCTGGAAATAGGGCCTTTGGAGATGTTATCGGTTGCGGTAACAGGAGTCCGTACTGGGATACGGGGGACAGCAGGAGAGGGATTGGGGTGTGGAGGGCCAGTGTTTAGGGCTGCACTAGAACACATCAACACTGAGGGCCCCACGTCATGGTGATGTTGGAGTATTGCCAGCTGCCAGCAGCCTCACCACGTGCCTCTGCCGGGCATCACACAGGAAAGTGCCTGTCACTCACCTTCAGTGGGCACAGAGAATGCCCAGTGATGGCCGCCAAAGGGCCCCATCTAGCTGGGGAACGCCATTTTTCCCAAAGGAGTGTGTGCCCAGAGCCTAGCTGAGACAAACTGGAGCCCCTGAGTGGAGCTATGTTTTCACCCATGGCCCGTGGTAGAGTCATGCTCCTCCCTATATGCAAGATCACTGTGACCAGGTTAAGGGGGCATGGTTGTGCTTTCTCCATATTGGGAAGCAACATTTGGGGTGGTTTGATTTAAAACATGAGCTACAAAATATACTTGAAATGTGGGCTTTGAGGCGTCATTTATGCTTACTTCATAAGCAACTCTATGGGAAGGGGAGGGGCTGCTGTCAAGATTTTGAGCTCAGAAATTTACACATCATTAATGTTGTCTTAATTTGATAGTCAGGAGGGAACAAGAGCCCTAAATCATTTTTATTCTTATTTTAACCATTAAAAAATTTTTTTCATTTATCTATGAAGAAGGTAAGAAACCAGTCCTCAGGACTTCTTGTCTGTCCCTTCCCCTTAAAATCAGCCCAAATCAGCCAAGGGAGTGAGCAATTTAATCTCCACCTTTGATGAAATGACGGGAAAACTAACTCCAGACGATACCTTAAGTGGAGAAGAGCAGCCAAGGGCAGGGAGACTGGTCGAGGGAGGACGCTGCAACTGCACGTGGGGCCAGCAGGAGGCAGACCAGGGCAAGTTGGTGGCCTACCTGAAGCAGAATGGACTTCAGTGCTGTTCAAGGCGCACAGAGAGACTGGGTTCACAGGGGTGAGCAGAGAAGAGACTCTGAGGCCCCTGTAGCTGTGCTCCTGACCAACCCGGCAAAGAAAGAGTAAGATGACCCTTCTGTGCTGTACACTTGTACCGCATGGGCTTCAGCTGTGAGGTAGTGCAAATTTCTCTGGGGTTTTTTTGTTTGCTATTTTGCGGGAGGGCAAGACTTTCATTGGCTGCACTGTCTCCCCGCAAAAAAAGATACGTTGGATTCTTAGACCCTGGTATCTGTGTATATAACCTTATCTGAAAATTGGGACATTGCTGATATAATTGGAGCCCTAATGGTGTGGTGGATTGGGGATTGGGCTGCTAGCCACAAGATCAGCAGTGTAAAACCACCAACCACTCCTTGGGAAAAAGACGAGGCTTTCTACTCCTGTAAAGTATTACAGTCTCAAAAACCCACAGAGACCGTTCTATCGTGTCTTACAGGGTGGCTGCAAGTTGGCATTTACTTGATAGCAGCGAGTTTTGTGTTTTTGAGCTAATGTAACTAGCATAAAGTCAGATGAGAGACAATGGAGCGTGAGTCAGTCTTGAGCAGTGTTCTTACAAAAAGAGATACACACAGAAAAGATGCCCATTTCAGACACGTTGAGATTGGAGGCATGCAGGACAAGGAAAGACCAGGAGCTCAGAGATAGGGAGAATCTTCCCTAGAGCCTTCAGAGAGAGCATGACCCTGCTAACTCTTTGATGCTAGACCTCTAGCTGCACAGTGGTTAAACATTGGGCTGGGATCCACAAGGTCAGCAGTTTGAAACCATCCGCCGCTCCTCAGGAGGAAAAAACTGGTCTTTCTACCCGGGTAAAGAGTTACCATCTCAGAAAACCGCAGGGCAGAGGGCAGTTCTACCCTGTCCTATGGGGTCGCTGTGAGTCTGCATCTACTCGATCGCAGTGAGCAGTGAGTAGCCTCTAAAACTGAGACAGTAGTGCATTTCAGTTATTTCTTAAATTACCTTATAAATGTGAGTGATAGTCATGAGGGAATTAGGCAAAGGATCTAAGAGAAGAATAAAAGAGGCAGGAAAAAATAAAAGAGCAAGTGATTAGTGAACCTCAAAAAAGTTTTGTCCTAAGAAAGATGGGCATATTTCTTTTTTTGCATATTTATTTTTTCAAATATATATTATATTTCCTCTTTTTGCATACTAATTTTTTCATATATATATTATATTTCCTCTTTTTTTTGCATATTTCTTTTTGTCTTTCTTTTCCCCCAGCATCTTTCTTATTAGAAAGACTTGATCGGCCAGCAAATAAATAGAAAGTGTTAAGACATGCTTTTTTCTTACGTAATTCTTGGGAAATAAGCTTATCGATGTCAAATTGAATATTCATTTCTTCACTCATTTCCATTCAAGTCATGACTAGTTCTTCGTTTTTTTCTTCACAAATGTTGCATGCCACAGTACAGCACCAACAGACACACAGCATTCCTCGAGTTCCTGAATGCTTCCTGCACCCCCACCCCGCCCCCACTCCCAGGACCCAGTTCTACAGTACAAATCTAGCTAGATCAGAGAACACACATCAGTACAGATAAGAGCTCTCGACACATGGAGTTCAGGACAGATAAACCCTCAGGAACAGAAGTGGGAGGAGCAATACCATAAGGGAAGGGGGGAGGGGGGCGGGGAGAAACAGGGAGCTGATCCCAAGGTTGAATATATAACCCCACCCCAGGGGGAAGAATAACAGAAATGCAGGTGAAGGGAGACAACGGATGGTGTAAAATACGAAGTAACAATAATAATCTATAGTTGATCAAGGATTCACGAGGGTGGGAGGGGGCAGGGAGGGGGAAAAATAGGTCTGATACCAAGAGGTCAAGTAGAAAGAAATGTTTTGGAAATGATGATGGTAACATATGTACAAGTGTGCTTAATACAACTTAATGATGGATTGTTATAAGATCTGTAAGAGCACCCCCAACAAAACAATTAGTTTTTTTAAAATGTTGCATGCCAGACTTGAGGCAATGAGAAATTCTGAAATACCATGGTCTAGGCAGGGGTCCTCAAACTTTTTAAACAGGTGGCCAGTTCACTGTCCCTCAGACCCATTGGAGGGCCAGACTATAGTTTTTTAAAAAAAACTATGAACAAATTCCTATGCATACTGCACATATCTTATTTAGCAGTAAAAAGACAAGCGAGGCAAAAACACCCGTGCGAACCGGATAAATGTCCTTGGCGGGCCGCATGGGGCCCGCAGGGTCATAGTTGGAGGACGCCTGGTCTAGGGCTTGAGCATGCACCCACAGCTGCACACTAAGTGTCTTTTTGTTGTTGTTCTACTTGTAACAAGCAGTTGTGTCCTAGCAGGGTTTGGGGGTTATTTTTATAGCCACCCATTGGCATACTTGTTGTGAAGATTTATCACAATGACCTGAATATATCTCACAACTCGGGTTTTGTCGCTGAGAAGAGAAACATCTTGACCCAAGTATCCCCACCCCCACCCCAAAACCTCATACAAAGTAATCAAGGTATCGCTTCCATCACGCAAGATCACCAAACAGAAACCTAAGTACCCAGGGAAGCGATGATAGGGCCGCAGGAAGAAATGACAAATACCCGTTTTTTGTCAGAGCGTGGGAAAGAGAGGGGGATTGAAATGGCTGAAAGGCACACAAGAAAACCCCCGGGAGACCAGATCTTGTGGGTAACAGTAAGGCAGAGATGAGAGGATGGAGCACAATGAAAAGAATGAATTGCAGAAAAACAGTAAGTAACGAAAAGGAGTGTGGGGCGTGACTGCTTAACGAGCACACGTCTGTTTACCTGGGGGGCAGGGGTGAGCAGTGATGAAAATGTTCTGGAACTGGGTGCTGCAGATGCCTGCACAGAAAGGTTAGAGGTTTGGGTCCACCCAGCGGTGTCAGAGATGAAAGGCCGGCTGACCACTGATGAATCATCAGCACTGGAAGTCCCGGGGATCACAGCTCTGCTCCGACACACCTGGTAGCCACGTCAGAGTTGGCGCTACTGCAGCTGGTTTGGCATGGTTGTACAGCCTTGTCATTTACTAACAACGGCTGAGTAGTACACTTTCACGTGGTCAGTTTGAACACTTTTTAGTATGATTTGAAACTCCTCCATTCTAAAAAGGGATTCTGGTAAAAATGAAGCAAACATTGTTCTGATCGTGTTTGTGAAACAGAAGAAACCTTCCAGCTAGGACAGGAAAGGGTAGCTCAGACCATGTCCCAGAGAGCAATTTCCACGAATCACTCCGCTCTTCAGCTGTCGCAGGCATCCAGCTACAAAGCGACAACTCCCTGGGCAAAAAGACCTCCTGTCAGGGGCTAAAATCAGAATCTGCAAAGTTATGTTCAGCAGCAGCAGGCAGCGGGGGCCATGTCTACAGAGACGCCAAGGGGAGAGAATGGGACGCAAGATTTCATACTCAAGCGCTCGCGCAACTATCAAGACAACAGGGCGGGGGTTACAAAAGATCCCAGAAGAACTTTCTGGAATCTCCTGACACGAAGTGTGACCTTTAGGCTCCACATCATCCACAAGACACCAAAAGAACTTCCGTTTAAACTCCGTCCTAAATCCACGGAACCAGAATCAGATTTGAATGGGACTCCCAGGCAATTCTTATGACACGAAAGCTTGAGAAATACTCTTCTGAACGACAATGTTCAGCCTACAGAGATAAGTTTAAAAGCCAATACCCCCCACCCCCCCACACAAATCAATGCTGAGTATTGAATCCACTTAAATGTACAACTGAGGCTAAAGCAACTGCAGCAGTTATGGTTCCAGAAAATATATTTAGAAATGATAAGAGAAGCTGCCTTTAGTTAAGTGAAGAACAGAGAAGGCAAAGCAGCGGAAGAAAGTATATATATGTTGATTTTCTCATCTTTTCTTTTTTCCCTTAAAAAAATCATTTTAGGGGGCTCTTACAGCTCTTATCACAATCCATACATCCATCCATTGTGTCAAGCACATTTGAACATATGCTGCCGTCATCATTTTCAAAATATTTTCTTTCTACTTGAGCCCTTGGTATCAGCTCATTTACCCCCTCCCCCTCCCTCCCTCATGCACCCTTGATAATTTATGTGTTTGTTTGTTTACTAATGTCTTACACCGACTGCTGTCTTCCTTCACCCACTTTTCTGTTATCCATGCCTCTGGGAGAGGGTTATATGTAGATCATTGTGATCTGTTTCCCCTTTCTCCCCCCCCCACCTTCTCCTTTCCCTCCTGGTATTGCAACTCTCATTATTGGTCCTGAGGGGTTTAATCTGTCCTGGATTCCCTGTGTTTCGAGCTCTTATCTGTACCCGTGTACATGCTCTGGTCTAGCTGGATTTGTAAGGTAGAATTGGGTTCATGATAGTGG
>NW_022111372.1:49735712-49737435 GCF_000313985.2 Echinops telfairi
TTTGTTCTTGTTGAGAATACCAAAACCAAACAAACGCAATGCCCTTGAGTCGATTCCAGCTCATAGCAACCCTCGAGGACAGACTAGAAGTGGCCCTGTGAGTTTCTGAGACTGCAACTCTTTATGGGAGTAGAAAGCCTCCTCTTTCTCCCTCAGAGTAGCTGGTAGTTTTGAACCACCAACCTTGCACTTTACAGCCCAATATATAGCCACTATGCCACCAGGGCTCCCTATTGTTGAAAATACACGCAATAAAACATATCCCACTTCAACCGTGTCTACATGTGAAATTCAGTGACTGATGACTTCTTTCCGCTTGTGCGGTCACTCTCGCCCTTTCTGGGTTGTTTTGTTAGGTAGCTAGATTTAGGGTCAAGGGGTTGTCCCTCCCAGGCTTGCAAAGGCCCCCTAGAGGAAGTTGGAAGAAAATCAGGTAGCCATTAGATGCCGATGAAGACCCCCAAACTGAGCATGCTCCTATTCAAGCCCCTGAGCCAGGTGGGAGGTACACTTGGGCAGTCCAAACTAGGCCCAGGCTCATGACCTCACCCAGGTGGACTTAACCTAACCAATGGAGCCAACCAATACCATCAACCATGCCTTCCAGCCAGAGGTTTGAAATATCCTGGCTGTGGGAGGCTGCTGTCTTTTACCATGCTCGTGGACAAGGCAAGTCAGAGGGTGGAGGTGCACACACGCTGCTTGGCTGTGCCCTTCAGGGCCCGCTCCAGGCCTGCTCGGAGCCCACAGTCTCTCTCTTGTCCCCTCTGGCCCTCTTGCTCTCTGGCCTCCAGGGATCCACCCACAGTTCTGCACTTGTGGGTGCACTTCTCCATGAGGTTGCTCATGCCCAGTTGTAAAGCCCTCTGAGACTGTAAAACCTGAAACTTTTCCTGTCCTTCATTAAAATCCCACTTGGATTACAAAACGGGCTTCGGTGTGAGTTCTTTCATTGTGCAAAGCCAAGTACGAGGAATTACCCACTGAGAAGCCTTACAGTTTCTCCCCATTAACGTAAACTCAGTACCCCCAAGGGTCACCCTTCTCATGTTTCCAGTTTCTGTCGTCAATTTGATCCCATGTAGATAGGTCTTTAGTGTCTGTTTCTGTGTGCGTGTTACTCGTTTGTGATTTGGTTTTGTTTTTAATTTTTTGTTGTGAACTAGGTGGCTTGTCCAGCTGTCACTTTGTCATACTGTGGTAGCTTGTGTGTTCCTGGGGTGCTGATATCTCAAATACCAGCAAGTTTTCCCCAAAGCGAAAAGGTTTCAGCAGAGCTTCTAAACCAGTGGTTCTCAACCTGGGGGTTGAACGACCCTTTCACAGGGGTCACCCGATTCATAACAGTAGCAAAATGACAGTTATGAAGTAGCAACGACAACAATGTTTGATCGGGGGTCACCACCACATGAGGAACTGTCTGAGAGGGTCGCGGCATGAGGAGAGTGGAGAAGCACCATTGCAGAGGATAAGAGGCTCCACCCCAGCTCTCCCATTGGTGACTCTTTGGGGTCTGGTCCAAGTTGGGGGTTTATACTGACCAAGAGGAACTCCGATGGCATTGGGGGTTGAGAGTGTTTCTCATGAAACTTGCTCTTAATCATAGAGCAATGAAGGCAAATGGAGAGCAGAACATTTCAAGGCGAAGCCTGAGAAGACGAAGTGAAGTGCTATGATGAATTGCACACAGACCTAGAACTAGAAAACTAAAACGGAAAAACAA
>NW_022111372.1:49753903-49765261 GCF_000313985.2 Echinops telfairi
AAAAAAAAAAGAAAGGTAGTGTGTAGTGTTGGGAAGGTAGGAGGTGGGTGGAGTGAAGGATTGCTACTATGCTCATGCATATCCCTTCATTGATTGGTCAGTAGTACCTAGGTCATGCACATTCATTGAGAGTCCAGTGACTGCCCACCCCGCTCACCATGAATTCCTCTCCGACTGAGAAAGACCATCTGTGACCAGGAGCGGGAGAGGCATGTCCCGGGGACTACAGAAACCCCTGCCAGGAGCTCTCCCTGATGCCTCGCTCCACTTGCACCCTTTCTGAGGAGAACACATGAGTGAGTTTAAGAAGGACCCCAGGCACAGGGAGTTAAGTATTGGGCTGTTCACTGAAAGATGGCTGCTTCCGGAGCTCCTTGGGAGAACATGAGGTCGTCTGCTTCTGGAAAGGTTTCCAACCTCAGAAGCCTCCAGGCAGTTCTGTCTGTCCTATAGTCACTGTGAACCAACAGTCTACTCAACAGCTGTGGGCCTGGATGGCTTAAAAGTCCCAGACTCCTTGAATTTTGTAAGCCCCTCTAGAGACTTCAGGATCCTTGGTGGTATAGATTGAGAATCCTCAAGATTGGCAGTTCGAAACCACCTGCAGCTCTGAGGGAGGAAGACAGAGCTTTCTACTCCTGTAAACAGTTATAGTCTCAGAAACTCACGGGATAGTTCTACCCTGTCCTGTAGGGTCGCTATGAGTCAGTATCGACTCAATGGCAGTGAGTTTGGGTTTTTATCCACAGGGGCAATGAGCCCACAGGAGCTGGCAGTACAGAGTGGGTTTGTGCAGATCCAGCTCTGGATGGCTGGGTGATGGGGAAAGGCTGCCCAGCCGGAGATGACTAGAGCCAGGGAAACTCGAGAGAGGGGAGCCAGCTAGTCAGCTGTGCAGGAAGCAGTTCAGGCATAGGACTTTCCTACGGTCACACAGCTAGTAAGTGGAAGTGCTTAAGTGCGTATCTAAGCCTTTCCACCACAGCATAGTCAGTCCTTAGTATCAGCTACTGTTGGTCCTGACTCATGGTGGCTCCATATGTGTCAGAGTAGAAATATGCTTCATAGAGTTTTCAGTGGGTGATTTTTTGCAAGTAGATGACCAGGCCTTTCTTTCGAGGCACCTCTGGGTGGCCTTTCAGTTAGGAGCTGAGTGCATTAGTAAGTGAGAGAATCCAGAGTGTTGAGTACATCAGCGTTGTAAAATGTAGCTGAGATTCAGATTTGGAGCAGAGAGTGATGAATAAATAGGCTGGTGGCCCAGAAAAAAGCCCCTGGATACCAGGCCTGGTGATGTGGAACTTAACCTGTAGGCAGTAGGGACCAGGACGTTCTAAGCAGGAATGTGTGAAGACAACTCTGGAGGTAGGTTGATTGGTACAGTGTCCCACAACATTAATGGCCATCGGGATCAGCTGGGGTGTTTGTCTAAACAGAAGGGGGGAAAATGAAGACGGAGTCCCAGAAGCCACCCAAAGATTCTGAGTCGGTGGTGCTGGAGAGGCCTGGGGATCTGCATGCTAACAAGCTTTCCAGGTGATTCCAAAGCAAGGGGTCCCTTTAAGAACATTAGCCATGTGGGGGAAGAGAAAGAAGCAAGAAGCAAGCAGGATGCTTGTTGCCAGAGACAAATGGTGAGTCCGGAACTCACACAATGGGCAAGGAAACGGGAAAATGGAAACAGAGGGACAGTGTTCGTAGAATGTCGTTCCTTGTTTCCTTTTCCCTCGTAATCCACCCCCTTCCAAATGCCAGTTCATTCTCTGCTCATGGCCTCGGGGTTGGGATACAACAGGGCAGATGACAGGAATCAGAACCCTTCTAGTGTGACGAACTGTATCTGTTTGCAATCAACCAGGGGTCCTGGAAGGCTGGCAGAGGTGATGGATGAATCGAGACTTGCGGCAACTGGTCATTTTTTAAACTGGCCGATGGTGGCCTGGGGAATCACTATAGGATTCTGCCAGTGTTTGTCAATGTTTATAACTTTCTACAATAAAAAGGCTTCTTTCAAACATGTTTTTTTTCTGGATTTGGCTTTAGAAATCCTACACATAGCCCAGCGTTCCTAGAAACATGGGGAAAGGCAAAATAAATGCTTTATTAAAAAGCCACACAGAGCTAGTTCCTGTGAAGCAGACGTTAAAGGTGACCCAAATGGCCACCTGTGGCCCCCAACTGTAGTGCCACGCCAACATCCACTCCTCCCTCATCCCTCAGTCCCTCCTCCTCCTCCCGTGTGTGTGTACTTCACTGCAATCCTTCTTAGAGGTCACATGCCGGACGTGCAGTTAAATGGTTAAAGAAGCAGTGGTACAGCACGGGGTCAGGTTATCTCAGAAGGACCAGGAACAAGTCAGGACACGGTTCTCCAGTCAGGACACCTTCTTCTGGCCCTCTGCAACAGCATTTAGTGCTATGGGTTGACCAGCCCCAGGGCAGCTGCTTCCTACTTGTCTTCATCCCTCCCATCTCCTGCTCTTAGGACTCCTCTCGTCGTCTTTGGTGTTACACCTCATTCTTCTCCGTCCTCAGTCCCTTCCATGCCTCTCTCCTAAACCTGCCAGGTAAGCTCTTTATCCATGTGAAGCCCACTCCTATCGTGTCCATTCCTACTGACAGGGACCCTCCAGGACAGAGTGGAATTGTTCCTAAGGGTTCCTCAGGCTGCAAGTCTTCACACGCACAGACAGCCTCCTCTTTCTCCCACAGAGCAGGTTTGGACGACTGGGCCTGCAGTTGGCAGCCCACAGGTAACAATTTCAAGAAGGTGTGCATCACCCCACCTCCCAGCAAGACCACGAACTAGCCAATCCCTTATGTTAGTCTGGGTAGACTAGAGAAACAAATCCAGAGAGACTCATATGTGTATAAGAAAGAGGTTTATGTACAAGAGCAGTTGTATATTGAGAAAACATCCCAGCCCAGTCCAGATCAAGTCCATAAATCGGAGATTAGCCCACATGTCCGATATCAACCTATAAAGTCCTCTTCAGACTCATGAAACACAAGCAATGACACCGAATGCAGGAAGATCACAGGCCAGTGGATGCAAAGTCAGTGGCAGTAGAAGCATCTCAGTGCTGGCAGGGGTCTCCAAGTGGCTCCAGTTCCCAGGGCTGCATCAGAGTAGGTCCATGTGGCTTTTCCTCAGGGATGTCTCCCAGTGTATTAGTCTAGGTACTTTAGAGAAACAAATCCACAGCAACTCATATATAAGAGAGTTTTATGTAAAGAAAGTGTGCATCACGAAAACATCCCAACCCAATGCTGCCCAAGCCTACAAGTCCAACAACCCATTAACCCAGCACCAGTCCACAAAGTCCTCCACCTCACAAAACAGAGGCAATGATGCCGACTGCAGGAGGAAAGCTGAGTCAGTGAACGAATAAGCATCTCAGCACTAGCAGGAGTCTCCACATGGCTGCTCCAGCACCCAGGGCTGCATCGGGATAGGTCCATGTGGCTTCTCCTTGGGGATGTCTTGTAGGAAGTCAATCTTGCAAGCTGAAGCAGGGAGCTGCTAAGGCAGCTGTACCCTGGTGCGACCATCACAAAGCAAGAGACCCGAAAACTAGAAAGGTGAGGCTCACCACCCATTTATCCCTCGGCCTTTCAATTAGCCCCACATGTGATTATCGGCCAGGTTGGCACAATTAACTAACTCACCCAGGAAGGGAGCAGAGAGTCTCTCCTGCCTCCAAGGAGGAAATCCAGGCGTTCCCAGAATCCTCAGAAGAAGGCCATGCCCACACAGAGGCCTCCTTGGCTATGACCCGATTGACAGACTAGATTCCACCCCTTCACTCTTGATCCTCTCCAATCCCAAATTACACCAGATTATGTAACCACCACACCCTATAAGAGTGCATGCATCTTTTTTGCATTATGAGAAAGCTGTCCAATCCCGTTGGCGGGCCGCAGCACTTTGCTTGTTCTTGTTGTTGAAAACAAAACAAAACTCACTGCCATCAAGTTGGCTCGCTTGAGGGCTTTCCGAGATTGTAGCGCTCTGTGGGAACAGAAAGCCCATCTCTCACCTGCGGGGTAGCTGGTGCTTTCAAACTGCTGACCTGGAGGCGAGCAGCCCAACACCTGACCACCACACCTCCAGGGCTCCCGTGTTGTCACCGGTGCCGCCACATTGGTTCCAACGCCCAGCGACGCCATGCACTCCACGAACACTGCCTGGCCTATAGCATCTTCACAGCCATCTGCATAGTCGGACTTCACCGAGTTGTGGGAGTCGACAGCACGCGTGGCAGAAGATCGAGAGAGTAGGGGCTCATTGCACCGCAGACCAGAGTTTATTGGTGGTTCCCGGGGCAGATGGGAAGGAGGAAGAGGACTCACTGCTTTGAAGACACTGTGCTGCTTTCAGGGGTGATGGGAATGTTTAGGGATGGATAAGGATGATGGTTGGGCAAAATTGTTAACACAAGTTCATGTCAGTTGATGTGTGTATGGATTGCGATAACAGTTGTATGAGCCCCTAATAAAATGTTAAAAAAAAAACAAAAACAAGTTCATGTCACTGAACTGTACATGTGAAGAAGGCTAAAACAGCAAATGTTTGGTGACATGTATTTATCACAGTGTTTTTAAATGACTAGCAGTAGGGTAGAGGAGTTGAGAGAGGATAACAGAATGTGGGCTCCCCATTGCTGCTAGAGCAGTGGTTCTCAACCTGTGGGTCTCGACCCCTCTGGGGGTAGAATGACCCTTTCACAGGGGTCACCTGATTCATAACAGTAGCTATGAAGTAGCAATGAAACTAATTTTATGGTTGGGGGTCACCACAACATGAGGAACTGTATGAAAGGGTGGCGGCATGAGGAAGGTTGAGAACCACTGTGCTAGGTCAACAGCCCCCCTGACTGATACCTCTGGACCCGAAATGCCCCTTTATCTCATGCAGCCTGGGAAGAAAAACAGCTCCCCTGAGTGATGTCTTTGGGAAGAACTCAGCTCCCTCTGCTGTCTCCTCCTAGAACCCTCCTACCTACAAGGAGCATATACCACTGTGTGTCCAGGGCAGCTGGAGGAGGCCTGTCTAATACAGTGTCGCCCAAACTCTGGGGTTCAGTTACCGGGGAGCAGCATGCTCCAGCCTTCACTTTGACGTGACCCAGGTGCCATCCATCCTCACATACGTTCCCACGCTCCCATACATCCACACTCATGAGTATTCATTCACACATGCTTTGTCACACACATATGTAAAAATGCACAGATACTCTCACAAGTAAGTACTCGATAAGGTCTTGGGGGGCATTAGACACAAGCCCTTGGAGAAGGAGGGAAAGTACCCAAATTACCTGAGATTAATTTCTGCCACCCACTCTGGCAAACCAACAGTTCAAAGCAGAAATTAAATTGGGTTGTAAAAGTTACAAAAATGGTTCATAAATTGCACACATGAGCTTATGAACTGAAGTTCATTCTTGTTTAAGGTGACCAGACGTCCCGCTTTTGGCGGGACAGTCCCGATTTTTGGCATTTTAAAAGAGTCTCCAGTTTTTGAAAGAATGCATGACAAGCTAGGGAATGGTCTATTTGGTCCATATAGACCAAATTTTTTATCAAGAACCACCCCCCCCCGTCAATGGTGTCCCGCTTTAAATCTGGTCACCTTATTCTTGTTGCAAGTCATCAAGGCCTGATCAGATGAGTGACAGAGTGGTGAGGAAAAGGAAGAGGAAGAGGTCTCGCTCCTGTTTCCCAAACACGCCTAACAAATTCAGATCGACAAAGTGTTTATTCCTCTGTGATAGCTAGCTACGTTTTGTGTCAACTGAGCTGGGCCAGGATTCTCATTAGCTTGCCCTTAAAACCTATTAATCCCCCATGATGTGCCCTACTACAGTATAATCAACACCATAATGGAATCTGCTATGAGCAGCCAATCAGTTGTAAGATTAGAATGGAATGCAATTCCCTGCTGCAGATCATAACCCTGATGAAGTGTCTTTGGGGGAGGAAAGACTACTTTCTATTTAAGTAGATTCTGTGGTGTGCTTGTTTGCTTCCTCTTGAGTCTGGATCCTGCATCTGACTATCAACCTCAAGATCTTTGGAGTTGAGCCAATGGTCTGCCATATTGCCTGCTGACACCGGGAGCCATCAGCAGCCTGCCATCTGACCTGCCAGCTCTGGATTCATTGGACTCGGCAGCCACAGCTTAGCCTGCTGACCTCAGGTTCATCTGCCTCTGATGTATCTGCCAGCCTGAGATCTTCCTCTTTCCTGCTTGGTTTTCAGCTCCACAGCTACATGAGCCAGGAAAAGTATCCAGACCCATAGATACAAACCGGACTGGCCTTACTCACTCCTACAACTGTGTGAACCATTTGCTTGCTATATATTTCTTTTTTTTTTATATGTGTCACTGGTTTGATTTCTCTAAAGAACCCAGCCAAGTACCCAGACTGCCCTCTGGCTGTCTTTCCTCACTGGCCTTTTAACATAGGTTCCATGGTTCTAGCCCAGTTAAGTAATGATCAGGAGCAAATACTTGTACTCCTACAAAGCAATTTGCTATTTACTTACTAGAAAAATGGGACCCAACATAGAAAATCTCTATACTTTCCACACATTTTTCTGTAAATCTAAAACTGCTGTATTTAATAAAAAAAAGAAAGAAAAAGTCTTTCTTAAAAAGAGATTGTCCTGATAGCATTGCATGGCAACCCCACTCCCAGCCCCAGCCCAGGTCCCCAGAGGGCCTGTCTGAACACTTCGGTTGCATTCTTGCCCTGTGGTCCTGAGTCCAACACTCTAGGGATGATCCACCTCTCACCCTGGGATTAAGACCCTTCCTTCCTTCAGCACTGGGGCCTCTCGCTCATCTTCTCCAATCTTCCTGCTCCTGTCCCTCTCCATGGTGGGGAGGGTCTGTCCCAGGTTTTCTTATACAATTAGGTAAGTTCGTTCTCAAGTTTAAAGATAGGATGAGGGAGAGGAAGAGGAGAGGTACTGGCTGCCTCCCTCCAAAAGTACTAGGAAATGTGTTTTAGAAAGCCTGAGCGCTAACCCCACTGCCATGAAGTTGATTCCAAACCTGACTACCTCATGTGTATCAGAGTAGAAATCTCCTCCAGAGGGCTTCCAATGGCTGAGGGCACTGAAGTAGATCTCCTGGACTTTCCTCCACAGTGCCGCTTCATGAACATCAACTTTCAGCCCTTCGGTGAGCCGCTGGTGTCGACTGTTTGCATCAACCAGTGGCTCCATTAGGAGAGGAAAGAGCCGATGGAACGGATTCTTCACAGAAGCAGGCATGGGATGAGCCAGCGGAGGACGGATGGGACCTGGAAACCACACTGGCATTACCTGAAGGGCACACCTGTGGGAGTCCCATCCACGCAGAACATCTGTACAGATGGAAAACTCGATTCTCCATTGTACTTGTACAAGGGTAGAGCTTCCAAAAGTTGGTGGGAAAATTCCATCATCTTTTCATTCCATTTTTCCGTGAAACATTTTGAAACCTCATTTTCCCCCCTTCCTGCTCCCTACTCAAGAGATCGGTGATATCTGGGCCTGTTGCCTGGGTGTGGGAGGGATTTGTACATCGCAGGTAGAAAGCGGGAGAGCTTGTAAACCATCGTGAACTTCGTGTTCCAAAATCCCGAGGGTTTAAGCAAGTGGTCTTTAATTTTTTCCTATATTTCCCCTCAAAGCAGCTTGAAAATCTATGTACACACACAATAAAAATACAGGGGCCCTGGTTTAAAAATCATTAAGAATTTCAAGCCTGCGAGTTGTTGCGAGGTGCCCTTGTGCCATCTCCGCTGCACAGGGACCCTGGGCACAACGGAACCCAACACAGTGCCATCCTTACAATCACTGTTCTGTTTGAGCCCCTTGTTCCAGCCACTGTGTCCGTCCATCTTGTCCAGGGCCTCCCTCTCCCCCACCTCCTTTTCCTGGGACTGGTCTCTCCTGATAACAAGCCCAAAGTACGTGAGACAAAGGCTCACCTTGCTTGCCTCTAAGAAGCATTCTGGCTGTACTTCTTCAGATCTATTGATGATTCTGGCAGTTCTTGGTACTTTCAGTGTTCTTTGTCAACACCATAATTCAAAGGCAACAATCCTTCCCTGGCCTACCTTATTCACTATCCAGCTTTCGACTGGAAAAATCATCCTTGGATCAGGTGCACCTTAGTCCACTTTAAGTAGGTCACGTGCAGCAGATTTTCCTGGGGCAATAAGTCATTTGGTTTCTGGCTGCTCCCAGGAACATTGGCTGTGGATCCAGTCTCATTGTGGATCCAGCCAGCAAGTGGTGCCGATTCATGACGCCCCTTTGGCACAGAATAGAGCTGCTGTCTGTGGATTTCCAAGACTACTTTTTTTTATGGGAGTAGAAAGACTCATCTTTCTCTTCCAAAGCTTCTGGTGGGTTTGAACTGCTGAGCTTGCAGTTAACAACTCAATTTGTAAAACACTATGCCACCGTGGCTCCTCTAAGTTAACAGGCTAAAAAAAATTATTTTTAACAGTTGATAAGGACACAGTTTGGGGAGTATTATATGGAGTTCCTGGTGATGCAAACCGTTCATATGCTCCAGCACTAACCTTGATTGGAGGTTCAAGTTCACCCACGAGCACCTTGGAAGAAAGGCCTGGAGATGTACTTCTTTAAAAACCAGTCACTGGCTCATGAGGAAGTGGGGAGCGGGGAGGGAGGGGAAAAATGAGGACTTAATGCTGGGGGTTTAAGTGGAGAGGAAATGTTTTGAGAATGATGAGGGCAATGAATGTACAAATGCGCTTTACACAATTGATGTGTGTATGGTTTGTGATAAGAGTTGTATGAGCCCCTAATAAAATGATTAAAACAAAAAACTTCTTCATAAAAAAACAACAACAAAAACCCAGTCACTGAAACGCCCCCTCCTGGAGCACAGTTCTACTCTGACACACATGGGTCACCAAGAATCAGAGAGCACTCAACGACGCTGGTGTGCTTTGGTTTGTTCTGTTTGACGGGCATTGCATGCTTAGGAGCCCTGGTGGCAGAGTGGTTCCGATGTGTTCGGCTGCTAACCACAAAGTTCAACGGTTCAGAACCACCAGCTGCTCCTTGAAAGAAAGATGGAAAGAAAGCTTTCTCCTCCCTGAGAGGATTATAGTCTCTGAAAGCCACAGGGGGCAATTCTACCCCGTCCTGTAGGGTCGCTATGAATCGGGATTGACTGGATGGCAGTGAGTTTTCATTGTAAGCTTACTTCAAATATATTTTCTTCTGGTTTGTAGAGCAGCATACGAAACGTAATGAGCTAACTTGGTGCATGAAGAATGTATGTCTTTACTCTTCATGTCTCACCACGGCAGCTAGGGAAGCTGCTGCTTCCTACCCTCAAGGCCTGTCTGCCCGATGTCCTCCGCGTCCCAATGGGTGAACCCAACAGCTACTGGGAAAGTGAGTCCATCACCTGCCCCATATGCATATCGGCCTCCTTAAGACTGTGGGTGTGGGCTGAGAGCAAGGGGATGTGAAAGGATAAGCAACTTGCCAGATAACTGATTTGCGCCTTCACAATTTGCTTGGCCGCAAGCCATATATGTCACTTTCTCTTGATAGTGCTCCTGGCTGCCTTGGGTTTTATGGCTGGGTGGATCAGATAACACCTATCACTCGATAGGCAGCTCAGGACACATGGTCACAAGGGATGTTGTGGCCAGGCATCCACTTTCACCAGACCTCTGGAGGGAGTGAAGAGCTATTTCTCAAAAGGTGAATAATTATTTGCTGAAAGAGTGCATAACATCACTCCAAAATGCGTTATAAATGAGTTATAAAGGTCAAAGGTAAAGTACTTAGACTTCCGCCAGGGTCAGTAGAACCTTTGTTCCTTGTGTGGTTCCTCTAAAGTTGGCAGCTTTCACACAACCCAGTAATAGGTCAAATCACGTGCTTTACCATGGTATGAAGGAGCCCTGGAGGCATAGTGGTTACCTGTTGGGCTACTAACTGAAAGGTTAGCAGTTCGAAACCACCAGTTGCTCTGAGAGGGAAAGACAGGGCTTTCTACTCCTAAGAAGAGTTACAGTCTCGGAAACTCACGGGCAGGTCAGACTTGATGGTAGTAAGGTTGGATTTTTGGTTTGGGTAACTGTGGTCTATGTTGGGCCCCTCGTAGAGCAAACAATTAAGTGTTGGTCTACTATCCAAAAGGATGATGGTTTAAACCCACCCAGAGGTGCCTCAGAAGATGAGCTTGGGAATGTGCTTCCCAGCCTCGAAATCCCTGTGGGGCAGTTCTGCTCTGCACACAAGATTATTGTCCAGAGGAATCAACTCAATGGCTGCTGACAATAACAGTGGCATATGTAACCTCTCAAATGAAAAAAATGTCCACCAAGGAACCTCTTTCTTAGCAGTGGGGGGTATGATGTACAGCGACTTGTCTTTTATTTTGTAGGCAATATGTCGGCATACCCAGGTCCCTGGCTAGTTCAATAAGTGGATGAGCCCCTGTATTTATTCCTGAGATTTATCATCTGCCTACTGACACATATAGGTCTTCCCAAGGCATCTTGGGCATCTCTGCTCTCAAGGACCGGATGGTGCCAGCAGGGTCTTGTAGATTAGCCTAGCGTCCACTGGAATGGTGGTTTGGTTTTAAAAAAAAAATCCCTGTAAGCACAATGTATCCAGAGATTGACATACTCCAGAAGCAAGACAGTGAACAAAGGCTGTTCCTGGTGTAGAAGAAAAAGATTGACTAGACCCATAGCTGCCAGTCTGCTCCAAGAGTGATCATGTTAGCAAGAATGCCGTAATTGGGATGCCTACCAAAATAAACTTATCATAACGCTCTGTCATCCTTTAAGACCATCATCTTCTGTCCTCGCCAAACCGAAGAGGGAAATGGTAACGTGACACAAGTCACCCTGCCTCTTGCTGTTCTTTGGTTGTGGTTCTAAGATTTCCTGAGTTTTTTTTTTAAGTATTATTTTTTTATTTGTATTCTGGATCATGAAGGGAGCTCCATTTCATCCTTTTTCTCAAAATAACCCTTACTCTGTAGAGTAAGACTCAAATTCTTTAAAAAGGCCAGACCAACTGGATCGGTTGAGACCAGAAGGCTCACTGAGTCACTACTCTTTGAACCTTGCACTTGAAACTATTCCCTGAGATCACTTTTTAGCACAAAGTGCCACACTAGTAAAAAACAAACAAACAACTCACTGCCATGGAGTGACTCCAACTCCTAGAGGCCCTATCAGACAAGGTAGAGCTGCCCCAGGGAGTTTCCCAGACTGTCACTCTTGACGGGAGTAGATAGCCCCATCTTTTTCCCTCGGAGCGGCTGGTGGTTTCGAACTGCCGACCTTACAGTTAGCA
>NW_022111372.1:49766584-49767983 GCF_000313985.2 Echinops telfairi
TGCGCTTTACACAATTGATGTGTGTATGGATTGGGATAACAGTTGTATGAGCCCCTAATAAAATGTTAAAAAAAAAAAAAAAAGATATCACTCACAAATATGGTGCTCCTTAAAAAGCCATCTGTGAGACCCACAGGTCAACATTTACAAAGATGAAAGGCAGAGAACAAGGAGAAGAGGCCACTTCTGGAAATCAAACACCCAGAACCACCACCGAAGTGTTGCCACACGGTGAAAAAGTGTGATGAATGTCATTGCACGATCAATAGAGAAGTTGTCAAACAGAAAACTAATGTACTGTGTCGACTTTTAGCAAAAATACTATTTTATGTATATACTTTTTTTTTAATATCCCCGGCTCTGTGGATTAAGAAGCCAATGTCCGAATTCTACCCCTGTTGAAGATGCAATCACAACTTTACATATACTTGCCATAAAGTTGCAAGGTCCCTATCCCTAGACCCAGTAAGAGATAGCCTATCCTCAAACTTTTCTGGTTTTTTTTTTTTCCTTACATTAAAATTTAAAGAGAAAAGGAAATCCCAATTTTAACAATTAAATACATAATTACTGAAAATGTTAAATGCTCTTTTGTGTACTACTTAAAACCCTCTCTCACATATACCCCTTTGTTGTGAACACTGACCTAGGGCATGGCCCGGTCACTTCCCTTTCAGCACCCAGTGGTAACTATGTATCTAGGCGGCTGACTTCCCTACTGGGAGGCGAGGAGTGGGAGTCTCACGGTCCCAAGCACTGCCCAGGACCACAAGTTGCTAATAAAGACGTAGGCGGTTTCTTCATCCCTTCCAGCTCAGGTCGTGTGTAAGTCCAAGGGTGCTGGCTGGATGACGTTGAGCAAACCTTTCACCTTTTGTAGCCTCAATTTTTCTCCATTACAAAGTAGGAACGACCATACCGGCCTCGCTGTATTGGATGTAGTCAGAGGACGGGTGCGAACATAGTACACAGCGCTATAAAATCGAAATGCACTGCCGCCGAGTCGATTCCAACGCACCGTGACCCTAGAGAGAGGAACTCATTCACTCATCCATTCAATAGGCAATTATTAAACGCCTAATACAGCGCGGGGAGTCCCGGTGGTGCAGTGCTTCATCCCGAAGGGGTAACTCAAAGGTCAGTGGTTCAGCTCCGCACAAAGATCTGAAAACCCTCTGGAGCCGCTCAACTCTGTGCTAGAGGATCTCTAGGCGTCCCAAGGGACTCCATAGCAACAGGTGTGTTTTCTCTGACCATGAACCTCGGCGGCTCCGGCAGTTCCCGTCCCGGTCCCGGCGGGGAGGGCGGAACTCCGGGCGCTGACCTTCCGCAAGATGGCGCTGGCGGCTTCCGGGGCTAGTGCGGCGGCGCGGACGCCGCATGCCCTCTGACCTGCTGG
>NW_022111372.1:49768272-49780515 GCF_000313985.2 Echinops telfairi
GACGGCCGCAGGGAGGAAGAGGAGCCCAAGCTGACGCCCGGCGCGCAGGTAGGCGCGAGCGAAGCGACTTTGGCTGCTCGGGCGCTTTGGCTTCCCGGGAGCGGGGTCGGGGCCGGGGCGCGGGGGGCGCAGGACCAGGCTCCCCGGGCGGGGGCCGGAGCCCGGAGCCCACACCCAGGCCCTAGGCAGGGCTTTCCTCCTCCGAGGCGGGCGGCGAGGCTGCACCCCTCGTTCGAAAGCCGAGGCCCGGCCCGGCCTCCTGAGACCACCCTGAGAGCTGCCGCCCGCCGCCGCCGCCGCCGCCGCCGGGCTGCAGCAGAGGCGAAGCGGTCTGCCCAGACACGCACACGGGCCCCCTCGGATCGGGGGCCAGCTCGGCCCCCTGGCTCCTCACCTCCCCCGGGGCCCACCTGCTTCCCACCCACTGGCCTAGGGGGGGCGGCCCTGGGCGCTGGGCCCTGGGAGCAGCTCCACCCCTTCCCTTCCCTGCACCGCCTGCAGCCACTGCCCCCTCAGCAGCTGTGCCCCCAGCATTTGTCTCCTGGGCCTCCCCTCCCCGCCCCGCAGCCAGCCCCGCTGGCTTCCCTGAACACGGGCAGGGCTCCCGCGCCGAGGTGGACCCCCAGCAAACCCAGCCCTTTCTCCCCTCCCTCTCCGGGGCCCACCCCGACCCCCGGGCTCCGCCAGCCTGCCGAGAACGAGCAGTAGGAGCAGTCCCCAAAGCTGCCCGCTTGCCACCTGGAGGAAGGTCACTTTTTCTTTAGAGCGAAGGCGCTAATGGGAGGCACCCTGCCGGCCGGGGAGGCCTGGGCTGCAGTTGCCGCGGGAGGGTCTTGGCACCCCGGGGTGGGTGGCTCCCTCCCCCTAAGCTTTACGCTGACAAAAGAGTTTTGAGTTGGTGTTTTGGCTGAGCCTGCCGAGGAAGGCAGGCTCCTGCAGGAGACTTGGAGGGTCGGATGCAGCGCCCGGATGAGGATGAGGCGTGGCGGAAGATGCGTTTGGCTCTGCAGACACTGCATCGGGCAGCAGGGGACTCTGGGAGGCTGGTGCAGCCAGAAGGCATGGCTCTTGACAGCTTTCTAGTAGAATCTCTGGAATTGTGCATGTGAGTGGGGATGTCATTTGGGGTACTGTTCCCAGAAAGCCTTCCCTGACCTCCCCAGTTGCGTCAGGTGCCCCCTCTACCCCCCCGCAGCCCTCCGTGCTTCCCTCTGGTAGCACTCCCTATTCTGTGATGAAACGTTCTGTGGCTGTGTCTGTCCCTCCGCCCCCCTCCTTGGCTCTGGACTGTGAACTCCACAAGGGCATAGACTGTATCATCTCTCTCTGATCCTCTCCATGCCTAGTCCAGGCCTCTGCTGACCCAGAGTAGACACTAACCAGGTGAACGAGAGAGGAAATGAAGCAGTCGAGAATCTGTGCTGATTGTAACCCAGTTTTGACGCTGGTCTCCTTTGTGTCTCAGCTCACAATGAGGTTGTAAGTTAATGACTATCTCACTTAGTAAGTGTCAGAGTTAGCATCTTCCTCCCCACCTCCTGTCCTGGGCTGAGACTAGTTTTAGGGGTATGCCAACCCCCAGGTTGAACCCCACGCCCCACAGGGTCTAGGATAGGACCCAAAGCTACTTCTCCTCCCCAGCCTTCTCTTCCTCCTGCCTCCTTTCAAACCCCTCATCTCCCCAGTGCTGTTATCCAGAGCGGTGAAGTGGGGGGGGGGGAGAACAAGCATCCACTCCCTGCCCTTTCACTCCCCCCAGTACTTAAGGGTCCTTGCCACGTCCAGTTCCACTCAACCAGCCTGTAGCTTTCATTGCACAGAGAAGCCAAAACAGCCTAGCTGACAACTTACCCATTCAGCTTGCATTTAGGACACAACTTTCCCAAGGGCTATGACCTTTAACTTGTCTGACACCTAGGCTCCTGCTTGTTGTCTGCTCTGCTCCACTGCTTGATCTGCCCGTTTATTCCTGTATTCATGCCAGGCACTTTGACACATAGCTTACTTCGAATCTTCCCACCACCTCAGCCTTGAGCACAATGGTGATGCATTCATTACTCGTGCAATGGTTCAGTTTTGCCACATAAACTCAGAATGCAGGACCATGTCTGTCACCATCATCCCCCTATGCCTACTGATTAGCAAATGTGAATGAGCTGAAGGATGTAATGATAAAGGCCCCATTTTACAGATGAAGAAACAGAAATCCAGACTAAATATCTACCCTGAATAACTCCCACTATCAATCTCGGGCCAAAAAGAAAAAGAAGACGCTCTTAAGTACTTTGGGGAATTTAACCAGGCTTTTCTTTGTTTTTTCCTTCTTCACTAAGGCCACAAAAGGGTGAACAAACTGACAAACTCTCCTTCCTGATTGGGTCCCACTCTCTTGCTGAGGGGTCTAGCTGCCAGAAACAGGCTTTTATTGCCCTGGTCAAAAGCACTGGCTGAATGGGTTGGGGTCAGTCACTGCTATGCCCACAGGTGACTTTTAGTGAGGATCCTCTGGATTCCACCACCACCCCTAACTCTGTCTTATGTACACAGAGTGGGAAAGTAAGGTGAGACCCAATGTCACATACCAAATTTCAGACAAAGATAGGAAAAAGGGCCACTTCTAGTCCACAGACATCAAATGTTCCAGTTTATGTTTTGTTTGGTTTAATTTGAGCTACTATTTTAACAATCTGAAGATTTCCCAAAGGCCTGGTTTTATGCTTTCTCTGAGAACTCTGAAAATCTGCTGGTGCTGGGCATCCATCCCCTTCACCCCCACCACCCCTCACCCCCACAGGGCAGTAATCTGGACTGTGAGCACTATCTGCTCCTTTTAGATGGCCTGTGTTCCTGAGGCTGTTTCTCATCCATCCAGTGCCCTTCACTCATTGGCATAACCTGTGCACATTTAATAGGAGTTGGGTAAAGGCTCTCGGGAGCCCTGGGACCTGGTGGGTTATGCGTTGGGTTGCTAACCACAAGGTCAGTAGTTCAAGCTTACCAACCACTCAATGGGAGAAAGATGAGGCAGCCTGCTTCCATAAAGATTTACACATGGAAACCTTGTGAACAGTTCTACTCTGCCTCTGGTCACTATAAGTCAGTATGAACTTTGTGGCCCTGAGCTTGGTTTGCTTTTTGGCATACATTTACATGCAGGGCCTTGAACTAACTCACTGCTGTGGGGCCAGTTCTGATTCAGTGACCCCATAGGACAGCAGAACTGCCCCTGTGGGCTTCCAAGGCTGTAAGTCTTTACACAGCCTCATCTTTCTTCTGCGGATTGGCTGGTGGGTTAGAACTCCTAATCTTGTGTGGTTAGCAGTTCAGTGATATGCTACCAGAGCTAATTGGAAACCCAAAAAAATCCTCATTTCAAGTTGTTTCAGGCAGCTAAGCTACTTTGATCTGTTCACCAAGAACCCAAACACGCACACACCCCTACTTATTTGCTTCACAAGAAAACAAACAATTACTGTTTATTAGTGAAAAATAGATGGGGCGTGAGGCACCTAAAAACAGTCGAAGAAGGCAGTGGGGACTAATGGTCATAACTGGGTTGAACTCTCACCTAAGCCACCTCTTACCTTATAGTCCTGGGCAAGTTTCTCTGCCCTTCTGAGCCTCTTTGGCAACCACGCAAGAAAATATGAAGCTTTCAGATGGTCTGTGTTCTAGTACAAAGAGGCTTCTCAAGCCCAAGTGGAAGTGGGAGGCTGCTGTGTGGCTGTTTCTGTGCCTAGGTGGCCAGCCAAAGTTTGCATGTTCTCTCCTGTTCACTCGGCTGGCTGTTGTTAAGTATCTCCTGGGGCCCTCATCTTTGTAAGCCAAGTCAGCACTCAGTAACCTGGCGCCCCCACCCCAGGAGACTTTCTAGAATGAAAACTAGCAGATAGTAGGGGCTGAACTCATGTTAGGCTTCCCCACCTCTTGCTCTTCTCCCCCCTCCGATCTCTCCTAGTATCTCCTAGGAGTGAGCCAGACTGGTTAGAGGACTCTAGTGAGAGCTGGCTCCCCGACTGCTCAGAATAAACCTGTCTCCTCAAGGAATCAGAGCAAAATATCAGTCAGTATCTTTACTAACTCCATCTCGTGATGTTTCAGCAAGCATTCAGTTACCTCTATTAGGGATACAGAGATGAATGAGAAAATCCCTGCCCTGGAGGACCTCCCCTTAGAATCCTGCCCGCCTGCCCTGCTTTCATTGCAAGTGAAAGGAAATGTCACTGAAGGGTCCTGCCCCTAGCAAGCCAAGAGACTTTTTATGTAGAAAAGCCAAAAACCCTTTAAAAATACTCCATTCAGATTTTTAAATTTTCATTTCCTTAGCATATCACAGAGCATTGCACTTCATTACCATGTCTGCTATCCAGATGGACCTGGATTAGAAGCCTACTACCCTGACTTGCTGCGGTGCGGCTTCCTAGATGCTTGGAAAGCAAGAGCTATGCTTTGTTCATCTGTTGGGTGATATACATGGTCTATAGGTGCTGAGTAAATGTCCAACCAAATTATAACAAAAGGTACACTTAGGCCACTTTATTCTTAGCCGTTCCCAGGTCAGGCTAGCAGCCATTCATTTCTCTAGGATGAGTGTTCCCGGAGCTTTTTCTTGCCTGGCATCCACAAATGCTGCAGACACTAACCAACACCTGATCCATGCCAAGCCCTGTGTTAGCTGAGAATGCACAAGTGAGCCCTATGAGTCCTTGCCCACGAGTTGCCTATGGTGCAGAGAACATGTATATGAGCAATGCAATAAAGCTAGATAATAGCATAGTATTGGCATCCTCCAAGTTAAGGTGCAAATTCCAGACCCTAGCAATGGCCTTTGTTTTTTCTTCCTCTTATGTCTTCTCACCAATAAAATGACAATGAAGCCCCTAGGATTCATGTTAGGGTTAAACAGGTAAGCGTGCAAAGTGCTGAGCACAAGCAGCAGCCACAGTTGTGTTAAGTGCTTCACCAAGGATGATGCACAGCTGTGGTACTCTAGATAGCTTCTCCGAGCTGAATCTTCCAGGATGAGTTGTTCCTCCAGAGGTGGGAGAAGAAGGTCTAAACAAAAGAAGTGATAGATACAAAAAGACTGTGCGGCAAGGAACTGACCAACTCATTTGGAGGGTGGGGGCGCTGAAGCTAGAGAGGTTAGCAGGGATCTTGAAAACCACATGGAAAGGTTTGCACTTGATCTTGCAGGCATTGAGACGGCGAGGGAAGATTTCCCGGAGGGAAGTAGTCATGATGTGCTTCAGTAGCTTCCCTGCTAGCCTGTGATGAAGCACTTATCCGGGAGAGGCATCTGATTATGGGACATCTGACTGTGGGACCCCACTCTCCCTCCCTGGAGGCCGGGGGCGGGAGGGGGGTGTGGCGGGTGGAGCGGGGCCACTGATCATCAGAATTCCCTGGACTGGGCCAGTTTTGCCCCTGACCTACAGAACAGCTGCCCCAGACCTAGAACCCAGGAATCTTATTGAATTGCCCTGGGAGATTCTGTGAGCCCAGGTTTGTGGAACCTGTGGGGACCTTTGCCAAGGGAGGCCTATGAAATTCTTGGAAAAACTGGTCTTCCTAGGAGGAACTTTTCCACAAGCAGGACCAGAAGCAAGCTTTGTTTTTTAAAGAAAACTTTCCCTAGTTCTTTGGCGGTTCTCCTATTACTGACACCCTCCAACGGTTAACCTTCCAATGCGTCCTCTGCCTACTGCATGCTGCTTCCCCTGCCAAAGAACTGGGATAAAGAGAACCTCGAGACAGACGCTGCCCTTGAAAAGCTCACAGTGTTGTGGAGAAGACATCTGTCAACAGCTGGAATGCAGGCGATGAGCACCAGTCCTAGAGCAGTAGAGTAGACAGCTGCCATCAAGTCAACTCCAGCTCATTGTAACTTCACGTACAACAGACGGAAGCGGTGCCCTGCTCTGCGTCACCTTCACAATCAGACATGTTCCAGTCTATTAGTGTGGATGTTAGGTTCTGTTACCAGGTTTTTAACGCAAATAGTGTGCATCTAAACACCCCCCCCCCAAAAAAAAATAACAACAACAACCAAAAAAACCCAAAAACTCCTGCCAGCCCTTTTGTGTTAATTTCCTATGCACATTATATGGGGAAAGTATAGTTTGGGTATATGTTAATTTGGGGGGGAGGGTTATGAGATCCAGAGCAAAGCACAATTTGTTCAGCCTGTGGCTTAGAGAGGATGTACACGTATTCTGAGCCTACACTGAAGAGAGGAAGAGGCGGAGGGAGCAGCCCGAGTGAAAGTGCGAGTAGCTCGTGCATTAGGGGAAGAAATGGTAAATGGACCTTCAAGGCAAGATGGGTGCCAAAGCAGGAAAGCAGTCGGTGGAGAGGCAGCCTCACATCCTGGGAGGGCCCATGTTTGCACCTTCACCTCTCTCCAGCTATGGGCCCAGGCTTCCACCCTCATCCTTCAACTCCAGGCAGCTAAATCTGCTACAATCCTGTATACCATGGCAGTCTAAACTTTGTCCACTCAAGACTCCTTTTTTGCCCCAGAAATTTGCAACCTGGGCATGTGCTTCAGAAACACCTCGGATTCCTTATAGGTTTGATTTTTAATTAATGTTTTGGTCCTTAGACTTTCAGAAACCTTTCACTGTTGCCAAATGTTTTGTAACCACCACCCCCTCATTCAGTTACATGACCCACAGTTTAGGAAGGTTTGCTATAAACCAATTTCCCCTTCTTTATAACTCCCCAAGTTGTTTAGCTCCTCAACATCCTGGTCCCCCCCACCCCCACCACCACTTTCCAGATAAATAGATCTAATCCTACTGAAAATATTAGATCTATTTATCTGCTTTGAAAAGGGAAACAAGGGAAACTAGGGCAGGAAAAAGGGTTCTGTGGGACTGCAAACACCAAAGGGCCTTACTTAGGACGTTGCTGCAGAAAACCTGGGCTTGGGGGTTCAAAGAAGCCCTGTAAGTCGCTTGTTCAGTTCTCTGTCCTGTGCTTCAAGTAATCATTTTGGATTGGGCAAGTCTCACTTAGTAAGTTTCCCTGTCATTTCTTCCAGGGCAGAAGAGGAAAGAGACTAACGGGTATTGAGCACCTACTGTGTGCCAGACCCAGGCCAGGTACTTTACATAATTTATTTCCTTCTGTCCTCATAACTCTGTAAAGTATGGTTTTATTCCCATTTCATAAGTGCGGGAATTGAGGCCCAAAGAAGTTGAGTAATATTCTAAGCTCACCCTGAAAATGGCAGAACTGAGATTTGAACTCATAACTCCGTCTTCGAAGCTCATACTCTCACTTATGAGAAGCTTGTGCTGGGGTTACAGAGTAGTAGGTGGGAGTTTTGCTTGAAGATCTAGGTCAATAAGCAAGCAGCAGCTTCAATTTTCCTTTGGCTGTTGGTGCCCAAGAAGCCAGAGCAGTGAGTGAGCTAACCTTGAGGGGCAGAGAGTGTCCCCTGAGTTCAAGAGACTCACTGTCCTGGCCTTGGAAGGATCTGCCATTGACTGCCTGGAGCACTGAGGTGGGCTTGTGTCATCTCCCTGAAAATTAACTGCAGCTCTGAGTGCTGGAATTGGAATAAGCTCTGATTCTTATCTTCATTGCCCCCTCATCTGTGGCTCTGCTTTCATTGTGTAGCATGTTGGGGAAGGGACTGGTCCGGCTGTTTCAAATTCTGTCCTTTGTGTAGAGCAGCTGAGACGTAAGCCAAATGGGCTTTAACCACTCGCTTATTTAGTCATTGCCCAACTGCCTGTTTTTGTGCCAGGCCCAAGTCAAGCCGAGGTCCTGGGGACACTTCATTGACCAAGATCCATTCCTTATTCTCAAAAGTTTTAGCAGGTAGAATACATCCAAGACACAATGTGGGTAGGTGCTATGCTAAAATATTTAGTTTTACTTTGGCCCAGCAAACACATCACTGACCTGTGATCGGGGTCTTAGGGGAGAAGTAGGGATTTACTGTGGGGTTAGGTGGGGGGTTGAAGGCACAAAGTCTTGAAGTTTGGCCAAGTTTGCCTGACTAGAGCTTAAAAGTCTCACACAGGCATTAGAGTGGAGGGGAAGAATGGAGAGGTCAGCTAGAGCCAAGTCATGAATGCCAAGGGGTAGTGGGTACCATGGTGGTGATTTGGTTGCTAGCTAATCCTTTGCGGTACTCAGCGAGGGTGCCTGGCCCAGATGCTGGTGGTGGGAGCAGATGGAACTGTTGAGGGATGAAGCAAGGGGAGAAGAGCTACAAGCAGCCACAAACTAAGTGAGGTGTGGGAGAAACACTGGACATCGTAAACTTTTGTTCCATAGTGAAGCCCAGTGTCTTAGTTTGTTTTTATTCCCTGCTTGAGCCTCAAAAATGACTACCAAGCAACCTGGGACATCAATGACCCCTGTACGTGAACTTGCTTGGTTCGTGCTTGTGTTCTTAAGGCGGAGCTCTCTGCTGTTGGGTGTGTCCTGTGCATCCAGCACAAGGTTGGGCCCAGAAGGGCTCCAAGAGTGTTTGTGGAATGAAGAAGTGACATGACTGGGGTGAGGGCTGAAGTTTATCATGGTCCCTGCTTCCGGGAGGACCTGCAGCTGCAGTTGCTGTCAGCAGCCTGCTCTTGGAATTGGGTGCCTGGTGAGTAGAGGACTCTAATGGAACAGTTCCGGATCGAATTTGGCACCTATTGCAGGGCAGCTGGTTGGATACAGCATGTGTCTGGGGGAAATCCTGTACAAACAGACATGAACTCCTGGGACTAGAGAGAATCCACGGGAGCAGTGAGAGCAGGTTGAACGCTGGGGATTAGATCTGGCTTCAGAGCAGCCCTTGGCAACTTCCTGGTTTGCAATCTAGCTCTTCCCATGCAGTACCCAAATTGTGAACAGAAAGACTGAGGTAGAAAATTGATCCAGATGTGCCAACGAGCCGTATCACTGCTGCTGGTCACAGTTGCTTACCCAGCACTCACTGCAGAGCCGTCCCTAAAGAATCTGGGCTTGAGACTCTTCCGTTGCTCAAAAGTACCGCACCGCCCAAAGAGCTTTTGCTCAGGTTGGTTCTAGATCACATTTACCCAACTAAGTATTGACAGTGAGAACATTTTAAAATATTTCATTACTGATTCATAATAGTACCAAACCAGTCACAGGTTAACATAAATCACCTTTTTATGAAAAATAACTATTTCTCCCTAAAGCTGTGAAATTAATGATTTTTTTGTTTGATTGGGTACATTTCTTTTCTTTCTGGTCTGACTTCATAAAATAAAACTGCATTGTCATATATACTCCTGCATTCAGCCTGTCGCAGGGTGTTGTTTTGGTTGAAGGATATAACCCAAAAACCCAGCCTCACACAGATATGTAAATGGAACAGGGAGGAGTATTTTATTAGTCTCTCCAGATGATTGTAGATATTCTTTGCAGTACAGAATCTGAGCCCAAGTCAGTGAGCTGTTTACACTCAGTTGCATGAAAACCCCTTGGTCTTTCTTGCCCTTGGCATAGATCTTTTACTCACCTGTTTTTGTGACATACTTTGATCATTTGGAAAATCGGTTCATCGCTGAGTTGTACAGATCTTCCAAATGCCCCATCTGATTTTCCAATGTCAAAGTATAACATTTGTGATAATCACCCTCAACTTTATCAGGAACATCTTTAAGTGTTGGGAAGCTGTCAGGCTCAGGGTGGTGGCTACACATGCTTAGGAAGTCCTTTCCCTGAGAAATTCTACTTCCTTATTGGACACAAACACTGTCCGTTGTCATCCCTGAAGTAACAGGCTCGTTTTGCTCATTTTTGAGAAAATGTCTCCCAAATACCTGAATCTGACTAACGGTGCTTGCTGACAGTGCTCTTTCAAGTGGGAATTGTGTCTTAGGGTGAGAAACAGCTAACACTCACAACTCGGTCCCACGCATGCTTTTGTGCGAGGCACCCCAGGCGCTGGTGGGCTGCACACGTGCTTGTGCTTCTTCCCAGTCTTACCACCCCGACCCAGAGCAGCCCTGTGCGGACTGTCCGGGCAGCAGATAGCCCAGGTTGAACCACCAGCCTGGCAGCGAGTGGCCCAGGGCATTCCTGACAGCACCTGGGATATTTAAAAAGCAAATTCTGGAGACAAAATTGTATACGTTTTCTCATTTTCACTTCTTTGTCAAGACTTTTTATATGTAGAATCATGAGTTCATGGCATTGAGGACTGTAGTGATCACCAGTGGTTCTTTCTGTACCACCGCCTTGCTTGGTGTTAAACCCCAACTCCCTGCTATTGAGTACAGCCGAATGCCCAGTGAAGCCGGCAGAGGGCTTCTGAGACTGAGTCTTTATGGAAGCAGACAGCCTCCTCTTCTGTGGAGTAGCAGGTGGGATTGGACTGCTGACCTTTCATGAACAGCCCCTCCCCTGACCCATAGCACCACTAGGGTTTCTTTGATCTATGTTAAGGCACCCGTATAAGTATTAACATAGTGCAAAAGGTAAAATACCATCTTCGGATCATCAAAATATTTTTTACCTCAGGTCCGTGGGCCATACTTTGCTATTCCATGGCATTGATCCACAGTGCTTTGTTATCATCCCATCCAGTGCATATCCTTGCCCTCACCATCGTAAAATTAACGTCTCCAGTATCACTGTGACTAAGACCCAGACTGAGTGTTTGATAGAGTGCTGTTTGGGACCAAAACAAGTAAGCCTGGCTTGTGGCCAAGCAGCATTGGGGTTTTTTGGTCTTAAAGGAGACCCATCACCCTCTTCTCCTGGCAGTGTGGCAGGCTTATAGGCTGCCATCCTCTGCACTGCTGAGTTTTCAGCCTCCAGCTGACCCCTTGGCCAGGCATACTGCACAGCTGTTCATAAGCGTTCTGGCCCACGGGGCCCATATTCCAACCCCAAGTAAGCCCGTTCCTTTTCTGCGTTGTACCTCATTACTTGCTCCTTTGCATTCAAAACACATACAGACCCCTATTCCCATTACCTGAATGAAAACTGATTGTGTTAAGGCCTGTGATAGGCATGCTGCATCTCGGTTGGCCCTGGAAGGCAGGTGGCAATCTGATGGGTTCTTGTGTGTAAGTCTTCACAGGTACAGCAAATGCTTACTTATAAAGTCCAGTGTACCACTAGAGCCAGTGGGCTAAGGACAATGGTTGACTAGCCAGAGTTGCTGCCTTCAATTCTAGCAGGAAAGCCAGGCATGGAAGTAAAAGAATGCAACACGGGGTCTCAGGAGTATGCCAAGTTGTGCTGGCTCCAAAGAAGTCCAACTTCTTCCGCATTTTTCCTAACTAGACACCGAACTTTAGTACATGAACCAGAAAATAAAATGATTAATTGTATGGTCAACTTCCCCCGACCTTTGATTTGTTATATGTATATATATATAATTTTTTTTTTCCTCTAGTTGATCTGGGGGAAACTAGGATGACCTAAGCTTTGGGCCTGGTCACATGAGAGAGAAAAGATACTAGGTCTCCTGGCTGCAGTTGCTGTTCTCTTCGAACTACAGTGCCTCCGACTTCCTGGCTGCTCCGCAGCAGGAGTCCCTGGATGAGTAACCCCAGACTCTCCACCAGAGATTCTGGTTTGGGTCAAAGAGCATCCTGGAGGATTGAAGCAGAATGATCTCAGAGCTTTTGGGAGCAGGTCCCAAATCAAGAGAGACACGATAGCCTTTCTTCTTTTCCTCTTCTGCTTACAGCTAGAACGGTGTCCAGAGAAGTTCTGAAACTCAAGCTGAAGTGAGAAGGAATAACTAGTTCCAGGGCTTCTGGGCTTCAGAAATAAATCATCAGCCTTTATGATGAAGAAATATGGTTGGCTATTTCATTAATTCAGTAAATTTTTATTGAGCTTGTTCTGTGTGTGGAAATATGTTGCCAGGTGCTAAGAGTACAGCTTGAGAAGAGCCTAGGTAAAGCCTAGGTTGACTGGCCCTTGGGGATGATATAAAGGATCAGGATTGCCAGGAATTGGGGGAATGACAGGAGATTGCTGCCAAACGGCATTCTGAAGTGAGTGCTTTTTCTGCCAAAGCAAAATCTGAAGTCACAGTGGTATTACTGGCCGAAAGCAATAGCTCTAGGACCTGGGGTTTCCACCACCCTCTGGCAACTAGGGCAGAGATTATCTAGTCCAAGAGAAAAGACCCCAGGCACCAGGCCTGGTACCCTGGGCAGGCCCCCAGAACTGCCTGGGCCTAGAATGGACCCATGGATAGTGAATTCAGTGAGGACAGTGGATAAACCAGTTGCCATTGTGACTTAT
>NW_022111372.1:49780890-49789711 GCF_000313985.2 Echinops telfairi
TTAAAACTATAGTCCAGCCCTCCAACGGGTCTGAGGGACAGTGAACTGGCCCCTGTTTAAAAAGTTTGAGGACCCCTCGCATAGATAATAAATGGATTCTCTACTACTCAGATCCCTTGAGCTAAGTGATTTGTTCTTGAAATGTCACTTAGTCCTCCGGGCAACTTTATATGATGTACATGGTATCAGCTCTGCTTCACTTAGGGTTTAATTAGCTTCCCAAGCTCTGTGTCTCTGCCTATAACTGGGGAGACAGGCTGCCCTGTAAAGTCACGTCCCTTGATGGCTAATCTCTTTTATTATGTGTACCAGTTTGGCTCTAGGGAGAGGCACATTATTCTCATGAACTGCAGGCATCTCTCTATAATGTCTTCTATCCTTGGGTTTAGAATCTTGAGTTTGGGTAGAAGTTCAATAAGGGGAGATGGTCATTCTCAGTGGTCCAGATGGTCATTCTCAGGGGTCCAGAAAAGAATCAGACCTGTTGCCTACCTTCTAGGAAGCACATTTTAAGAGACAAGACAGAAGATACAGGTTAATAAATTACATGGAAGGCACAGATACTGTAGTAAAGGCACAGTGAAGAGATGACTTAGAAGAGGGACTCTCGGTAGGAATTGAGAGAAGGCTGGATTTCAGTGGGGTCTTTAAGTCCTGCCCAGGTGGGGAGGAAAGGAGCTCTAAGCAGAGGAGCTATCCCCGTTAGTAAAGACCTGAGGTGGGAAAGTGCAGGGAATTCTTTTTTTTTTTAATCAATGATACTTTTATTTTCTAGCAACCAACAAATGGACAATGAAATCAAAATATGGTAATATTTAACATGATTTGGAAACCAAGAAATTGTAAATAACTCATTTTAAAGATACACTTTATAGACAAAGGGGCAATAAGAGCATGTGCTCAATGTAATGTAAATTAAACTTGTAGTGAAAAATCACTGTCACTAACCAGAATATAAAAATTTCACGATCATGATGGCACAAATTGTAGAAAGGATATTGTGGTAATTACATAATCTATCGTCAATTTGAGAGGATTTTTAAAAAATCATTTTATTAGGGGCTCATACAACTCTTATCACAATCCATACACACATCAATTGTGTAAAGTGCATTTGTACATTCATTGCCCTCATCATTCTCAAAACATTTCCTCTCCACTTAAGCCCTGGGCATTCGGTCCTCATTTTTCCCCTCCCTCCCCGCTCCCCCCTCCCTCATGAGCCCTTGATAATTTATAAATTGTTACTTTGTCATATCTTACCCTGTCCGACGTCTCCCTTCATCCACTTTTCTGTTGTCTGTCCCCCAGGGAGGAGGTCACATATAGTTCCTTGTAATCGGTTCCCTCTTTCCTACCCACTCTCCCTCTACCCTCCCTGTTTCGCCACTCACACCACTGGTCCTGCAGGGATCATCCACCCTGGATTCCCTGTATTTTCAGTTCCTACCTGTACCAGTGTACATCCTCTGGTCTAGCCAGACTTGCAAGGTCGAATTCGAGTCATGGTAGTGGGAGCGGGGAGGAAACATTTAGGAACTAGAGGAAAGTTGTATTTTTCATCGTTGTTACATCGCACCCTGACTGGCTCCTCTCCTCCCGCAGGGAATTCCTCGCTCAAGGAGTGATGTCATGGGGTTGAGGACAGAGATGAAAATATTTCTAACAAGTCGATTCATGACAGATGAGATACAGACTGGGTTTTTTCAATATAGTCAGCCCTGATCCTGATTTTAGGGTGCCATAATGGCACTGTGGCTTAGCCATTGGGCTGCTAACCCAAAGTTGGTAGTCCAAATCCACCAACCACACCAGGGGGAGAAGATGAGGCAATTCCCATGAAGATTTGCACTCTGAAACCCCCTACGGCAGTGGGCTCAACCTTCCTAACGCTGAGACCCTGTCATATAGTTCATCATGTTGTGGTGACCTCCCAACCATAACATGATTTTCTTTCTTTTTTTTTTCCAGCCATTTTATTGGGGGCTCATACAACTCTTATCACAATCCATACATACATCCATTGTGTCAAGCACATTTGTACATTTGTTGCCCTCATCATTCCATACAAATATTTTCGTTGCTACTTCATAACTGTAATTTTGCTACAGTTATGAATTGGGCGACCCATGTGAAAGGGTCCTTCAACCCCCAAAGGGGTGGCAACCCACAAGTTGAGAATCGCTGCCCAGTGGGCTGTTTCTAGTTGCCCCCACCATGCTGATGTGTAGTGCCATCTAGTGAAGGCTCTGGTGGGGGTGGTGCGGGGTCGAGGTTGGGTTGCTAACCGAAAGGTCAACAACTGGAGCCCACCAGCCACTTCAAGGCAGAAAGATGAAGCTGTCTCTTCTGTAAGGAACATTCTGTTCTGTCCCAGAGGAGCACAGTGAGTCTAAGTCGGCTCAGTGGCAGTGGGTTTTTCAATAGCTTATCTGCCTGGCACCTGACTCGGGGTTTCATAAAGCTTATTTCTCATCGCCAACCCCATACATAAAGACTTACTCTTCTCTTACAAATGGAGAAAGACAGTAAGTAGCACACACCCAGAACGCTGCAGCTGGTGGAGGAGGGAAGTGCAGGATTCATGCAAAAGTCAATGTGGTACTACTTGCTCCCCAGCATCTCCCCAAGTCCAGTCACATGGGTCACACCCTCGACCTACTAGGATTCTGTACTTACTTTTTTCTTTTTGGTTTAAGAGACAATAGAAACAACTTTTGCACGTTGCTGGAACATTATACATTTGAATTCTTGGTTGCAACTACAGAACTACATATATTATACTTTACAGGCCCTATATAGAATTTCAGGGATAGTTTTACTTATACAAGATATTTATCTTATGTAGTGACATTAGCACTTAATACCCAAGTGAAAGTAAACTCTTATAGTAAAAATCCATGTCCTGGTGTTTGCCTTAAGAATAGTCACTGCCATTCCAGGAAAGGGAGCCAGGGACGGGCCTCCTCCCCTTAGAGTCCCTGGCTCCTTGGAGCTGTGGAAACTTTCCTGGGTGCAGTTGGGAAAAGACCTCCTTGCCCTTAACTCTCTAACACCATGCTTCTCAGTCATCCTTTCATCTCTTTCCAAGGGATACTTACTCACCAGGGCTGGGTCCTAGAGGGCTGTCTCCATCTCAGCTGTTGTTAAGCAACTGCCTTGCACACTGACATGTTCCCTTGGTGCAGTGTCTAGGCAGGTTCTCACTGGAGCGCGCTCTCCTGTGCTCGTTCCCAAACCCCTCATACTTCACAGACGTTTTCTTATGCCTCTGGTGCTTCTCTTTGTGCCTTGCCTTTTCAAGAAGTCAGGAACCCTGGTCAGTGGGATAACATTAGAGACCCCGATAGAGGTGATTTTATACCAGAAGGAAGGTGGCATTGGCTTTACTGGTAGAATAAGGCTGATACCCCTTCTTGCTTTGCTCAGACCTTTGCAAACATCCTTTACTTAGTGGTGGGTAAGTGTGGAAGGTATGTCAGTGAACTAACCATTGCTGCAGAACAAACCCCCCCAAAGTGTCGTGGCTTTGAATGACACCATTGTTTCTCATGAATCTGCAGTGGCTGGGTGTTTCTGCTGCTCTGGGCTGGGCTGATCTCAGCTGGACTTCTTTTGTTTCTCTGACCAGCGGGGAGAGGATGTAGGTGGTATAGGATGGTCTCAGCTGGAAGAATCCCGTGCTCTCCCCTTGTCTCTCACTTCCCTCCCACGGTTAGTCTGGTCACGCCCTCATGGCACGACAGAGGTACAAGAGCAAGCAAGCCCAATCATGCAAGAAAGCAAGTGCCAGTGCATACACACTTTGAAACTTGCTGACATCCCGTGTTTGCTAACATTCCATTGGCCAAAGAAAATGGCCTTGCCATACCCAGCAACAGAGTGGGCAGGGCCTACGGAGTAACAGGCTCTAGGAAAGCCATTAATTGGGGCCATTAAATGCAATCAGTGTACCAGTCAGTACCCCTTGATGGGAAAGACAACCTACAGATTTGTCTTTCTAGGTCAGGTTTGTTCTAGAAGGGAGTGGGAGAAAACCCCGATAGTGATACTGTGCGTTGACGCACGCTACATCCCTGTGATAGGGCCAGGCACTGGGCTGCTCTGTATGCAGCTCTTACCACAACTCTGCACGGTAGGTGGAAGACTGGAGCACAGAGAAGTGGAATAACTTGCTCATGGTTACTCAGCTACTACGTTGTCACACACGGATTAGAACCAGGTCTGTCTGACCCCAAAGCCCAGGTTCTTTTCTCCATGCCTCACTCCCTGTCTGCAGCATCAGGTTCTGCTTTCCACCACCCTCCATTCCCCATCCCAAGTGCTGCAGTGATCCTAGTGGAATTAGGCAACTCTTCAGGAAACCCAAACTCAGCATTGACGGAAGTTGTGGCCCCTCCTAGACATGCTGGAGAGGGAGGGACCATCTTCTTTTCGACTTTCCAGATTTGGGGGCATCAGAGCATTGCTAGGCATTTGAGCATGGCCTTGGGAGTCAGGCTGATGGGAGTTCAAGCCCTAGCTCAACCACTCACCAACTATAACCTTGGGCAACTTATTTAACTTCTTGAAATCTGTTTCTTCATCTTAAAAAAAAATGGGAATAATACCACTTAGTTTGCAGAGCTGTTACAAGGACTAAAATTATGTATGAAAGTGCCTAACACAGTGCCTGGCATGTAATAAGTAAAATGAGCATCACTATTATTATTTCTAAGTAGAGCCTTTCCCCCTCTGGGAAACCCTGTTTCTGTCTGTTGGACAGGTCCCCCCCACCTCCAGCCAGTCTGTGCAGACTTGCTGCCTGCTGTGTCACCGGGAACGCAAAGGCTGGGAAGAAGGTCCTTCTCAAAACGGACTGGTGTTGCAGGGTGAGAAGCTGCCCCCTGACTTCATGCCAAAGCTCGTCAAGAACCTCCTAGGCGAGATGCCCCTGTGGGTCTGCCAGAGCTGCCGGAAGAGCATGGAGGAAGATGAGAGACAGACAGGTCGAGAACATGCGGTGGCGGTATGTACCTGTGAAGAGAGGGTCCCTGAATGCAGGAGGGCTGCCTCCCCGAGAAGTCAGCCTGTCCCTGGCCTCCTAGGTGAGAGGCTGCTGGGTTCACTGACACAGCATTACTGGCTTGGGTTCAGATTTCAAGGAGGGAGAAAAAGCCTTCAGGCAGCCCCTCAGGACTGTCTGCACAGTGCAAAGGCCGCTGACCCAGTTGCTTTCTGCTCTGACCACATGAAAGCCAGTGGGTTGGGTTGAGGGTCTGCGAGGCACTTTAATCAGAAGGCCTCTGAGATCACGAGGAGTCGTCCAAGTTGGCCATCTCATGACCTTGGCGGCCAAACTTCCTTTGCTTCTCATTCTCCTTTTACCCAGAATTGGTTCAGCTTCAGGACTCCTGGCATAAAGACCCCCTTTCCCGACCCTTCTGTGGCCAGCTTTCATTATTCCCCAAAGGCCACAGTTCACAGGCAGTCTCTACTGATAGCCACACACTTTATTTGACTGGCAGCTCCTCATCCCCTGCACAACCAAGGCCTGGCCATCATTGCTCCTCCTCCATGAGAGTGTGGTCATTGCACTTGAAGGGCACCGTACGTAGCCGGGGAGGAGGGTCTCCCTGGGTGGGCTTAGGCAGCATAGGGCCAACGATGCGGATACTTGCAGTTTCACTTTGTGCTTTTCTCTCCCCCTTCTCCAGATTTCCTTGTCACACACATCCTGTAAATCACAGTCTTGTGGGGGTGACTCTCATTCCTCTTCGTCCTCCTCCTCTTCATCCTCATCCTCGTCCTCCTCCTGCCACGGGAACTCAGGGGACTGGGACCCCAGCTCATTCCTGTCAGCACATAAGCTCTCCGGCCTCTGGAACTCTCCGCACTCCAGTGGGGCCATGCCAGGCAGCTCTCTCGGGAGCCCTCCTGCCATACCCGGTGAGTTTCCAACTCGAGAGAGCCAGGCCTTGTCTAACAAAGAACTCTCGGCTGAGGGGTTAGTTGCTGGAAAAGATAAGTCTGGGGAACCCATGAACGTAGAGAGCTATGGTTCCTATACCACAAACAAATCAGAAGCTGAGTTACGGTAACAAGTACGAGTGGAGATGTGATGAGTGAAGCACAGCAGGGGACCAAGACCTTGACCATCTCTGAAACTCCTCTCCTCACAACTGTGCTGGTGCACTCAGCTGTCCTTGGCTCTGACAGCTGGATCCATTAGAGGGCCTGCGGAACACAATCTGAACAGAGGCCTCCAGAACGACCCGTAGGGAATTAGGGCTTCCGTCCCCAGCCTGACCCCTGTAGCACCATGTCGTTAGAGGCTCGATCCCGGCTCATAAAACCTGCCTGGGCCTGCACCATCCTCATAATTGTTATGCTTGAGTTTACTGCAGTTTATTGTCCTACTCTATTCCCTTTGTGGGTCTTCCTCCTTTTCACGGTCCTCTACCAAGCACAGTGGCCTTGTCCATGGACTGATTCTTAAAACATGTCCAAAGCACGGAAGACGAATTGTCACCGTTCTTGCCTCTGAGGAACATTCTGGCTGTACTTCTGTCAACACAGGTTTGATTGTTCTTCTGGTAGTCCATGGTATAGTCAATATTCTTCACCAGCACCATAACTCAAAGGCATCCATTATTCTTTGGTCTTCTTCATTCATTGTTCACCTTTTGCATGCATATGAGGCTATTGACAATACCATGGCTTGGAAAGGATTGATAGGTTGTTTGGGTGATTGACTGCAAACATGATGATCAGCTATATAAACTCACACCTAATTCACAATAAAAAAAATATAAAAGATAATCATACCATGGCAGGCACACTTTCCTTCTCAAGGTGACATCAAGGTAGTGCCTCAGAGGCCTCATTTTCTCTGCGGAATGAATATAAAACCCCGTTCCTATCCATAGGGTGTTGATGATTAGGATGATTATTAACCAGCTTTTTTGCACATTGAAATAGCCCTTAGAGAACCAGAGGGTAAAACTCTTGGGTTATTGATTTTCTGTGTCAAATAGGCTTTCCTGTCAGGCCTTTAGGAGTTCTACAAAGTGGTGTTGTCCCCAGAACTTGGGAGAGTTCAGCAGTGCCTTAATTCCAGAGAGAGCCATTTAAGCTGAAACCCAGGGCCACCTGTATGTCCATAGGTCTTGCCCTGGGAGATGCCCTGAGGGACACAGTACTTGTCCTTCATGCGACAATAGAGCGGACCAGAGGCTTCTCCCACAAGCCTGGGCACCACCGAGGCTCCGGGGCCTGCAGCACTAAGCAGCTGTATCTAGAATAGAGAGCTCCTCTGGTCACAGCAGCCAGGGAGCTATGGCAGTGAGCCTTCAGGCGGACCCCACACTGACCCCTTTCTCCCCTCTGCCCACAGGTGAGACTTTCCCCATCTCGGAGCACCACCGGCACTCAGACCTCACAGCCCCTCCTAACAGCCCCACCGGCCACCACCCCCAGCCAGCTCTGATCCCATCTCACCCTGGATCCTTTGGCTCACCGCCCCACCCCCACCTGCTGCCCACCTCCCCGGCAGCGCCCTTCCCTGCCCAGGCTTTCGAGTGCCCTGTTGCCACTGCCGCTGCCCCCCATACCCCAGGGGCATGTCCGAGCCCCCACCTGCCCTCTACCAGCATGCCACTCCTAAAGATACCCCCACCATTCCCGGGGTGCAGCCACCCCTGTAGCGGGCACTGCAGTGGGCACTGCAGCGGGCCTCTCCTCCCGCCGCCAGGCTCTCAGCAGCTCCCCAGCGCTCACAGGTAAGTGCACGCCAGCAATGGGCACAACACGCTGGCTGACTTGAGCTAAGACATGAGGGAAAGTTTTAAAAGGTGCCTTTGGGATACACTATTCATTTTTAACAGGTTTATTATTTTTTAAACAATTCAGAAATGTACAAAGAAAAAAAACGTCTCACACCCCAAGGTAAACTTCTATCAGGGTGATCTGTTTTCATGTTTCTATATATTAGGTCCATATTCTAAATGTATTGGGGGTAATTTTTTATTTTTCCCTCTTTATATCACAGCGAGCCCACCAGTTATTAATCATCAAGTTAATTTCAGCTTCTGGTAACCACGTGAGAGTAGAACACTCAGTAGCTGTTTTTTTTCAGAAGTAGATCACTAGGCCTTTCCTCTAAGGTGTCTCTGGGTAGACTTGAACAACCAACCATTCCGTTAACAGCCGAGCTCATTAACCCATTTAAACTTCTCCCATTACCCCAGTTAAAATTCTTCAAAAACTTTTCAATGACCACGTAATACTGTATTGTATAGCACTAACATAATTTATGTTCCCATTCTCCTGTTCCTGGATATACAGGCATTTCTAGTTTTTGAGCATTTAAGCAACTGAAATTGTAAAAGCACCCTTGCACCTAGATCTTTTGTTAAATCGGGAATGATATCCCTAACATGTGTTCCTCAGAGTAACTCCCAGTGAGCAAATTCTAAGAAAGGTTATATTAGTACACAGTGGACAGATAGAATTCTTTGGAGGAGATAGACGTATGTTTTGTGTTTGAAACAAGATGTGTGTCTTTTGCAAACACGCCATTGTGAGCAGTGTCTCTCCATGTGTATTGTTCACCCCTGGTGCTGACGGTGCTGCAGTTCTACGTCCTCTGCTTTCCCTCCACGCATGTTACATTGTGAGCACTTCCGTGGTCCTGGCAGCGCCCCAGCCCGCAGCTGTCGCCAGGGCTAGTGTCCACTTATCTGTCCTCCAGTTGCTGAGCACTTGGCGCTCCGACATTTTTAACATTATGAATAATGTCTCTAAAAATCTCTGTGCCTAAAGGCGAGCTCCTTGGACTAGG
>NW_022111372.1:49790144-49803310 GCF_000313985.2 Echinops telfairi
GGCTCCAACTTCATCCTCACCCTCAGCTCCTCTGCTAGCTGAGCTTTATTTAGCCTTAGCATGGGGACCAGCCCCTGCAGCACTTGGACCTCTCACGGCCCAACATAGGACTCTGGCTCTTCCAGCTTCCCCAGTCCCAGGCCCTTGCATGCCAATGGCTCATTGTTACCCAGGAAAGCGTTCTATCGAGAAGATTCCCGTGTCACCTGGAATCCAGAAGCTGAGGGGCAGTGAGGAGAACTTGAGCTCTGCAGACAGCCTGAGTGCTGGCCCCTCCTTGGGCCGAGCAGTTGAGCACTCTGGGGCTCTGTTTCCTTTGCTGCAACGTGGGTCTAGCCATGCCTATTTTGCAGGATTTAGGGGAATGAAGAAGACACTTTAGCTTTCCTGAACTTCGTGCCCCAGAGTTAAGGCAGCTGAGCCTATAGGTTCAGAGTAGCGACCTTGGGGCATGAGACCCTCAGAAAGTGAAAGAAAATGGCCTCACGCCCACCACCGGGTGTGCCATGGGAATCATTAGCCCACTGCGGATTGTCAGACACCTACTTGTTGAGCACCTGCCGTGTCCAAGGTTGTGACGCTCTGCACTGGGCCCCACAAAGGGGCATGGTTGCTGCCCTTGGGGTACAGTGTGGCTTGTGAGGTGAGTGGGCTAACAGAGCACTGCAGTACACAGAAATGGCAGGCTGTTGAGAGCTGGTGTCGTGAGGCTGCCAAGCAGGATGTGCGCTGCTGGGAAACCCTGGCCGATATCAGCATTTGGGATGGACCCTGAGGGGCCGATAGGGGTATCCACCTGACCTTGAGGGGCAGGGGCGGGTACCACATACTGGCAAGGGGTCTAGAGGTTAGGGTGCTTTTCTGCACTCCTGTGATGGCCTGCCCCCCAAATGGCGCCCCTCACGCTAGGGCCTGTCTTTCTCCCTCCTCAGCAGAGACCCCGGCTGCAAGGGGCACAAGTTTACACACAGTGGCCTGGCGTGCCAGCTACCCCAGCCCTGTGAGGCGGATGAGGGGCTGGGCGAGGAAGAGGATAGCAGCTCAGAGCGCAGCTCCTGCACCTCATCCTCCACCCATCAGAGAGATGGGAAGTTCTGTGACTGCTGCTACTGTGAGTTCTTCGGCCACAATGCGGTGAGTGCGTGGGCCTCTGCAGACCAAAGGGCTGGGGGCAGCATGGAGAGCATAGGGAGCCACTGCTTTCCCCAGAGCTCCCTGTGACTTAAGGGCAGGACTGTTGGGGTTTTTTAACTAACGGTGCCAGGACCGTGTAAGTCCTGCCACCTGCGTCTGCTCATGTGACTCTCACTACAGATGTGTGAGATAGAGATTTTTCAGATTTTGTTACCTTGTGCTTTTTTGGTGGTTTCTCTTAAGATTGACTCTGTCCCTTAGGGAGAGGAAAGGAAGTGGCAGAGTGCTGTGGTTCTAATAAGTGTGTGCGTGTGTAATCACAGAGGACTGAGCACTGTGCGTGGCAAAGGCAGGGGGCAGCCAGCCGAGGGAAGGAAGGCCCAGGTGGTGCCCTCAAGGCTGAGATGGGAGTGCTCTGTGGATGGGGCCGAGCAGTGCAGGAGCCTGCCGAGGCGAAGAGGAGAGGGCTGCTGGCTCGGGGAGATCAGTGAGGACAGAAGGAATGAAAGTCCTTGCTCTACCAGTCAATTAGTGTCCTCCTTTTAGAGATGACAAAACTGAGGCTCAGAAAGACGGAGTGACTCGCCCAAGGTCATACAGCCTCCAAGTGGGGAAGCCAGCCTCAAACCTGGCTTCCAGCTCCCCGTCATGCGCTCCCACCGCTGCGTGGACTGCCCGCCCCTGCACCCCCTGCGGCAGCCTTGGTTCCATCCTGGCACAGGGGAGCCATCCAACCCTGTGCTGCCACGAGAACCGTGGTCTCATGTCTCACCGCGCCTCTGGTGCCAGCTGGGGGGAGTGCATGGGCTCTCCGGCCCAGGGTGTAACATCAGCACCTCCCCCTCCCCCAGCCACCCGCTGCCCCGACGAGTCGGAATTATACCGAGATCCGGGAGAAGCTCCGCTCGAGGCTGACCAGGCGGAAAGAGGAGCTGCCCGTGAAGGGGGGAGCCCTGGGCGGGATCTCTGGGGAGCCCACCGTGGACCACCGAGATGTGGATGAGCTACTGGAATTCATCAACAGCACGGAGCCCAAAGTCCCCAACAGCGCCAGGGCCGCCAAGCGGGCCCGGCACAAGCTGAAAAAGAAGGTGGGTGTGGGGGGGTGCCCAACTCTACCACCTCTCCTCCCCGAGGACTCCCCTGGAGATTTGTCGGGGATGAATAGTGCCGGCTGCCAGAGGCCTGGGTACAGCTCACTGCTCTGGGGAAGTCTGAACGAGTTGGGAGGCATCAGGGTTAGGGGCACTGGGGCACATGAGTGAGGAAAACCATGTCCTTGCCTCCGAAGCTGCTGTGGAGCCCTCCCAGCCAGGACTTGCTTCAGCCACTCAGCCCCTTACTCATTCAGCAGACCCTTCTCCAAATCCTGGAAGCCAAGCAGGACACAGTGCAGTTCTCACCTGGAAGAGCTCAGTCCAATGGGGAGACGGGCACAGAGCTGGCCAAGCGTGTTAAAGGGGGACTTGGTCAGCCCTGCCTGGCATGCTGGAAGTGGCCGGAAATGAGGATGGCACGTGAGCAGAGTGGCAGGGAGTGGCACAGAGTGACCAGCAACAGGCACAGCACATCACACAGCAGCCTGGTCTGGCCTGAACTCTGCAGGACCTGTAGTGCAGGCGAGGGAGGCTCTTTGCTGGTGAGGAAAGTCACCTGCAGAACGTCATCCAGGAGTCCACGGGGTCGGGGCTGTTCTCTAAGAGTACTGTGTAGAAGGGAGACCAGTGGAGGTGATATTCTAGGCAGGAATTGGTGGCCCAGGGGAGAAGTTATTGGTGATGCTTGAATGAAGGTCTGCTCTGGGGTGGGAGAAAGGATGGGTTTCCAGAGGAAATGACCAGCCTGGATGACCCATCTGCAGGAAAGGCAGGTGATGGGGTTAGAGGTGTCGTCAGGTGATTGCTTGGGTACTAGAAAGATGGTGGTGCCTTTCCTGAGCGAGAGTGGGAATTGCAGAAGATGGGATTCTGCCGGGGCCTGTTGTCTCAGAGGATCCCAGGAGACTGGTGTAGATAGAGGTGCAGTGCTGGGACTTGCCAGTATAGAGGTATAATTGAAGCCAGGGGAGTGAGCCCGTCTCCAGGGCTGAGTCTGCCTCATAGTGGGGCCGAGGATAGGACTGGTGAGCCATTCCCGGGGAGCCCTGCTGCCAGATGAGCCCCAGGGCTGATGGGTTCTCCCCAGCCACCTCGTTACCGTTACCTAGCCGTACCACAGCTGAGTCTGCACAGTGCCACCCTTGGGAGCAGAGCATCTGAAGAGACTTGAGGGCTGACAGCCAGCTGGCCTCCATTCCTGGGTGGTCAAACACCCCAAACTCTGGAAAGCAGATGTGATTCTTCATCTTTCTCCAGCCCAAAGGACTACAGCATCCTTTTTGCTGCACCATGGAGTGAGCCAAGGGGTCTCCGCACACACTGCAGAAAATAGCCTCCCCTGGCTTCTCCTACCGGAGTTGCCCACCTGGTGTTTTGAGCAGTGGCCCCTGGCTTGGCCTCTCAGAAAAGCGGAGCCTAGCTAGGTGCCTGAGAGCACACGCAGCTGCTCGAGGCTGGCCAGCCTTCCCTGCAGCAGTGGGCCCACAGGTCCTCCTCCCTGTCCCAACAGTGCTCTCTCCTCACCTCTGTCCTTTCCACACTCAGGGCCTCCCAACCATGCAGACTTTCCCAGCGTACGCCCACAGTGCCCCCGCCACCGCTCCTGTCTGCCAGGCCTAGAAGTGAGCCAAGTTAGGTGGCTGCTTGTTCATTTCTTTATACACGACCTCTTCCTTGAAGTCCGTCCACCTCCCCAAACCTAACTGTCCCCTAACACACAGCTTCCTCCAGCAGCTGTCCGTGAGGACTGCTCCCTCTCTCCCATCGCACAGGACGGATAAGGCTCTGTGCCTTTCTTGGTCTCTGCCACCCCAGGACCATCATGATGCGCCCTTCCCAGACTCATCCTGTGCTGTTGACGTTGCACCTCTGGCTCGCCAACCTCCCAGCAACTCTTCACTCAGGGAAGACAGTATTGCTGCCCTGTCCTCCTCTCCCTAGACCAGTTGTCCTTTGGCTCCTCCTTCAATCACTTGCTTGTCAACATTCAATGCTTTGCTCTACTGCCATTCCATACCCGCTCAGGAAAACCACAGCCCTGGGCTAGACCCCGGAGCTCATTATAGGAGGAGACTGCCCGCCCCATAGACTGTACAGCCTCAGAAACCTGGGGGATGTAGGGGGTGGGCGGCGGCTCTGAGTCGGACTTGACTTGATGGTGATGGGTTTGGTTTGGTGGTTGCTTGGGCTGGACCCAAGTCTATCTTTTCTGTCCCTGCACCTTGAAGACATCACCGGCCCTGTTGAGGCCCCCAGCTGTGTGGCCTGTTGCTCGCTGGGGCCTGCACGCTTTTTGTTGCCCCCATTCTCTTTGTCCTCATCACTTCCGTTCTCCTGCCCTTCTGTCAGCTCTCCATCTCAAACTTCAGCCCTTCCTCACCCTCACCTTAATGTTCAACAAAAACCTTCCAGTTTTAATAAGGGGGGGGAATGAAAGAGCGAGAGAGAGACCACCATTAGACAGGCCTTCTCTCAACATGTTACCAACTGCAAACTTTCTTCCTTCTTGTTTTGGTGAAAGAGTTGTCCGTGTTCCTCCCTTGTCCTTTCTTGGGCCTCAGTCCAGCAGGGGCCTGCTTTCCCTACAGCTCCAGCCTCCCCTCGGGGCTCTTCCCCACTGACAATTCAGCTGCCCCAAGCACTCCTTTTGTGAAAATAGATTCATCATCCGCCTCTCATCCCGTGGCCTCTTCTCTTTCATCAAAGTGTTTGGGAAACGCCACCTGCCTTCTCTATGTGCGCGGCTCCTCTTGTCCACACTGCTCACTGTTTCCAGCCAGCATGCCAGGCTGCCAAGGACGCCTTTGTGGCATTACACTCTCCTGTTCCCATCTTCTTTGTCCACTGAGCAGCATTTGACACCGTGAGTTCCTCGTCTTTCTGAACATTGTTTCCTCGGGCAGCTTCAGGGAAAGGGGCAGGGAGGACCCCACGCTCTCCAGAGGGTCCACCTCTTCTCTGCCTCCTCCATGGCCTCTTGCTGCCCTTCCTCACGGGGGCATCTCCCCGAGAGAGAAGCCATCAGACAGCACTGAGGGCTCGCCCATTCCCCCCACTCCCCCTGCTGCACTTGGCACTGGCGTCTCCTGCCCCTCTGGGTACCTACACCCAGCACAGCCAAAGCCAGATTGCCCTCCTCCAGAGAAGCCGCTCTCCATAGCCTTCCCTGGGTCTCCCAGGGAAAGGCACCACCATCCTCCCAGGTGGCCAAACCAGAAGCCTCGGCGCCACCCAGGGACGGGGTATACAATGGGCAGCGCTGAGCAGAGCAGCAGCCTCGCCACCCGGGGACCACACTTGCTGTATGACCTTGGGCAAACCACGTCACCTCCAGACCTCAGTCTCTTCATCCTAAAACGAGGCTCCTAGGAGAACGGGCGCAGGTGGTTGTGGGGGTGAGGTGGATTGGTGCGTGTAAAGGGTTGGCTGTGGGTCAGGCCCATGATGTGCCCTCGGCAAATAGGGGCTGCTTAAGCCACAGCTGCGCTCGCTGGTGTGATTTTCCCCACTCGTCCTCCTGTGCCCAATCACTACAACACCACAGTTCTCCTGAGTAGCTCAAAGCAGCCAACTTCTTGCCACCAGACTGCCATTTCCTAAGACTTCAGTGACTGAGGCATGACCCTGCATAAAGACTCTGGGTGGTCTTCCCAGCTTCCTCTCAGTCACTCCCCTCCCCTGGCCTTCCTGCCCCACCCCCACGCACAGAGAAAAGCCTGGGCCCTGCCATTCCTCTGGGCTTCCTGTCACTCTGAGTTGATCCAGGCCCAGCTCAGTTTGGACCCCAGGCCTCCCACCCTCACAGGGCTGCTTGCCATTTCCCCAAAAGATGGAAGTCGGCAAGGCGGAGAGTTCCCAGAGCCCAGCCATGCTCAACAGGTGATGGCCTAGCGGAACTGAAGGTCGTAGGGACTTGCGAAGATCACGAAGGATAATCACCCCACTTGGTGGCTTACTCACCGAGCCACCTTCGTCTTTCTAACGCGTAGTGTCCTCCTCTGTGAAGTGTTGAGAATGAGACAGTAGGGCGAGGCAGGCAGTGGGTGTGTCAGTGCCTTTCCCTCTTGCTGGCAGATTGGAGGGGCCGAATTGCTCCCGCCACACTGTCCATAAAACTCCCCTGTGAATGAAACCTTATGTGGAACCTTGGTCTTATAACAAGAGCAAAACTGATCTAGTGCGGCATTGGCGGGGCTCGTCAGGCCCCTTGGTTGCTGGTCCACCCCCATGGTGTAGATCTCTTTCACATATGTACAAACGGGGAAGGGAAGGTTCAGAGAGAATGAGGGATTTGTCCAAGGTCCCACCACTAGAAAGGAGAAGGGGTGGGCCTGGCAGGCACAGGAGCACCTGCAGGAGTGACCCTCTGCTTGCCCTGTTTCTACCCCCACTCCCAGATCAGCTGGAATATGTGCAGTATGGGAAGTCATCCAGCCCCTACGCACCACTACCACCCACTTCATGCAGGCTCTGCTATCTGTCTTGTGTGTCCCTCCGACACCTGGAGGATGGGAGCGGGATGACATGACTCAGCCACCGACTCATGCTGATGCCACGTCTGCCAGAGCTGACTGGCCAAGTCTGGCCTCTGTTGTCATTCATCATCTGAGGGTAAAGACAGAGGCCCATTTGTGCACAACGGAGCACACGATGGATGTGGTCTTGGTTACTTGGGCCAGGCATCCTTGCTCTCTGCTAGTCCCCACTCGAAGCACCAGGGGGGACACATGTACCCAGATACCCAGAGCAGAACCAGCCCCCTGACCCCTCGCACCCCCACAAAATACCTTTGTATCCTACAAAATACCTCTGTCTAGCCACCTTTCTCACAAACAATCTCTTTAGTCTTTAGAATTGTTACCCCCATTTTACAGATGGTCCCACTGAGAGCCAGTGAGGGAGCTGCTGCCCTGGAAGGCGGGACCCCTTTGCCTCCAAGCCATCTTAGGCTGAGGACTGCTGGGCTCTGCATGACCATGCTGGAAGGCCTGGCCTCTGCTAGTGTTTCTGTACCTCGGCCCCAGGACAAGTACCTGCCCCGGTGCATTTTCTCCACCCTGCTGCAGGGTGGGCCAGCAAGCAGGGCCTGGGGCTCAGCCTCAGCCAGTGAGTAGCAAAGCGGGCACCAGGCTGGTGTGTCTGGCCACTGCCGAGCCCCTGCTAACACTGCCTCTTGTGTTGATAGGAGAAGGAGAAGGCCCAGTTGGCAGCAGAAGCCCTGAAGCAGGCTCATCACGGTGTTGCTGGAAGCCGAGAGCCAAGGCCTGCCAGAGAGCGGCTCTTGGAGTGGCCTGACCGGGAGTTGGACCGAGTCAACAGCTTCTTGAGCAGCCGTCTGCAGGAGATCAAGAACACTGTCAAGGATTCCATCCGGGCCAGCTTCAGCGTCTGTGAGCTCAGCATGGACAGCAATGGCTATGTGAAGGACGGGGCTGCTGAGTCTGATCCCCCAAGTCGGCTCCCCTCAAACATCAATGGCTCCTCAGAGCAACGGCCTGACATCAACCTTGACCTGTCCCCCTTGACTTTGGGCTCCCCCCAAAACCACACGTTGCAAGCTCCAGGCGAGCCAGCCCCACCGTGGGCAGAAATAAGAGGCCCCCACCCACCATGGACAGAAGTGAGGGGCCCCCCTCCCGGTATTGTACCAGAGAACGGCCTAGTGAGGAGGCTCAACACCGTGCCCAACCTGTCCCGGGTGATCTGGGTCAAGACACCCAAGCCAGGCAATCCCAGCTGCGAGGACCCAAGCCCAAAGGCGATCTCTGGTTGTAAGCAGGAGCTGCCTGAGCCTGTGGCCTCAGGTGGGAAGCCACGGAAGGGCAAGAGACAGGGCAGTCAGGCCAAGAAGAGCGAGGCAAGCCCGTGCCCCCGGCCCCCGGCCAGCCTAGAGTCTCCCAGTGCCAAGGGCCAGACCCCAGGCACCAAGCAGCCAGGCAAAGTCCTAGAACCTCCTAAAATGGGCAGCTGTTCTGAGTCTGCAGAGGGGAGCCGGGGGAACCGGCCAGGACCAGGCTGGATGGGCAGCCCCAAAGCCGAGAAGGAGAAGGGCAGCTCCTGGCGAAACTGGCCCAGTGACACAGTTAAAGCTCGTCCTGCAGAGCAGGAATCGGTGCAGCCCCCAGGCCCAGCGAGGCCACAGAGCCTGCTGCAGGGCAAGGGCCGCAGCCGCCGGAGTCGCAACAAGCAGGAGAAGTCAGCCTCCTCCTTGGGTGAGTGCCCCAGGAACCCAACAGCAGACCCCCACCCCCACCCCAGCCAGGTCATGGGGTGGAGGGCAGTCCTCACACGTGGGCAGTACTGCCCCAAGAGCATGAGCCCAGACGTCTGGCCGAGGGCATTGAGCCCCGCTGGCTGTGTCTTCTAGACGATGTGTTCCTGCCCAAGGACATGGACGGGGCGGAGATGGATGAGACTGACCGGGAAGTGGAGTACTTCAAGAGGTGAGTGTGGAGGGCCTGCTCACAGCCCTCCTGGGACTCAGGCTCTCGGCCCCATGGAGTCCCAGAAGCCCTGCTCCCGCCCCGCCTTTCCCTTTCACCTACTGTCAGAGCCCAGTTGAAAGGGCACAGCTGTCCCCCAGCCTGTCCACTGGAATGCCGGGAACCACTTGGCAGGACTGGCTGGGCGTCAGAGAAGGAACAGAAATGGAGGAGGGGGCATTTCTGGCTTTCGGAGCCGGGCCTTCCTCTCTTGACTACCACTTAAAGTCACTGGCCTTCTGCTCTGGCCGTGGGCCGAGTTCTAGGGACAGATAAATCAAATCCTGCCTGGACAAACTTCAAACTTGGAATCCATGATGGATGCCATTGGGGGCAGGGCAGGCCAGGGAAGGGCCCCAGAGGAGGTGACAGCCAAGTAAAGACAGAGAATGAGTTGAGCAGATCCAGCAGGAAAGGGCCTTCAGGACAGTGGGGACCGCAAGGGCAGAGGCAGGAGGGTGAAGGGAGCCAGTGTGCTGCAAGAGGGAAGCACCCAGTGGAGCTAGAGGATGAGAAGGGAGCTGCCGACAGTGGCGTTTTGGGCCCCAGCCAAGGGACTTGGCTTTGAAGAGAGGTCCCACAAGGAGGGCAGGAACCTTGGATGGGACGTCTCCTGTGTTTCTCAACCCAACAGGTTCTGTTTGGATTCTGCAAAACAAACACGTCAGAAAGTTGCTGTGAACTGGACCAACTTCAGCCTCAAGAAAACCACTCCCAGCACAGCTCAGTGAGGTAAAAAGGCCCGAGTGTGCACGTCACCCCTCCCCGCAGATTCTGCCAGACCATGTCATGCTGTGCGCTGCATGGAACTGGACTTTGGCAGCGCCAGCCCCTCTGCCCTCCTCCCCACCCTCCAGACCAGATAGCAATGGCAAGCAGGCTGTGTTCTCTGACGGTTCAGGCCAACTATTCTCTCAGGACCCTTCGCCCCTCAGCCTTTGCTCTCCACCCACCCGGCCCCTCCTGTGAGCTTCCCCTGCCTATGTTTCTCGAAGGGCCCTTCCCCCAGGAAGGTCCTCCCAGCCATCCTTCCCATCATCCTCATTGCCCACCCAGTGATGTGCCCACGGACTTCAGTCTACGTGCTGGGGCTAGCTCCTAGATGCAGGTGGCCAGGATATGTCCCAGCTGAAGCTCTGAGGGAAGGGGCCAGCCCAGAGAGCTGGACCTAGGCTAGGAGGTCTTTTCAGCCAGAAGGTGCTGGGAGCACTCGCAAAACAGCCATTGAATACAGGAACAGAGAACTGTACCCAGACCCAATGTGCCCCCTGCCTCTCTCGACCCACAGAACCCTCTCACCAGCCCGATCCCAGTATGTATCATCCAGAATCCTTGCCAGTCCTCTCTTCCTACTTCTCTTGCTGCCCCTTCTCCACCTTGGGTGATGTCATTTCCAAGGCAGGGGCTCTCTTTCCCTCCTCCTACATCCCTAGTAAGCACTCCACCCTTCCCCTTGAGCCTCCTTGGGGCAACACTGGAGCCCCGAGCATGTCAACACCATGCTGCCATGGCACCAGGCAGGCTTGTGTCCATGCAGCCTGAGGCTGACCACCTCGAGTAGCTGTTGATGGGGAGAGCAAATGCCAGGGCTCTCGGTCTCACTGCCCTAGTCTGCAGGATCAGCTGCAGCAGGCGGGCCAGACTGCTCCAGGATGCTTCCCCATTTCCTTGATGTCTGATAGTAGCATATTCCAGAACCCGTGGATTGGGGCTGTCTCTGACAGGCCTAACCTTATCCTCTGCTAGAGCACATAAACAGTTAGTTCCCCTTCTAATCTGGGGAACCAACATAGCAGCCAGCTGCTCCTGCCACAGGGGGGTCCCAGCATGGGGAGGCTAGCACCGTGGCTCCCTGGGTGGTCATGCTCCTTGCTCTTTCTCTCAGCTCCTCCCAGGTCAAGCTCCTTCAGGGTGTTCTGAGACCGCAACTGCCAGCTGAAGGTCTACAGTTTCTCCCTCCACATGCCCCATCCACCTGCCCGACTACCCTGCTCCCCACCATCCTGGACCAACCCAAAGCTGAATGGATGCTGGACTGTGCTGGGGCCCCCCTGGCCCTCTGCAGAACTGCTTCCTGGTGCTATGCAGCCTCCACACTCAGAGCCTGGGACTGGGCTGGCCTGCGGGCTGGGGGCTGATGGTACTGCTGGCCCAATACTGCTCTCTTTGTGTTTGGTTTTTGTTTTTGTTTTTTCAATTCTTTACTTTTGATACTGTGAAGATCTTTCATGCTGAAAGATAAAGCAACATTTGGACACAGAGTTGGTGTGTTTGGTGATTTGCTGATCTGGGTGGGGGAAGAGGTGAGAGGTGGACACACAAGGTCTGCCCTTAGTCACTAGCCCTACCAAGCACATCCTGCATAGCTGGAGCTAGATATCATCTTCGTTCAACCCAGCAGCAATCTAGTGGTACCGTTTCACCCCATTTTACAGATAAGGAAACAAAAGCTGAGGCAGGAAAGGTGCTCAGCTAGGCTCAGTCTTGTCCACTAGGGTGAGGGCACAGACCCACATGCCTCCCATATTTCTGCCCTTTGCTCCTGTGGGGAGGACTCTGAATTTAGTCCACCCTTCACCACTCTGTGCCTAGTTTCCCCCTTTGCAAGGTGGGTAAGCAGCTTTGAACTGTCGGATAGATAAGAACGGCCTTCAGACCCCTTGTGACTGGTGTACTTGCAGCCAGGGGCGGTGAAGTTCTTGTGGAATTAACAAAGTTGGGGGTGAGTGGGGTGGGCTTGAGTGTTTATCAATAGATCTGACTTTCTCATGGGAAGGGCGGCAGGGTTAAGTACACGGGGAATGTCACGAAGTTGATGGGAAAATGGAATTGAAAGATAAGGGGTTTTCCCCACGTACTTTCTAAGCCCCACCCCTACCTCCCCACCTTGTGCTTGAGAGCTAGAGGGGGAGGAACATTGCCATAGAATGCGCAGACTGCCTCATCCTGCCCAGTTGGATCCGTTTGGTTGATTCAGGCACTGAACGTGATGGGATTTGCCAGAAATGCCTCAGATGGACTTGTCCCCGTGTAGTTTTCTCTACTAAAACCTGCTTGAGCTGCTGTGAGGAGTGCCCTCCGGGGGCAGTGCCAAGAGTCCTCCATGGAGTGTTGAGAGCAGGAACAAAGCCCTGGTAATCAGTCAAGCATTGGGTTAAGCTAACTGAAAGGTCGGCAGTTCGAACACACCAGCTGCTCAGAGGGAGAAGGATGAGACTGTTCTGTAAAGACGTGGCGGCCTTGGAAACCCTACCATGAGTCAGAAGCAATTCAACAGCAGGGGTGGGGGTGTTTGAGCAGGATCAGAAGGCCTTTCTACTTTCCATCCCCTCTGGTGGAACTCCACTGCGGGGCTGGCAGTGAGGGCCATGTATGTTTCTTTACCAGCGACATGAAGTTAAAAATAGGCTCACAATCCCTGGTCCCTGGCCATTCCCAGTCCTCAAAGAACCCTTAACACTTCCGGGGAAGCCTTCTTAATGTAGCCGTGGTCCTCTTCCCCCGTCGGCTTGCACAGGTGCTCAGACCTGCCTCTGGCTCCTGTGCTGCTGCTCTTGCATGTCCTGACTCAGGCTACTTTTGCTATGAGTAGTTGGAGAATTGCGTTGCCCTGCATTGGTGAGGGGCCCTGGTGGCATAGTGGACTAAGTGCTGAGCTGTTAACTGCAGGGTCAGCAGTTCAAACCCACCAGCCACTGCACAGGAGAAAGACACCCCCATAAAGATGTATAGCCTTGAAAACCACCAGGGCAGGACTACTCTGCCCCATAGGGTCACTATTAGGATTCAGTTGATGGTAGCCAAGTTGGCCTTTTTTTAGGTCGTGGTGATACGATCAAAAGTGGTACAGGCAGACCTTGAGATGCTGTGGGTTTGATTCCATACCACCACAACAGATGGTGCACAAAGTGAGTCCCGTATTTTGGTTTCCCAGTGCATAAAAACAAAGGAAAAGCTCCCTGCCATTCGAGTCGATGCTGACTCATAGTGACCCTGTAGGACCGGGTAGAACTAGCCCTGTGAGTTTCTAGGACTATTTCCTTATAGGAGTAGAAAGCCCCATCTCTCCCTTGCAGAGCAGCTGGTGATTTCGAACTGCTGACCTTGTGGTTAGGAGTCCAATGCGTAACAACTACACACCAGGGCTCGTTTGGGGCATGTAAATTATGTTTATACTTCCATTTATTAAGTGTACAATCTCAAAACCAAGCTCACTGCCATCAAGTCAGTGCTGCCTCATCCCTGTGGGTTTCTGAGACTACAAGAATAGAAAGCCCAGTCTTTGTCCCACAGGGTGGAACTGCTGGTGGCTTCAAACTGCCTACCATGCAGATTGCAACCCAACACAAAATCACTACACCACCGGGGCTCCTAAGCATTGTGAAAAAGTTGCACATATTTGCAAGAATTACCAAAATGGTACAGACAGGAAGTGAAAAGCTGTTGTGGAAGC
>NW_022111372.1:49805638-49815823 GCF_000313985.2 Echinops telfairi
AATGATGTACAAATGCGCTTTACACAATTGATTTGTGTATGGATTGCGATAACAGTTGTATGAGCCCCTAATAAAATGTTTAAAAACAACAACAAAAAAACCAAACCATCAAACAAATTCATCCGCAACCACCCAGTCAACAACAACAACAAAAGATCATTTTACTGGGGCTCTTACAACTCTTGTTACAATACATACATTCCTTTTAAAATCCCCAAGGCCCTTTGTGCTCTAGGCCCAACCTACTTTTCCAGCCTTCTCTAGGAGGACACCCCACTCATTCCAACTCTCTGTTCTTAGACATCTCATCTGCACGTGCCCATTGCCAGCCCTTTCCTCCTACTGCAAGTACCCTTAGAAGCCTCTCTTCCCGCAACTCCCAGCCTGGAGCTTGCTACAATTCCCCTCACCTTCAGTGTCTGCTTCTCAGGTTTCCCAGGCTGTTAGTGACTAGTTTACATATGCACAGAGCCTCACGGTTCAGTCTCGCTATCAGGATTCGATTTAACCCTCACCACTCTGAATCTAAGTACCGTCTCACACAGAAGAGGCCTGGATCTTTAATGTGCAGGCCTCCACCTTCCTTGGTGGCCCTGTGCGATGGACCGCAGGGCACCAGCGTGCCCAGGCTCGCCGCTCACAGGCTCAGAGAGGGGGCGGCGACCACCAACGGGGGCGTGCCTGGATGACGTCATGCCCCGGGGAGAGGCAGGACTGGAGGCTGGCAGTCTTGGGTTCGGAATCAGTGCCTCCGCTCACTCAGGTCCCTCCTCTTCGAGCCCTATGAGTCCTTAGCTCACACTCCCAAATTCTCCAGATGCAAGACCTTGCAGGCCGTTTATGTCTGCATCTCAATCAATAGCTAGGGAAACACACGCGTTAGCGTAGCACCGTACGTGAGCCACCCAAAAGGAAATGCGTCCCTCTGCGCGATCCGTCACTCGGAGGTCGTTGCTAGGCACCGAGGTCCGCTGCTTCACACCTGATTGGATAGCACTCAAAGATAAGGCGGGCTTTGTGGTGCGCATGCGTGCAGCAAAAAAGATGGAGGAACCCGAACCCGAGCGGAAGGTAATAGTGGAGCTGGCGTCCGCGCGAGGTGGGCGCTGGGAGTGAAAGCGGGAAAGTTGGGTCTGACTCCGGGGTATTTTCAGCGGGCTCGCACGGACGAGGCGACTGCTGACGGAAGCGGCTCCGAGACGGAGGATGAGGACGACGAAGACTATGTCCCTTACGTGCCGTTGCGACAGCGCAGGCAGCTGCTGGTGAGAGCCCGGGTGGGAGGAATGAGGGCGTGACCGCAGGTTCCCTGTGGGGGGGCTGGAGCCGGCTGGAGCCAGAGGTAGGGGCGTCTTCGTCTCAGGAGTGAGGTGGCAGTATGTGGGAGTGGTGGCTCCAGGCAAACGAGGGACTGGCGACTTGATCTGAGCGGTCGTGTAGCGCAGCAGCCAAAGGTCATGGTCCTGATGCGCAACCGCGTGGCCCAACCTCCGTACTTGATCTTGGGTTTGACTCTGAGGGGTGCCGGGGGGATCTCAGCTTCAGAAGCTGCTCCAGCGAAGGCGCAAGGGGGCTGCAGAGGAGGAACAGCAGGACAGCGGCAGTGAACCCCGCGGAGATGAGGACGACATTCCCCTGGGTCCGCAGTCCAACGTTAGTCTCCTGGACCAGCACCAGCACCTCAAAGAGAAGGCTGAAGGTGGGCCGTGGAGCTGGGGGCGAAACGGACGCTGGTGCCCACACCTGTTTGACAAATGCTTCTTCTCGCAGCCCGGAAAGAGTCAGCCAAGGAGAAGCAGCTGAAGGAAGAAGAGAAGATTCTGGAGAGTGTGGCGGAGGGCCGAGGTATGGTTATGGCTAGTGCAGGGAGAAGGGACTGGCCTCTGGGAAGCAGGAGCCACCCCTGAGCTTTGTCTGCCTCTTCAGCCTTGATGTCAGTGAAGGAGATGGCCAAGGGAATCACATATGACGACCCCATCAAAACCAGGTATGCATGGGCTAAATGACTGACACTATCAATAGAACTTCCTTAAGCCTCAGGGGGTTGACTGAGCATGTTCTCTAACATAAAACGACAGTAATGTCTCGGAAGTGAACCAGAGGGATATAGAAACCATAGCTATTTGAATGGATTTGGGGCTCACACTTAATGCTAGCCCCAATCTAAGAACAATTAGTGTTTATGACGCCTGACCCTGCTTGATGTTCACTCATGAGGAGATCACTGAAGATGTGGGTGCTATGGCAACGTGTGGTGAAGAAACCAGATGGTGCCCAGCTATCAAAGAATAGCGTCTGGGGTATCCAAGGCTTGTCTTTAAACAAGCAGCCATCTAAGTGAGACATCAACTAAGTCCACATGGAAGAAGCACACCTGCTGCCTGTGTGATCCAAGGACTATAAATAATGAAATCCAAATCCGAAGGAGGGAATGGTATCAGAGTTTAAATTGTGAACGCCTGGTTTGCAGTAGCTTATGGACGACAGTCGGAGCCCCAAATGTATTTGCAGGGTCCTCACATTGGTTCGACCTCCAGTGAATCCCCTCTGGTATGTCTTTCCTGTGTCTGTGTAGTGCCCAGCTGAGTCCTGGGCATCTCTTGACCCCTACCACCCACCTTCCCACAGTTGGATGCCCCCTCGTTACATCCTGTGCATGTCTGAAGAGCGGCATGAGCGCGTGAGGAAAAAGTACCACATCCTGGTGGAGGGAGATGGCATCCCACCACCCATCAAGAGCTTCAAGGAAATGAAGTTCCCCGCAGGTACCTGAAAGGAGCCCTAGTGGTTGAGCATTCAAGATTGCCAACTAAAAGGTCAGAGGTTCGAACCCACCAGCCACTCTCCTGGAAGAAAGATGTGGCCATCTACAGCCATAAAGATGTATAGCCTCAGAAACCCTGTGGAGCCATTCTACTCTGCCTACATGTTTGCTATGAATCAATCAATTTGATGGCAATAGGACAGCTACCTGGGAACTGGGCAGGATCATGCCTTTATCATTCAGAAGTTGATGAGATGTGATGTATCTAGAATAGACAAGTGTGTAATGATTAGAGTTTACGGTGGTTACTAGAGCGGGGGCCAGGGAACGGACAGCACTCAGGGAATGCTGAGCTGTTGTTAGAGGTGGGTGTCATCCAGGATGGTCCCTGGTGACGGTTGACTGCAATGTATTTACATATGTGAAGATTATTGGAATGGCAAAGTTTCGGTGCCTAAAAAGTTATCATAATTAAGTGATAAAAATAGTCTATTGAGAGAAAAATAGTCTATCTGCAAGACTGTATCCTAGGGCCTTTGGGGCAGGAGGCGGGAAAGCCAGGGAGCAAAGTCCAGTTGTCTGTTCTACCAGAGACAGTGGGGACATGGGATGGGACCTGCTGGGCCAGAGCACGTGACTTGCTCACGTTTATCTTTTTAAAGTGTAAACACTTAATTCGAGTGTTTGTTTCTCTACTTACATCAGGCCTCAAAGTAGTAAAATCTCTGAATAGTGCATCACTCAAAACAAAGCAGATGACTAGCTGGGAACTTGAGGGGATTCCACTCTTGTAGTAATTGAGTACCTACGAGCTGGTGTCTTGGGGATGGTGCAACTAGAGAGAATTTTTTAGGCCTCTTTGTCAGTTCGCCGAGCCGTACATGTTTACTACCCTCTGCCTGTTTAGGAAACTGAGTGGAACTGCATCTGTAGCAGCAAACGTCCCAGCCTGCGGAGTGGGGTGGGGGCATTCACTAAGACCAGCGGTTCTCAAATGGCCCTTTCACAGGGAAAACACATATTTCTGATGGTCTTAGGAACAGAGACGCCGCTCCTCTGTCCGTCTCCGGGCGGGTCCGCCCTCATGCAGATCTGCCCACATACGAGTACCCGGTGTGAAGACGGTTACCCATGCTACACCATGCTTCAAGACAAAATCTCATTTATTTGTAACTAGAAACAAATATTTCACAATACATCATTTCATTATTTTTGTGATTCATCACTATGCTTTAATTGTGTTCAATTTGTAATCATGAAAATATATCCTGCATATCAGATATTTACATGAAGATTCATAACAGTGGCAAAATTACAGTTATGAATTAGCAATGACAGTAATTTCCTGGTTGGGGGTCACCATATGGAAAGGGAGGGAAGATGCGGCGTGAGAAAGGCGGAGAACCACTGACTAAGGTGATGCTGGGTTCTTTCCCGCAGCCATCCTGAGAGGCCTGAAGAAGAAAGGCATCCACCATCCAACGCCCATTCAGATCCAGGGCATCCCCACCATGTGAGTGGTGGGGGGCGGCGGGGGGAGGTGCACGGAGCCTGGCTCTGCTGAAGCATCCTCACCCTGGCCCTCTCCCCGCAGTCTGTCTGGCCGGGACATGATCGGCATTGCCTTCACCGGCTCTGGCAAGACCCTGGTGTTCACGTTGCCTGTCATCATGTTCTGCCTGGAACAAGAGAAGAGGTTGCCTTTCTCCAAGCGGGAGGGACCCTACGGTCTCATCATCTGCCCTTCAGTAAGATAGACCACCCTGGTGGGCAGGGCAGAGCGGGGAGCTGCCTGCCTCCCGGTGCCAGCCTCTGTCCCGTGCCCACAGCGGGAGCTTGCTCGGCAGACACACGGCATCCTAGAGTACTACTGCCGCCTGCTGCAGGAGGACAGCTCCCCCCTGCTGCGCTGCGCTCTCTGCATTGGGGGCATGTCTGTCAAAGAGCAGATGGAGACCATCCGACAGTGAGTGCTGCCCCAGAGCCCCCTGCCTGCTGTGAGCCCCACCCATCCTCAGGGAGCACCCAGCTCCTGGAGCTAGGCAGATGAACCCCAGCGTCCGGCATTGGGGTAGAACAGAGAGAGGTGGAGAGGCGCATGAAGCTCAGCAGATGAAGAAGTCCAGTCTGCCCCAGGGGTGTAGGAAGCAGGATGCTCTGAGAAGGCAACAGGGAAGGGATATTTGCATTTTGAAGAGAGACGTTTCAGACAGAGGGCTCAGCAGGGACGGGCGAGGGGCTCCACGTGTCCAGGAAGGTCAGGACCCCGTCTGGTGGGGTCGGAACAAGGAGGCTGAGGCGAGGGGCAGCCTTAGTTCACAGCAGCCATGCCTGGACTCATGGATGGGCCAGCTGGTGTCCCTGTCTGTCACAGGGCCAGTGAGCTCTCTAACAGCACTGCCTAGAGACCATTCCGAGTTCCGGGACAAGCCCCTGTGGGCCAGAGGAAGAGTGGTCCAGAAAAGGGGGAGGGAAGATGCAGCCTCTTCTGGAGAGAGGGGAATGGAAAAGGGGTGGTCACGAGGAGGGGTCCAGTGTTGGGAGAGATGAAGATAGGCAGAGTATCCAGCCCACCATGGGGTCTCCCTGGTTCCCAGCGGGGTGCACATGATGGTGGCCACCCCCGGGCGCCTCATGGATCTGCTGCAGAAGAAGATGGTCAGCCTCGACATCTGCCGCTACCTGGCCCTGGACGAGGCCGACCGCATGATCGACATGGGCTTCGAGGGGGACATCCGCACCATCTTCTCCTACTTCAAGGTGCCCGCTCCTAGGAGCTACCAGCGTCTTCCTACACCTAAGGCCCCATACTACTGCTCAGCCTCCTCAGTCCCCAAGCGCCTGTCCACCCCTGCCCTGGGCTCGGCCTCCCCATCTCATGTCCCGCCCTTCCTCAGGGGCAGCGGCAGACTCTGCTCTTCAGTGCCACCATGCCCAAGAAGATTCAGAACTTCGCCAAGAGCGCCCTGGTGAAGCCTGTCACTATCAATGTGGGCCGGGCCGGGGCCGCCAGCCTGGACGTCATCCAGGTGGGCAGGCATCCCGAGGGTCCGGCTGGGTGCCCTGGCAAATGGGGGTGGGGAGGATCGCCGTGGAAGCCCTGGAATGTCATTCAAGATCCCTGCCCTCTCAGCACAAAACATGGGTAGAAGTCCCAGGCCCTGATGGCAAGGGACTTTGTCCCCACCTGGCTTGGATTAGGGACCTAGCCTAAGAAGCAGGGCCGTGGCCGGGTGCAGGGTCACCTGACCTGGTCCCTGTGGTGACAGGAGGTGGAATATGTGAAGGAAGAAGCCAAAATGGTGTACCTGCTCGAGTGCCTGCAGAAGACCCCCCCACCGGTGAGTGCAGGGGGCCAGGCTGGCCATGGTCCCTGGGAAGGGGAAGGGGTGCCGAGGACATGGGCCCACGGGACTGGACTTGGCCTTCTTGGACAGGTGCTCATCTTCGCAGAGAAGAAGGCAGATGTGGACGCCATCCATGAGTACCTGCTGCTCAAGGGGGTGGAGGCCGTAGCCATCCACGGTGGCAAAGGTCAGGGTGACTCCTGCATTGGCACAGCCTGGTTGCCATACAGACCTAACCCCTTCCCTGCCCGGCCAGCATGCTGCTGTTCCCCCAAATGTCTCCCGTAACTCTTAACTGCTCCTGCCTGGCCCCCTAGACCAGGAGGAACGGACCAAGGCCATTGAGGCTTTCCGGGAGGGCAAGAAGGACGTTCTCGTGGCCACAGATGTCGCCTCCAAGGGGCTGGACTTTCCTGCCATCCAGCATGTTATCAACTATGACATGCCTGAGGAGATTGAGAACTATGGTGGGGAGTTGGCAGGGGCCGTGGTAGGGAGTCAGGGAGGGGAAGGGCAAGCCCTTGTGTGCCTGGGCAGTTGGCCACAGCTTTGCTCCCCTGATGCAGTACACCGTATTGGCCGCACGGGGCGTTCTGGAAACACGGGCATTGCCACCACTTTCATCAACAAGGCCTGTGGTGAGTCTGGGTCCAGGCCTTATTTGTCCCCTGGCTCTCCCTCCTGTTGCCACCAGGTTCTGACTGTGTTGTCTAGGCTAGACCCTGACGATTGCCTTCTGCCCCACAGATGAGTCCGTGCTGATGGACCTCAAAGCCCTGCTGCTGGAGGCCAAGCAGAAGGTGCCTCCCGTGCTGCAAGTGCTACACTGCGGCGATGAGTCCATGCTGGACATCGGAGGTGACCATTGCGCAGGCGGGAGCCCTGGCTTGGGGGACGGGTGGTGCAGGAGAGGAACACAGAGTCAACAAATCCGTGTTGGACATTGGGGCCTGGGTGGCTCAGATGGGAGCCCCAGTTCTGGAGCATGACCCGATGACCCTGCTAACTATTTCTCCAACCCCTAGGAGAGCGTGGCTGTGCCTTCTGTGGGGGTCTGGGCCATCGGATCACTGACTGTCCCAAGCTTGAGGCCATGCAGACCAAGCAGGTCAGCAACATCGGCCGCAAGGACTACCTGGCCCACAGCTCCATGGATTTCTGAACCATCTGTCTGTCCTCCTCCAAGAGGCTCCAGTCCCTGGGGCTCCAGCCGCCACCACCACCCCACCCCTCACAAACGGATGGACAAAAAGCCAGCGTCTGCCCAGCTGGCCTGGGCCTGCCTGCCTACTTATGGGGTCACCAGAGTCACTATTTTTGTCCGCCTCCCCCCTGGCTGTTATTAAAGCACAACCTCTCAGGTCAGCCCAGCCTCTGTGGTTTTCCTTGTCTCCTCCTGGTCCCAGGCAGCCCTCACCCTCCAACCTGTGCCCTGTGCGGCAGGGCCGCAGCGCCTTGCTCACCCGGGCAGCCCCTGCTTGCTAGGGCCTGGATGGGTGTGGAGACCCCAAGCTGCTCTCGACTTCCCACTGGCATGATCCAGGATGCCCTTTCTGGGCTGCCAGGACTCACCTCAGGTGGACTGAAGGGAAATGACTGGCTGTCATCACCTCCAGCTCCACCCCAGTCTCTCACTTCCTGTCTGTTGAACGAGGGTGGCCACTCTCTACCCTCGGTCCACTGCCCACCTGCCCAGCCTCCTGGGGCAGCCCTCAGCTCCTTCACCCCCATTCACCACAAGCCTCACTGGGCCCCACCCTGACTGGCTTGGTCAGTGACCACTGCCCCCACTCCGCCCGTCAGGTTGGGTTCTCTGGGCACAGGTGAGTGGGCAGAGTCCTGCCTCACAGAGAATGGGCCTGGTGGCCAGGGTGAGGCTGCTGCAAAGGAGCAGGAGTTCAGCGTCCGAGCAGGGCAGCAAGGAGGAGCCCCAGTGGCGGCCGCTCCCTCAGCAGTCCCCGGGCCAGGCGCCTCTGGGAGACCACATGCTGATCCCAGTGGACAGCAGTTGCTCAAGCTGGGTTTGTCACTCCTATGGTCTCGGGCAAGTTACTTAATTTTTCCGAGCCTCAATTTCCTCATTGTTGGCAGAGTGGCGAGAAGGCCGGGCTGCCCAAGCTTGGGGCCGCCTGGCCAGCCCCCACCACAAGCGGTGGGACAGCAGGCAGCCTGGGAAGCCCTCCAGGAGGATGGGGCATGGCAGGGAGGAAAAGCAGTGTGGGGGGAAGAGCAGGTCTCACTGCAGAGCAGTGGCTCCCACAGGAGAGGGCAGGGGCAGCGGTCCAGAGATTGATGCTGGGGCTGCCAGCAGAGCAAGCTGTGGGGGCAGCATGACTATTAAGAATAGCTCAGGGAGAAGCAGATGGGGGAGACCATGGCCGGCAGGAAAGCAAGGAGGACTCAGGGTGGGGCCAGCCTGGTGCGCAGTGGCTGCAGAGGGGGTGGGGACTGAGCTCCTGACTCAGGGGAGCCAGACTGGCCAGACACTCTCCCAGCTGACCCAGGGGCAGCCTAGGGCCATTGTCCTCTGGTCCTGGCTGTCTGTGGCCCCCACCAGAAGAGTATGCCCAGCAGAGACCCTGATGCAAAAATGAGATGCCCCCAATACTTGTCCCAGCTCCTTGGCTGAAGACAGGGATCCCCTCCCCCCCAGGCCCTAGAGCTGCCTCTGGACTGAAGGAGGGGAAGTGGCCAGAAGGGGAAGTGTGAGGAGTTCCCCTCTGCCTGTCACCAGTCTCCTCGAGATCTCAGAGCACAGCCCTGTGTCCTGGTCGCAACATGCAGCCCTTGGAGACCCCTGTCAAGGAGGGCTTCCTCTACCAGCAGCACATCAAGTTTGGCAAGGTGGGCTCCCCTTGGTGGGTGGGTAGCTGGCTGGCCGGCCAGGAGACGTGGGCAGAACGCAGTCCCACAACCCCACTTGGACATCCCCCTGCCCCCAATCTGGGAGAAGTGGGGCATCAGAGTGGGGGACCCAACCCAGGTATGAGAGAATGGAAGAGAGCTTAGTCCTGGGCTTGGGCTGAGGCTGATCAGACCTGTGGATGGCCCTGCCTCCCTCATAGACCAGGGACCCCACAGCAGGACTGAAGCCAGTCTCCTAGCAGGTCGGAGCTGAGGCCATCTAAAGGAGAGCCCGGCCGCCCCTCAGGGGAGTTAGCCAAGATGGACAGGGCCTGGTCCCTGGGACTGAGCCCCATCCTGTAGAAGAGGGCTTGGCTCCCAGCAGGTCACGGGGAGAGGTGGGTGGGAGTCCACCTCTCCCCACCAGATAGCCCTGCACCCCCAGCTCAGCTGCAGCTGCTGCCCAGCCCGATAAACGGCCTGTTTCCTCTGCTTAAAGCTATTTGCATGTTTCCTTCCTCGCTGGCCTGTGGCTGAGGCCTCCCTGCCCCGTGGGGACATTTTTGTGGGAGGGGGCCAAACACAAGAGCAGGGTCAGGTGGTCACGTTGGGGACCTCGGGCCTTCACAGACACCATACAGTAGGATCCTTACCACCTTAGGAAAAGGAGCAGAAGGGGGGTTTGAACCCAGAGCTGATTGACATCCCCCCCCACACACACACACACACACACACACAGACTCTTCTCTGCACAGCCTGGCTCTGAAGGAGCCTCCTCCCCTGGGGCCCCGAGGAGTGGGGGCAGCAGAGGGCAGCTAGGAGTGTGCGCGGAGCCGATTGTGCACAGCTGGGCTGAGCACCGATTGTGCACAGCTGGGCTGAGCACCGGGAGAATCTACCACCCGACAGCCTGCCACTTTCCCACAGAAGTGCTGGCGCAAGGTGTGGGCACTGCTCTATGCTGGAGGCCCATCCGGCGTGGCCCGGCTGGAGAGCTGGGATGCCCGAGAGTCTGGTCTAGGGTCTGCGGGGGACAGGTCTGCACGTCGCGGGGAGCGACGGGTCATCCGCCTGGCTGACTGCGTGTCCGTGCTGCCCGCTGACGGAGAGAGCTGCCCCCGAGACACAGGGGCCTTCCTGCTCACCACCACTGAGCGAAGCCACCTGCTGGCTGCCCAGCAGCGCCAGGCCTGGATGGGCCCCATCTGCCATCTGGCCTTCCCGGTGAGC
>NW_022111372.1:49816073-49817567 GCF_000313985.2 Echinops telfairi
TCACCATTAGCGACCAAAATGCAAACCCTGGTGGACATTCTACAGAAATGTTCCCAGCATTCCAAAAGACAGTATAGCCAGTCCCTCCCCATGTTATGATAGGAGTGCAACCACCTTATTAGACGGAAGTCCCCCAAGAAGCAATGATGAAGATTATGAAAGAAAAGCTGCATCCGCCCATGAATGTGTGTGCGCGGGAAAGATCAAAACAGAGCAGGCTCCCAGCAGTTGCCAAGTGCTTTAATGTTTAATTCCCTTTGATTTGGTCCAAGGTAACATCACGTGTTGCTGAGGATAATTCCAAGGCATTTGAGGAGCCTCCCTGGGAATCAAAATCTAGTGAGACCTGCTGAGAAACTGGAGAGGAGGGGGGCGCCTTGTGGGTGCTTGGGCCTCCTGGTTTTTTTTGGTCTGAGGCGCATGTGAGCAGTTTTTCCTCCACCACAAGACCTATGTCCCGCTGACCACAGAACGGAGGAGAAGTGAAGGCATGCTGGTGCGTGAAAGCAGAGCTGGTAGGAGCCCTAGTGCTATTCCAGCCTGTGGGGGTGGAGGTAGGGGTGGGGGTGGGGTGGCAAGGGCTTGCTTGGAGACTGGATGTGGGTGTCAGGGAGCAGGCGGGAACTCTGTACTTCCCTAAGGAGTGGGGTGCTTAGGGTCAGGTCACTGGTAGGTCCCCCCCAGCTCTCCTGCCCCTTCAGAGCTCCTCAACGTTGAGGGGCACACAACAGGCCCAGTTCCTATGGGGGGTAGGGGTGGCATCGTCCCATGTGTCCAGACCCCCAGGGGCAGTGGATGGGACAGGCTCTGGTGCTGGAATGGGCACAGAGGACTGGCACATGGGCAGAGAGACTGACACCTGATCCGCATGCCCTGGCTTGCTTGTCCAGCATCATGAGTTACTGAACTCAGGAAGAAGAGGGTAGGGAGGAGTGAGGAGACTAACCTCTGACCTTGGGCCCACCTACCCTCAGGGCATAGGCGAAAGCACCTCAGCTTCAGGGGAGGCTGAGTCTCCCACCCGGGGCCGTGTCCCCATGGAGGAAAACGCCATCTATTCCTCCTGGCAGGAAGGTGAGTTGGGGAGGTGCCAGCTGGGCTGGGCTGCCTGGGGCCGGATGAGGGGTGGTGGGTGCACTGGCTTCCATGGTGGCCTGAGGGGAGCCTCACGGGGCTGCTGTCTGCAGTGGCCGAGTTTCCAGTGGTGGCGCAGAGGACAGAGGCTGCTGCTCGTTGCCAGCTGAAGGGGCCCTATCTGCTAGCACTGGGCCAAGATGCCATCCAGCTGCAGGACCCTGCCAGCCCGCAGACGCTCTACACCTGGCCCTACCGCTTCCTGCGCAAGTTCGGCTCTGACAAGGTGAGGCCCCCACCCCTGGGGTCCAGAGAAAGGGACGCCCCCGACCCTGGCCCTCTGACTCCTGCGCTACCCCATCCCCCACCCCCACCCCAGGGGGTGTTCTCCTTTGAGGCCGGCCGCAGGTGCGACTCCGG
>NW_022111372.1:49818096-49821937 GCF_000313985.2 Echinops telfairi
GGGGAAGAGGTCGAGGTGGCGGGCGGCGGCCGCCCGGGCGCGCAGACGGGCTTCAAGGCCAAGCTGGTGACCCTGCTGAGCCGCGAGCGGAGAAAAGGCCCTGTGCCCTGCGACCGGCCCTGAGCCCCGCCCTGGGAGGAGAGAGGTGGACATCCGGGCGCTCCTCCCACATCCACCCTCCCGCCAGCCTGTGTAGAGTGGATAGAGGTTTGCTACTCTTCAAACCGGCCTGCTGCAGCCCAGGCTCAGGACCACTGTCGCTACCACGGGACCACCAACGTGAGCTCACTTCCCCTCCCGGGCCTGGCACCCGTGGGCACACAGACCTCACCCACAGTCACTGCAGCAAAAGCCCAGCATCTATGCTGGGTTCCACAGCTGCCCTGCGCCTGACCTCTGCCACCAGGGACACAGGTCCCCCAGCACATCATGGCACCTCTCCCTCCAAGGACCCTCTGGTAACAGAGGTAGAGACGGAATTCAGCTGGCTGGTTGGAGATGCTGGCTGGGCTCCCCAGGGGGCAGGGGCCTGGGCCCAGAGACCTCCAGGGGGTCAGACCATGACGCCTAAGCTGGAGGAGGTGGGGACAGGACAGGGAGAGAGGGTGCAGTTTCAGAAATGTACACACCAGAAGCAGGCATCCCCCGCAGAGACACCAAATGGGCTGATAGCTGTGGGCATCAGGCCTTGGTTTCCTGAACTGTAACGATCAAGGTCAGAGTTTTAATTGGACGGGCACCTGTTTGATTGATTCTGCCACTCCCCACCAGCAAGCAAAGCCACCTGCCAATCAGCTGCACACCACCAAGCTTGGATAGGCTCCATCTGCCAGCTGGCCTTCCCAGTGAGCTGGGGTGGGGCCAGCAGGGGAGCCCAAAGCAGTTCTCAAGTCTCCTGACGAAAGTGGTGCCCACGTCATCTCTTCCCCACGTACTGACCCCGTCTCGTCCTTGGGGCTGCCCATTCACACAGCCTCCCGCTCCCGGGACCTGGCCTCTTGACCCTTGATCTCCGCTCCATGTAGCTGCACATCCCCTTGGTGTAGTCTGAGCGTGGTCATCGAGCCTGTCTCTGACAGTAACGTTCTTCAGGGGAGGTCTTGACATGTTCTTGCCGACAATGACCGCCAGGGGACTTTCCTCCTCAATTCTGGCATGGGAGACCGTCTGGTTGTCCCATTCAAAATGGCCGATACCAGTCGCTTTCAGCTCACCACTGATGCCTAGAACATCGATCTTCAAGTGTTCTACTTTCTCTGGGCAGCTTTCGCTTTCATTGATTCAGACTCCGTTCATTCCATGTTCCAGTAGCTAACGGATGTTTGCAGCTGTTTCTTCCCCTCTTGGGTCATGTCACATCAGTGAACACATCAGGGAACACATCAGTCCCCAAGCTTGGCTGCACCCGTGCCGTCAGGTCCACGCCATCTTGGCTGAGCAGTTCGCCCACAGTCCCTGTTTTCAGTGCCCTCCAAACTGTGGCAGACAATATTCCACTGCTACCTGAGTATTTTCAATGGCCTTTTTTGAAGGATCTTTCCCTACAGGGGTCTGGTAAGACGGTGTGGAAGACACAGATAGGATTCACCTGTGAGTAATTGTGACCAGGATTCCCTGAAGTGCCTTCCTGCTGTGTATGAAATGAACCCTCTGAGAGGTAGAGAGGGAAGCATGGACAAGACGTGTGTTTTGTGCCCTTTTGGAATCACAGGAATAAAGAGGTTTCAGTCATCGTATGAGACAACAAAATAATAAAATGAGCCCTATGAGAAGCAGGGGGAGGAATCTCATTACCATCAAGAGCCAGGAGTGGGGCTCGCTCTCTGGACCCAAGATCTTTTCACAGTGCACCTCCTGGAGCCAGAAGACACCTGAGGAGCAGCAGCAGAACCGGCAGCCAGAGCCGGGACTTCCCGACCCACAGAGCCGTCAAGATGAGTGGTTTTGCTCAGGAGGCTGGCCTGTGACGTGAGGGTGCCCCTGGGCACTTAAGTCAGAGAGCTAAGTTTGCTGACCCAAGGAGCTGAGTTGAATGCCTTCAGGTTGAGCTTTACAGCAGAGTGATATCCTTTGGGCATCTATTAGCAGCCTGAAAGAACTTTGTGACATGTCCCGATGGACAACTCTAGCCTGAGCACTGCTCATTTGCATTACAGCCTGTTAACTTCTTTAATAAACCCTTTAATCATGAGGACTGTCTGTGAGTGCTATGTAGCCATTGCAAAGGCTACTAGAGCCTAGATAGAAAGTAGAGACTGCTACTTAAGACTACTCCAACGGTCAGATCCTTCTTTCTCCTGACCCTGTCTTAAACTGGAAGCTCGGCTGAAGTCCGTGCACCTGCTGATAGTGGAAGCACCAGTAGCAGAGCTTCCAGGAAGCATCACAGTAACACGCCAGCCACAGCCTGGCGAACGGAAAGATCCCTTGATCAATGAATACTCCCACTACCCTCCTCGTCACCTTCATAGTCACCACTTCCGGTCACCCATCAATAGTGCTCGGCAAGTTCACCTTTCAAAGAATCCTTTCATGACCTCACATTCCACTTCAGCCATCCTTCCTGCACTTCCCTCTTCCTCTTCACAGCGAAACTACTCAAAAGATCTGTTGATTACTCTCAGTTCCACATTGTCACCCCTATCCGTAAAGCCCTTGTCCTGAGTGAAATTAGTCACACAACGGACCAAATAGTATAGGATGGCACTTTTTAAGGAAACATCTGGACAAAGCAAGTGCAGCGGCAAAAGTGTATTCGCGACTTCCAGGGATGGTGGGGTGGGGCGTGAGGAGTTACAGCTGAGTTTCTGTTTGTGATGACATAAAACTTTGGAAAGGGGTTGTGGGAGTCACAGTAGACAACATGGTAAACGTAGTAACATCGCTGAACTGAACACATGAAACTGCCTGGAAGGATACGTTTTTGCTCTATGTATTTCATCACAATATTTAGTTTACAGTGACCGGAACCCCCACCTCTCCTCTCACACCTTCCCAGCCTTTCTTCCCCCTCCTTTTTCTGTATTTAAGCTCATTCCTTTTATTTATTTTTTTACTTTAACATGACTCAATCATCTTTTTTTTTTTTTTTTTAGAAAGGCAAGGCTCATGGAGCCATTTATCTATTTCTTTTTTTAACATTTTATTAGAGGCTTATACAACTGTTATCGCAATCCATACACACACTAATTGTGTAAAGCGCATTTGTACATCATTCTCAAAACATTTTCTCTCCACTTAAACCCCGACATTAGGTCCTCATTTTTCCCCTCCTTCCCCGCTCCCCCCTCCCTCATGAGCCCTTGATAGTCTATAAATGGGTATTTTGTCCTATCGACTCAATCATCTTAAAAAGAGTTGTACATCACCCCAACAATCAACCCCGGGACATCTTCTCCCTTCTTGTACTCAGTGAGTAGCTCTCCCTTTCCCCCAGCCTGCCCTGTCAGACCTCCAAGGAGCCATTCATGCAGGTACTGTCACTATAAACCTGCCCAGCCTGGATTTCATATGCAGAAAAACATTTTTGAAAAAAACTAATAATAACAAAGTAACACAGAGAAAAGATTCAATAGAAAACAGAAAATATTAAAAACTAGAACAATTGTATTATGGGTCAAAGGGGAGATCAAGTGATAAGGTGCCAAATTTTACCCAATGGAATCTTCAATAATCTACTTTTTTTAAAAAATCTACTTTTAAAGCATTCTGTATGACAGCAAGACTATTCAAATCCCTGGTCTATGGTCAGAAGGAATTAACCAGAGTCTTAATCCACTTGTATTTCCCCTTCACTTTTTTTTATAACAAACAACTTTAGAATGGGTCAAAAGGGAGATCA
>NW_022111372.1:49822762-49824497 GCF_000313985.2 Echinops telfairi
GAATGGGGTGCAATGGAGTTTGGTGCCGCTTATGGAAAGGGCTTTTGCAGGTAAGCCTCCCCATGATCTATCAGGCTGCCTGAGAGCAAACTGAAGCCAGCAGGCTTCCAGCCAAGGTGGCCACAGTCATCTGGGTGACCCTTCCTTTCTGAAAAGACTCTCCCTGGCCCAGCCCTTGTCGGTTCTGCAAGTGTCAGGGCACACTAAGGTTACCCAGAGAGACAGGGCCATCGCCAGACAGCAGCTAGGACTCCACACCCCCAGTCTGGCTTGCTTCTCTTTACTGCAAATCTAACAGTGATTTCTGGGAGGTTCCTTCCAACCAGACTGGATGAGAAAGTTCTTGGAAGCCTCATTGATAATCTCATAGAGCAGATACACCCACATACAAGTACCCGGCGTGAAGACTGTTACCCATGCCACACCATGCTTCAAGACAAAATGTCATTTATCTGTCATTAGAAATAAATATTTCAAAAAAAATAGAGATATTTCACAATATAGAACTACATATTGTACACAATTGATGTGTGTATGGATTGGGATAACAGTTGTATAAGCCCCTAATAAAATGTTAAAAAAAAAAAAAAAATAAAAATAAAAAAAAAAAAAAAGAACTACATAATGTTTTTGTGATCCATCACTATGCTTTAATGATGTTGAATTTGTAACAATGAAAATACAGCCTGTGTATCAGATATTTACACGACGATTCATAACTAACAAAATGACAGTTATGAAGTAGCAACAACAATAATTTTATGGTTGGGGGGTCACCACAACATGAGGAACTGTATAAAGGGTAGAGGCATGAGGAAGGTGGAGAACCACTGCCCTAGGAGTTGAGCCTCATCCTGGAGCAGAAGCAGCCCTGGCCACCAGGGGGCACAGTCTCCTAATGAGGGACCCCCTTCCCTCCCAGTGCGGCCAGAGCTAAGCGCCCTCGTGGCTGGCTGGCTTCATGGGGCCTGAGCTTGGGCTGGTCCCAGGGGTAGGACTCTGGGGCCCATCTACTGGCCAATTGCCAGGAGCTCCAGAATGTCACCCCTTCTTCCACTGTTTGACTTCCTCAGACTGACCTCCTTCCCTCCCTTCCTTCCTCCATCTCTTTATTCATGGCCAGGACGTACATGTAGTGAGGACCCGGTGGCGGGCAAGGCAGGTGAGCCAGCCCTCGCAGGGCTGACATCCTAGGGGGAGCAAAGGCCCTGAAGAGACAAGTAATTGATACAGTGTCACCACCCCCACCGCCCCCACTGCCGCTGAACACATAGATGAGGCTTGACTCCAACTGAGGGGACAGAGCAAAACTGCGCCTTAGGGTCTCCAAGACTAAATCATTCCAGGCGCACACAGCCTCGTCTTCGTCCAGCACAGGGGCTGCTGAATTTTCAACACTGACCTTGCTGTTAGCAGCCCAATGCTCAACACACTCCAACACGGCCGTCCAGTCAATTCCGACTCATAGTCACACTACAGGACAGAGTAGGACTGCCCCTGTGCGTTTTTGAGACTGTCCATCTTTTTTTAAAAATCATTTTAATGGGGGCTCGTACAACTCTTATCACAATCCATCCGTCTATCCATCGTGTCAAGCACAATTTGTACATTTGTACATTTGTTGCCCTCATCATTCTCAAAACATTTTCTTTCTACTTGAGCTTTTGGTATATCAGCTCCTCATTTTCCCCCCTCCCTCCCTCCTAAACCCTTGATAATTTATAAATTATTATTA
>NW_022111372.1:49825914-49833607 GCF_000313985.2 Echinops telfairi
GGGGTTTCCCGTAGTTTTGTGGGAAGTGGCTCACCAGGCCTTTCTTCTGAGGTGCATCTGCGTGAACTCAGACCGCCAGGCTTTCGACTGGCAGCCATGCACATCAACTGTTGGCGCTCCTTGGGCCTCCCCTTGGCAGATACAGTACCCCAGACTAGTCACCCTCGAGTCACCTCCAGTAGAAAGGTAGTCGGCGGGGCTTTCGGAGGATATTGACCATCACAGGTCGGGACAGGCCCGTGGGTGAGCGTAGAGAGAAGGAAAGCTGATGGCCAGGTCAGGAGACCAGGAGATGGACGAAGGACACTCCCCTGCATCCCACCAAAGGAGATGGAGCCGCAGCCAGTGGGGCTGCTGGAAGGCAGGAAGCTGGGGAGAGTGCTTCTAAGAGCAGGCAGGGACCATGCTGGGCACCGTGCAAGCTGAGAAACCACAGTTGAGCTGCTGACCAAGAGAGGTCATGGAGGGCCTTGACAGGGGTTGTCTCAGACAACTCACGGGACAAGAGACTGACTGGAGTGAGTTCAAGAGAGAATGGGAGACAGAGGCAGCTCCTTCGTGGAATTTTCCTCTCGAGGGGATTAGAATAAAAGGCCGAGGAGTCTGCTTCTGAGAATCAGCCCTTGCCAACCCCACGCACACAGTTCTTCTCTGACGCACAGAGCCTCCAACAGTCAGTCAGGGCAGCTCCCTTTCCAGGGCAGTGGTGACTCAGTGGTCGGATGCTCACCTGCCATGTAGGAAACTTGGGTTCAATTCTGAGTCAATACACCTCATGTGCAGCCACTGTTATTAACCTGCCTCTGGACACTTCTATTACGACCACACTGCACAAGTTTCAGTGGCCTTTCCTGACAAAGACAGACTAGGAAGAAAGGCAATTTATTTCCAGAAATCAGCCAGAGTCGATCCTGGGGATGGCTGAGGCCTGAGTTTCTCTCAGGTGTACTCAATTTTCCCTTCACCTCATGTCACCACCAGCCAAGCTCTGAGGACAACCCCCTCCAGCATTGCCCCTTTGGGGTGGGGACGTGGCATGCAACTTGACCTGCAGACAGACGTGGGGCTCGGTGGCAGGGCTGTCGTGCCGATTCTGCAGAGGTTCAAGGGTGGCACTGAGGGCAGGGCCCACCATCGGGCTCAGAGCAGGGCCTAGGCCCTCCCCCTGAGCCCCCCACCCCTTTTCTTTTGGTCTCCTTTTGATAGTGTTCTGCAACCGAGCTTTAGACTTCCTGGCTCCCGCTGGAATTGCGCTCCGCTTAAGGTTTAGAAATGGGAAGCCTCTGCTGCGGCGTCACACGCCAAACGATGCCGGCGCTCCCGACGGCCCTGCGATAGGGCTAGGGTCCCATTTTTCCAAGGAGAAAACTAAGGTTAGTTGTGCCATTGTCTTTTCCAAAGCCAGTGTTCTTGTCACTCTGCCCGCCGGAAGCGCCAGGGCCGGCGCGGCGCAGGCAGGGGGTGGCTCCACGATGCGGCGTCGGGCAGCCTCCGCCGCACCCCGGCCCCGCCCCACGGAAGGGGACCGGAGCTGCCAGCGCCCTCCGGCTCAAAGCCAGGCGGGACTTCGCGGTCGGGCGGGGCTTCCCAGGGACAGGGGCGGGGCTTGTGCGGGGCGGGGCTCCGGGCCCCGCCCCTGACCGCAGATTCAAAGCGGACGGCGGACGCGGGGCGGGGTCAGAACTCCGGACGGGCGGCCGATCCCCGCGCGGTGCCTGGAGCCCGCGGCGGAGCAGCGCCCCGGCGGGGCCGTGCAGGTACAGCAACCGCGCGGGCGGCTGGGGCTGGGCCAGGCGGGAGCGGCGGCCTGCTGAGGACCACCGGAGTCTTAGGGGTCGTGGCCAGAGCCTTGCTTCCTCCTGTTGCCTGGGCCCCTTCTCCCGCCCCCGCCTTCCTGCGGTGAAGCGGGCTGTGGCGGGGCGGATGGGCGCCTGCGCCGCTTCCTGCGGCCGGGACCGACCCATGCTCGGGGCCCGGACGGGGGAGCAGGGGAAACTGAGTCATGTCGGGGTGGGAGCAGGCCTGTATGGGAGGCGCCAGCCCTCTGGGTCTCAGGATGGATTTCCCTTTACAGAACACGCTTTGGGATCCCGACCCCCAGTGATCTCAGGGACCTCGCCCCACCCTCCCAGCGCCCAGGGGTCCCGCCCTGGCTCCCTGCAGCCTCGGCCGGGCCCAGAAGGGCCAGGACCTGCTCCAGCCGCCTCCCTCTCTTCTCCTCCCCTCCCCCTCGAGTCCCAAGCCCCCGTGTGCTCCCTCCGCTGGCTCTCCGCGCAGTGTCAGCTTACACGCCTTATATAGTCCGAGCAGGCTCCAGCCGCGGCCTGTCTGCCTGCCTGGACCCGGGGGCGTGGGGGTGGTGGTGGCGGGAGAGGAGCGCTGGCCCCTGACTCACCCTGTCCCCCGGCTGGCCCCGGCTAGCTCCGTATCAGCTTGGGGGCAGACCCGTGCTGACCCCACGGCCCTCTCCCCGATTTCAAAAAACATACAAACAAAAAAACCCTTCACATTTGGATTGGATCTCTCCCAGGCTCCCCATCCCAGCAGGAGGGGGGCTACTCCCCTCATTCCAAAGTGAGCTCCACCAGCCAAGCCTAACAAGGAGCCTGCCCTCCCAGGTCGGGGTATGCTTGGTCTCTGCACATGCCTGCCTGATGCCTGTCCAGTTCTCAGCCTGCCTGCCCACCCACCATACTGACCACTCCCATTCTCTTCTCAGGAGCAGGCACCATGGATTCTTTCAAGGTGGTGCTGGAAGGGCCAGCACCCTGGGGCTTCCGGCTACAAGGGGGCAAGGACTTCAATGTCCCCCTCTCCATCTCCAGGGTGAGCCAGAGATGAATTCTAGGTTGGGAGACGGACTCTCTTGGGTGCTGGGCTCTCAAATGGGGGGTGGGGGTGGTAGGAGGAGTCTGGGCAGGAGCTGGCAGAGACCCCAGGTCAGGGCCAGTGTGAGTGAAGAGGCCACAAAGGCTCCCACTTAGATGACCATGAAGCCCAGCAGCCCTGCTGCACTGGCTGCTGGTCCACATAGTTCCAGCCATGGCCCTCGGCCTTCGGGAGGCCAAAAGCAAGCCCTTCTGGGAGAAGAAGCCCAAAGTGGCCAGAGGAAATGTCTAAGCCAGCTACGGGAGGGTCGCTGAGATAGCGTGGACACTGACAGCAGAATCTCACTTCAGTCTCCAGCATCGATCGATCAGGGAATAGTAACTGTCATGCCATTTTTCCACCGGAGGGGACCCAGGGCACAGAGGTAGAGGGGTTTATTCCGCACTTCCCTGGCAGGGTGAAGATTTGAACTCAGGCTCCAGGACTGGGCCTGCAGTTGGTGTGTTTTAAAAAAAAATAACAACCCTGTAAGACAGGGTAGAACTGTCCCTGTGAATTTCTCAGACTGTAACTCTTCATGGGAGTAGAAAGCCCCATCTTTTTCCTCACAGCTGGCTGGTGGTTTCGAACTGCGGACCTTGCGGATCGCAGCCCAGTGTGCATCCGCTATGAGAAAAAGGTTCCCCGCAGCCTACATGAGGGCCCCTGGTGTCATCCATTGACTCTTTCAGTATGCAGTGGCCTTTGTCCCTTACTGGAGAGGGGTCAGGGCAAGCTCTAGGGCTCCTCCACCTTGGGCTCTTGAGATCCCTGGAAGGGGCGGAGCTAGGGACTGGCTCCTCCCTGTGGCCGGGGGATTGCCTTATAAGCCCAAGAATGCAAGCCCTACACTAGGATGCGAACCTCCGGGGTAGACTCTGTAAAGCTGAAAAGGCCTGGCCTGGACCCGAGAACCCCTGAACTTCATCGGTGGGCCCCTCTGGTTGAGGGGTGGTCCAGGTAATTGCCAGACTGGTCACCAGGCCATGGCCGCTGCTGTAGAGGTCAGTTGTGGGACACAGAGAGCAACTGCTTGCCCAGAGTGGGTGAGGCCTTCCCTGAGGCTGGTAACTCTGGGGCTCTGATTGTGGCCTGGGGGTTAGAAGGGGGTGGAGACTTCCTGCCCCTGCTTCCGCCTGTCCGGAGAGGCCCACCCAAGTGCCGGTGGGCAGGCAGCTATTGGCAGGAAGCCCAGGGCAAGCACGTCAGAGAGAGCCAGAAGGATGTCCAGTCACTGCCCAGTCTGAGTACAGCCTCTGTGTATGGCACCTTTGTGACCAGGGCAAGCAGGGGGCATTCTGTGCTTCTGGGAGATCCTTCCAGAGGGTTCCCCTGGCATCAACCCTGGTAGCCAAGGGCAGTGGGCCCCCTCATGCCCTGACATGCCTACACAGTCCTCCAATTTTGCCTACCCTAAAAGCCTACCCACATCCCCCTTCTGAGCTGGTGCTGTTCTCTGAGCCTCGGTTTCCTCACCCGAGGCAGACAGAAGGGGGAATAGCCTGGTAGCTCAGGGGCTGGACTTCCAGTTGTGACCTGTTGAGGGCACTCTGAGCCTAGGCTTCCCTGTCAGAAACCCCAGCCCTGGAGTTTGAAGGAGGCCTTGGCAGGAGGGGTGGTCTTTTCTGAGCTGGGCCGGCCCCTCTCTGCCCTGACCCCAGAATGGAGGGACCAGGGAGGGGCTAAGGCTGGCTCTGGGCCCAGGCCTGGGAGATGAGGTAACGTCTGGGACTGGGGGGTTGGGCTGCTTAGTGGGGCCCTCAGGCTGACTCACCCCGACCCCAGGAAATGTCCAGCCCCTTGGCTTGCCCCCTCCTCGGACCCCAAGGCCTCACCCTGCCCCCAGTGGGAACTGTTCTCTGCTTCCCTCCCACCATCCCTGCAAGCTCCCCCTGTTGGCTCTCTAGCCTCTGACTACTGTCCTACCCCTCCTGTGCTTCCCACTCTCCTCTCCCTGGGAAAAGGAAGTAATCCCCACCTCCTGCCAGCTGGTCCTGCATACCCCAGGACCCCCATTTCTGGCTCAGCCCACACCTCCAAGGAGTCAGGAGGGCGTGGCCCAGCCAGGTTTCCCTTCTACTGACTCACCATGACCTTAGCAAGTCTCTTCCCCTTGAGGGTGATAAAGGGTTGGATGGAACTAAAGGTGAGGTCTGGAATCCAGGCCCCAAACCCAACCAGGGGTCAGGGGGTGCTGACCCTGCGTGGGGTCCCAAGGGTCAGGAGAGGTAGCCCCGAGGCAAACCCTGGCCCTGCTCCTCACGAACTGGACCACCTAAAGCAAGTTGCTTAGCCTATCTGTGTGCTCTGCCATGTGTTGAAGGGTTGGAGACTGAGGCTCCATTGACAGAGCTGTTGGAGGATTCAGTGTCCATACGTAGCCCGGAGACTAGAGGCACTGAGTGGACGTAAGCTGCTGTGATTACGTAGTAGGGAAAGGAGGGACTACCAGCTCCCTTACCCTTCTCCCTTCCCTGCATGAAAGCCAGCCAGCTAGGCTCCTGGCCCTAGTACTGGCTGTCTTTATGTCAGGAGCCTCTACCCTCTCCTCCCCTTGCCTAGGCTCATTCTGTATACTGGCCCCACCAGAGGAGAATCCTGTGGTCTCGGGTAACCTGTGCATACCCCCCACTCCCCACCATCTTCTTAGCCACCTAGCTTGACTCACAGCTACCCTATAGGACAGGGTAGAACTATCCCGTGGGGTTCTGGGACTTTTGGGGAGCAGAGAGCCGCCTTCCTCTTAAGAGGCTGGGGGTTTCAAAATGCTGACCGTTTGATGAACAGCTGTCACTTATTGCCACCGGGATCCTGCCTTACAGGGTTTCCAAGGCTATAAATCTTTACCAAAGCAGACTGCCTCCTTGATCTCCCTCGGAGCAACTGGTGGGTGTGAACCGCCAACCTTGTGGTTGCTGTTGGGCCCACTGCGCTGTTAGGATTCTTCCCCAGGAAAGGGACTCCCAGGGCACAGCCTGCGAGGTCGGAATGCTATGAGGGGTGAGGGATGCTGTGGCTTTTGCAAGCTTGGGGGGGTGGCACCCATTGACAGCCCTGAAGCCCTACTGACACCAAGAGCCCCCTCTAGGCTCCCTTGGAGATGACATGGCTTATCAAGGGATCAAGGGTATCAGTGGTCAGAGCACCTAGGGGTGTTGGAGAGGAACGTGTCCCATGCAGAAGCAGGCAGGGAAGGGTTTGTTAGATCTCGCCCTCTCGTGGGAGAGAGAAACCTTGGTCCTTGGCTCCTCCCAAGAAAGAATTCACGCTGAAGCCTGGTTGGTGATCCAAGTGAGTTTTATGAAAGTTAGACGCAGTTTGAGGTTCTACAGTAAATGGAACGCAAGTTAGAGTCCACGGCACCGTTGGTGGGCCATGGCACAGCCTCGTTGGGCTGTGCAGCCGTGCAGCGCTGAACGGTGTGTCGGAGCCCCTGGGAGAGAGCCTGAGCAAAACCTCTGGTATTTCAGGGCCCCCATTGGGAGGCGTGGTCAATACTAGTCGACCCTGTTGGCTGAATCAAATTTACCTGGCCTAGATGGGCCAGTACAGGTGTGATGCCCACCTAGGTGTACCACCCCTTCCTGGCCAGGAGCTCAAACCTAACAGGTTTCCTTGGTCAGCAGAACATTCTGGGCAGAGGCCCACGAGGCCAGCAGGATTCAAATGGCTGTGGGTGCCCCAGGCAGAGGGACTGTGGCTCTCTCCCACGGGTGGCCGTTTGTGGAAGTCATAATCATTTCTGGTCTGCCGGGAAGGGCCATGTGATGCTCGGCGAGCCCCACCACCACCTGAGTAGCTGTGCCTCCAGCAGCTGCCCGTCTGTTGGCTGGAGGGACCTCTGGGTTTGGAAACGGGGCAGCTTAGAGAAGGGCAGGTTGATGGCTGGAGACCTGTGCCCCTGTCTCTCTACAGCTCACTCCGGGCGGCAAAGCCATGCAGGCCGGCGTGGCCGTGGGTGACTGGGTGCTGAGCATTGATGGCGAGAACGCAGGGGCTCTCACGCACATCGAAGCCCAGAACAAAATCCGAGCTTGCGGGGAGAGCCTCAGCCTGGGGCTCAGCAGGTGTGAGGGTGCTGGCAAGACTGGTGGGGGAGGGGGGGGCCCCCGTCCTGGGGAAGGCAGGGGCCGACCTCCCTGACCCATGCTCACTGTTTTCCCTTTCCCTCCAGGGCCCAGCCAGCTCAGAGCAAACCACAGAAGGTAGGCGCTGTGCCAGGGACCTAGAGCTGCGGGTGGGTGGGGTTAGCAGCGGTGGTGGCGGGGCCCTGACCTGCCCTCCACTGGCTGGGAGTAGAGGTTAGGGGCCCAGAGCTGGGGAGGGTTTGGGGGACCCGAGCTGAACCCGGGGCTGCCGCACGGTCCAGGCACCACGCATATCTGTCCGTCTGTGTCCGTCGGCCTGCCTCCCTTGCTCCGGCCTGTGCTGTACGCCGCACCGCCTGCCCTCCGGACTGCGTGGGCTGACATCATAGCTCCCAGACAGGGCCCTTACTTGAAACCTGAGTCCCCCCCCCCACCCTTCCCTCTAGCCTCCAGCCAGATGTGTGGGGGTGGGGCTAGACCGGCGCCCTCCACTCCACACCCCAGGGGCGCTCCACTCGGGCCCACCCCGCCCCGCCTTGCCCGGCTCTGTCTCTGCTCAGGCCGCAGCCCCCGCTGCCGCAGACTCCCCGCGGTACACCTTTGCACCCAGCGCCTCCCTCAACAAGACGGCCCGGCCCTTTGGGGCGTCCCCGCCCGCTGACGACACCCCAGCGCAGAATGGGTACGTCGTTGGACTGTCCACCGCCCACGCTTCCCCTGCGCCGCCCGCGCCCACC
>NW_022111372.1:49834770-49848735 GCF_000313985.2 Echinops telfairi
TCCTTCCCTCCCTCCCTCCCTCCTTCTCCGGCCCCTCCTCCCGCCCTTCTCTCTCTCCTTCTTTCTACCTCCTCTCCCTTCTCTCTCTCAGGGAAAAGTATGTCCTGGAGCTGCAGAGCCCACGCTACACCCGCCTGCGGGACTGGCACCACCAGCGCTCTGCCCACGCGCTCAACGTGCAGGCGTAGCCTGGCCCTGCGCCGGCCTGCTGTCCTCTCTGCCTCTCTCTCTCTGTTCTTCCTGCCCAGGACACCCCTCCTCTACCCCGGGCGCCTCCAGCTTCTGCCTACCTCAGGCACCTCTTCTGGCCCTGGACGGACTGAGCCCCCACAGGCCTGGCCCTGGCAGCCCACCAGCACCAGCACCAGCCTGGTTCTGGGCGACACTGCCACCCCTGTCTGCCCGGGCTGGGAAATAAACATTCTCGGCCCTGCTCTCTCTGCCTCTGCCTTCTCTCTCTCTGGGTCTGGTTTACATTGGAGGTGCTCCTCCGTGCCAGTTTACCGTGGGCCTTGCTGCTCTGTTCTGGGTCTCCGTGGGAGGGAGGAACTTGCCGCCCTGCCACCCTGGAGCTAGAGCTCTCTCTGAGTGGTCTCAACTGCCCAGCCCTGCAGTTCTCCCTCAGCCAGGGGTCTCCCAGGGAGCGGCAGCATCAAGACTGGGTGTGGGGAGGTGGGGGAGCATGCCAGCTTCAGCCCTGCAGGGCCTTGAACCACAGATCTTGCAGCCAGGTACCCAGGACGGAAGCCCCAGCCCCAGCCTCAGTTACCACTCATGAGCCCTGGCCTGGTGAGTGAGAGCTGGGTCTAGGGAAGGGGCAGTGGCTCCTGGCTTCGGGGTGGGAGTGGCAGGCCACTCTAAACTGCCTCTATCTTTTGGGGTCCCTAGACATTCCTCTGGAATCACTCTCCTTGGCCCCGGCAGGCCCCACCACCCCCAGCCCCACCAGCCGCCCGCCATGGGCCGTGGACCCCGCGTTTGCCGAGCGCTACGCCCCGGACAAAACGAGCACGGTGCTGACCCGGCACAGCCAGCCGGCCACGCCCACACCGATGCAGAACCGCACCTCCATTGTGCAGGCCGCCGCCGGAGGGGGCGGCGGTGGCGGTGGCAGCGACGGCAGGACGCCTGTGTGCCACGAGTGCCACAAGGTCATCCGGTGGGTGGCTCCTTGCTCCCCCAGCCCGCCTGGCCCCACCGCCTTCCCTGCCTCTACCCTCCATCTGCCCACAGCCTGCCTAGGCCCCCCTGCTGGAGGAGACTGCTAGAGGGCTCAGTGCCTGGCCAGGAGGGGATGCGGGAACCTGATCTGGGGCTTCCCTGCACTGCCCCCCATTCAACACCAGCCTCTGCCAAGTCTGTCCATGGGGGAAAGTACCACTGATGTACTGCCAAAGCTGCTGTCTTATCCAGCTCTGGAAAGCACAGGAGCTTGCCCTGCTGAGCGCCCCCCCGACCCCACCCCCACCACTCTGCCGCTCAGCCGCTCAGAACGGACAGGCTGGAGAACCCCACCCCCCAAAGAACCTTGCGGAGTCACCCAGGCCACTGATCAGAGCCAGGTTCTAGACCCTCCCCAGGCCTCAGCCCTGCTTGATTCTTAACTCCCATCTGTCCTGCAAAGCACCCTCCTTCAGCACCCCCATTGCTCTGGGACCTGTAGGCCTCAGCCCCAGGCAGCCCCTGGGTTCCATCCAGGCTAGATGGCACACACAAGTGGGATAGGGCAGCTCAGGTCCCCACTGACGATTTCAGGCCCGTGTCCCCCAGGGACCTGTCATTTAGGTCCATCTTGGGAGACTTGAGCCCACACTCCCACCAGGAGTGGCTCTCCTCCCTGTCCTACAACTGCCGTGTTTTCATTTCCCATCAAAGCAGTGCAGCCTGCCAGAGCTGGGCCCCTGCTGGCCTTCTTCCCCCACTGTGTGATCTCGGACAAGCCATTTCCCAGTCCTTTCTACTTGGAAAATGCGAGAATGCACTCTCTCTAGGACTTTCTAGTGGGTGCTCCATAAGCCAGGAGCCCCACCTCATTGGCAAAGACGCCCTCTCACTGCCCCTTGCCTCCCTCAGGGGCCGCTACCTGGTGGCACTGGGCCATGCGTACCACCCCGAGGAATTTGTGTGCAACCAGTGCGGGAAGGTTCTAGAGGAGGGTGGCTTCTTCGAAGAGAAGGGCGCCATCTTCTGCCCTACCTGCTATGACGTGCGCTACGCACCCAACTGTGCCAAGTGCAAGAAGAAGATCACGGGCGTGAGTTGGGTGCCGGCGGAGGGGGGTGGACGCGGGTGGTGGCAGAGGGGGTCCTCTGGTCAGCACCGTGCAGCTCCGGAGCCAGGGGCTCCCCCAATCGCTTTGGAGCTTCAAACAGCCTAATGATGGGCTGCTACCTCTGCCTTACTGTAGATGAGCAGACGTTGGTCAGCATCCTCTTAACACAGGACCAAAGTCCCCTTCCAAAGTGTGTTGGCTCAAGCTGCTGGTAAGCCCCCAGGGACCCAGCTTCAGGCAGGCCCTGTAAGATCCAGTTAAGGCCCCTAGGGGCAAACCAATGGTTTGCATTTGACTATTGACCCAGAGGTTAAAAGTGCAGGCCCATCCATCATTATTACGGAAGAGAGGGCCGCTAGTAAGATCGCTTGGAGGAGTCGGTCTGCTGGTCGCTGTGAGTCAGCATCTGCTCAGTGACAGCTAACAGCCACAGCAGAACCCAGGGACCTCAGGACTCCTCCTTGCTCTTGCCTCTGTCTGAGCTAACGTCATTCTTCTGAATGTTGTCCCCGAAAAGCCTGCAAAAGGGGTGCCACAGGCACTTTAGGGCTACAGCTCCGTGGTGTAGCGCCACACACTGAACGTGAGCCGAGTCTCAGCGCTCATGTTCATTGCCCTGACTTGGGTCACGTGTCCCTCGGGCTGCTACCTGGTGGCACTGGGCCAGGCCAGCCTGGGTTCTGCTGACCACAGAAGTGGCTTGTGTCCATTCCACAAGAACCACGGACAGAGTGAAGCATGACTAAAATCTCACTGTGCCACGTAGTCGATCCCAACTCATAACAACCCTACAGGGCAGGGTAGAACTGCCCCTGTGGTTTTCCGAAACTGTAACTCCTTTTAGAGGGTAGAAAGCCTTCTCTTTCTCTTGAGGAGCACCTGGTGGCTTTGAACTACTGACCTTGGGGTTAGCAGCCCAACACAGAACCATTGTGCCATCAGGGCTTAGGCATAAGTAGATCCCTAAAGTCAAACCAGAATGCCATTACTCTAGGAAGAGGAGACCTGGACAGGCCAAAGCAGGAGATGGCAACTGTGTCGTTAGAGTGTGTGCTCAGCTGCAGTGACAGAAATCCCACCACAGACACTGTCAGCAGATGACTTGCGTATTTTAATCGCAGGAGGTCCAGGGCTGCCGTCCGGGGCCCAGCCTTTTCACATCGTCGCTCTGGAATCCTGAGCACAGAGACCTTTGTTCTCAGGGTGCTTGTGTACGGGGGCAGCTCAGGCCTCAAGCTTAACGCCCTTGCTCAAGGCAAGATGCAAAGGGAAAAGGAGCAAGTGGATTCTCTAAGCAGGGTTGTTTTCAGACTCTAGGAGGAAGGTCCGGAGCGTCCATCTGGACTTCATTGTCTGGAACTGCATCGGATGATCACCCTAGACTGCGAGGGAAGCGGGGAGACCCAGGCTTTTTAGCTCTCTGGCCTCCATCATAGGGTGGGGGCAAAGGAAGGAGGAGGGGTCTGTACAAGACTAGCAGCCACTGAGTTGGGCCCTGGCCACCTTGCACAAAGGAAGGAAACGCTGTTGGTCCAACCCCATGGCCAGGACTCCACTGAAACCTGTTGAACATCAGCAGGCAGGTGTCCCCTGGCGGGCCGGAGGGGGGAGGCGGGGCTGCATCGAACACGTGAGAACACAGAGACTCCGGCCAGTGACTCGATACGCGATCGGGGCCTCGGCCGTGAGTGGCAGAGCGAGAAATGCAGCCTCACGCGCTCATATTTCAGAATCCTGGCCTTCCCACTGCTGCTGAACACAAAGCATAGCCTCATCGGGTTTCCTGCAGGGAAGCCTGGCGGGGAGTTAGTCAACGCCTTTCAAAAGCTGCGAGGAACGGAATGGGGCCATCTCCGTTCTCATGATTAAATGTGGACACGGCCCAGCACTGTGTCCCACGCTGAGGACACATCCCCAGGAGTTAATACTGGGGGTGGGGGTGGGGGAACCTCGAAGGGTGCCAGGGGCTTTTCCTAGGAGAAGCAGCAGCAGAGCTGCCCATGCATCAGAGCCCCCCCCCCCCCCAGGGTGATGTTCCACTAGTTAGGGGCACCTTTACTGCAGGTAGGACAAAACTCACAAAGAATATGGTTCTGGGGTGCTAACGGAAAAAGGGGGAGGTTCTTCAAGTTCACCCGGAGGTGCTCAGAAGAAAGACCTGGTGGCATACTACTGCAGGGTCACCATCATTGAGAGCTCCCTCCTTGTGGACCCAGCAGCAAGGGGTCACTGGTTATTTCTCACAGCGAACAGCCAGCAGTGGGGAGCCTGGGACTAGCGTGGCACATGCTCACTTACCACTCCGGAACCTCAGCCAGAACTGTGGGCAGGAGAGGGGTGGAAGGCCGTGGAGGCTCGGTTTTGAGGATGCTACCACCCGCCCCTTCTGCTCCTAGCCCCTTGGGCAGCACCTGGTTCTGGTCACATGTCCACACTGAGCAGCGACCCTGTGGCAGCAGAATGTGAGAGTTCTGTTGAGTCTGCGGAAGGGCCCAATGGTTATGACCCCAGGTTGGTCCATGTCATGACAGCTGATGTTTACGAGCCCTTCACTGTGTGTGGGCATTCGGCCTCACAGTCAGACTGTGAAGTCAGTTTGGTTATCGTGCCCATCTCCACGATGAGGCAATGTGCCCAAGCACACGGTCAGGTCATTCCCCCGCCAGCCTGCACACACCCTGATGCACTGGTCTGGAGGAATGGGCTAGATGCCAGGACCTGTCTTGAGCTGGGTGCCCAAGGTTGCCCCCTGCTGTTCACTGGGGTGCCCTACTTGCATTAGACCAGCTCCTTAGACAACCACCTACCCCTGTTCCCCAGAGGGCAGGGTCCTTGCCCCAACCCCTACCAGGAGGCAGTGCATGCCGGGTCTTGGAGCAAGCTGTGGGTGGCAGCTCTGCTCTTGTCCCCAGCCCAGAGTTTCCACACAGGCCCGTGGGCCTCAACCTTCCCTCTTGCACGGCCTCCAGGGCCTGACAGACTGTTCTCCCAGGGCGGGAGTCTGACTTCAGTCAGACAGGGGCACTGACAGAAACTGTCACTGTGGGCCATCTTTGGGAATTTCCCCAGACACCGGCTCCTGAGCCTGGCCTGGCCTGACCTGCCCTGCCCGCAGGCTCAATACAGAACCTAGCCAGGCAGACTTGTTCCATGCACTTGGGGAGGGGGACGGGACATCTGGGGTCATCTGCGTTCTGTGCGCTCCTGCTGCCCACCACACAGCCTGTCCATCTGGAACACTCTAGCATCCTGTTGACTATTCTTGTGGCTGGAGATGTAAAGGTCACACTTGCTGAGGAAAATCCCCCCAGATACCCGCCCTCCCACCCAGCCTGATGCCCAGGGTTTGTTTTTCCTTTGCCCTCCATCTCATCCCCAAGGGCACACCAGCAGGGCGGGTCTGTCTGCTTTGTCCATGGCTCTGGCCCCAGCAGCCGGCACTGGGGCCCGTAGAACGTAGGTGCTCAGAAGATATCTGATGAACGGGTGGGTGGCAGTAGCCTCGGAGGTGGGCTGGAGAAGCGGAGGTGGGCTGGAGAAGCAAGGAAGGAGCTTAGAGGATGAGGGGAGAGTGCCCCAGGCCAGGGGATCACTGTGTCAAAGGGAGAAGGCGGGGACAATGCAAGATAAGCTGGAGGCTGTTTGCCTGACTGAGGGCTTCCTCTGGGGAGGGGGGAGGACGGGATGGAGAGAGGACTGGGGGCTGCTGGGACGGGGACCCAGGCAGTGGGCTGGGAACGCAGACAGATTGTGGACTGTTAAAGGACTCCTGGTGGCATAGTGGTTACACATGGAGTTGCTCATGGCAAGGTCAGCAGTTTGAAACCACAAGCCGCTCCTAGGGAGAAAGATGGCCTTCTCATGAAAAGATACCGTCTGGGAGATTCACAGGGACAGTTCTGCCCTGTCCAGGAGGGTTGCCGTGAGTCGGCATGGACTCCGTGGCAGTGAGTGGTTGGTTTTCTTGAGGTAAACTGCAGGAGAAAGACTAGGCTTTCTACTCCCGCAAAGAGGTGCAGTCTGGGAAACCCACAGGGGCCGTTTCCCTGCCCTGTAGGGTCATGTTGATTCGGGATCGATCTCGTGGGTTGGGTGTTTGGGATTGAGGGGTGACGTGGACATTGCTGACTGATCCCCAGGTTCTGAGAGCCACCTCCAAGGCCACACTCGCCGGGCCCGTGTCTGGGCTTCAGTCCCGGTGGACCCACTCCTACTGGAGTCCTCTGCCACCTCATCCTTCTTGACTCCTTGTCTTTTGAAAGTGGCAACCCAGCTAGGGTCTCAGGGAGAGCCAGCTTTGAAGCCTGGTTCAAAACCTGTGTCTGTTGTTGATTGCGTGACCTGGGCACATCGCATTCTTTGAGCTTCCCCAAACTGGGGGTGTCAGTCACGCCAGTGTGGGATGTGCTGCTGTAGAGGTCACCGAAGCCTGGGCGGGCTGTTACCCAGAGGCTGCACCGAAGAAGGAAGGCCTGGTCATCTGCTTCCATGAGATCACAGCCCGAAACCCGTGGTGCCTGGCTCTCCTGGGACCTGTGTGCTTGCCGTCTGTTGGAATCTCCCAGACAGAGGGGGCCACAGGCAGGCCCTTGAGGGCGAAGTACAGCCCAGCCCCGGGTCTTGGCGGACCTGTAGTGTGCCGTGTTTTAATCAGTGGTCCCATTTAATAATCAGGAGCCCTGGTGGCGTAGTGGTTACACATTGGGCTGTGACCCACAAGGTCAGCAGTTTGAAACCACTAATCTCTCCTCGGGAGAAAGATGGAGCTTTCTACTCCCGTAATGAATTATAGTCTCGGAAACCCACAGGGACAGCTCTGTCCTGTCCTGTGGTGGGTCGCTGTGGGTTATTGACTCGATGGCAGTGAGAGGGTTGACAATCAGAAGATTTCCCCTTAATACAGAGATGACCACAGGAGCCATGGGAGCATTCCTGATCGAGGCAGTCAGCACTGCCCCCTGGCAGTCCGATGCTTCCCCCCCCAGGATGTAGTCCCCACACTCCCTTCTCCCACCAGGCTTCTTTGCAGGCAGGTGGGCCTGGAGCCCCTGGCTTCAAACATGAGGCCTTTCTTCGAAGCATTCTGCCGTTCACGAGGAGAAGAATCAGTCTTGAGATAAAGCGGTTGGCTAAGTTACCCAAAAAAGAAGCAAGGTCTAGCTGATTGTGTCCCGCATACTGCCCACCCCCCAACCCCCGGGTCGTAGTTGGAATCCCCCCAGAGGTCACAGCCTTGGACATTCTTGGAGCCCAGTACTCTGATACACGTGTGGAGCTGCCATGCGTCAGAATCCACCTGATGGTGATTACTCTTGGACTGTGTATTGGGGCCTGGAGTGGGTGGGCTGGGGGAGAGGTAGCAGTAAAGCTAAACAAAAACCACTCCACCGCCTTCGGGTTGTTTCTGACTCTGTGACCCTGGAGGACAGAGTGGAACTTGTTTGGAATTCTGACAGGCTGCCAATCTTTAGGAGAGCGGAAAGCCTCGTCTTCCACTCGAGGAGCACCTGGTGGGTTTGAACAGCTGCCTTGGCAGTTAACAGTCCAGAGCTTATGGCAGTGACCTGGCTGTGAGTGGGTGCACAGGACAAGTGTGGTGCAAAGGGAAAGAGCACAGGATAGGGTGCGGTTGGGGGAGCACACTGGAGGAAGACCAGCATGGTCACGGTGGCCACATTCGATCAGAGATGTGCAGGACACGAGGGCTGAGCTTGGCAGAGAGCGCTGCCTAAAGGGCATTCTGGGCAAAGGGAACAGCGGGTGCGCACCCAGTGTGCTCGAGGGTCGGCAGGAGGCCTCAGGGCTGGCTGTGCAGGGAGGGGGAAGGAACAGAACAGGGAGCAGGCCCTGCCAGGGCTTTGGTTTGTACGTGTGGACCCCACACAGGGTTTTGTGCAGAGCAGGTGGGCTGGGCTGGCTCCGGTGTGGAGGCTCACTGTGATGAGGGGTAGCAGTCTCAGGGCAGAGGTGGAAACTGGGAGGCCAGCTTGGAGCGTGCACAGAGTGAGTCGGATGTATCTTGAAGGCCGACCCAGGGGTTTCCTGGGGTACCTGGCATGGGGTATGAGTCAGTAGAGGGCTGGGGAGAGCGAGCTGCGTTCTGGACACCGAGAGGTTGGGGTGTGGTGGTCAGCCCTTGGGTGGTGTCAGGGATGGCGTCATGGGTTTGCGGTCATGTGAGAGAAGAGGCTTTGTTGTGTCCCTCTGCGCCGGAGGGGAGGGGCCAAGCCTCTGAGGGACTCTCACCCTCAACCCCATCCCTCTCCAGGAGATCATGCACGCCCTGAAGATGACCTGGCATGTCCACTGCTTCACCTGCGCCGCCTGCAAGACGCCCATCAGGAACCGGGCCTTCTACATGGAGGAGGGGGCGCCCTACTGCGAGCGAGGTGCGGGGTGGGGCCCGGGGCGGGCCGGGGGCAGAGCCTTGGCCTGGGACTGAGCGGCCCCCTCCTCTTTCCGCGCCTGCTCAGACTATGAGAAGATGTTTGGCACGCAATGTCGAGGTTGTGATTTCAAGATCGACGCCGGGGACCGTTTCCTGGAGGCTCTGGGTTTCAGCTGGCACGACACCTGCTTCGTCTGCGCGGTAAGCGCCCCCCCGCGCCCCCACCCACTGGCCACCCGCAGACTTGTTCCGCGCTGCCCTCTGTTCTGTGTCGCCCCTCCACCACCCTTGAACGGCTGGCCCTGGGGGGGAGTCCCAGGTAAGGGCCTCCCCTGCGCCCCCCACCCTCCCCACCCCACGTGACTGGGCTTTCTCTGACCCCAGATATGTCAGATCAACCTGGAAGGGAAGACCTTCTACTCCAAGAAAGACAAGCCCCTTTGCAAGAGCCACGCCTTCTCCCACGTTTGAGCCCTGCCCCCGGGGCAGCCTGGCCCTGCCCAGTTGAAGGACGCGTACTTCAGTTCTGGAGCCTTCCCCCAAGACTTCTGGGTAGAGTTGGTCAAGGTGACCCTAACCCTGGTTCCTGGCCCAAACCTGGGGTCTCCTATGCCCTGCCTCACCTCATGCCTCATCCCTTTATCACCCCTCTCCCCTGCCCCCATCAGCATTGCACACCGGTGCTGGCCACACCGGCCCCTGTTCACGTCTATCACCGCAATAAACCTTTCCCCGGCAGCGTGGCTTGTGTGGGCTTGCTCAGGTGTCCGGCCTGGTGGAACTCGAGGCATGCACCGATGAAGCTGCTAGCTAAGAAGTCAGTGGTTCACACCCGCCAGCCGCTGCACAGGAGAAAGAAAGATGTGGCTGCATGCTACCAGAAGGGGTCCAAGCCTCCGCAGCCCCAGGGGCGAGGCTCCACTGACTCTCGAGTCGCTCTGAGTAGGGATGGTCTCCCTGGTAACTGGCTTAGCAGGAGGAGGCCTGGGCTGGCAGGGCTGATGTCTTGGAGGTCCTCATGCTGGGCCCCGGGAGAGGAAGGAAAAGGGAGGGGGGTCCCTGTGCTGGACCTGAGGGAAGGATGGGGAGGGCTAGAGGGTGGTGGGTGGAGGAAGGGGCAGGCAGAGAGTGCCCAGCTTCTGCTTAGGGAGCATGGGGGGCTGGAGAGGGAAGCCCGTAGGGACTATCTGCCTGTGGAGCGGTTGGAAGCTGGGACGCGGTACTTTCTGTTGTAGAAAGAGGCTTCCAGCCACTAAGCAGGGTGGGCAGGAGGAGGGAACCCCGAGGAGGGGTTGGGGTAGTGGGGCAGGAGACGGAAGCGAGAGGAAATGACGTGGCGGAGATGGCACCCAGTGTCAAGTCCGGGGTGCCCCGAGGAAGGAAAGCACTTTTCCTGGGCACCTACCCACCAGTGTTGCTTTCATTAACACCTGTTCACCTCCAGCGTCACTTCACTTTATGCATGAAGTTCAGAGGGACTGGAAGATGGGATGGAGACCTCGATAGACCCACGGACGACGGGAGCCAGGCCTCAGTGACACGCATCGGCCGGCACAGGCTGGCACTTAGCACCACTCCAGCTAGTGCTCGTGGGAGCCTTCCTTCTTGGTAGCCGGAGCTCTGGAGAGGCGGGTGGTGCCCTGCCACCTCCAGGGCCTTCCCAGAGGGACTGCCGCTGCTTCTGCTCCAAGGGGGGATGGTGTGGGGCAGGGGAGCAGAAGCAGTCCAGGGCCAACTATGCACCCCCAGGTCCTTCCGGGCTCTCTGGCCCCAGACCCCCTCCTTGCATCTGGGACATTTTCAACGGGACCTTTGAGAACATGGTCTCTCGGTCTCCATTCAGGTTTAGGCTTTGAGGGAGAAGGCTGATCCCCCGGCAGCCAGAACAGGTGGGGAAGGAAGGGCTGGGTGCAGGGCTGTGTGGATGCTGCTTCCTTGCCATCTTAACAGACCTGGAACCATGCCTGACACTTGGTGTGGGTTGCTTGACTGACAGGAGGGCCCTTTGCACCGAGACACATTCAGTCAACAGCTGAAGGTACCAGCGGGGAAGGGGTTGGGGACAATCTGGGGCAGTCAGCACCCGTGCTCGTCACCCAGCCCCCAGGAGCCGGGGCGGGGGGCCCAGGGCCCAGGCAGTAACCTGAGGAGTGAGAGCGGAGGTTCCATGTGGTTGACTTCCCACGGAAGCCTGGGTGACATGAAACACCATGCTTTTCACTTCCACAGTGAGATCCGCTCTCCCTCCTCTCCTGAACCACGAAGCCCTCTCAGGCCATCTTTGGTTTCCATGGAGACAATGAGCAAGCTCTAGGAGCCCAGAGCTGCCTGGGGGCACCACAGGCAGGCAAGCGGGGCAAGATGGCCACTCCTGTGCTTATCCAGAGCACCTAGAAAGTGTTGGGTTTTGGGGGGTTTTTTTTCATGTAAAATCTGGGTCTTGAATACAGGCAACATGAAATTTTTTCAATCTTACTATTTTTTCAGAATAAATGTGGGTCCTCTGTGGGATGAGGACAGCCAGGGTACCAGCAGCAAGGAGAGCCGCGGGCGGGGCCGGGGCAGAGAGACTGAAGGGCTGTGCGGATGGCACCCAGGCACTCAAGCCCGGGGAAGCCAGGGCAGGGCATAAGTGTTTGCGGAAGTTGCCAACAGTGTCAAGGAGGCAGATAAGGCCTGAGGAGTCCCCCTGGCATTTCACAACAAGGTGACATTTGCCAGATCAGTTTAGTGGAGAGCTGGGGCGGCTGCCAGGGTTAAGGAGGGAAAGGGAGGTGGCGAGGATGTGGAGCGAGTGAGTGTAGACAGGGCTGTCAAGAGGCTGGGGCTCGTGGTGAGCCCAGAGCTGGCAGCTGGAGCGACCGACCGCAGGTCAGCCTGAGACCCAGATGGATGGAAGGAAGGAGGTGGGAGGGTCCCGGTGTACAGAGGGACCAGCAGTGCCAGTGGGAGCCCGGGGGAGGGCAGGCTGCAGACTGAATGTGGGGAAAGAAGAGCAAATCCAGATGAAAACAAAACCAACCATTAGGCACCCACTGTGAACAGCCACCTCCCTGTATGCAGTGAAGCACAAAGCAGTTATTAAATAATGGAGTCACCTGTAAGAGATGTTAACAGAGGCTCAGAGAGGGAGAGTGACCTGTTCAGAACCACCCAGCTGTGATGGCCCATGATCAAAGACCCCAGAGCTGACAGCTGCACCCACAGCCCTCTCTGCTCCCTGTCCCTCCCTGCTAACACACACACACCTACAGAGATCAAGGGATGCCAAGACTACGGGGTGAAAGCTGTGCAGGCGGGGGCTGGGACATGTACTGGCACCAGGCAGGGAGGCCATTAGCACCCTTGGAGAGTGCAGTCCCCCAGAAGAGGGGGCAGCACCCATGGCAGGGGGCTGAGTGGGCATCTTCCAGCTCCTGGGCTGGAGCTCATTTGAAGTCCGCAGGGAGCAGGGCGGTGGAGGGCACAGACTGTGAAAGGAAAGAGCTGGTGCTGCTGGCACTGCCCCCTCAGTGCCCGGCCCCATGGGCCTTGCTAGGCACACAAATGTGGACCTGTGATCATGGGAGCCATTCCTCACACGCTGCAGAGGGAAACCAGGGTCACACAGGGACAGATGGGGCTAGGATTGAGACTGAGCCTGCCTGAGTCCAAGTGCGTGGAGAGTGGAGGAGGCTTCCTTCAATGGGTCCCAATGGGGGAGGTAAGGAGGGGTTGGGGTCCTGGGGTCACTGAGCAGCTTGCTGCCCGAGAGCCTGGGGAGATGGTGGGAGGTCTGCTGGGAGCAGGGCAATGCTCACTGCAGAATGTCCACAAGGACCCCAGGGTCTTCTGTTCAAGGCTCTGGGTGGACTGAGGTCAGCTCAGGTGGCACCCATGGCTCTTGGCATTGGCCACTCCTGGGGCACTGGGAAGATTGGGGATGATGCTTCCCACAGCACTCCAAACTAAGCACAAAAGGGATCATTTTTCTCGTTTAATGGCAAAGATGAATGGCTTCAGGCACGGTTGGGTTCAGGCATGCAGGGGTGCTCTCACCATTGTTGGCGGATACCCCTCAGCAGCATAGCACCCCCATCTGTCATCTCAGTGGACAAGGAGGACCTCTGCCTTGACAGTTCCAGCAAAGGCCCCAGGCTGGCACTCACTGCCTATCCTGAAGCCATCACAGGGTCTCTGACGAACCAGACCTGGGTCACATGCCCCTCTGGAACTCTAGTGGGAGACCAGCCAGAAGACAGGGGTCAGGGGATGTTCTGTTTGCTAAAGCCAACCACTGTGGTCTTTCTTTTATGCCAGCTCTAGGCAACGGAGGCAGTGCCCCACAGCTGCGGAGAGAGCTTTCAGTGACTGGTTGCTTGAGAAGTAAAGCACCGGGTCTTTTCCAAACTGCCTCTGGGTGGACTCCAGCCTCCACAATGCCAGTTATCAGCACAACTGTGAGCATGATGGTGGCCATTACAGAGGAATGTCACGGCACTGGCCCCATACCACCACCCCCTCCTTGGAACCCTGGTGGTGTAGTGAGTTACATGTTGGGCGGCTAACCACAAGTCAGTGGTTCAAAGCCATAAGCTGCTCTGAGGGAGGAAGATGAGGTTTTCCATTCCTATAAAGCAGCAGTGCTCAACCTGGGAGTCTCCACCCCTTTCACAGGGGTCGCCTAAGACCATCGGAAAACACATATTTCTGATGGTCTTAGGAACTGAGATACCACTCCGTCTCCAGGTGAGTCCACCCACATGTGGATACGCCCACATATGAGTATCCGGCGTGAAGATTGTTATCCATGCTACACCATGCTTCAAGACAAAATTTCATTTATTTGTCATTAGAAATATTCCACAATATGTAATTACATAATATTTTGTGATTAATCACTATGCTTTAATTATGTTCAATTTGTAACAATGAAAATCTATCCTGTATATGATATTTACATAACAATTCATAACAGTAGCAAAATTATAGTTATGAAGTAGCAATGAAAATAATTTTATGGTTGGAGGTCATCACAACATAAGAAACTGTATTAAAGGATTGTGGCATTAAGAAGGTTTAGAACCACTGCTATGAAGAGTTAGTCTTATACTCTCATAAACTCCTCATATCAACAGTATCTTAAATTCTATGCCATCAGATAAATTATTGATGTTATCAATGTACAATTGACAATGTTTTTCTTTTCTTTTTTTAATCATTTTATTAGGGGCTCATACAACTCTTATCCCAATCCATACATATATCAATTGTGTCCAGCACATTCGTACATATGTTGCCATCATCATTCTCAAAACATCTGCTT
>NW_022111372.1:49850466-49854705 GCF_000313985.2 Echinops telfairi
AAGAAACCGAACGTAACCATTGGTTACCACGGGTGAAAGAGAAAGAGTTGTTGCTTAGGGCATTGAGTTTATGTTAATGGCTGTGGAATAATTGGGAAAAGAATATCAATAATGGTTGTACAACACGGAGTATAATCAATGGCACTAAATTATACATGTAGAAGTAGTGGAATTGGAGAATGTTTTGGCGTGTATACTTTTGCCACTATTAAAAATAATTGCATGAATAATAATGAGTACAAGGGAGAAGACCGTGTTGTAGCATGGGTTGTGGTGGTGGATTGAGCAGCTCTTCTTGATACGACTGAACTATCGAAGTATATGACATGTGCATGAAGTGCCAATAGAACTGGTTTTTCAAGAAGTGATAAGAGTTGTATGAGCCCCTAATAAAATGATTAAAAAATAAAGAAACCCAATATATGATTTCCATCCCATTTTATGGCTGACGAAGATGGGGCAAGAAACTAGCTTCGGGTCACACTGCTCACAAGCTTGTCAGAAGTGAATGTGGTCAGAGTGGCAGGCCAGGTGCCCCGTGACGTGAAAAGTGTGATACTGAAAAGGGAAGCTTGTGAGGGTGTTGTCTGGGGAGGCAGGGTGAGGGCAGAGAAGACCTACCAGCTGCTGCAGAAGTCCTGAGGCCAGCAGAGCTTTCCTGTGGGAGGTGAGGGAGAGCCTTCTGGGGAGACTGGCGGGCAAGGTGTTTCTGCCTTCTACGCCCCCATCCAGTCAGTTTATCCTCACGTGCGGCTCTTAGTGAAGAAACAGAGAGGTCAAGCGCTTCAGCCAAGTTTACACAGCAAGCAACCCTCTTCTGGATCCAAATCCGGACACAAACAGGGCCCCCCACCTCACCCCACCCTGTTTCCTGCCCTCTCTCTCTGCTTCAGCATCTCAAGGCCCAGGAGCCACTGGGTCACCTTCGGAGTGTTGGGGAGCTCAGCTCTGGCAGTGGAGGGTGATCTGCATGGGGGTGGGGGGTGGCAGACCTTAGGCTTGGCTTGCCGGGAGGAGAGAGAACACAAAGGGAAGGGAGGATGGGAAGGAGAGACGTGGGCATGTGGATTTAGAGGTGGTCCATGTGGGGCTGGCAGAGCAAAAAGCCATCCGTGGTGACCCTGCTCCCACGGGGTCCACTTAACAGGACAGGTCCACTGAATTTGGCAATTTGGGGGTCACTACGTGACCTTGAAAAGGCTCTCTGGTGGCTCATCAGATTAAGCACAGGCTGCTATCCTCCAGAGAGAAGTTGTCTGCTCCCACAGAGGCAGGCCTGCCCTGTCCTGTAATCCTGCAGGGATGGGGGTGGGGGTGACTCCACAGCCCTGGGGGTGGTGATGTAGTGATCTTGGCCAGTCTTTGGGTGATGAGAACAGTTAACCCACGTGGCTACTAATGGAAGGTTGGAGGTTCCAATCTACCCAGAGATGACTTGGAACAAAGGCCTGATGACCTACTTCTGAAGGATCCACACACACCCCCACTGAAGCCGTGTGGACACATGAAGCCTTCGGACACATGTGGACTTGCCACAGGGTAGAAGCAACTCAACAGCTGCTGGTTTTATAGTGACCTGGGTAACATAGTGGTTACTACTTGGGCTGCTCATCTCAAGGTCAGTAGTTTGAAACCACCAGCCACTCTGAGGGAGAAAGATGAGGCTCTGTACTTCCACAGAGAGTTACAGCCTAGGCAATTCACAGGGTCATTTCTACCCCTGCCCTGTAAGGTCACTATGAGTTAGAATCGACTCAATAGTAGTGAACTTGTTTTTTTGAGTTTGGGCCAGAGCACTTCCAGGGAAGATGAGGGCAGGGAACCTCCCATTCAGTAGATGTATTCATCAGCCAGTCCGGAAAGATGGGAAGACACCCCCCTACCCCCACCCCCACCCCACCCTGCCCCAGAGGGCTCTAGGGCATGGGAGCAGGGAAGTCCCTTGCTCTTCTGAAAATAGTTGGCAAGTTCTAAATAGAGGATGCTGGGTGTGGGGTATATGACAACTCTCTGTACTATCTTTGCAATTTTTCTGCAAATGGACAACTGTTCCAAAACCAAATGTTTATTTTAAAAGCTGGATGGCAAGAGGGGAGAGTGGGCGTGGTTGGAGAGCGTTTGCAGGTGGCTGGAATTTGAGGAAGGAAATGTCCGGACTTGCTCTGCTTTGTGGGGGGTGGGGGTGGGGAGTTAGAGGGAGTGAGCAGGAGGCTGGGGCAGGGACCAAGGAGGGGGCAGTGGCAGGAGTTCTGAGCCAGGACACTCCAAGCCAGCCAGAAGGGGTGAGGAGGTGGCCTCTGCCTAGCCCCTTCCTGGGTCCTGCCGGTCTCTTCCCCCTGCCCCAGAATCCTCCTCTTTGTACCTGGTGATGATGATGGGAGCAACCACCTTTCTCTCCCCCCACCTCCATCCCGACCACCATCCATTCCTGTCACCTCAGTGGCCCCCATATCACCTGGTTTCCTATTGCCAGTTAGTCTGAGTCTGACCTAGCCTTGGCCTCATTCCAAGCGGGTTCCATGGAGAAGCTGCCAGGGACAGAGCTCCCCGGACACAAGGGACATGGAATGTTTGCTCCCTAAGGACCTATCCAATGTCTTGCGTTTTAACAAAAAGACCCTCACCCCCAAAGGATGGGAATCAGTGCTGGAGAGAAACGCAGACTCTATTTTCTGTCTTGGTCCCACGTGTGCTGGTCACCCGGCTCTGAGGACCTGCTGGCACCACCCCCTCCACCTCTCAGATTGAACGAGGCCCATGCCCATGCCCTTGTCCTCCTTTCTGTTCTGGCAGGTAAGGTTTGCTCAGCTTTGGTCACCCTCTTCTAAAAAGATGAGATTGGGAGGCTTTTCAAGTGGTGGGAAAGGCCCGGAAGGGCAAAGTTCTAAGGGGCTCCTTGCTAGGAGCAGCGATGTACCAGGAGGCCAGGCATTGGGGGCCACTGCTCTGTGGGGTACTTCTCTGAGGCACCAGCTTCTGTGCTCAGAGCTTTGGGAAATTAAGATGGAAGAGGCTGGCCCTGGAATATCCTTGGAGGAGTCCTGCCCTGGGAGTCTGGGGTTAGATGTTGCTTCTGGGACTCAACTTGGGATTCCTTTGGGAGGCATAAGGCTTAGGAGAGAAAGCAAAGGATTTCCTAGGCTGGTGCAAAGAGACACCAGAGGCAGGCAGTGAGAAGGGTGGGTGTGAATGAAGGAAGAGGTTGGGGCTGGGGGTGGGTGGGAGAACATAGGCACACAGGCGGGAGTGGAGGGAGGGCTATCGGTGGAGATTGCATTCAGGATGGGACTAGGCCGGGCTGGGCTCAGGTGCACCTGGGCCCCAGTTGTGGTGACTGGAGAGGAGGGACATGATGTGTAAGGGGCCCGAATGGGGCTGGGGCTGGGGCTGGGGCTGGGAGCGGACAGAAATGGACATGGGATGCAGATGGCACTGGAGGATCTGGTGGGGATGGACTATAGAGTGGTCTTTAGCGCCCCGGCAGGGGTGGATCCACTATCTGAGCAGGGTTGAAGTTGAGGTTTGAGATGTTGTGGTTAGGTGCCATCCAGTCGTTTCCAACCCATAGCGACTTCATGAAACAACTGCCTGGGCCTGCACCTTGCTCACAGTTGTTCCTGTGCTTGGGCCTGCTGGTGCAGCCGAGGTGTCCATCCATCTGCATGAGGGCCGCCACCGCCTTTTTCTCTGCTTCTCTACTTTACCAAAGATGCTGTCCTCCTCCAGGGACTGGTCTCTCCTGATAACATGTCTACAGCACGTAAGCCAAAGTCTCACCATGGAGCCCTGTGGCCACACTTCTTCCAAGAAGACACATCGCTTAGTCCTTTTAGCAGTCCTCGGTACTTTCAATACTCTTCTCCAGCAACACGATTCAAATGGATCAGTCCATCAAAACACCGAGCCATGGTATTTTCAGTGGCTTCATGGGCGTGTGAAAGTTGGACGCTGAGCAAGGATGAGGGAGGGAAGAACGGACGGACGCACTTGAGGTTAAAGATGGAGGTGATTTCACCGGGGCGGGAATGGCCCTGCACAGGAGTGAGGTGGAATGCACATCCATTTAGGCACCGGAATGGGGAGGGGTTGGGACCGCCCTGGGGCAGGGAGTCGGAGAAGGCTTGGAGCGTGGACTGTAGGCCGGACGCGGGGCTGCGTTTGGGTGTGGGCAGCCGGTGAGCTCACGGGTCGCGGCCGGGCTAGAGGAGGGTTCTGCACCAGGGGGGACATTCGACGCCG
>NW_022111372.1:49855721-49869758 GCF_000313985.2 Echinops telfairi
GCCCCCCGCCGGGGCTGAGAGGTGATGGAGAGGCGCTCGGTGTCGCTAGGCGAGCTCCAAGTGATTCCTTTCCGCCGCCGGGGTCGCGGAGGAGTCAGGGGTGAGCTCTCGGCCTCCCCGACCCGGGACTGCGGGGACTAGGCAGCTGGGTTAGGGGGAGACGAGGAGACCGGGGCTGCCTGCTTAGGGGAGCTGCTGGGGTCCCTGGGAGGAAGCCGTGTGCTTCGAAAGTACATGCACCGGGTCCCATTCTGTTGGTCCCTTTCGCCCCTTTGCCCCCCCCGCCCCCAGCCAGGGCCAGGGGCACGCCACTCCCCAGTGGGGGAGGGCCAGCTGCTGCTCGCCCCCTCCCCCAGCTGTTGTCTGCCGTTATTGGAGGGGCAGGACTACTTCTCTTGGGATGGACCACCTGACAGATTGGCAGAAAAGCCAAGGATTCCCCACTTCTCCATCCAGGAAACAGCCCCTACCTCCCCAATACTTTTCCTGGGGCAGGTGCCCGTTCCATGCCCTCCCTCTCTTTCTTCTGTCAGGCAGGAAACTGCCTATTCTCCCCAAGGAAATTGAGGCACAGGCTTGAGGGGCCCCACAGTGCTAACCTCACCCTCACTCCGGGAGGGCTGTCAGAGAGGGCCACTGATTTGGGGGGCTGGAGGAGGGAACAAGACGGCCAGCGTCCATGCCACGCCACTGCAGCACTGGCCGGCGGCCAGGCCGGAGGGATGGACGAGGAGACAAGCCCGCAGGAGAGGCCAGCACAGGCTAAGTAGCAGGGCGCACCCGTCCCCTATTGTCCCAGCCTGGTGGGGTGCGGTGGAGTGGGCTGAGGTCATGGGAGGAGTTCAGGCAGGGGGCCTGCTGGTCCTGGTTGAGGAGCTGGCCCTAATATCTGCCTCCGCCTGGGTGGGGCACAGCCCATTTCTGAACTCTCAAGCCCTGTGATTAGGGGAGCATTTTCTACCCCTACCCACCCCACTTCCCCCTAACTCCCCATCAGCAGAACTCCAGCCGCCTGGTGCCTGGGGCGGGGGTGGGGGGGCTCACAACCATTGCCGCCTCACATCCTGGCTCCCACCCCCCAGCAGCACCCATGTGGCCACAGCGAGTTATTCATCGCTGGCGTGCGTCACTCCCCCCCACCCCCAATCTGGGTTGTGTGTGGGACACACACACACACAGATGTACACACACCCCCTAGCACATACACACATTTGTTCCCTCCCAAGGAGCCTAGCTAACATTTGGCCAGAAAAAAAAAAAAGGTGTGAGGCTGTAACAATACAGTCTGGGTGTGGGGGGGTGGCGTGCAGGGCAGATGTGACACCCCCATCCCATCCCTTCTCCACCACAGCCAGCGAACAGTGAAGTCTCAAGACTCAGGCCAGACTTGGGTCCTCGGGGTCAGGAAAGGGGTGTCTTGGGTAAAACTGTGGCCCGACCCTCCTTCCTGGCTTCTGGGCTTGTGTGGCAGGGCTTCTGAAGGGCATCTGAGTTCTGGCTCCAGGAGGTCAGCTGGTGTGGTGGGAAAGACCAGTACTGCCCTACCTCTGATGACATGGCAAGCCCTTGTCCCTTTGGTCCTCTGTTCACTGGTCCAAGTGAAGGAAGGGGTGGGACTCACCCAGGTCTCCAGTGTGTGACTGTCCGAGGGCCTCCACCTGGTCCCAGCATTGCCCGGAGCTGCTCATGCCTCACCCTCGGCCAGAGTCTCTGGCCCAGGTGGTCTCTAAAAGTTGTGTCGGTTGGTCTCACCAATTACCTCCTGGTGCTGCTCAGTGCTGGGCCCTGGGAGCCAGAGTGGTATGTGTTGATTGTTAAGAGGCCTTGTCCTGGGATGCTTAACAACTAGGCAGTGTCTCCAGGGCCCGGAGCTGGTGAGATGGGTAGATTCTGACTCCCTACAGGGTTCATCAGCTCCCCCCTTCTCCCTCAAGGATGTGTACGATGCAATCTCGGGGTCTGAGACGGGTACAAAACCAAACCAAACCCTTTGCCAATGAGTTACTTCTAACTCCTAGTGACCCAGTATTGGGTTTCTGAGACAGACAGCCTCATCTTTCTTCTGAAGAGCGGCTGGTGGGTTTGAACTGCCTACCTTGTGGCTAGCAACCCATCGCCTGACCCCCAGTGTCACCAGGACTCCGATGTCTCTAGAACCCCCCTGGTGTGGGGTATGGGAAGTAGTCTACAGAGCTGTCACAGAGACCTGGAAGGGTTTCCATGAAGCGGGTGGGGTGCAGAAGGTCTGGCCTTCCACTCGAAGGGTACCCCCCCCCATGATCAAAGGCAGGAAGATCACAGGAAGCCGCTCATTGTGACCCAAGGGTTATAGAATGGACAGGCGGCTGGTGTGGAAGGCAGGCTGGTGCCAAGCTCAGGGTAGAAGGGTTTGCTGGGAAAGATGTGACTGGGAGGAGGGCTGGCCTTCTTGGGAGGAGTAGGAGCTCTGAAGAGGCTCGGACTCCATCTCCCAGGGAGGAGGGACATCCAGTATCCTTGGATTCTGCCTCAGTTTCTCATCTGTGGGATGGAGAGGGGCAGGAGGACCCTGCTTCTCTGAGGGTCCTTTGTTCCCAGTGGTGGGTAAGGGCAGGGACAGGTGGTGAGACAGCTGTGCTAGGAAGCAGCTGCCAGGGCTGGAGTGGGGGCAACAGTTGGATGGGGGACTTGGGCCCACCTGTGTCCTGTTCAGGGGGGCGGGGGGCTGGGGGCCATTTGACGCTGGCAACCACTTGTTCTGATCTCATGGGGCCAAGGCTTCCCTCCCTCCTCCCCTCTTTCATTGTCTTTCAGTCCTTCATCTTTACTTCCCCCTTTCTCTTGCCTTAGTCTCCCAGTCCCTGATCCCACCCACCCACCCCTTCCACTTCCTTGAGCTCCGCCTCTCCTTAGTAGGGAATGGGAGGGTGGGGAAGGGTCCTAGCTTTTCTGAACCCAAGGGACAAGGTCCCTCTTCCGCCAGCCCCGGTCTTTCCTCCCCTGTGAGCATGCATTGGGAGGCCCCTAGGCCCTCCTCGGGAGATGGATGCCCTGCTCGGGTCACCTGGGAGAACAAGCCAGACAGCCAGAGCTCAGAGCAGGGTGGAGCACAAATGCTGGTTCAGCGTTCCCAAGAAGCTGGGGCGGAAGGGCTCACAGTCCCAGGAGTCCAGGGAGGAGGCTGCTTTGCTGTTGGAAGGCCAGAGAGCCCTGGGCTGCTAGAGTCTGGGAAAAAGTGATGGCACTGATCTCATCCCCATTTCTGAGAGGAGGAGATTGAGGCTGAGGGCTGGTCCCTAGGGCCCTTTGTGCTAGATGAGAATGCATTCGGGTGGGCCACTACTGTGCCAATTGCCAGGTCGCCATGGTAACCGGGGGATGCCCAGAGCCATTAGAGCACCAGGTTCTCTCCTCCCTCTCCCTCCCTGCGGGGGGAGGGGCATGCGGGTACTCAGGCACGCACCAGGTAGGCTCCTGGTGTTGGCCAATGGGAGCTAAGGAACACGGTAGCCAGGGAACGGTAACCAGGGTAACCAAGGAACCGTCGCCTAGGAAGCCTCATCGTATGCTCTGCTCTGTGGAAAGCAGCCGGGCCAGGGCTGGGGACCTGCTGGATCGGAGGCGCTGAGGCTGAGCAGGCAGCGATGGATTTCTGCCCCCAGTTCCTACTACTACCCACCCCCCAACTCAGGCCTCTCTCCGAGGGGCTCACAGCCTGCCTCCTGCTGGGCTCCAACCAGGAATGGTGCCCAGCGCTGTCGCCATGACAACACTGCCAGGGCTGGTCTGGAACCCCCTGCTGCCCTGGCCCCTGCACCTCCCTCCCCTTCCCTCTCCCCAGAGCCATCTCCACCCAGAGTTGGCTCCTGGGCCCTGAGAGTTCTTCGAGCCACCCCTCCCTCTCCCCAGGGCCCTGTACACTTACGAGGATGGCTCAGATGACCTCAAGCTCGCAGCGTCAGGAGGTAAGAATTCCAGCATTCCTCCCCCTTCCTCTCCACCCCCTCCTCTGGTTGTTTTCTTCCCCACCCGCCTGGCTCTGGGCCACCTTCCTGCCTGCATCCTCCAGCCCTACACTTAACTGGCTGGTGTCCTTCCTTGGTCATCCTGTTATCCGGAGGCTGGTGGGGAGGGGGAGCCTGAGACTGAGGAGACGCTGGAGCCCTGGATGGGAGGGAAAGTGCCTGCTCAGAGGCACACAGCTAGAAGGAAGGGCCCAGTAGGGTTGTGCCTGGGAGCTCCTGCTCTCTCCAGAGCCCCTCTCTCTGCCCTGTTTTCTCCAGAAGCCACCCCACCCCCACTGCCAGCCCCTCTCTCTCCAGAGCACAAGGGCTTTGCTTCACACTGTTGACTTAGGGCTCCAGCAGGGTAAACCATGAAGTGTGAGGAGGGATGAGGTGTGAAGAGGGCTGGGGAGAGCAGACTCTGTTTCATCCTTCCCCAGCTTAGGCACCTGGTGTGTGTGTGTGGGGGGGTGTTGCTAAAGACAAAGCCAGCCCCTGCCCACCACTCCTTCACACAAAACTGAGCCTCCTTACACCTCAGAGATCAGGAAGCCCCTGGGGTCTGCAGAGCCAGGAGCACTCTCCCCACTGGGGCCCAGGCCCCCTCCTGGGTGGGGAGAGGTGGGAGACAGGAGTCCTGACACTCCCTGCCTCCCCCAGAAGGGGGCTTGCAGGAACTCTCGGGCCACTTCGAGAACCAGAAGGTGATGTACGGCTTCTGCAGCGTCAAGGACTCCCAGGGTGCTCTGCCAAAATACGTGCTCATCAACTGGGTACGCAGCTGCGGGCCGGGGAAGGAAGGGCACAGAAGGTCCCAGAACAGCCACCTCCGCCCATGGACCCTGTGGGGGAGCCCCAGCCTGCTGACTCTGTCCTGACTCCTCTTCCATGGGCACCTTACAGGTCGGTGAAGACGTGCCTGATGCTCGCAAGTGTGCTTGTGCCAGCCATGTGGCTAAGGTGGCTGAGTTCTTCCAGGTGCGTGTGGGGTCAGGGCCAGCCATCGGCGGTGGGGAGGTGGGGGCCTGGGAGTGGTGATGGGGCCACAGTGCTGCCTGACCACAGCCTTCTTGCCAAAGGGTGTCGACGTCATCGTGAATGCCAGCAGTGTGGAAGACATAGATGCGGGAGCCATCGGGCAGCGGCTCTCCAATGGGCTGGCACGGCTCTCCAGCCCTGTGTTGCACCGCCTGCGGCTACGGGAAGATGAGAACACCGAACCTGTGGTCAGTGTGGGCCTGGGCTGGCGGGCCCTCCTTTGTCCCTCAGAGGGCCCATTCTCAGGGCGGTTCCCAGAGCCCCCAGCCTGCTCCCCACACTGAGACCCCGCAACTCGACCCTGCAGGGCACTACCTATCAGAAGACAGACGCTGCCGTGGAAATGAAGCGGATTAACCGAGAGCAATTCTGGGAGCAGGCCAAGGTGCGAATCCCGTCTTCAGGCCTTCAAACTGAGCTGACTTCCCCTGGCCCTTGGGGGTCCTGTGAGCCTCTCTCCTGCCCCTTGGCCCCTGTTTTAGCAGCATGCCTAAACAGAGAGCGGTCGCCCATCCCCAGGGAGCTCTGAACCAAGCCCTCCTCCCGCTCAGGGTTGGGAAGGGATGGGGGCCTGGCCCCGGGCCCCGGGCCCCCAGCTCAGGCCTGTACTTCCTTGGGGTGGGGGTTGCAGAAGGAGGAGGAACTGAGGAAGGAGGAGGAGCGGAAGAAGGCCCTGGATGAGAGGCTCAGGTTCGAGCAGGAGCGGATGGAGCAGGAGAGGCAGGAGCAGGCTGAGCGGGAACGGCGTTACCGCGAACGAGAGCAGCAGATCGAGGAGCACAGGTGCGGCCCTGCCCCTCCCGGCCGCCACCCAGGCCCAGCACGCCCCCCCAGCCACCCACCCTGACTGCACCCCGACTTCCACTCCAGGAGGAAACAGCAGACCCTAGAAGCGGAGGAAGCCAAAAGGCGGTTGAAGGAGCAGTCCATCTTTGTAAGTTCAGAGCCCAGGCTGCTGGGCAGGCAGGGGCCACTGCTCCTGGTCCTGGGGGGCGGTGGGGAGACCTTGGTACCTTCACATGGCTCTGGGTGGCTCTTGGAGAAGTACTCACGAGTACTTAACTAGGAAGAGAAAATATCCCTGAGGCCCAGGCTACCCCGGCCCCTCCTCGGTGAGGCCTGCGTGACTCGGGGTAGGCAGGCGTTGCTCCTGCACTGAGGGGGCTTCAGGCCTGGTCCCCATGTGAGTGGTGGGGAGCCCTGTGAACGAATGAGCCGGCCCCGTGCTCTGAGTGTCCCCATACAGTGGGTCCCTTGTGGCACAGGTGCCTCCCTTGGGAAGGGCCCATGGGACCTGAGGATAGGCAGTGTGGAGGTGACAGCCAGGGCGTATCTCTGCACTTCAAACAGTTTCACATGCAGAAATCGCACGGGCCCTTCCCCTTCGGGGCCTTGGACACGCGAGACAATGGTGGGCATCAGCTATTGGGCCCCCGGGGGCTCATTCCAGCCCGAAGGCCACACCCAGAAGATAGCCCTGAAGGTGCTAGCATTCTTAACCCTGGTCACATCAGCTGCCTAGTGGGGTGGGTGGAGCTGATGTGCGGTTGGTCCACTCTTGCCCCAGTTAGTCCGTCAGTCAACACATCCTGGCCTCTTGTCCCTGTGAGCACACGACGGGCAAGGTCTTTTTAAAAAATAGTGTATTTTTGGTGAAACTTTTATTAGCAAATGAGGTTCCATTTAACCATGACTGCCCCAATGGTTCAGTGACATTGGTGACATGGGCAAGGTCTTTTTGAGGAAGCTTATTTCAATGGGAGGTTTGACTCAAGATGGTGCACATGGGGACACTGGCGTGCTTGCGCCCACGAACACACGATGCGAGGCTAATACACTGATCCCCCAAACGGATCACTAATTTCCATCCGCCCTCAGCATTTCTGACAAAGCCTTAGGGCCCAGGTCGTGCTGGTTCAGTCTCATCCCGTTCTCTAGGTGCGGCCCGGGTGATGATGGGACTCAGCAGCACCAGTGCTTTCCCTTAGCGTAAGGAGCAGTTCCGTTTCTCTCCTCTTAGAATAAGATTCACATTCCTTGTTTGGGGTCCCTGTTTTCCGGGGCTGCCAGGTAGCTCCCATGAGTGAAGATGCAATGCCTTTGACCCCCGTGACCTCCCCTGTGCATGGCTCTGCTGTGTTGTGGCGCTATTCCCACTGCTGGCAGTTAAAGTGTTTGCGATAAGCTGCCTGTCGCTCGTAGTTCTGAACTCGGCAGAGACCATGCTAGTAGGGCAAAGACCAGGAGCCTGGCTGGGCCCAGGAGGCTGAGAATCAGGGGAAAGCCCATTGGAAGGAGGAAGCAGAGTGTCAAGGGGGGCATTTAGACTTCCTTGGAGTGACAACCCTCTTAAGGGACACATTGAGGGCCCATTCATCCCCATTGTGCATCGTGGCTAGTGTTTAAGGTGGACGTTCTTTGTTCAGAGAAGCCCTGCTTCTTCCCCACTTTACCTTAAAGCCGTTTCTACCTATCCCAGCTGTTCCACTTGTAACACGAGCCGGGGAGGACAAGCTTGTAACAACAAGCAAGGGGAGGAAGAGGCTTTTAGGGTAGTGAGTCTAATTGAGCAAACATGAATCAACTTGGATCGCAGGACCGGCCATTCCCATGCACACCTGAGTGCCCTCTGCCGTTGATGGTGGTATGGGGGAGACCACCCCGGAAACAGGAAAGTACGATTCAGTGTCATCCCTGCTGTATGCCAGAAGCACCCGCCCCACCTGGAGAAGAGACTGCCAGGGCTCTCAGGGACCTTTATCCAAGGTGGTGGTGCCCAGGTTGGGGTGAGGAAGTGGGAGGAGTCACACCTGGGGGTGGGTCAGCCTTTGGGGAAGAGACTTCCATTCCTAGGCATGGAGGTGGGAACTGAGCATGTGCCAGGAACTGACTGCTTCATCACCAAGCCCATCACATCTGAATCTCAAGAATGAGGAAGTGGGTGGGGGTGGGATTTCGACAAGGCCTGGGGCAGATCAGCAAGGGGCCTGACCAATGAGGTGGGGGCCGGTGGGGGTGGGGGTGTTGAGTGACTCATCCCGGAAGCAGAGCACAGTGCGTTGGGAACAGTAGTGTTCTGGACAGACGGCACATGCCCAGCACAGTGGCAACAGAGTTCTGTCCGATGGGTGCTTTGAGAGAACATCGGCCGGTGTCGCTAGCGCAGCTGGCATTTCAGGAGTGATCCAGATTTCAGTGTGAAACTTCTGGATTTTGAAGTGGTGGCAGTTGGTTAGCATTTTTACACACACACGTACCAGCCATATACCATCTGTGGCATCTTCGGCAGCGTTAGCTGTGGCGCACGGGAATCTTGGAGGGATTTTAAACAAGGAAAAATCCGATTTGCGATTTTAAAAGTCCTAATGGGCCTATCCTCAAATACATACTGCCAGCGAGTCGCTGCCGGCCCATGGTGAGTGACCCTGTAGGACAGGGTAGAACTGCTCCTGTGAGTTTCCAAGGCTGGAACTCTATAGGAGTAGAAAGCCTCATCTTTCTCTCAAGTTGGCTGGTAGGTTTGAACTGCCGGCTTTCTGGTTAGCAGACCAACATGGGTCCACTGTGCCACCAGGGCGCCTGTAACGATGCGGCAGGTTTGATGTTTGGCTGCAAAATCAACGGTTCAAACCCACTGGTCACTTCAGGAAGATCCATAATTTGGGAAAACCCCGTACAAGGTCGTCGTGCATCAGGATTGACACGATGACAGTGGAGTTGGCTTTTTTGGGGGGGTGCAGTGGGGGAGTTTGGAGCCTATAGAGAGCAGTCATGGCTGAGAGTCAGGCTGGCGAGGGGGCCTCTTCCCAGGGTCTAGGCCTAGGTGGTACTGATGGGAATATGGAGGGCAAAGCACTGGGGTGGGCAGACCCTGGAAGGAGGAGGGCACTGGAGGCCAGGGTGGCTGTGGAGACGGGAGACGGCCAAGCTAGCCGAGTACCCAGGGCCTGGCCAGCGAGAGTGGTGAAGGCCTGTGTAACTGGGTGGTGTGGGGACCAGACGTGCCCCCACGGAGGCCCTTCCTGCTCTGGAAGAAACACAGGAGCTGCAAGAAGTCCCCTGGAAGTGTGGGATGCCCAGGACACCACCCCTTTGGCTTTCAGGGTGACCAGCGGGAGGAGGAAGAGACCCAGATGAAGAAGTCAGAATCGGAGGTGGAGGTAAGAGCTGGGAGGGCAGACGGGGGATGTGGGCGGCACCCCTGCAGCCTGGCCGGCCCTGACCCTGACCCTGGCCCTGGCCCTGTGCCCCAGGAGGCAGCTGCCATCATTGCCCAGCGGCCAGACAACCCCCGAGAGTTCTTCAAGCAGCAGGAACGAGTCGCATCAGCCTCTGCAGGCAGCTGCGATGTGTCCTCCCCCTTCAACCACCGGCCAGGTAGTCCCAGCCCCTGGCCCCTCCGCCCCCACTCCTCAGGACTGGGCCCTGAACCTCCTTGGGACTGTTCCTTAGACGGGTAGCCTTCCCCAAAGACCCCTTGGAGAAGGCCGAGGAGACCTGTCAAAATGTGCTTCTACCCACCACTTCCCAGGTGGCAGGGCCTGAGGCAGGCTTGGAGCAAGTGGATGTTGGGCCTTGGCTGTTCAGTGGGTGGTGCCAGGTGGGCAGCGAGCTCTGGCGTGGGCTGAGGCACCTCACTAGCCACATAGAAGGCAGCAGGGACTGGCCCTGCTGGGGTGAACTAGGTCTGGCCTGGAGGAGGGCTGGTGGGGTGGGTGCATGTGGGATGGGCTCTGCCCTGATCCGGAATCAGTGTGGCCTGGGTCTGTATCGGGGCTCCCTGTTCAGCTTCTCCCAATGCAGCTTCTGCCTCCCGAGCCAGCATCCTCTCCCTCTGTCTGTCGGTCCCATTGTGTCGGCACCTGCTGCTGTGTGCAAGCTCTCTGCTGGTGTCTGGGGTGGCGTGGAGTGAGGCGGGGTGGGTGGCAGCTGCTCCGAGAGGCTTGGCTGTGTGGCTGCTGCTGGCGGGAGTTGGCTGCTGCTTGAGGCCGTGGCCCAGCCTGGTTGAGCGAGTGCCCTGGATGCAGGCAGCTTGGACATCCAGGGCCAGTACTGGGGGTGGGTGAGGCCTCTGCACAGGGTCGGGGACACTGACCCTCTCTTGTCCTCTGTCTCTTTCTCTGTCTGTCTCTCTCGGCAGGTCGTCCGTACTGCCCTTTCATAAAGGCATCGGACAGTGGGCCTTCCTCCTCCTCCTCTTCCTCCTCCTCCCCTCCACGGACTCCCTTTCCCTATATCACCTGTCACCGCACCCCAAACCTCTCTTCCTCCCTCCCATGTAGGTAGCAGCCCCAGGCCTCAGCGGGGGGTAAGGAGGGCCCCCGCTTCCCAGCAGCCTCCCTGCCCTCAACCCCCCTGCCCCGCCTGACTGCTGACCTCTGGAATTTGTCCCTAGAGCAGGTACTGCCTGCCTCTTGCCCATGGCCCTGCAGGGCTGCTGGCCCCCAGGGGCCTGGCTTACAGGGTTTGGAGCTGTGGTCTGGCCCCTGGGGGGTCTGGGGAACTCACAGTCTTCACCCAGACTCGAGAGAGGAGGTGCTGGCCAGGCCCCACGGTGAACAGTCCTGGTCCTGCTTATTTCCTGGCCCTCACTGATCACCTGGGGCTTTGTCCCACAGGCAGCCACCTGGACAGCCACCGGAGGCTGGCTCCCACCCCCATTCCTGCCCGGAGCCCATCCGACTCCAGCACAGCCTCCACCCCTGTAGCAGAGCAGATCGAGCAGGCCCTGGATGAGATCACATCCTCACAGCCGCCACCACTGCCACCACCGCTACCCCCAGCCCCAGGTGAGAGCCCCCTCCCCCAGCCCTCCTGCTGGGAAACTCAAGTTGCCGAGGTAACAACAGCTCACGGGGCTGTGGGCTGGTGCAGCATGCTGGCCCTCAGGCAGGGCTGGAGGGCTGAGTGGGAACTCTCCCCTAAACTCTCTCTCTATGGCTCCTCCTGGGTGGGGAGTGGATGGCACGAGATCCATCCTTTTCCAACAAGGGAGGAGATCCTAACTCTCCCCTTGATTTGTGATGTCACAGAGACCCAGGAGCCCATCCCCCAGCCAGAGAGGGAAGAGACCAACCAGGACCCCCAAGCAGCAGCCTCTCAGGCCTGGACCAGACCGGTGGAAGAGTCCCTTTTGGCCCGGGAGCCACAGCAGGAGCAGGGCGGCCTCATGGAGGACTTGATGTTCATAGAGTTTCCAACCCCGGCTGCCCTGGTTGCCCCTCTGGAGCCCACCTCATCGGGCACCCCTGCAGCTGACCCCTCCGGAGGAGCTGATGCAGCTGATACTATCAAAACCGACAAGCCCTCCCCCGCCGCTGCCGGCCTCATTGACCTATGGCCCGGCAATGGGGAAGGGGTTGCTGCACCCCAGGCCTGTGAGCCACAGGCCAAGCCCAGGGCCCCCACACCACCTTCAGGTGCTGAGGTCACTCTGGCGGAGGTGACCCTGCTGGATCAGGTGGCTCAGGAGCCCCTGGCGCCGGTGGGCGAAAGCTGTGCCAACCTCCTCAATTTTGATGAATTGCCTGAGCCACCAGCCACCTTCTGCGACCCAGAGGAGGAAATAGAAGGAGAGGCCCTGGCCGTCGCTCAACCCCAAGTGCTGCCCTGTGCTCTAGAGGAGCCGGAGCCGGAGCCCCAGGTGTTGACCAATGGCGAGACTACCCAGAAGGAGGGCACTCAGGTGGGGGCAGCTGCAGCAGCAGCAGCAGCCTGGGGCAGGGGTGGTAGCCAGGGTTCCAGCAGAGCTGCATACCTCAGCATGGTGGCAGCAGCTCCACCATCCTGTGTCTGTGACCCACATTATTGGGGTGAAGCTCCATTCCACTCCCCCTTTCTTGGCCAGCTCTGCTTTTGTTCCCAAGGCAGGCATCTGTGTTTCCCAGGCAACCACTGATGGAATTGCTGGTTGCCTGGGGAACCGGGCCACAAGCCTGGTAGGTCAGCCTTGTCCTGCAGGGTGGAGCTCAGTGATGTGGTACTTTTTCCTCCTGCAGGCCAGTGAGGGGTACTTCAGCCAATCACAGGAGGAAGAGTTTGCCCAATCAGAAGAGCTGTGTGCGAAGGCTCCGCCTCCCGTGTTCTACAACAAGCCTCCAGGTAGTCTTGGGATGGAGGATGAGGGAGAGAATCAGGGAGGGCGTCCTGGGTTTGACCGGGCCCAGCATATCTCCCTGGAGTCGGGTCGAGGGATACATCCTGGATTTGCTGAGCCATTTCCTGAATGCCCTATCCCCTTGCCCACACCCTAGAAATCGACATCACCTGCTGGGACGCAGACCCAGTACCGGAAGAGGAGGAGGGCTTCCAGGGTGGAGATTAGTGACGCGCCTGCCCTCAGGCTGCTCATGCCAAGGCCGCCCACTTCCTGGCCTCATGGCCCCGCCGCGCCTGCACCGGCAGCAGCTCCGCCTGGCTCCCACTCCGGATCCGGTCCAGGCCCGGACTCGGCCGCTTCCCCACCCACAGGGCCCAACTTCGACAGCTTTTCTCTTTTTATTTTGAAGTGGATAGGAGACTTGTACAGTTGACTGATTATCCTCCCGTTGGTAGTTGAGATGCTGTTGCAGGGTTCACCCTCTTCCCCTGCCGGGTCCAGATTGTAGCTCTTAGTCCTCCCTGCTCAGCTGGCAGGGTGGAGGTCTCCCCCCTGCTTGGGGCCTGGTGTGGGGGAGCTCTGATGGGAACATGTTCCCCCACCTCTTTTCCTAGTTTTATGTTTCTTGGAAAAATATCACTTTGTATTCTCTGTCCAGGGCTTCAGATATTTTGCACGAATTTTAAAACATGGCAATAAATGGCTCGTGGGCTCTGGCTCCCTGGGACCCCCCTCCCTGCCCTTCTCTCGATCCCTACCTGCCTGGCCCAAAGGAAGTAGCAGGCCCAGCTGGGGGCCCTGCCCTTTGCTGCCCCCTCCTGCTGGGCAGGTCCCAGGCTGGAGGCCCTCAGATCCATTCAGGTCAGGGCTATGGGGAAAGGGGGCAGGGCTTGGGGGAGGGGGCCCTCACTGACTCCTCTTTGCTTGGGCTCCTTTTTCACTTTCAGTAACTGTTTTTTGAAAGCACAAACTTCTGTAACGGGTCGTGCTCATGTCTGTTAATAAATAAATCCAGATCCCTTCCGGCCTGCTGCTCCGGGTCTCCAGAGGCGGATCTGGGGTGGGCCGCTGGCCCGGACCACACCGCTACCCTTACCCCTACCCCACCTGCACGGTCGCAGAGGAAGAGGCAGACATCTTAAACCAAGGCTCTGTCTCTGGGGAACCGCTCTGGTTTGGAAAGAAAGCTGACCGCAGGTTAACTCCTCAGACTCAGGCCAGACTTTGGGATAATGTCTTTTGTCCCCCATGGCCCTGGCGGCTGGACCACCAGCTCCCCGGCTGAACCTTGGGTGCAAGCAGCAGCCGCCCCCTCCGGTTGTACCAAAGCAGATCACACACCTTTATTATCCTCAAAATGTAACAAACAGGGTAAGAAATCCCTCCCTCCCCCACCCCAGTCCAAGGGAAGCATTTAAAAAGCCCCGCGGTCGGGCCAGGAGTCCGCGGGTGGGGCCGAGACGCCCCTCTATACGGCTGTAGTCCTCCCGAACAAGGGGATAGAGACCGGCAGGCGCCAAGCTCCGTGCTCCAGGGGCTCGCGGCTGCTGAGCTCTGAGTCGGTCCAGCTAGGGAAGACCCGGCGGCCGCGGTCGGCCTGCAGGCAGAGCGCAGGGCAGGGCGCTGCGGGCCGCGGGGCGCTGGGCAGGTGCAGCGCGGACGTGTAGCCCCGGTCTAGGAAGAGTGGCTTGTAGCTGGGCGGCGGCTGCTCCTGTTTCTCCGCACTGTCGCGGCGGCTCAGAAAGGGCGTGACGATCTTTCGGTACAGGCCCCGCGTGTCCGTGAGCACCTCGCTGTAGGGCGGTGGAGGCTCGGCCATCAGCACTGCCTCTTCGTAGCACGGCGGCTTAGACATGTCCGACTCCGCTGTAGGGTGGGAACGGGTCGGGAGAATGAGGCCAGTTTCCTGGGAGCCGG
>NW_022111372.1:49870124-49882317 GCF_000313985.2 Echinops telfairi
GGTGGCGCCAGGCCCGGGGGGCTCCCGGCCAGGCTGCCCTCGAGCTCGAGGGGCTCCAGCTCGAGGGCGCGCAGGTTCTGCTCACGCAGTCGCTCCTCCTGGCGCCGTTTGAGGCGGCGGCGCAGAAAGCTGCAGAAGCAGCAGAGCAGAACGATAAGCCCCCAAATGAGCCAGAAGCCGGCGAAGCACGTCAGGAACGTGTAGGTGCCCTGGGACATAACCATGGCGGCGACGCGGGCGGCGGGTCCTCCACTGCTTCACTGGACACTGCGCTCCTCCGCGTGGCCCCGAGCCCGCGCCACACTCCCAGGGGCCGCCAGCGTCACTTGGGGGCCCGCAGCCGGGGGTTGCCCGTGGCTGGGCTCAAGTCGTGCGCGCGCCGGCGGGGGGCAGCAGCGGCGCCCTCTCCTTCCCATGGCGCCGGCGGCCGCGCGGGCTGCCTCACCCAGGGCCGCGTGGGACCTGTGGGCAGACACAGGGCGCGGTGAAGGCGTGCTGCCGCCCCCTGCAGCATCCCGGTCCGCACCCGTGCCCGGCGCGGGCCCGGGGAAGCCTCCTTGCGGGAACCCCCGCACTCCCTGGGGCCCCGATGACGTCACCGAGCAGGCTGACGTCACTCAGGCTTCCCCGGTAGGGTTTCCCCCGATCTGAGACAGGGCCGCCGCTGAGCCTGGGTGCGGAGGGTTCACGAGACGGACCAGCAGGGGGCGCGCGAGACCAGACTCCGCCACCACGTCCCCGGCCGTCCCCGAACACAGGGGAGGGACCCTAGCTAGGACACGGTTTCCGAGGCCCCGAGGCGCTAAAAAGGAGTCTGCGCAGGGAGATGATACCGTTCCCGTGAGAGGACCCCCCCCCGAGCAATGAAGCGGACGTCGGACTACAGTCCTGTGCAGATGCCTGACAGCTGCCAGTGCCTCTGGCCTATATCCTTCCCCAGGCCTAGCTGCTGAAGGCATAGAACCCCCGGGGGTCGCTCAGTGCAGCTTCCTCGTCTGCACGCTCCGGACTATGTGCCACAGCCCCTGATTTGTCTGCCTAGTGGACCTCCTTCCTTTGTTCAGCTCCAGGAAGACTTCCCCATACCACCACCCTGGGCCCAGCTCCAGGCCCCTTCCCCAATTCCCTTCCCTCTGCTGAAGGGAGGGAGTGTAGACAGAGCCCAGAAGGCCACTCCAATCCCCCTTTCTCCTCTCCACAGCCAGGTTCCAGGTGTAATGGGGGGTGGGCGCAGAGTGGGGGTAAGTGGAATCACTCCTGTTTTACGTACGAGGAAGTGGGTTTCCAATAGCTGCACAGATGGTACTGGCAGGGCCACCGTTTCAACCCCAGCCTGGGCAGAGTGGGGAAGGTGCTGCTGCCTGAGTTGCTCTGGGGGCCTCTTTTGGAAATCCAAGGGACCTGTCCCTCCCACCTTCAGCAGGCAGGCTGAAGGCACAAGGCACCCTGCTCTGGGGGCCACGGTGGACCTGAACCCCAGCTGGGAGGCTCCAGACAAAGCCATCTCAGGCTGGTTGGGAAACTGGGGAGAAGCCGGGCCATGCCGCCCCACCTTTTCCCCAGATGGCTTCTGTCTGACTCCATGGCTGCCTGCAGCCATGTGCCACACTGGGTGCCCGTGCCAGTCCTTTTCTTCCAGGCCTGCGTTCCAGAACAGACAATGGCATGAACAATAGCTCCGCCCGCCCCCTCAACAACCCCCCCTCCACAAGGCTGCCATGGCGACGCAGCCCGGATAAAAACACGATGCTGCCAGTCACTGGGAGTTAATTAAATCTGTTGTTCTCCTTTTCCTGAGCCCTCAGGAATTTTCAGGAATGCTCTGAGAACGCTGGCACGAACGAGGGGGCCCCTTGGATTTCGGGACAGGAATAGCTCTGAGTCAGAAAAGGCGCTTGTAGGGCTGGAGATGATGGGATGGAGCTCAATTAGAAATACCTGCTCAGGGCCGTGTAGAGCTTGTCACGGGGGTGGAGGGTGGGGGTGGGGGGGTGGGTTCTAGGTGCTTGACATCTAGAATTGTATGTGGTGGTCAACTCCCCCGTCACTGGAGGGCTGGATCCACTTGATAGATGAGACAGGCTCAGAGAGGGAAATGACTTACCCCAGGTCACACAGCTAATAAAGAGAGGGGGCTAGGATTTGAACCCGTGTCTGAATCCCTAAGTCTGTGTCAAAAGGCTTTCCCCTGCATGACAAGTAGGGTGTCAAGGACAAGCCCTTGAGGACTTGGTACACAGCTTACAGGCAGTGTGTGTGTGTGGAGGTGGGGGGGAGGCAGACGGGTAGAGCTCATAGTGTTCCTGCCTTTCCTGCCAAGGCCCTGGCATACCGCACACTGGGCCAGCAGCCCACGGCGACTGTGAAATGGCTCAAGGGTGGGAAAGGACTCCGAGGCCTGGGAGGGAGGGAGAGTGGTTCCGTGGTTCACGCATAGGGGCTGAGCCTTGAGGGTGTCCAGCCTGGAGAGCTGAGCATTGGGTCAGACTAAAGCAAGCCCTACCTAAGACCTGACGGTGCCACTGCTCTGCCTCAGCCAGTAGGCCCTGCTGCGTTTTGCAGCTGTGGAAACTACAGGTCAGGAAGGGGAACTGTCTCTTGCTTAGTTCCCACAGCTGAAGGACCCCAAGGTGGGTCCATCGCTCACCCTATTTGAGCCAGGATATGGTACTAACTAGGCACTTGCATCAGCTATTGATCCAGTGGGTTACTCGTTGGGCTGCTACCCACAAGGTCAGCAGTTCAAAACCACCAGCTGCTCCGCAGGTGAACGACAAGGCTTCCTACTCCCAGAGCCCATCTCAGAAGCCCACAAGGGCAACTCTACACTGCCCTGTAGGACTGCTATGAGTCAAAATGGACTGTATGGCAGTGAGTTGCCTTTTTGTTGATTTGGTTTTCGACCAAACCTGGAAGGGTCCTAGCTCCTCCCCCTGGGTCGTCCAGAATCTTCCCATCTGAACCACACTAGGTACTCCATAGGTAAGCATCAGCAGGTTCATGAAGATTCTTCCAAATGTTTCACTTGGCCAGTCTGCCTTCTCAAAACATTGCCCTTTAGCCCTTGCCTTTGTGCACGCTCTTGCCCTGGTCTGGGGAGCCCTGCAGTCTCCCCTCTTGCCTGCACCCCTCCAGGGTTCCATCGGCCAACACCAGCCCAGCCTGGGCCAGGAGCCTGTCCTTCCCAGGGCATCATCCTCACCTCTGCCACTTGATTACTCACTGTGCTTCTCGTTCCTGTGCGAACTTTTTTTTTCTTTCTTTTTTTAGGGTGTCCTCTTGGTTTAGTGTTTTGAACATAGCACTTTGTCTCATGTTCTTAAGTCACACATGCACAGGGAACCAGTGGGGCACAGGGGTGGGGATGGACAAAAATGGAACCCCCAGTTCTGCATCTCCGGCTATGGTGCAGGCTGAGCGTATCTGTAACCAACTTGGCAGTGCCCACCAGACAGCAGCTCTGAACAGAGGAACAGAAAAGGCCCCTGCCTGAGGGCTGGACACCACAGTGACCCTCAACAGCCTCCTGTGGGGCAGAGGGCAGTTCTTTTGGATTGACAGATGAGAGAACTTGGCTCAGATAGATCCCAGGCCTTCCGAAGCCCTCAGGTCTCTCAGCACAGGGCCTGGTGCCTACTCTGTGCCACACACTACTGTTGGCATCACTCGCCTTACCCTTCAAATGAATGCCCCCAGCATCCTAAGGCCTGTTGTTGCCACCCTTCCAGGCACCTGTCCACCGCTTCAGCCCCTCTGTCACTGCTATGGCTGGGCCACCCTTGTCTTCACCACCCCTGCCACCACTTCCTTGCTTTCTCTGCTGTCCCTGCCCAGGCTGCCCACTCTCCTGCCCTCTCCTGCCCCCATCCTCCAGCAGGTTTCCCCCACTACACTGGGGACACAGCCCATCTCCTGACAGTGGGTTCAATTAGCACCTCTCGAGCTTGAGCGAGTGTCAGAAGCACTTGCTCAAACACAGATCCGGCCTCTATCCCAAGGTTCCCAGCTGATAGGAAGTTGGGGGAGTGGGGCTTCGGAGTTTATATTTCCCACATTTCCCAGGAGGTGCTGCTGTTCCTGCTGCTGGACCAGGGACCAGAGACCTGTGAGAATCACTGACCTAGATCCTAGCCTCTAGAAGGAGCTCCTGCCAAGGCCTCGGGTCTCACCTTGGGGCATGCTGTCCCTTTGCAGAAAGCACGCCAAGCCTTCTCTGGGCTGCCAAGTGTTCTCAAGCATGCATACTTTCTCTTCCCAGCCCTGCAGCCCAGCCCTGGCTGTTCTGGCCCAGCACGTGCTCGTTAGCCCACTTGGTAGACAGCCCCAACAACCATAGCAGAGTGTCTTGTGTCCAACACCAGAGGGCTGCCTCTGCATAACCTAGGACACGGCCACTCCAGCCCACTTATTGGAGGAGCGCGGCAGCTGTCCCATCACCTGCAGGGTCTCAGCCACGGCGCAAGAACACCTCCAGAGCTCACTCTACATCCAGTTCATTCCTGGGCTGCATGCTGGGAAATGTTGGCCACTGACTAAAGTGGCACTTAGGACGCTCACCTTGATGGGAGATTAGTGGGCTGAGAAGTCACATCTCTGTGACTGAGATGCTCACCTTGATGGGAGATTGGTGGGCTGAGAAGTCATATCTCTGTGACTGAGACAACATGCAGGCACACACTGGGCTTTTGGGGAGACAGGAAACCCCGGACAGCAGGGTTCTGCCCCACAAGGAAATTCCCCAGACGGGAGGCTGGCACTGAGAGTCCCTGGGCCAGGAGATGGGGTGTGCTGAGTGGAGAGTGGGGTGCAAGAGGGGTGACTGCACTTGGTCCCTCAGTAACACCTGGGCCCAGGGTGGCTGTCATCTTCTCCTTCTGCAGCCAAGGACAGAAGCTTAGTCAGGGGCCAGCTGAGGCCCCCAGAGCCAAGGGGCGTCTAGGGTTCAGAAAAGCCTGCTGTTCTGGCAGCTGGGAGGCCCTGGTGACATTTTCTTAGGGAAGTAATGGCCTTGCCCCATCTCTCACAGCTGGCTCTTGCACACGGGGTGTGATTCTGTGGCCCAACTGTGACACTCAGTCAGGGACCCAGAACTTATGAAATGCACATGGGACAAAAGTCGGGTCCCTGAGGACCGGGGGTAAAGGCCTGATACAGGCCAGTGTCCCTGTCCTCAGCTTTGGCCCCCGAGGGCAGGCTCCTCCTTGGAGATCAGGGACAAATGGCTTGTGGGCCTCCATCCTCCCATCTAGGCAGGGAGAGAACAATTTGTGCCTCCAAGGGACGTGGCCCCACAGGAGGAGGTGATGTGACCCTCCAGAGGGGCAGCCAGGTACAACAAGGAGCAAGCCTGGGCTCGTACCCTGCTTTTGCCCTCAGTGAGCGATGGGGCCCATCCATGGCTGGAGGGTCTCTGCCTGTACAGTCAGGGGTGCTGAGACCAGCCTGGAGCACCGAGGCGGAGCACGAATGAGAAGGGTATGAAAAAACTGCCTGCACGGAGGGGGGGGCAAGTGGGGGGGCTCACAGCTGCCTGCTTAACAAAAGCCAGCTCTGCTGAGGCTGAAATGGGGAAACCAGTGGGGTGGGGGGCAAGGGCCGGGGAGCTGCAGGCTCATCTCAGTAAGCAAGCACTGTCCCTTGGCCAGGGACTCAGGTTCTCAAACTTAACAACCTTCAGGTCGGACCATGTTTTTGTCAGTCCATGATCTACTTGGGAAAAATATTCTAATGAGTTGCCAACATGTGAACACCAGGAGGTTTTGCATAAAAATCTGGGTTTCTGGCCCGTGTTGAACAGTGGGTCATCCAGCCGCTCAGAGCCCACATCCTCACATGGCGACAGATTGGGGTGGAGCAGTTCCCCGGCTCACCTCACTCCTTCCATCTGCCCCTCCAGACTGAGTCCCCACTCGATAGATCTGCTTATGCCAATCCCCAGGGGTGGTATGTCCATCAGGCCACAGAGTCCAAGAACCAACAACTAGGCTTTCAGGGTCCCTCCCACAGGAACTGCTGTCCTGTAGATCCTGAGTACAGCCCCTCTCCTGCCCCCCACTTGGAACCTGCCCAGAAGACAAGAGGCAGCCTTCACCATCAGCTTCACCCAGAGAGAGAAAATGGAGGGAGGGAGGGAGGGAGGGAAGGCAGGCGGGCGCCAGGAAGCAAGTCCAGCAGTAGCACAGGCCTCTATTACACTGAGGGGAGCTAGAATCTGGCGGATTTTGCTGGAGGGGACAAAAAGGTATACAAAGGTTTGAAAGACACGGAAGGTCCTCACCAGAGGACTACAAAGGAGGATAAAGGAGGCCCCCATAGAAGGCTCTACTGTTCTTTTCTGCCTGAGTCACAAAGATGTCGTGGGACAGGCAGAGAGGGGGTTTTGCAAGCAGAGAAACCCAGACTGGAAACCTAAGCAATACCTCTTACTGGTTGTGTGACCTTGGGCAAGTCAGTTCCCCTGCCCTGCATGCCTCTAGCGTCTTCACCTCTGAAATGGAGGTGACAACTTACCTTGTGTCATGGTTGGGGAAATGAAGTGGTCATGGGCACGAAGCATTCAACACGGGTCTCACCCAGGACAGAGTGAAAAGGATCCTGGGTTTAATGCCCAAAGCACCCCTGCTGGTGGGAGGTTTGGGACCCACCTCCCAAGACACCACCTGTCTGAGGGCATTTCATGCCAAGGCCTCAGATGCCCCAGACACTGGTCACTGCCGGGGCCTTGGATACCTCCCTCAGCAACCCCAAGCATGGTTGTGGTCACTGGTTTGATGGGTCTGAGGCCTGTGGTCCACTGGCATCTATCTGCTGAGTCAGGCCTGGGAGAGCTGGCAGGAGGGCCGTTTCTCTCCCCGGCATGGTCCCTTCTCCCTTAAGGTGGTAGGTTGGGAGAGGAGCCAGAGGTCATTTCCTCTGACTCAGCAGAGTCAGGCTCCTCTCAAGGAGCTCCGTGGAAGGCAGCACCTCCATGGGGGGTTGGTATTCCTGCTGGTCTGGTCGACGTGCCCGCAACACCCGCACAGTCAGGCATTGTTGCTCAGACAAGAAAAGGGTGCTTGTGAGCCAGACAAGGGGCCGGGTTCCATCTATTTGGCCTGGGCTGGCCCTCCCTGGGTCAACAATGTCCCTTCCTTGGCTCCTGCCCACGCCACTCTCGCTCCTCCCTGGCGAACGGTGCCTTGGATCGCTGGAACAGAGACCCACGGCGGCCGGAGCTGCTGCGGCTCGGCATATGCCTTCCCAAGCCATGAGGCAAGGTGCGAGCATCCTCTTGCTGGGACCCAACTCAGCCTGGGCACTCCATGGGCGGGAGAAGGCCCCTGGGCGATGGCGGTGTCCGGGGCCCAGCCTCCTCCCATCTCCCCCGAGCTCCTGCTGCAGGCCCAGGGTCTGGGCCGCCCCCACGTTTGCAGCCACCCCATGAGCCCTGCTGCAACGACTGCAGCCACGTGGGAGCCAGCTCGTGCCCACGGGTCCGCTCGCCCCCCACCCCCACTCCCGGACGGGCTGTGGAGGCAGGCACACCCAGACGGGTTCGAGGGGCGAAGGTTGCCCATCTAAGACCAGAGGGCCCGTGTTCTCCCCACCCCCCTCTGCGCCCCCCAGCTGCGGCCCGAGTGGGGTGGGGGAGGGGCGGGAGGGGGCGTCGCCGCCCCGCAGTCGCGTTGCCGGGGAGCGCAACCCCGTTGCTGTGGCAACCGTTTCCAAGCGAACCCGTGGCGGCTCGCGCCCCACTCCGGCTCCCTCGCTTGTTGGCACTCTCCTTTCCTCTCGCCCAACCCCCAGGGTGGCCTGGGGGAGGGTCCACTCCGAGGCTGGGGCAGGGGTCGGGATCGGGACCTGAGGACCAGGTGCAGAGCCGCCCGCGGGGAGGGGCTCAGTCCCGGGACCGTCTTCCACCCGCGCCCCTCGCCCGCCCGCCGCCGCCGCCGCGGTACTCACGGGCCCAGGCATCCTCCTCAAGCTTCTCCTCCTGCTTCGGGGCGAGCGTCGCGGGCCCAGCAAGCAAAGCCCCCAGCCTCGGGGACAGGGCAGCGGCGGCCCCGGGGAGCAGAAGGTGGCAACGAAAGCGGCTCTGAGATCTGGGCTGGTGCCGCGGGACGCGCGCACGGGCGCGTACACGGCGCGTACCGGGCCCGGCGTGTGCGCGCGCGCGCGCAAGGCGGCCGGCAGAGGGCCCCCCACCCCCCGGAACACACAGCCGAGGTGGCCGCCCCAGAGGGCAGGAGGGAGAGGTCCGCTGCACCCACCTGCTGAGCCGAGCCAGGACAGGGCACTTTCGGGGCGTCGGGCTCACCTTTCACGGAGGGTGCACACGCCACCGCCACGCCTCTCGGTGTAAAGCTATGCAGCCGGGCACTCTCGGGCAGACTGGCCACACAATTGGTCGTGCACACTGCACGTCCAGCTGAGCAGCTGGGGAGGAGAACCCCGCACGCACTCGCGTGCGCGCACACGCCCAAGACCCCAGTCACCCCTTGAGCGGGACCACACACACCCAGGGGTCAGTGCTCAATATGGCCCAACCTGACCTTCCTTCCTCAGCAGGAATTAACACCTTAGAAAGAATTTAGTTACTTCGGAGCCCAAAGCCCTCCAATTTGAGCACAGACCGGGCTTGCCCAGAGGGAACACGCCTTACCAGGCCAGTCTCTTTTTTTTTTTTTTTTCAGGCCAGTCTCTTAACTGGATTCCCGTTTCTCTTGACCACACTTGGGTTGATCTTCCCCAACACCCTTCGCTACCCTCTCAATGGAGACATACTGAGACGCATGAACAGAATCCCCCATCAAGTGTGAGCGCCGAGGGGAACTGATTGGTTCATGTAATGGGACGTCCCAGGGGTACAGCTTAGTTTTGGGTCCTAGCTGGGCCAACGTGTGTTCAAGCAATGCCATCAACTCCGCATCTACTTGTCCCTTTGTGTGTTTGCATCTGTTTCAGAAAAGTCCTTCCCAAGTAGTGACCAGGGTAACTCCACAGCTCCAACCTTCTGTCCTCTGATCCACCTGAGGACTCATTTCTTTCCCAAGTAATTTCAACAAAACACACCCACACATACAATTTGGGGTTTTTTAAGTCCTATTTCAAGTGAACCAATTCAAGTAGCCAAGTCCGAGGGAGGGCCGATGCCTTCAGTCCCCCAATGCCCCCACTTTTTCCAGGCAGTGAGCACCAGGATTTCATCAGTGGGCTCTCTGCACCCCAAGGATGCCACCTTGTTAGGTCTGGGGGGGAACCCAAGTGTCTACCAGCCATTCACTCTGGATTGGGAGTCTTGGGCTCAGTAGTGTCTTGCTTCTTATGGTGCTACCGTGGTGAAGATGGGATTTGTGAGCTCTGCCCATAACCTAGCCCCGAGGACAGCTGTCAATTGCAGCCTCAGGTTCCTGATGGCCCAACTGGAGTCACACCCCACCTAGGTGTGTGGTTTACATCCAAGGGGGTACCCCCCAAAAAAACCTGGAATTCCACTGGGAAGAGCCGGAGCTTTTGTAGTATGCAGCAGGAGAGCATCTAGCATCTCCCTCTGAGTTGGTGCACCCAGTGGCGTCACCTGGAAAGGTTCTCTGGCCATAGTGAACTTTCATAAAAGTTTGAACCTATTTTTTGTGATGGCCAATTTAAGAAAACAGCTTGCAGCTGTGAAATCTTGCTTCCTGCTCTGGAAAAATGCCACAGAAACTGTTGTGATGTTGATTATGGGGGAAAAAGTATACAAGTGGTTTTCTCATTTCAAAAAAGGTGAAATATTGATGACAAACCTCGTTCTGGACATCTGTTATCTTCCTGAACAGATGAAGACGAAAATGTCAACTCGTAGTGCTTTGGGAGTTTGTTCCACCAGGTCAGACTGCTAATCAAGCTATTTAGAGGTTCTGAAAAGATTGCATGTGTGCAACTAGAAACGCCTACCATGACAATGCACCTGCTCAAGTACCCATCTCAGTGTGCCAGCTTTTGGCAAAAAACAGCATGCCTCCCTTGCCCCATGCACCTTACTCACCTGACCTCGCTCTGTGAAACTCTGTTTTTGAGAATGAAGAGGAACAGGATAGGACAGCAATTTGACAAGGTAGAGGATGTGAAGAAAAAAAGAGGTACTACCAGCCATCCAAACAGATGAGTTTGAAAAATGTTTCCAAGAATGGAATCGCATATTGGACAAGTGTAGTAAGTATACTTTGAAGATGTATAAGTGTATTAAGAGTACTTTGAAGATGAGGTTGTTTTGTGAAAAAAAATCCATTTTTTGGGGGAAGGTACCCCTCTATGTCAGAAGGTGCAGGCCTAGATTCCTCAAAGGTAACCTAGGAGTCTTTTGTAGATGCTGGCAGACACCCACACGTCAGTTCTAGCCTTTTATAGATTCCCCCAAACTTCCAGATGAGGCCATGTCTCTGACCCAACTTCCAAAGTTCTGAGTGGCCAGGTCTCATTGTCCCCAGCTCCAGTCACACCCTGCTCTGTCCCATCCCACAGTCATAAACCAGCAGAGGTTTTTGAGCACCTGCCTGGCTTCTCTTCCAAGGCATCTCTGCCTAGTGCTGACCACATTGTCCATTCCCATGCTTGCCTCCTTACCAGTTTGAGTGGTTGGAACCCCACCATAGAGCTAGGTGGGGAGGCAAGGCTCCCTAGGGAATGGATTCTGGGAGTTCCCAACATCAAGGATCTACTTGAGGACTTAGGGTAAGCTTCACCTCACCAAGTTCCCTGGAGGCCTCTCTTGCCCAAGGGGAGCTTGGCAGGGTCTGGGACTTAGCTGCAAGCAGTGCCTTGGGAGACAGACATCCACCCAGCTCTGGCTCACATCCACACATGGGCTCAAGGGCGGGCACTGACCTAACCACCCCCCATTGCGGTTGTGGGGCAGGGAGGAAGAGGCACCTCGGGCCCCATCCTCACACTCATGGGGAGGATCTGGCTTCACCACTCTGCATGGACCACTTCCTTACCCAGCACAGCCCGAGCAAGGCCTTCTCGCCCCACCACTCCCCTCAAGTTGATGAGACAACAACCTCTCCACCAAGGGTTGGCCTGGCACAGAGACTCCTGCTGCCAAGGGCACCCAGCCTTCTGGCTGTCTTTGAGGACTTGGCACCCAACTTCAGTTAACCCTCACAGCTATGTTGCAAGGCTGCCATTTCCTGCTAGGGAAAGGTGTCATACAAAGCCACACAGCTGGAAAGGGACCTTGAACCCAGAACTAACCAAATGCAAAGTGAGGGGGCTTCTGAGGTATCACATGCCCAGCCCAAAGGCAAGGAACAAGCCCCCTTATAGTGGGGCTGGGAACTCAAGGTGGCTATCAAGTGGGGATGGTTCTGCAAGGCCAGGGCAGCCTTGTGGGTGGATGAACTCTCATCTCCCAGCCAGGTGTGGGAGGGGCCCCTGCCTAAAATTATCTTCCCAAATACCCTCTGGTCCTCAGTCAAGTCTCCTTCAAGGTCTGGTTCAATTACTGTCTCCAGAGATGCATGCCTAGTGCCCCCCAACCCTGCTAAGTCTTTTTCACAGCACTACCCCAGTCTAGGGCTCTTCCTACCCATCTTTCCCACTTCCAGGGCAAGGCAGATGGGTGGGGCCCAGGCTTCAGGGGAGGCCTAGCCCCAGTCCCCAGGCCTAGCCCCACGATTCTCCAAGCCCACAATGGCAGTCACCTTGCCCTTGGCAGGGGAGCTGTCAGCTGGCCTCACCGGCCTAGGCTGAGACACTCACACCCCAGGGGGTCCTGAGACCCCTTCCGGAAAGCCTTGTCCCCTTGAGGAAGCTGGGAGGTCCTGAAGCCCACCAACGAAGACCTGGCTGGCAGAGGGGTCATCCAAAGGCCAGCCTGGGAATCCTGGGCCTTGCTGGAGGACAGCCCTGCCAGCCCACCTCCAGTCCCCCATATGGGCTGGGGCAAGCAGGAAGCCTACCAGAGCAGCTGAGCAAGAAAGAGGCAGGCAGGGGCCATGGGCCAGGTTTGTGCTCGGACTGTATTCATACGGAGACAGGTGGCAGCGTATATTGGACAAAATGAGTAATAAAAATTGGCTTTAAATATGAAAAACCCAGGGCCTTGCAATCCCATGTGACCCTAGCACTGGGCCCAAGGTGGTCATCACAGTCTGGGAAGGGCCTGGGCTGGGGCCTGGGCAGCAGGCAGACAGCCTTACCTGACCCCCTTCTCACTTGCAGACAGACACTC
>NW_022111372.1:49882521-49891603 GCF_000313985.2 Echinops telfairi
TTCAGGCAGGGCCCAGCATAAATGGGGCTGCACCCTGGGAGCCGGAAGGCAGAGGCAGAGGCAGACCCAGCAGGGACGGCCCAGGCAGTAGATGAGGGTCCCAGGGTCCACCCAATCTCCGGCCACTCTTTGGCACAGGCTGAGCGGTGCAGCAGCCTCAGTCTGGCCCTGACAAGCACTGAGCAGGGACAGCGGTGGGCCCCCGATAGAGTGGCTGCTGCCAGGGTGCAGGGGCAGGCACAATTCTCACTCAGAGGTCTGCAGTGGCGAGCACAGTGCTGGGGGTGGGGGGCCCTGGCCCAGCCCAGCAGCCTCAGTCCGGCCCGACCTGAGCTGGGCTCCAAGGAGCCTTGAGTTTGGCAGTGGCTCCCCTGCCGGTTTCCTGGCTCTCCCAGGCCAGGGCTGGCTGCCCCAGAGCAGAGCCTGGGCGCCTGGTCCAGGGTGGGGTCGTAGGGACGCTCCGGTCGCTGTGCACATTCGTACAAAGACATAAATACAGAAGCGCAAGGGGCACGCCTTTGCCCCAGAGACAGCCCAGGCCTCTCCAGACTCAGCCAGGCCCCGGTGGGGGGGGCTGGGGGGGGTGCGGTTGAAAGGCAGAGGACCCTGGCGCTGGCTCAGGCTGTGTCCCCCTTGGCCACCACTCGAGTGGCCACTTGGGGAAGACCAAGGTGTAAAACTGTAAACAGCATTCGGAGTAGCTGCTACCGCCAACTGCCGAAGGGGGTCTCCGGGTGGGGGCTAGAGGTGGGTGGGGAACTCGAGGCGGGCGGGGAGCTCTTCCTCACTGTCGCTGCAGTTCCCGCAGCAATCCTGAGGGGGTTGGGAGACAAGGGAGAGAGGCAGAGCACGCGCCATTAGCCACCAGACACCAGAAGCCCCGCCCACCCAGGCAGGGTCACAGCTCCGGGCTGCAGGCAGCAGGCAGGTGCTAGATAGGTCCCCGCCCTGCCGGGGCAAGGCCTCTATTCCAGCCCCTTTCCCTGGGGTGGAGAAGGTGGGGCGGGGCAAACAGGATGGCTAAGCAAGGCTAGCAGCCTCAAGGTGCCAGGGCGTAGGAGACAGAGTGGGAGGAGCGGGGGAGCTGGCACCAGACTTCTTTCACCCACATCTGGCCACATCTGCCATGGAAGGGCTGCCCGTGGCTCCCCGAGGCCAACCCACGGGGAGCCCACACTGCTCACCTCTGGAAAGAGAAAAGAGGCCGTGAGCCCAGCCAGGGCCGAGGGAAAGGTGGGAGTGAGTGAGGCGGGAGTGCCTGGGCACCGTGGCGGGCACAGCTGGAGGAGGCCCACTCCCAGCGCATGCGGGCACCAGCTCTACCTGCCGCCCACCAACCCTGGGAGCCAGGCTGCTGGGGTACCTGGCGGCTGAAGAGTCTCTGCAGCAGGCCCTTCTTGGGGGGTGCAGGCGGCTGGCCCTTCCAGTCCAGGTCTGGGGGCACTGCGCCATCCAGCCCGAAGACATTCAACTCCTGGAAGCACTCGGTCTCCACCATCTGCCAGTAAGAGGCTGGTTGGTGGAGCTGCCCCCGGCGGGGTGGGGGTGGATGGGTAGGGGAGCATCTCTCATGAGCCCCCCCCCTGTCCCCAGCCCACGGGGCAGGCCCCACCTCGTTCTGCCAAGGGATGGGAACGCTGCCCGTGGCAAACTTCTGGTAGAAGTCTTGGTCTGTGGGCTCCAGTTCCACCCCCTTGACTGTGGAGAACTGCTCGATGTCCAGGACGTCCTTGCAGTAAATGGCCTGGGGCTGGGGCAACAGAGGCGACAGTCAAGGAGGGACAGCATCCTCCCCAACTGCCATCGTGGCTCCCCCAGCAAAGGGCACAACAGCTCAGTCAGTCTGCGTCTTGGCACCATCCTGCTCTTCTGACCCCGGTGGCAGCAGAGAGCAGCTCTGCGCCAGATCACCCTGCCGCCGCTACAGCTGCCCAACACTGCACAGAGGGCAGCCCCAAAGGCCTTGTTCAGGGGGAGCTGCGGGGTTGTGCCCCAATCAGTGAAGGTGCCCCGCCACGTGCAGGTGGCTGTGCAGAAGCTCAGCTGGCGGCATGTGCTCCTCAGGCTCTCTGTGCAGGGGCAGCGCAGACTGGGGCCCATGCGCATCTCCAGCAGTTCACACCAGCCTTTTCTTCCGCTTCACAGCCCACCAGAGGATGAGTCCGATCCTCCCACCTCCTCATCCCGGCCCCCTCAGTGGCGGAAGGCTTTCGTCATCCCACTGTGACATGTGTCAGTCAGTACAATGCCACCTTGTATGATGGTGTTGACGCTTCGGCAAACGGGCTGGTAGTGCCTCAAAAGGCTACGCAGAGAGGTCTCAGATGACCCAGCAGCCAGTGCTGTGCCGCGGGTTCACGCAGCGCAAGGCGCACTGGCTGGGAGGCGCAAAGAGCCCAAATCCGTCCACTGGTTCAGGGACGAGAGGCCCTGGGGGGTGCACATGGCTCCCAGCTTGGCTGCTGACATGAAGGCTAGAGGCTGGAGCCCACCAGAGACCCCTCAATCTATTTCCCCAAATCATTCCGGGAAACCTCTTAGGGGGCTGGTCTCAGGATCATTATCAACAAGTCTGGGTGGCAGCAGGTTCCGTGTTGGATGGACGGACGGATATACTACACACAGTGGTGTGTCCAGGCACTGAGACATCCGCCAGCCATAAGAAGCAAGAACGTGCTGCCCCCGCGCCGACGACATGGACAGGGCTTGGAAGGCCCGTGCGAAGTGAAAGGAGCCAGACGCAAAAGGCCACCAAACCCCCAACCCGGACTCCCTGCTCTCAAGTTGACTTTGAATCCTAGTGACCTGTCGGGCAGAGCAGAACGGCCTCCCTGGGTTTCTGAGGCTAACTCTGGCCAGGTACAGACAGCTTTGTCTTTCTCCCCTGGGGTGACTTGTGGAGGTCAACTGCTGATCTTACAGTTAGCAGCCAACTCCGCCATCAGGGCTCCTACAAGTGACGGCGGGTGGTGGAAGTCCGGCTACGGGACGTATTTGGACAAGGCAAACCTGTGGAGGTGCAGGCGTCGGGAAGAGGGGCAGGGCTGGGGAGCCCAGGGAGCGATGGCTAAAAGGTGCAGGGCTTCTGACTCGGTGATGACCATGCTCTAAACCCGTGGGGGTGTGTTAAATGCCGCTCAAGTGCACACTTTAGACAGAGGGCACGGATTATGTCTCAGTAAGGCTAATAAGAAAAAACCCCCGCGTCCTACTTGCTCGTGATCTGCCGCTTCGCTTCTAAAAAGCTGGCTTCCGGGGGCACTCGTTCTTTCTCCAGCTTCGAACACACGAGGCGGTGGATTTATCGCGAGGTTCAGCAAGACCACAATCCCAGGACCCCCTCCCTCGAAACTATCTTGCCTGTGCTTCACTGGCCACTGGCCGCCTCCTCAACACGGGCCGTCCCACAAGGCTGCTCCTCCTGTCTCTAAGCCTCATATCCCGCACATCCTTCTTCATGGTTCTTAGGCTACTGTGGAACTGTCAAGGCGCCCTGGTGGCACTACGGGTTAGGTGGTAGGCCGCTAACGGGAAGGTCAATGGTTCAAACCCACCAGCTGCCCCACGGAAGAAAGACAAGGCTGTGTCCTCCCATAAAGACTTATGGTTTCAGTCACAAGCAGGAATACGGGGCCCTGGAGGTGTAGTGGGTTGTACACTGCTGCTAATTGGAAGGCCAGCAGTTCGAACCCACCTAGGTATGTTTCAGAAAAAAGATGAGGTTGTTCCTGTAAAGATTTAGTCTCAGAAACCCGAAGGGGCAGTTCTACCCTGCCCTGTAGGGTGGTTAGGACAGTGGGTTTAGTTTACTTTAAGAGTTGGAATTGGCTCGGTAACAGTACGTTTTACTTGGGGGTGGGCTTAACTGTCAGCGCCCCAGAGACCACTGTCTAACAATGCTCCCCACCCCACCTTTTCTGTGTCTTCTGTTAGCTGCCGCCAAGTCCGCACGGCTCCTGGAGACCCCGTGTGCAAGAGTAGAATTGCTCTTTGTGGTCTTCAAAGTTGTGACCTTTCAGAGGGTGATCGCCAGACCTGTCTTCCAAGGCACCTCTGGGTGGGGCTTCTGGCTAGTACCTGAGTGCTTAGCCCTGGGCACCACCCCAGACACCCTCCTGTCTTCTTTTTTTTTTTTTTCACCCTCCTGTCTTCTTCGCAAGCTTTCGTTTTAGTTACACTGACGGACCTGACAGTGTGTCAGCACCAAAGGCTTATTATTTTGGTGTGCCCTCACTAGGACACATGCTCCACGAGGGTGGGTGACACTCGATCCTGTGCCCCTGCTCGTGTCCAAGCCGGGCACGTGTGGGGATCCTATTTGTTGCATGTATAAACAAAGAGGTATATGGTTGACACCCCTCAACCTGGCCTGTCAGTTGCCTGCCAGTGTTTCTGGCGAGCCTCCAGCTATAGAATGAGGCCGTGTTGATGAAGTGGTACGCCTCTCACCCACCACGTTCAATTCCGGGGCAGTGCACCCATCTGTGTTGCTGTGATGTCCAACAGGTTTTAGTAGACCTTCTGAACTAAGAAGGACTAAGGGGAAAGAGGCCTGATGATCTACTTTCAAAAATCCACCAAGGAAAACCCTTTGGCTCTCCAGAGAACATTGTTAGGTCCACACCAGTCATGAGGATAGTGCAGCCACAGGGCCTAGTCCCCTTAGACCTACAGGGGGAGGGGCAAGCACAAGCGCTGACCTTCCCTGTGACTGCTCAGTGAAGCCTGCATGCAGTGGGAGGGACCCAGGTTGAAGCAGAGCCAGCGATGGAGGGAAAGCCTGATGTCCGCCCTACTTTGAGACTTTCTGGCCAAACACACCAGTTAGCTCCATGCTGGGCTGACGGAGGTTTGGGTTGGGTTCCTGCCACTGGTAGCACAATGACTACAGTGTACACATGCTTGCCGGGTGCCTGGCCCACTGTGGGAGCATCCTGCCCAGAGAGAGATGAACAGCATTGTTGGGAGGGGAGACAGTCCGTATTCTGTCAGCGCAACAGCCCTCTACTCTGCTGGCAGTAACACCTTGCCTTTCTTTTGGAGGGGGTTTCTCATGGGCAGCAATCAGGTGAGTGACATGACTCAGATATGGCCAGTGAGGACCAGGAGCCAGCGGCCCGAGCACCAGCCTGGGGACATGGCATTACTGTGGCCCCTGGTGCAGCTGCTTAAGTATTATAACATGAATCCAAAGTTTGCCGGTTCGAACCCAGCCACGAGCACCTTGGAACAAGGTGCTTCTACAAGGTCTGAGCCTCAAAAACCACTAGGCAATGGGCTCTAGGGTGGCTGGGTAACCCCAACAACCCAACTGCCAGCAAGCCGACGCCTGCTAATCCTACCCTGTGTGTCTCACTTCTGGGAGACCCCGGCATTTGTGTGGAGGTTTAGCTGGCCAGTCGAGCTGGGCTTTCCACCACTTGCATGGAACGCGTCGTGTCGGGACCAGTACTCGGAGAGCCTCGCCCGCCCAGCTCGGCCCTGCCCCCATGGCCCAGGCGCCACTCACGTCGGGCTTGAAGGGCGGCTCCAGCATGCCAGCTCCCAGGCGCTTGAAGTTCAGCTTCTTGAAGAGGGGGTGCTCCTTCACTTCCCGGGCGCTGCCCCCACAACAGCCCAGGCGCTCGGCTGGGTCCTTGCAGAGAAGCTGTGGCAGGGCAGTGGCAGTGTGGGGGCTGCACAAGGTAGGTGGGTACCCTGTCCAGCCCTGCCTCCCTGAGCCCTGCCGGCTGGCGTACCTGGGAGCAGAGCGACCGGGCCTGCGAGGAGAAGCGCTCCGAGTACTCCTCGGGCACCTCCTTCACCAGCCGCTCCACCTCCTCCCGCTTGATCTTCTTCTTCCTCTGCTGGAAGGGCGACTGGCCCGCGATCATCTCGTACAGGAGGCAGCCGAGGGCCCACCAGTCTGGGCTGAATGTGTACCGCTCGTTCTTCACCACCTCCGGAGCTGCGGGGACAGGCCCGGCGGTGAGGGCAGACAGAGCCCTCCGGCTCAGCCAGGTGGGCACCACTAAGTGGTTTGGTGGGGACTGTAGCTACCAGGCTAGCACCTGCCGCCCCACCCCACCCCGAAAGCAGGCGAACCACGCCCAGTGGTCCATCTGATTTTTAAAAATGAAGTCAGAAATCCCCACTTTCAGTGTAAAATGGCCTGGCTCATGAAATGTGGGCAACCAAGTCAAACTTTAAAAAAAAAAAAAGGACATTTTTATTTAAACACAAATCTACATCAAATTGGGCCCATGGGGCTAGCTGGCATTGGCATTGTACAACTTCTGGACTTAGTTATCTGAGCGAAGATAGGGGAGAAAACGCCTGCTGGGGGCCTGCAATGTGCCAGGGAGGCATTCTGGGCCCCTCCACTACTGTCTCTCTTCATCTTTAAGGTGAGCCTGGGAGGCAGGTTGGGTGGAGGAATGTGGTGACATTGGGAGACTTGGGGGGCCTGGCCCAGGGCCATGCCACAAACCACGCGGGCAGGACTTGCTCTGCAGCCTCGTGGGCTGTCAACGGGTCCTCCAGGGGGTAAATGTGTCCCCAAGGACAACACACGGGCACATCTTGGTCCTCCCTCTGAATGGAGGGCCCTGTATCCACCAGTGGGAGGGGCCCTGGCCTTCCGCTCTGTAATACAGGAACCTGTGCACTGGCTCTTACTATTTGTGCCCTGAGCCACAAGAGACCCCCAGATAGCAGTGTGTGGGCTTGGGCTTCAGGCAGAGAGCCGGGGACTCTGGAGGCTGGTGGGCCAGGCAGAGAGAGACTCACCCATGTAGCCCACTGTGCCCACACGGCCTTTGATGGTCTGGCCCTCGGGCACGTGCACGGCCAGCCCCAGGTCTGAGATGCGGATGTGACCTGTGTGTGGAGGAGGGGCGCTTAGAGGGCCAGGCCTCGCATCCTGCTCCAGCCTGCCCACCCCTCTGTGGCAGCCCACCCACCGTGATCATCCAGCAGAATATTCTCAGGCTTCAGATCCCTGTGGAGGAGAAGGGCAGGCTCAGGCAGTGCAGTGTGCACGGCTCAGGTACACAACACACTCACCTCCTGGAGTTGCTGGTGGAGCGAGGCGCGGGACCCCCTGACGGCAGTGGCACTGCATTGCTCGGTGTCCCCACCCCCCAGGGGACCAGACGAGGGAGCTACAGAGCCAGAACTCTAGGCAAATAGAAGGTGCTTCCCTCCACTCAGGAGTGGCGGGCCTCCCCTTTGGGGGCCGGCTGCCTTTCCGTGACTGTCGGATGGGGCGATTTATCCATCCCTCTTGGACCTGCAGTGAGATCATCATGGTAGCAATCGTGCCCGGTGCTGACGTCGGCGGGCCAAGACGATAAGCTACAAGAACTCGAGCTCCCTGGTGTGCAGCCTGGGCGGGGCTGGTCCTGGCCCGGAACTTTACAGCCAACGCTCTCTCGTTCACTACCACATGCGCCACAACCACAAGGGAGGGGAAAGAGTCTCCGCTTCCAAAAAAGGAAATGGTATCACCTGGCCAACGAGGTCACCCGTGGGTCAGTCGGACCACAAGCCCAGGCAATGAACAAGACACTCGTGTCCCCAGAGAGAGAAGTGCCCAGCCCGAGTCCAGCAGGCTGCAGACAGGGTTGTGGACAGGGGGTGGGGTGGGGGGGGCCCTCGGCAGGCCGAGCCCACCACACCTGTAGACAATGCGCTCCCGGTGCAGGTCCTCCAGGCCGCAGCAGATCTCTGCAGTGTAGAAGACGGCCCGTGCCTCGGGGAAGCCCGCCTGGCCCATGTGGTAGATGTGGAACTTGAGGTCACCCCCATTCATCAGCGTCAGCACCAGGCAGAGGGCGTCCTTGGTCTCGTACGCGTAGGCCAGGCTCACCTGCAGCAAGGGGGTCCGGGTCTCAAGCAGGGCTTCCAGGCGAGCCTGGTGGCAGGGCTGGCACGAGCCATCCCAGAGAGCCTTCTCAGTGCCACTCCTGGGGCCCAGATGCCCCCAGGCCGGGCCTTCTCGGGTGCTGGGGGCAGCGGGGCGGGAGTGGACGGGCCTGGCAGGCGGTCTCCTCTCTGTACTTACTACAAACCTACTGTTCACTCTCTCCAGGATCTGCTTCTCGTTGAGCGCCATGGCCTCGCCTTTCCGCTTCTTCACCCTCTTCTTCTCCAGCTTCTTGCAGGCGTACATCTTGCCTGTTGCCCGCACCTGGCAGGCGCACACCTGTGGCCAGAGTGGACGGGGCCCGTGGGGACCTGCTCTGCCACGCCCTTCCTGGGGTCCAGGGTCTTCCCCGACCTCCTGCCCTTATACTCAGCCCGGGGCCCTGGCCTGGGCACTCACCTCCCCAAAGCCACCTTTGCCCAGGACTCGGTACTGCCTGAAGGTGTTTTTGGTCACTGGCTGCCTGTGGGCAAGAAGTCAGGGAGTACACGTGGCTGGAGTTGGGGTCCGGGGTGGGGGTGGAGGCCAGCCCTGGCCCTGCCTCTGGGGGGCTCACCTTTCCAGCCACTTCCACTGCAGGAAGCGGTTGAAGTAGACACTGTCGAGGTAGTCTGCGAACGGGGCCACGCTCAAGTACTCGTGCGTCAGCCTGCCGAGAGAAGGGTCCGTCTGCTCAGCCTGAAGGCACCCAGCTCGGCTCGGCTGACCCCCACGTGCTCGCCCCGCGCTGAGGAGGTTATGGAGAGGAGGCAGCCTTCCCATGGTCATAGGGGCAGGGCCTGGTGGGGCCCCTCCTTGGGCACAGTGCCATGCCGTGGGCAGAGAAGAGCCTTACCGGGTGAGCTCCTGGAAGAGGTCTTTGCAGGGCCCCTGCTCCAGCCGCTGGGCGCAGTTTGTCACCAGCTGCTGGGAGACCTCAGGGATAAGGTCAGGACCCTGTGGACAGGCCACAATCAAGTCCAGAGCATGTTGGGGACAAGGCTCCCTCCATGGCTGCCCGCTCCCAGGGTGGCTGGAGGCAGGGGACAGGAGAGCAGCTGCCCTCCCACCCCAGGGATGTGCTCTGCCTGCGACCGCTGGGCCTCCATCACCACTCTCTCACTCACTCACTCACTCACTCACTCTCTCACTCACTCTCTCTCTCACTCACTCTCTCACTCACTCACTCTCTCACTC
>NW_022111372.1:49893248-49898372 GCF_000313985.2 Echinops telfairi
CTCTCACTCACTCTCTCACTCACTCTCTCACTCACTCACTCTCTCACTCACCGTGTGGCTCAGGAAATTCTGCATTAGCCGCAGCCCACACGCCTTCCGCTTCTCATCAGGGGTCACTTCATACTCAGCCTGCAGACAGTGGGAGGGGGAGAAGCTTTGGATTCAGCTGGAGTGACAGGTGTGTATGGGGGCTGGGGTACAGGCCTGGGACCTTGAGCAGCGCACCACCCCCAGCCCGGCCCACTCACCACCCCGTCCAGGAAGGCGATGCAGCGGGTCAGCTCCGGGCGGGTCTCACAGAACTCTCGGAACAGCAGGCGCCCGATGGGCTGCCGCTCACACAGGCTGTGGTAGTCCCGGTCTGAGGGCAGGCGAGGGAGCTGCTGGGTCTACAGGGAGCTTGCCCGCCAGGCAGTCCTCCCCTCCCCACCACCTGCCCCGCCCCCACAGCAGTGTCTGTGATGCCTTGGAACACCCCCCCCCCCACAAGCCGGAGGTGGGCACGACTGTTGGGCCCAGTAGGGCCTGAGGATCTGAGCACCAGAGAGGTTAAGCGACTAGCCTGGGGTCACACAGCAAGACATCTGGCTCCAAAGCCCTGGATTCCACCTGCCCCTGCTGTACCCTGGGTTTGCACAACTGCACACGTTACGGGGCCAGGGCCTGGGTGCACCCTGCCCAGGCCTGGCCCACCCCTGCTGCTTGCCTGGCGAAAGTGCAGGAGGAAGCGGTGGCTTCCGGCAAGCTTGTGGCCCACCCCTCACCCACCTGCAGGCCATCACAAGGGTGCCTGGGTAGCCTTGAATGCTGCTCAGACCTGGGGCTGAAGTCTAGCCATACTCTGGCTGCCCTGGCCGATCGCACTGCCCAGGTGGGGGCAGGGGGCATGGGCTTTGGGGCAGGACTTCACTGCACTGAAGATAGGTCTGGGGCTTCCAGCACGGTCAGTTCCAGGGCTCTGCTCACCCTAACCCCCAGCTGCTTCACCCAAAGGGTTCCGACACAGGCCTGGTCTCTGCCCTCCACTTATCCCAAAGCCGGGGGGTGGGGTGGCGCAACCTCAGTCTTCCTGCCCACTGGGTCCCCACTCACGACCCCATCTCAGCCTCCCCACCCAGCCTCACCGAGGCTGCGCCGCAGCTCCTCACACTGGCTGATGTGAGGGAACTGCAGCATCTGCCGCCATTTCTTGCTCTTGCCTTTGCGATTCCCGCCACCACCTGTGGGAGCAAATAGGCGCTGCTGTCCCCAGCCCTGCCACCACCCAGCCTCCCCTGATGCTCAGAGCCCAGGGCCCAAGGGGCCCGGCTAGGCCCAGCCCTCGCTGAAACACGCCTCTCGCCTCCTTGCCATCGTCATATGCCTCACCCTTGCCTAAGGTGACCAGACGTCCCGCTTTTGGCAGGACAGTCCCGATTTTTAACAATTTTTCCCGTGTCCCGCGGCATTTTTTAAAAGTCCCGATTTTGGGAAAGAATGCACGACAAGCTAGGGTATACGGTTTTCAGTTGCCATGTGGCTATTTCACCAGGATCTGAGTTTCATCAATGGTGTCCCGCTTTTGTCCCGCTTTACCAATGTTAAAATCTGGTCACCTTACCCTTGCCCTTGCTGGGGACCAGGGTCCACACACACCCTGCTGCCAGGGGCCGGCTGGCTGGGTGAGCTGAAGGGCAGGGAGGCCTTTGGGGGACTCCGAAAGCTGCTGTAGGGGCTGTTTCTACCCAGGTGGGAGCTTCCCAGATGAACAAATGTGGAAAGGGGTGTCCGTCAGGGCCCAGAGGCAAGCTTCTAGGGCATTTGGAGCCAGCCTCAGAAATCCCAGGGGTGGCGGCAGCATGGGACACCGAGAAGGCTGGAGGGGCAGCATAGCACAGGGACCTGCACGCAAGGGCTTCCTGGGCCTGCCTACTGGCCTGACCACACATCCAACTTCCCACCTGGTGCTGCTGAAACCACCATAGCAAGTAGGCACGGCAAATTCGGGCCAGGTGTGGGACACCAAGGAGTGATGGGGAGTGCAGCACACTGGAGCAGTATGCCCCTTCTAACAGGGCAGTTGGAACACAACTCCAGCTGACCGATGGGCTCACTGTTGCCAGGCAGGAATGCTGGCTCCGAAGGGCCAGATCCTCTGATATTTCAAAGGCAGTGGAAAACTCAGGTAGTTAAATGAAATACGGATGCTAATTTTATTTACAAAAACACCACACACACACACACACACACACACACACACACACACACACACACGCCCCCTCTAAGCTAATAAACAGGTGAGACAGGCAGATCTGGCAGGGGCCCACCAAGCTGAGATGGTAGAAGGACCTGCCTGAGTCCGGTGTCTCAAACCTGGGTATGAGTCTCCAGTTCACTCTTGGACGCACCCCTTGCCCTCCGTGAACCTCCATTCCTCCATCTGCCCCTGGAGCTGGTGTGAGGGGATTTGAGAGCCGTGTGCAGCTGTCAGTAGGCCCAAGGCAAGAGGTTGACTCAGCTCTACCATCATGGAGGTTGGGTCCTCAGTGCCCAGAGCCTCCCTTAGCTCCTGTCCCTTTTCCAGCCCTGGGGCTAGGCCTTCCTCCCAGCCTCTGGGGACATCTGCCCATTCTGTTTCTGAGGCCTAAGTTTTTCCACTGTTCTTCCCAGCCGGGTTCTGGAGGGCTTGGGTACAGGAAGGTGGCGTAGGGGAGGGGCCGGGCTCCCTGATGGGCTCCCTGGAGAAGGAAGTGTTGCAGGGCACCCTGTTCTCATGAACTTGAGAAGTTAGGAAACCTGCAGTGCGAGGCTCTCCTGCAGCCCACACCCCACATGCCTTGAAGTCATTGCTTCACTGTGAGTGAGCAACAGACCCCGCACCCCGGACCCCAGGCAAGGCCTCCCCAGAAGGGGAACTCCTCCCCACCCCCACAGGTCTCTCACCCAACCCTCCACCAGCCCAACCCAGCATCTGTTGTCCTCACCCCCCTGCCCCCCACCCCAGTACTTCCTCCTCCTGTCCACATTAAAGCAGCAGCCAAGAGTCACATGCAAATACCCTGTCCTGGAGCTGCCACCAAGTCAGAGGGGTTTCTCAGCCCTACCCAGCCCTCTCCCTGCATGGCTGGACACCAGGGCAAAGGAGGGTGGAGCTGCCCCTCTTCAGCAACTCGGCCTGACTGGGCTCAAGTTCATGAGAAAAGGGGGCCCTGAAATGAGGACTCTCAGCTTGAGATCACACGGCGGAGGTGACAGAGACAGGATGGGACCATAGCTCCCCATGGGGCCAACACCCAAACTCCTCCCCCTGCCTCCACTCTGCAAACATGCTGAGCAACTATCACAGGGACCACGTGTAGTGTACAGACACCAAGGAGTCCCAAACCACTGTGGGGTCTCAGGGTCGTTGGGAAAAGCCCTGGCCCCAAACGATTCGCCAGCTCATGGATGGTGGACACAGCCAGCCTCTCACAATGGTGGCCCTGGCCAGCTCTGGCTCGCGACATGTTTTATTTCTTTGGTGGCAGTGAGTTTCAACACTAGGCGACAGTTAGGATTTCCTTTTAATCTCTGTGTCCCATCCCCAACCATTCCACAAGGAGATGCCCAAGTTCTGGGAGGAAGGACTGGTTTAAAACCACGTAGTTGGGAAGAGGCAGCACCAGGTTGGGCTAAGGGTTCTCTCCAAGGAGGTACCAGTCCATTGTGAGGCCCTGCTCCCTGTGCCTTGCCCGTGGCCTGATGAAGCCTGCCCAAGGATGCCCACACTCTGGCCAGGCAAGGCAGTGCCCTCACCAGGCCTGAGGCTGGAATGGCTAGAGCCCTAGAGAGGCCTGGCCTGGCTCTCCCCACCCCCCTTCCCCGGCAGGCTGGATGACGAGGCAGAACAGAAACAGAATGGGCAGATGCCCCCAGAGGCTGGGAGGAAGGCCTAGCCCCAAGGCTCGATAAGGGACAGGAGATAAGGGAGGCTCTGGGCACTGAGGACCCAGCCTCCGGTGGCAGACACCCCAAAGGTCAACAAGCATGGGTGGGTAGACAGGGAAACCAGAGGCTGTCCCCCAGATGGGTATCTCTCTGGGTTGGGGGCATGCTGGGTCAACCACTAGGTAACACGAGGCTAGTCTGCTGCCACTGCAGAATGGGTCAGGAAGGTGGGGCAGATAGATGACTCTTGAAATCTGAAAGCCCAGCAAAGTGTGGACAAGCTGTCACGGCCGGGGTTCCACAATGATGGGGTCTTATCCGCTGCTGGGCCCTCAGTACCCTGGACAGGGTGGAGTTCGGAGTGGGTGCTCAGTGATTGTACTGCTGAGGTGGACTGCCGCAGGGAAGGGGCAAGCTGGCCACAAAACAGTGAAGACCAGGTCTGTGGGTCCATATCCCCCAGGCGCCTCACACAGGGTGGGGAGGTAGAGGGGCTCAGTACACACACTGGGCTCACCAGCAGGTCCAGAGTGCCCTGAGATCGTTCTCTGCTTTCAAGCCCAGCTCCTGATTCCCGTCCTACTCGGCCCACCCATCTCTGTCCCAACGCAGTCCACAGGCACCCAGCAAAGTGAGGGCGTGACGGCAGCATGTGTGACCCGGGGTTCCCCCGGTGGTCATTCATTCTCCAAACTTTTACCCAGAACCAACTTTGGGCCATCTAGGCTGGGAGCCAGGGCTAGGCTGAGCACGTGGGGTGGGCTCCCCTCCCTCGGCCATCGTCGCGATCCCCTCTAACCTGGGGGAGGGCTCCGAGAGGCTCTCCCAGGGCTTGGTTCAGGTCCCACCCTCCCCACTTCCTTCCTGCGCCCCACGCCGAGAGGGCGGTGGCCTGACCCCCGCCCCTTCCTGGGCCCCGGCACCCCGGGGCAGGTGCGGAGGAGGAGAAGTACGGCCCGGAAGGGCTTGCGTCCGCGCGGGGTATGGGGCATGGAACCTGCCGCCCTCGGGGCCCATTTGGTTGGGCGCCCGGCTGGGCTGGGAGGCCGAGCCTCAAGCTCCAGGAACCCGGGCCCGTCCGATCGCCCGTTGGCTCACCTTCCCGGGCCTTGAGCAGCACCGTGTTCGCCACGATGTTCTCGAGCTCCATGGGCTGCGGCGCCGCCGGGCCCGCACGGCCGCGCCTGCGACCGGGGTCGCAACGGGAGCCGGGGCCCG
>NW_022111372.1:49898557-49903314 GCF_000313985.2 Echinops telfairi
CCCGGGAGCCACCCCGGCGCCGCCCCGCCCCGCCCTCTGTTTACTTTGCTCCGCCAATCCACGGGCGGGTGCTCCCCGCGCCGCTTTCCCATTGGATGTCCTCTTCGTTGTGTCCCGCCCTCCGGGTCAGGGATTCGCTTAAAGGAGCAGGAGGGTGGAAGCCCGCACGTCACATCTCCCTGGTTGGTCTGAGGGCGGGTTTCACCCTCTAGGTTCGAATTTCTGGGTCTTCGTGGGATGCAGAACAGCCAAATAGGGGCGAGCCCTTTGCGGGAGCCACGGGGGCGGGGCCCTCTGAGCCACGCCCCGGAGATCAAATGTTTGATTGGATCGAGGAGGCGCCAGTCAGTTCCAGAACTGCATTCTGATTGAGCTATCAGCTGGGGGTGTGGCCACGTGAGGGGTGGCCCCGACGCCTTCGGCTGGCCGGCCGCTCCTCCGGGGGTTTGTTGCGAACGCGCTGGGCTGCGGCACTGTAATCTGAGGTCTGGACCCTCCGTGGTGAAGAGCGTCCTGAAGGAAGCTCGCGACTCCCCAGGGGCCCTTGGGCCTGTAGCCTGGCCGCCCTGTCCCCCGCTCCGTCCCCACAGCCGGATGTTGTGATTTCTCTCCACCCACACGGCCTCCTCGCCCTGGGCCTCTTCTGCCTTATAAGGCCGCGCCATAGACAGTGGGATGTACAGGTGGGGAGCCGAGGTCAACGCCTGGCTTGAAGACAAGGAGGTGGGGGGCGAACAAGGCCGAAAATGTTCAAACACCTCCTAGGTCAACACCCAGTGCCCCCAACTTCACACAAGAGGAAACAGCAGAGGTGTGGGGAAGTGTTACCCAAACTCCGCAGTAGCAGAACCAGGCTTTTGTGATCCCAAAATCCCTACAAAGATGCACTTGGCTCCAGGCACCTAGCCAGGTGCTGGGATTACAGTGGTGTTTGCAAGATAACCAGGGCTTCCTCCATACACACTCTATTGGAGGTGGGGCGTGGGGGAGGGTGCGACAAACAGAGAGACACGACTGATAATCATCTGGTAAATAAGGAAATATAGGAGATGCTATCAGACCACTGAAATATAAAGGGAGGGGAAATACACTCGCGTGTGACTTTTGAGCAGAGACTCAGTCGTGCAAAATTCTGGGGAGCTAACAATGCAGACAGAGGAGTCAGTGAGCACAGGCTCAAGCCTGGAATAAGCTTGATGCCCTCAATGAGCAGGGAGGACTGTGAAGCTTCAAGGTCAAGAGGCTCCAGAGGAGACCCTGGGGCAGCGGGACTGGGTCATGGAATGCTGTGGAGACCACCACCACCACTCTAGTTGCCTGTGAGTCAACTCTGACTTACGGCAGCAACCCTATGTGGGTCAGTGTAGAGCTGTGTCCCTTAGGGTTTTCCCAGAAGTAGACTGCCAGGCCTTTCCTCCAAGGCACCTTTGGGTAGATCTGAGCTTCTAGCCTTTCTTTTTTTGTGTTTTAAATCACAATCCATACATATATCAATTGTCCCAAGCACATTTGTACATTTGTTGCTCTCATCATTCTCAAAACATTTGCTTTCCACTTGAACCCCTGGTATCAACTCCTCATTTCCCCCCCTCCCTCTCCTTCCCTCCCCTGATAATTTATAAATCATTATTTTTCCATGTCTTACACTGATCGATGTCTCCCCTCACCCATTTTTCTGTTGACAATTCCTCAGGGAGGGGGTTATATGTAGATCCTTGTAATCAGTTCCCCCTTTCTACCCCACCCTCCCTCCAATCTCCCGGTATTGCCACTCTCAGCACTGGCCCTGAAGGGTTCATCTGTCCTGGATTCCCTGTGTTTCCAGTTCCTATCTGTACCAGTGTACATGCTCTGGTCTAGCCAGGTTTGTAAGGTAGAATTGGGATCATGATAGTGGGGGTGAGGAAGCATTTAAGAACTAGAGGAAAGTTTTATGTTCATCGTTGCTACACTGCACCCTGACTGGCTAGTCTCCTCCCCGCTACTCTTCCGTAAGGGGATGTCCAGTTGTCTACAGATGGGCTTTGGGTCCTCACTCAGCACTCCCCCTCATTCACGATGATGTGATCTTTTATTCTTTGATGCTGGATCACTGATCCCTTTGACAGGTGAATGCATGAGCCATTTGTGCCATCGGAAACAAACAAATAAACTGTCCTGGAGTTGATGCCCTCTTACATGAACCCACAGCAGGGCAGAACTACCCTGTGGGCTTCCGAGACTGTGCAGGAGGAGAAAGCCTCTTTCTCTTAAGGAGAAGCTGGTGGTTTCCGGCTTCTAACTGGCCTGGCAGTTAGCAACCCAACACATAACCACCACCCCCACCAGGGCTCCCTGGCACCACCTAGGGCAGTGGTTCTCCACCTTTCTCATGCCATGACCCATTCATACAGTTCCTCATGTGGTGGTGACCCCCAACCATAACATTATTTTCATTGCTACTTCATCACTGTAATATTGTGCTGTTATGAATTGTCTTGTAAATACCTGATAGACAGGATGTATTTTCATTGTTACAAATTGAACATAATGAAAGCACAGTAATGATTCACAAAAACAATATGTAATTATATATTGTGAAATATTTATTTCTAATGACAAATAAATGAAATTGTGTCTTGAAGCATGGTATAGCATGGGTAACAGTCTTGATGTAACAACAGTAAACTACATTGTTACATTTTGCGACAGTATGCATAAAAAGCCAACATCAGCGTGAAGGCTGAGATAGCTTCTCTCTCACCAGATCAGAAATGTGTTTTCCGATGGTCTAAAGGAATCCCTGTCAAAGGGGTTGCATCCCACAGGTTGAGAACCGCTGATCTAGGGCCTCCTGAAAGACCATAACGAGGTGCATTTCATTTTGTTCCCCCACCCCCAAATGAAATGTGAAGCCTTTTGAAAGAGCACTTTGGCTGGTGGACCTTTAGGGGACCAAGAATGTTAGCAGACAGAGCAGCCGGGAGGCGGCAAGATGGCCTCAGCTGGGACCAAGATGGCAGCCATCTTGGCGAGACAGAAAAGTGGGTGGATCTAGGGTACATTAAAGATAAGTACCTTGGAAGAAGGAAACCCAGTGGCTGGTGAGACAGAGAGTTTGTAGCTCACCTGGCCAAAGGTGGGGGCGAGGGTCAGAGAAGATGTCCAGTGCATAGTGGGAAGGTGCCCATTTCAGAGATTACTGCAATGGGTGAGAAAGAACCTTCCAGAATAAGATTTGTAGAGGAAGGCCCAGAAAGTTCACATATTCAGAACCTAAGGGCAGGGCATCAGGATAGAGTTTGAGGTGCAAGTTAGCATTGGAGTGGGGTTGAAAATGAAGCTGAGGCCTTAGAGGGGCCTGGATCAGGGAGATCCTTGGGAGTTAGGCAAGGAGTTTGAACTTCATTTTGAGGGTAGTGGGGAGCCATGGAAGAGCTTTTTAGCCAGAGAGTTGTGTGGTCAGATTTGCTTGCAAGGAAGGCACAGGGGCTGCACTAGGGAGAACAGGTAAAAGAGGGTTGACTTGTGAACACCTGATGTTTAGTCACAAAATCTGAATCTCCTTCTCATTTGGAGGACTCCTACCTTCCATTACAACAGTCACAGAAACAGCAGTATGTCTTCTCGTAGCTCCCTGGCAGATGGAGCCTATCACCAGGGCTTCCAAACCAGGCCTTGGACTCCAGAGAAAGTGATCAACCTAGGACATCTAGGGCCCCATTGAGCATTCATTGTGGAGGCAGCAGAGTGGGAAGCAGTCCGACTGACCAATCAGAGCCTGCTCTTCCTGTTGTTGCTGCTGCTGTTGGGCGCCACTGAGAGTTAGCACCCAGAGTCTCTGTGTACAACAGAACACAGCACGCAGGACCTGGTCCTGCGCCAGCTTCACAGTGACTCTTAGGTTTGAGCCCATGGTCGCAGCCACTGTGTCAATCCATCTTCTTGAGGTCCTCTATTTTGCCGCCCCTCTGTTTCATCAAGCCTGATGTTTTTCTCCAGGGACTGGTCTCTCCTGACAACATATCCAACGTATAAGAGACGAAGTCTCTCCATTCTTGCATCTACTGTACTGTAGATGCTGTACTTCTGGCTGTACTTCTTCCAGGACAGATTTGTTTGTTCTTTTGGCAGTTCATGGCGCTTCGATAGTCTTCCCCAGCACCACAGTTCAAGCGCATCGTTTCTTCTTCAGTCTCCTTAGTCAATGTCCAGCTTTGACTTGCATCTGAGGCTATTGAAAATATCATGGCTTGGATCAGGCATATTTTATTCCTCAAAATAACATCTTTGCTTTTCAACATTTTGGAATAAGTCTTAGACAGCAGATTTACCCAATGCAATGAGTCATTTGATCTCTTGACTGTTGCTTCTATGAGCATTGATTGTGGATCCAAGCAAGACAAAAATCCTTGACAACTTTAATCTTTTCCCCATTTATCATGATGTGACCTATTGGTCTGGTTGTAAAGATTTGAGTTTTCTTTACACTGAGTTGTCATCTATATTGAAGGCTGCAGTCCTTGATTTTCATTAACAAGTGCCTCAAATTTTACTTACTTTTAGCAAGCAGGCCTTTCTTCCTGTGGCTGGGGATTCAGAAAGTCACGCAGGGGCTGTCCGCCCAGGCCCTGGTTGGCCTAAGTAACCCAGAATTGACTTTGTTATTTGCAACCATCTGTCTGAACCTTTTAGGACGAATTGTGAGAGAGAGGGGCGGTGCTCTCCTCGCTAAGGCAGTGGCCAGCCTGGGCAGTCACTGAGCTGGATGAGCAAGA
>NW_022111372.1:49903686-49909210 GCF_000313985.2 Echinops telfairi
ATAGATAGATAGATATATAGATAGATAGCATAAGACATAAACAGTTAATTAATCTCTAAAGCAATGCAAATTGCTCAGTGTAACTCACTTCCATGAGAGAGCTAGTACACTGGCAGTCCTTCAAGTCTTGAGGGCCATGGGGTAGTCCTCCATGGAGCAATTCAGGCTATCTGGCCACAGGCAGCAAATAGCAAGCAGGTCAGCAACTGTCAGCCAGATGACAGGGTCTGACAGTCCCCAGCTCAAGAGATATACCTTCCAGTAGCGTGGCGAAGCAGGTTTTGAAGGAACCTCAAGTTACAGTGACACAGTCCACAGGTAGCTGCCCCACAGATAGTTAGCTTGTAAATGAAGGCACAGAACCAGCAAGGCAGCCGCACACTGGTCCGATGATCAAAGAGCAAGAAAGAGAGAGAGGCGAGGCTCGCCAAGCCATTTATCTCTCTGCCCTTCAACTAAACTCACATGTGTTCTGGGGTGACAAGAAGAAGGTGTCATGCCAGCTCACATGTGTTCATTGGCCATGTTGGCACAACAAACTTATTTATCACAGAGTCTGAGTAATAAAATGTGGTCACGTCTCACACAGGATGCTATGTTGCAGAGTCTCTGAGCGGTGGAGAGGAAAGGTCGGTGGTTTGATGTGCGTCTACCCAGAGGCAGATGGAAGAAAGGCCTGTCAATCTGCTTCCAAACAAGAATCAGCATGGAAACCCTACGTGCCCCGTCTCTACTGACACATGCAAGGCTGCTATGAATCAGAGTAGACTCCACAGCAACTGGTTCGGCTTTTCCAGATTGGTTCAGAAAAGGGTGGGGGGATTGAGGCAGGGGCTCTTTGTGTTTGGATAGAAATGATCTCCAGGGTGCAATGTTAAATTGGCACAGCCTAGTCCACCAGACAAACTTCTACATCCTACCTCGGTGAGCAGCGACTCGGGGCCTTAGAAACTCAGCAGTGGCCATCTACGGTGTAACGGTTCGTCTCCCGCCATAGAAAGGAAAGGCGAGTGACGAAACTCGGGGACACACAGTAAGATGTGGTTCAAGGGACCGATGAACCATGAGAACATCACTGCCTGTGACCCCGAGACGGGAAGAACTAGATGGTGCCCAGCCGCCACTGCCAACTGCTTGGAAAGGGATCCCATTAGAAGGTCCTGGATAGAGTGGGAGAAACTGTGGAACAACCATTAAAAAAAGAAAAAGAGGGGGGAAAAGATGACATCAGATAGAGTCTGGGGGAGCACCTGAGATTATGGCCCTTGAGTCACTCTTTGGGTCTGGAAATGAATTCACTTTGTGGGTGCAATTTTCAGCCAGGCAATAGACAGGTCTACATGGGGAACAATACCACCAGGGAGGCATGGACACCTTAGCTAATCAGCCCTCTGGATGAAAAGGGCAGCACTTACTCAGGACACAGTCCAGACGGGTGAAGAAAGGAGGGGGTGGACAGAGCCAACAGGGAGGAAATGAAGAGTGACATGACACCAAGGGCTTGCATCCATGCGGTGAAGCAAAATGTGTATGAAGGATGGGATGGAAAGCTGAGGTGCCCTGTAAACTTTCCTCAAGTTCACAAGAAAAAGGTTTGTTTTGTTCTTTCTTAAAGATATGTGGTCAGTCCCAATCCCAACTGCGTGGACAGCCGCCCCTTCCCCCAGAAGAATTGACTTCAGAGGACAGCACTGAAGGTGCAGCTCAGGGAGAGGGACATGTCTGATTAGAGCACACGGGAGCAAATGAAGGGGGAGGAAGAGAGAGTGGAGCACATCCTGGCCCACCAAGCCTTCAGGACAATATCGCTGCTCAGAGCAGTCAATGCACAGAGAGGACCATATGGCTGGTCCCACTACGAGACACAATATCCTTCACTGACCCATAGCACTACAGGGGACAACATTGGAGACACAATGTGGGAATTGCGCCTGATCTGACCCCATTACACTGAAGCAAAGCACTAAGGGTGTGCAACAGAACAGCAAAGGGAGCAGAGCAAGGAAGTCCCGAGGGAGTACCAAAAATAGACTTTGTGCCAGGGCGTGGCACCCCATCAGACTCAATCGGAAAACACTCCTAAAGGTCAACAAACAGACCTTGAACTATATTTAAAAAAAAGATACACAGTTAGAACTAATAAAACCATGTATTTTGAAAATAGAAAAATGAAGAGGTCACCGACAGCTATCCGATTGGCTCCCATTTGTGGACGGTCAGGCTGATGCGGGTTATGTGCTAGTCATCCCCCAGCACCATTGGGGAGCAGTTGTGGCGGCGAGGGCAAAGAAGAGCTCGGAAGCCCTGTGGCAACAAGTCGCCAACTGACTCATGCCCCCAACACCCGTCTCCACAACCCCCGAGGCCGGGAGCACGCCACGCTCCCCAGCTACTCCCGGCTTCAACTATTCTGAAAGGGATCCCCTTAGACAGGCCTGGATGGAGTGGGAGAAACATGCGGAACAAGCTTTCTTCTTCTGCCATCTTTCCGTGCTGCCATCATGGTGCGCGTGCACGTCCTGGCCGGCGCTCTCAAGAGCATCAGTAATGCCGAGAAGAGAGGCAAGTGCCAAGTTCTTATTAGGCCGTGCTCCAAAGTCACTGTCCGGTTTCTAACTGTGATGATGAAGCACGGCCATATTGGTGAATTTGAAATCATCGGTGATCACAGGGCTGGGAAAATTGTAGTGACGCTCACGGGTAGATTGACCCAGTGTGGAGTGATCGGCCCTAGAGCTGACGTGCAGCGCAAAGATCTAGAGACGTGGCAGAACAACCTGCTCTCCTCCCGCCAGTTGGGTTTCCTGGTGCTGACGACCTCCGCCGGCATCATGGACCACAAGGCAGCCAGGCGAGAACACATGGGAGGGACAATCCGGGGCTTCTTTTTCTAGGGCTGTCATGCATCGAACCAAATAAAACGCCAAATGGGGGGAAAATGTGGAACAAACTCAGAATCATAAAAGGGGTCAGCATATTGATCGGATAGAGACAGATGGGATCCCCATACTCCAGCTCTTACTCACCCTGCCGTCTGGAGCTGAGTAATCACCCATGTAAAATCAAAAGGGCGGCCTTTACCTCAGGACAAAGTCCACAGGGTGAGGAGGGAATGAGGGATGGAAACAGGGGACTCGGGGAGGAAGTGGGATGAGTGGGGATTCACGGAGGGGTTGCAACGGATGCGATGAAACAAAATCGAGTGGACAGCGGATGACCTGTCTGTAAACCTTCACCTAATTCACACTTAGCCAAAAGGTAGAACCAACCAAACAAAGATGTCTCCTGTGTCCCACAGAGCCACCCCAGGTTAGGCGAGGACGGCAGAGCCTCTGCTCATGGCAGTCACGTGGGGACCGCAGGGACTAGGGCGCTAACTCAACGTGTTCTTACCCAAGGGTGGAGGCAGTGACAGGAAATGCACAAAGTCGTATAATAGCCCTTGAAACTTGCACCTGAAAGTGACACAACTCACTTCCGCTCCCATTTCACTGGCCAAAGCAAACCACGTGGAATGGGGTCAGGGGAGCACGCCCCTGCGAACCAGAAACCACAGCAGTCGCCGGTGACTCGGCTCCTGTCAACCCGGGTGTCAGAGCAGAACTGTGCTCGACAGAGTTGGTGTGTTTTAAACAGTTTCATGGGCCTTCATTCACTATCATACAGTTCAACAATTCAACCATATCTAGAGCAATCTCTACCACAATCACATTTTAGAACTCGTTATTCATGTAATTCTTTTTTTTTTCCAATTGTGGCCAAAATATACACACCAACACATTCTCCAATTCAACAACTTTTACATGTTTAATTCAGCGCCACTGATTACACCCTTCATGTTGTACAATCACTCTTGATATTCCTCTCCAAATTGTTCCCCCACCATGAAAATGAATTCAATGCCCCTAAGCAGAAACTCTTTCTCCCTCACTTGTGGTAAACCACAGGTCAATTTAGGCTTCTTTCTTTCTTCCTTGCGTTCCTTTTTTAGTAGTTTTCTTGATATAGTTTCCCCATATCATTCACGTCCATAGTGAAATTACTTTTGAAAAGAATTGTGTATACATCCTCACAATCACCTCTAAGGCCCCCTCCCCCTGTTCCACAGGGCTTCCAGTGGAGGTTAGACCTTTATTCTAAGGTACCTCTAGAGCAGTGGTTCTCAACCTTGCTTATGCGGCAACCCTTTCATACAGTTCCTCATGCTGTGGTGACCGCCCCCCAACCATAAAATTATTTCTGTTGCTACTTCATCACTGTCATTTTACTACTGTGATGAATCGGGAGACCCCTGGGGTCATTCGACCTTCAAAGGGGTCACGACCCATAGGTTGAGAACCACTGCTCTAGATGCATTCCCACTGCCGATCACTCAGTACCCAAGTGCTTAGCGTATTGAACCACCCAGGTGAGCTCAGCCCCTACAAGCCCCTCCACTGACTCAATCCCCGCTCAGAACAACCCTGCAGCACAGAGTGGCCTGCTCCAAAGGGTTTCCATCTTTATGGAAGCAGACTGCTCTATCTTTCTCCCACAAGCAGCTGGTGGATCCAACCCACTGATCTTTCAGTTAGCATCCCAGCCCTTAAACACCAAGACTCCCCAGCAATGCTATAGCAGGGCTTGTTTTCCAAAGATGGACAAAGCCACATCTCCCATCCCATGAGCACTTCTCCCATGACGAGCTGGAGCCCCTTCCCCCTTCCCTGAATCTGGAATGGTCTTCGTGACTCTTGTAATCGGTAGTGGGATCTTGAACCCCTGAAGGTGAAGCATTGGAAACGCCAGAGGTTGGAGATGTTTTGACTCATAATCGGATACTTGGGGTGGAACAACGGAAAAGTCTGGGTTCACTGAGATTGCCGACGAGAGCACCTACGGGGAGCCTCTCCATTCTACTTGGGCTTCTCCCTAGCATGGCCACGAATTCCTAGGGCCCAGACATCGCGACAAAGAGGCAGGCCGTCCCTGCTGTGTCCTGTCTGAATTCCTGAGCCACAGAACCAGGAGAGTAGTAAAGTGATGGGAGGTAGGGGGGGTGTTTATGCGCTCCATTTGGAATTGTTTCCCTTTTTAATTAACTTTTGTTGTTGTCGATGATGATACACACAGTAAAACACATTCAAGAATTTCTACATGCATGATTCAATGATAAGGGCCACATTCTTCAAGTTGTGCAAACATTCTCACCCTCGATAAAAGAAGGCCCTGGCGGGGGTCCTCGGGACTCCCAAGTGGGAGAGAGAATCATCATCATGTATCAGCCCAAAGCTGGTTGCTAGGAGGTGGTAGTTAGATATATCTCCACCATCCAATCTTTTTTTTTAAACTCATTTTATCAGGGGCTCGTACAACTCTTATCACAATCCTTACATGCATCCATTGTGTCAAGCACATTTGTACATTTGTTGCCATCATCATTCTCAAAACATTTGCTTTCTACGTGAGCCCTTGATATCAGCTCCTGATTTCCCCCCTTCCTCATGAACCCTTGATAATTTATAAAGTAGTATTATTTTGTCAT
>NW_022111372.1:49909477-49911459 GCF_000313985.2 Echinops telfairi
GGTTCAGCCAGATTTGTAAGGTAGAATTGGGATCATGATAGTGGGGGGAGGAAGTATTTAAGAACTAGAGGAAAGTTGTATGTTTCATCATTGATACCCTGCACCCTGACTGGCTCGTCTCCTCCCTGTGCCCCTTCTGTAAGGGGATGTACAGTTGCTACAGATGGGCTTTGGGTCTCCACCCCACACTCCCCCTCATTCACAATGATAGGATTTTTTGACCGTTGATGCCTGATACCTTATCCTATCTACACCTCATGATGACACAGGCTGGTGTGCTTCTTCTATGTGGGCTTTGTTGCTTCTAAGCTTGATGGCCACTTGTTTATCTTCAAGCCTTTAAGACCCGAGATGCTATATCTTTTGATAGCCGGGCACCATCAGCTTTCTTCACCACATTTGGATATGCACCTATTTGTCTTCAACCATCCAATCTTTTTTACCAATCTACCACCAGCTGTCCCTCCCATGGCACTCTAACTCTCTGTTGGGTTCCACAACTCTCTACAGAAATCATGGGCCACGCTCACAATTATGGGTTTTTATTAGGGGAGTAGCAGGTTATAAGTCAGGATCAAGAATGACTTGGGATACAGTTCTTGGGTCGGTATGGTTTCTTGCCCATGCCCATAGACAAACTTCTCCTTGGCCTCCAGCCTCTCAGCCTCTTGGGTTGACCTGACCTCAACTGTGCTCAGGAAAGTGTTACAAAGCTCTTTAGGTACCTCACTCCATCAGTAAACCTTGGCCTGAAAGTGCTCAGCTTTTTTGCTCTGTGGGTCTGCAAGCCTAGCTCTGGGGGCACCCCACTTTGCCAACAACCTGAGCAATTCTACTCTGTCCTATGTTGCTGTTAGGTACCATCGCGTGGTCCTGACTCATAGCATCCCTGTGTGCAACAGAATGTAACACTCTCCAGTCCTGCACCACCCTCCCCATTGTTCTTATGTTTGAGCCCATTGCTGCAGCCATTGTGTCAGTCCAGCTTATCAAGGGACTATGCTCACCGAGCATAATGTCCCTCTCTAGGGACTGGTCTCTCCTGATAACATGACCAAAGCACATGAGACAAAGTGTCGTCATCCTTGCTTCCAAGGACCATTCCAATTCTACTTTTTCTACGACAGATGTGCTTGTTCTTTTGGCAGCACGTGGTGCTTTCAATCTCCTTCACCATCACTGCCATTCCAAGGCATCGATTCTCCTAAGGGCTTCCTTATTCAACGTCTAACTTTTACGTGCATCTGAGACCATTGAAAATACGACTCAAAGTAACGCAATTGCTTTTCAACACTTGAACGAAGTCTTGAGCAGCGGATCTTCCCAGTGCAATCAATGCATCTTTGATCTTGACCGTTGCTGCCACGAACATTGATTGTGGACCCAAGCTAGCCAAAATGCTTGACAATGTCAATCTTTTCTGCACTTACCACGATGTGGCCTGTTGGTCCAGCTGTGAGGAGTTTGGTCTTTACATTGAGTTGTGATCCACACCGAAGGCTGCAGGCCTCGATCTTCATCAGCAAGTGCTTCCAGTCCGCCTCACTTTCCGCAAGCAAGGTTGTGCACCTGTGTATCACAGGTTGTTCAGAAGCCTTCCTCCAGTCCTGATGCCGAGTTCTTCTTCAGAGAGTCCAGCCTCTCTGGGGATTGTGCCCAGCGTGCGGATGGAATCAGGACGGTGAGAGGACACATCTGTCCCCCAGGGTTGCTCTAAGTGGGAGTTTGGCATTGACATATGGCAATGGGTTTGTTTTGGGGTTTGGTATCCTCCGCTTAGTGGGCTGCAAGTAGTGCCACCCATTCATTTGGTGGGAGTTACAAGACCGTAGCTGGAAAGAGCATGTACAAGCAATTCCTTGCTCCATCCTCTCCTTTTCTGACTTGCTCCTCCCTCATTAACCAACTCACTGCCCCCTCAGGTTCCAAGCGACTCTGTTTATTCTTATAAATTAGGGGAGGATTTACATATCAGACCATCA
>NW_022111372.1:49911989-49913803 GCF_000313985.2 Echinops telfairi
CCACTGTTGCAGTTGTTGCAATCAATTCATCTTGTCACGGGTCTGCCTTTTTCCCCATGCCCCACTACCAAGCATGACGCTCTTCTCCAGGGAGTGGCCTGACAACATGTCCAAAGCACGTGAGACACAGTCTCACCAGCCTTGCTTCTAAGGACCATTCTGGCTGTACTTCTTCCGAGACAGATTTGTTTGTTCTATCAGTGCTGGTGGTATGCAATGGGTTAGGAGTTGGGCTGCCTACACAAGATTAGCAGTTCGAATCCACCAGTCACTCCACAGGAGAAAGATGTGGGTTTTTACGGCCATGAGCAGTTATGGAGACCCACAGACGCGGCTCTATGCAGTGCGATAGGGTCACTATGAGTCGGAACTGACTCGATGGCAGTGAGCTTCGTTTGGTAATTATTTTACTGCTTAAGCTAAAAACTATTGCTTGGTTTTCAGGAGATTGTTTTTTAATTTTTTCCCCCCCAGGAGATTTTAGGGGGTATTTTTGACTGGAAGTTTAAAGATTATATCCGGGCAGTAGTTTCAAGGGTTCAGGTACCCTCCGTAGTCCCAGAAAGCTTCGGTACATTTGGAATGGTTTTTTACATGGAAATAGATGAGAGGAATCATTACTAGATGCCCAATAGGAGGACTCCACTGAGACTGTTTGGCAGACAAAGCCAGGCCTCAGCACAGACGCATTTGCTTGTGTGTGCGTGGGTCATCCTGAGAAGGCTGCAGGAAAACAGGAAACGCTGAGAAGGAGGAATTGCATGACTGAGGGCAGGAGTGGGAGGGGCACTTTCATCGTGTCCCTTTGGGGCTACGAATTCTGTATCACATGACTGTAGTGCCTGTTTTTCGTTTTGTTTTTCCCCCCTCAAACAAAAGGTGTAGCTATAACTCTGTCACTGCCCCCTCCCCCGACCTTACAAGTCAAACTGTATTTTATTTCATTCGGAGTTCCATTCTGTATCCATATGCCCATGGCCTTCTGGGTTCCTCTCCCGGTGCTGTCATACCAGTCCAGCAGACATTAGGTGGCTTGCACAACACAGAGTTAGTGTCTCACAGCTCAGGGCACTCAACTCTGAGATCAAGAGCTCAGCAGGGCCAAGAGCGCTCCGAAAGTCCTAAGGGGAAGGTCCTCCTTGCTCCCTCCTAGCTTCTGATGGTTCCTGGCAATCCTTGGCGTTCCTTGGCTTATAGACACATCGCTGCAATCTCTGTCACCCTCTTTACAAGTCTGGCTTCTTTCTATGTCTGTTTGTCTTGGTCTCTTCAGGTGCAGTCACAAACAATGATGCGGCATGTAGGAATATCGCAGGCTGGTGGGCGCAAAGTCATGTGGATCCAGTGGCAGTGGACACATCCCGGGCTCTGGTAGCACCAGGGTCGGCCAGCAGGAAGGTGAGAGCCGAAAGAGCAACCCTGTCTGTCTCTCTTGAGCGTCAAACCCACCAGTGACTTCCTGTGATAGCCAGCCTGTAAAATGGTCCCATCGGCCCCTTCTTCCTCCTGGTATTCATGCCCTCCTGTCATGCCCTCCACTTAATGTCCACTGGACCTCTTGGCTCCCTTTTAATAAGGAAAGGGTACAGAAAAAGTCATGGGATGTCACTCCCAAGACTAAGGTATAAAAAGACGGGGGCTTCTGGGTCAGGTACCCTTTCCTCCCTCGCTCCCCGGCTTATTTTGAAGGAGGCCGGCTGCCCTTCTTGGGAGTTGCCCTGTGGAGAGGACAAGGCACGTTGCTGATCTCGCCGGCCAACAGCCAAGGAGGACCTGTGGCTGCCAACAGTCCTGTGCGTGCACTCGGAAGCAGG
>NW_022111372.1:49917278-49919191 GCF_000313985.2 Echinops telfairi
GAGGGAAACATCCTTTGATGACGGTGACCGGGGACGGGAAGGGGAGGAGACTCAATCTAACTGGATAGCAGACATGTTTTAACAAGGGTCAAGGATCAAGGGAAGACAATCTCCAACAAGGGCCAGGCAGCACATGACCAATGGCAAAGGAAACTGCTGAAAGGTGCCGAAGAGTAAAAGACAGCAACGAGAATGACTACTATACACACAATCCTATGCTAATTTAGTTACAGACAACCTCTACCTGTAGAGACCTAGACAGACAGGCCAGGGGAGCAGATGTGGACCGGTGATACATCACGAGTCATTGAAAGGACTTCTTAAAATTCATGGAGAGATGGACATGAAAGGTGACAGAATTCCCCAATGAACTTTTTGAAGTCTGCTCGTTGTGTAAGTTTGGTAGAGGTTATTCCTGCACATGCTGCAAGTAGATATTTCTAAGACTTTTTCTTACATACTTTGAGCATGTTGCCAGGAGAGGCCAGTCCCTGGAGAAGGACATCATGCTTGGTAATGGAGAGGGGCAGCGAAAAAGAGGAAGGCCCTCAACCAGACGGACTGACACCTACCAGACGGACTGACCCCATGGCTGCAGCGATGGGCTCAGACCTAGAAACAATTGAGAGGCTGGTGCAGGTCCAGGCGGTGTTCATTCCGCTGGACTTACAGTCGCCATGGATTGGAGCAAACTCCATGACACCTGACAACACAACATGTCGGTGTTTCTGTACTTGGATGTGTAATGGAGCCCTGGTAGCATCACGGATTACAAACTGGGCTGCCAACCACAAGGTGAGCAGTTTGAAGCCATCAGCCATTCTTCGGGAGAAAAATGAGGTTTTCTACTCCCATAAATAGTTATAGTCTTGGAAACCGATGGGGCAGTTCCACCCGGTCCTGTCAGGTCACTATGAATCCGAATTGACTCGAAGTCAACTGGTTCGGTTTTGAGTTTATTTGTAAGTGGTATAACTGTATCCAAAGATATTGCAGACCATCCAGGGACAAAGTTCTGAAGCGTTCTTCTTGCTGTTGGGGCCGTCGTGCGGGTTCTGTCTCCTAGTGACTATGCGCAACAGAACCAAACAGTGTCTGGTCCTGAGCCACCTCGTGACTCTATTCTGATGCTTGGGTCCATTGTGGGAGCCACAGTGTCAATCCATCGCACCAAAGGCCTTCCATTTCAGCCGCCTCTTGACCAAGAATCACATCCTTCTCCAGGAACTGAAATTCTGACAACCTGTCCACAGTATGTGAGAGAAAGTCTCGCAGCTCTCGTCTCTGAGGAACTTTCTGGCTGTCCTTTCCAGACAGATCTGTGTGTCCTCTTGGCAGTCCATGGTACTTGCGATATTCTGTGCTAGCACTGTAGTTCCAATGCATCCATTTTTCTTCGATCTTCCTTATTCAGTGTTCAACGTTCACTGGCTTATGAGATGACTGAAAACACCATGGCCTGGGTCAGGCCACCCAAGTCCTCACAGGAGCCTCCCTGCTTTTCAACACTCTAAAGAGGTTTCGGGAGGCAGGTGTAGCTCATGCAATGCGTTGTTTGATCTCTTGACTGCTGTTTCCATGAGCAGTGATGGTGGAGCCCTGGTGGTGTGGTGGCCATGCATTGGGATGCCAACTGCAAGGTCAGTAGTTGAGAACCACCAGGCACTCCTCCGGAGGAAGATGACACTTTCTACTCCTGTAACAGTTGCAGTTTCAGAAACCCACCTGGGCGATTCTACCCTATTCTATAGGGTCACTAAGAGTCAGAATTAACTCGAAGGCAATAAGTTTTTGGAAGATTTCTTAGTCATAAACCGAACATCTCAAGGGAATAGTAACTCACGGGGCTTGGAGATTAAGGACTACAGTCTTAGGAACATCCAAGTCAACTTGCATGATATAGTCCAAAAGGT
>NW_022111372.1:49919592-49927250 GCF_000313985.2 Echinops telfairi
TCCAAAGGACCAAGGCCCTCAGAAACCCTTCAAGCCTGGAGTTGAACCCACTCCTAGGGATCAACTGAAGCCAAACAACAGCACAGTGGATTAAACCAGCAGGGAGCAGGTGAGGCTTTTTGTCGGTTTTACTTTGTTATTCTTTTGTAAAGAAGTGTTGTTCCGTAGATGAAATCCAGGGTGGGCGAGGTTATAGAGACGGTAACTGGATTAGTGGTCCCTGGGGGTGTGGCAGGGGAGGTTGGGGGGAAATTGGGAGCTAATAATGATGAGTACAAGCATGAAGAGAATGTTCTAAAACTGATTGTGGTGATGATTGTACAACTTTTCTTGATGCAATTGAACTATTGAATTGTATGATATGTGAATTATATATAAAACTGTTGGAAAAAGAGAAAAGAAAAAGAAGGAAAAAAACGCAGCAGGGAGGAATGTACTCCTTGGCACAATCCACCATCTTCCCCCAAACAAGGTCGCTGGGCAGGCAGGGACAGGATAGCACATGTGGAACCGGGCCCAGAAGGAAGAGGGAGAGCACTGTTACGTGAAGGGGGAGGGAGGCCACCAGGGCCACGAAACACTGCGTGTGGACACTGTTGAGTGGAAAGCCGATTTGTCCTGTGGAAAGCTTTTGCCCAAACTACTATATATATAAAAAAGGGAACGGAAATTAAAAATCAGCCTCTCTGTCATCCTGTCAACATTTCTAATACTCAAGCGGCACCTGTGTGTTAGACACCCGGAGCAATATAGATATGAGGTATTTCTATCATCAGAGAAGGCTTTGCAGGACAGTGGTGGTCTGGAGGAAGGCTAGGCTTCTACAAAGCTCTCTGGTGGCATTCTGAGTGACTTGGGGAATGTCACCATCAGAGGGGTGCAGGCTGGTGGCCTGGGTACTTTGTGATCGGCAAAGTAGTCTTTAAACAGGCGGTTCTGGAACCTCTGGACACCTGTGTCCCCAGTGGCCAGGAGTGAGAAAGGGCACGTGCCTGCAGAGCTGGGCCAACGCACGAGCTCTTGTGAGCAGGAACCCGCTGGTTTCTCACTTCCGGCGCCACCAAGTCACAGTCCAGCTGTCGGAAGCCAGAAGCCCGGCTCAAGAGATGATGGCATTTTGGGATGGTCCAAAGTTTCCCCTCGCAAACTAGTGGATGGAAGAGACCCAGATGTGCAGGGAGAACGTGGGCAGCTTGCAGAAATAGCTGAGAGGAGTAAGGCGAGCTACTTGGTAAAGCGTCTGTGTGGATCCCCATGGATTGCACCCCAACGCTTAGCCAGGTTCTGCCAAAGTACTGCCTGAACAAACTACCTGAACCACATCAAACCAACGAGACACAACCTGGAAGTCAGCAAGAGAGTTTTCTCCCTCCAGGGAGGCTGCCTGGTAGGAAGGGAGCCTGGGGCATGGACAGCTATCTTTACCGTTTCAGAGGGAGACCCTGCTTGAGACCAGGCAAACAACACAGATGAAGCACAGAGTCAGGGTGTGGGAAGGAGAGATTTGACGAACCCCGCTTGACAGACATCCTGTAGTCAGAGACATGTGGAAGTCAGACCCACCGGGCTCGCCTTTGCAGTTGAACCAATGAATTTCCTTCGTTCGGTTGCAGACAAAAGTCCTAGCTGATGCAAGACTTCATCCAGTGTTACCAGGAAGTTCCTAAACTGAAACAAAAGCCAGCACAATTAGCCTAGCACTGCGTAGTCGAAAGGGTGAAGCTGGGAGAAAAGAAAAGCTTTGGAGTTGAGTCAGAAGCCAGCCCGGGTCAGGTGGGGAAGGAGCGCAGCCCCGCGGAGTCTCACTTGGCTTCTGAATGGCAGTGCCTGTGAAAGGGAGAGTCGGAGCCGCCCACCTGACTCTGCTGACCTGAAACGATGAATGTCTTCCGAAAGCCATCAGCTGGGACAATATCCGTTTAGGGCATAGGTGGTGGTGTCCTAGCAGGCAGGGCTCCAACACTTCCGGTCTTCCTTGTTCAGGATCCGGGGGTCCTGGGAGAGAGGACCCATTGGTTGCGTGCAGTTCCTTCCGGCTGTGCTACAAGCGGAATGTGCTCTGGCCCGCAGGCTGACATAGTGAGGCTGATGGTTGCAAGAAATCACCCTTCCACCACCCAATGGAGCGGCCTGCGCGGAGAAACCGGGAGCGCAGAAGGAAAAGGAATCGACACTGAGCATCCCAAAGCCTACAGATGTTCGCCATGCCTTCCGATGGGCCCCACAGTCTCGTTCCCGCAGTTCCTGTGAGGCAGCGCTCCGCTGGGTCACAGTGCTCAGTTGGCATGCTACCTTCAGGCTTCCATACAGGTGTATTAGCTACCCTGTCTAGACAGCATCTCTGCCCTTTCCCACCTGCAAACCACTCATTGTGAAGACCAGTTCCAGAGGTCCTTCCATTCACAGGCTCTCAGCAGGGGAAGGACCAATGTGGGACAGGTCTGTATTCAGCTGCAAGCCAGAATGAGTCCCGTGCTTTTTCTCGTTGATGAGCTCATCTCCAAGTCTCCTGGTCTCACATTCATCCTGGTCTGAACCGCTGTGGTCAACATGCTACCCCAGGGAGAAATTTTGTTGAAAAGACATCCCTTTCGGTGACCAGGCTGGGATGCCCTCTCCCTCTCCCCTCTTCTTACTGGATCGCTCTCCCAGGAAGCCTTCCACAGCCCTTCGCTCCCAGAAGGATTGATACACCCCATCAGTCTTCTTGCATTGCACTGGGTAAATCTGCTGCACAAGACCTCGTTAGAGCGTTGAAAAGCAAGCGGTTACTTTGAGGACTGAGGTGCACCTGACCCACGCCATGGTATTTTCAATCGTCTCATATGCAAATGAAAGCCGTACATTGAATGAAGAAGAACTGATGCATTTGAATTGTGTTGCATTTGAGAGTACCATGGACTGCTAAAAGAACAAACAAATCTGTCTTGGAAGAAGTACAGCCAGAATGTTCGTTAGAGGCAAGGACAGTGAGACTCTCTTACACTTTGCACATGCGGTCAGGGGAGACCAGCCCGGAGAAGGCTGTTGTGCTTGGTAAAGTAGAGGGGTGGTGTACAAAGAGGAAGGCCCTCCAGGAGATGGACTGACACAGTAGCTGCACAAGGGGCTCCAGCTTGGGAACGATGGTGAGGATGGTGGAGGACCGGGCAGTGTTTCCTTCTGCTGTGCACAGGGTCACTCCACCCAACAACAACAGAAACAACCTGGCTTCAGGGAAACGGTGGATCAGCAGACTTCTCAGGTCCCAGGCAGGAGAGCCGAGGCTGATCTCCAGCCAGCGCACCTCGAGCTCCGCCACCACCTGTACATCGTGTGTGATGACAGGGTGCTGAAAAGGTCTCAGCAGAGCTTCCAAACAAAGCCGGGCTAGATGCAAAGGCCCCACAATCTGCTCACCGAAAAATTAGCCAATGGAAATCCTACGGATCACAAGAGATCAAGGCAGAAAGTGCGGTGCCCTTTATGACCTGGGACTGGAAATCAAACACCATCGTTCTGTCCTGTTCCATCGGTCACACGGAGCAGCTCTGGCTCACGGTGGGAGGAGACTGCACAAGGGCACGTGTACAGGAAGTGAGGGTCAATGAGAACATCATGGAGGCTGCCTGCCACTGACTTCCCTTCCTCTTACTTCCGGGTTCGCCCTCTTTCCCTACTCTTAGACTTCACTTTCAGGGAGGTCTTCCCAGGCAGCGGCAAATCCCTAGGGCCACATCCATCACACTTGGCGGCCCCATTGGAAAGAAAGTTACTTTTTCCAAAAGTTCTGACCAAAGTCCCAATGCAGATTTTGATTGGCCTAACTTGTGTTACATGTTTGTCTGTGAACCAATCACTGGCATGCCTCTGGTTGGCCAGACTGAGACCCCACCCACTGAACTGAAGGTTGAATTGGCAATACTAGAGGCTCCTGAAGGAAGTGGGAGAGAAGGAGAAATCAGGGTACCATTAATGAATCAGAGCAAGTAAACACTAGGCAGGGAAACCAACCCATGCCCACAGCTCATCTTTCTCTCAGATGAGCCAGCCACACATATGAACAGGCTGACTTAGCCCTTAAACTTGATCTTGACTTTCTTGGTCCCCAAGATCCCCATCCCCTGGTGTACAGCGCACCTTCTCCAGTTATTCAGTCAAACAGTCATCTAGGTGGTTCTGTGAAGGGATTTTGCCTATGTAATTAAAGTCCCATATTAGTTCATCTAAAACTAAGGTAGACTCTTGTTGGGGTTGGGGGAGCCTGGTCCAATCAGAGGAGCCCTTCAGCGTGAGAGCTTTTTTCTGGCACAGGAGATGGGGCATGTGAGAGAGATCGGTGAGGGGGAATGCCTGTGGCTGGCTGATTTTAAAGATGGAAAGGGCCACGTTAGAGAAACTGCCAGCAGTCTCTGGGAGCTGAGCGCGGCCCCTGCCAGCAAGGACGCAGGGCCTGAGTCCTTTGTCTCAAAAGAAGCGAATCCTGCCGACCAGCTGAATGAGCTTGCAAGAGGAAACCACAGGCCCGGAGCCTCCGGAGAGCTTAGTCTTGAGTGCAGCCTTGGGATGCTCTGAGCAGGGAGCCCAGTCATGCAGCGCCAGACGTCCGACCTGCAGAACTCTCCTTGTACCGTTTTCAGCTGCTGGGCCTATGCCCCTTTGTTGCACAGCAAGAATAGAAAGCGAATACACTTCCAAGTGGAGAGCTGCCCTTTCATCCTTTAACCACCTCACTCCTAATCCGTCCTGGAACACGTTTTCTGTTCCTCCTCCTCCTCTCATTATCCGGGAAAGCACGAGGGTGCCAGTTCTGTTGCTCTGTTTGGCTTTCCACGGCCTGTGCCCAGTAAGTCCCAAAGGGCAGCTTGCTGTGTCCTGGCTTCCCAGGCCTCAGAGACCTTTGGCCAGTCCTATTGATCTGGACTCCTGAGCAGGTGGCTGGCCCAGCAGAGAGACGCCATGAGGGTGCTGCTGCTTTTAGGGTCCCTGCTGGTGAACCTGGAGTCGGTGCTTTCGGTGAGGGCTATGGGAGCCAGGAAGGTTGTCCGGGAGGTCTCTGTGCTGCTGGTTGCGGGGGTAGAGGGGAGTAGTCCCTCTGGTTAGTCTTGGTCTCTGGTCATGATCTGTGCAGGTGTAGAAAGGTGAGGCCAATCCAGAAGGCCCGGGCTGAGGAGACAGACAGACAGAGGTTGTGGCTATGAGGGCACAGCCCGCACTGGCGGGCAAAGGGAACTGGAAGAGACAAAGAGGAGGAAGGAGGGGGCTTCAGATCTTGGGATAAAATCTCTGGATTTCTGGGCAATGGTAGGAAGGTAGAGCTTAGCTTGGGACCAGGCACAGGTGATGACTTTGGGGGAGCAAATTCCCTGCCCTTTTATCATCATCCCCTATAGGCTCCACCTTGGAAAGCCTCCAATAAGTTCAAACACAAGGTGGAGGTGCACCCGGCGGATGAGCACACAGTGGGTGAGTAGCCTGGCCCCACCTCCTAAGACACACCATTAAGTGGAGCAAGTGTGGGCAGGAGGGTGAGGGGTGGGCGCCCTGGACACTAGTCCCTGGAAGTGCTCGCATTCGGTGCCAGGTGCGTTGTGTCCAGGACACCAGAGTGGTACTGGGCTGAGTGTTCCTTGAGGTCAGGCATGGGGGCCAGTTTCAAAGCGGACACCATCCCTCACCCTGGGCTCCTGCAGCCTTCCTCGTTGCCCTAGCCCGCTGCCCTCTTTGTCTTCCCTTACCAAGCCTCCCAGGCATTAGTCAGGCCACAAGGGCTGGCCTCCTCTGCCCCAAAGCCTCGGAATCCCGGCTTCCTCGCTTAACAGCTGGGTGGCTTTCGGCGAGTGACAGCTTGCTAACCTGGCTGCAAGTTTCCCATCTGAAAAACTGGCAGGATAAAAGTAAATCTTTCGGGCCCCTCGGTCCAGAGCCTGGCCCCTGATGAATGCTCCTAACATATTAACTTTGGAAAAAAAGGATTTTTGTTGTTGCTCTAGAAGAGAATCCACATAGCAGATGAGACAAAAGGGCTTCCAACACTTTGTGGAAAAAGGAGATGTAACAATGCAGCAATTCCCGCATGTACCATTCTGAAGGCACTGAAGGCAATCTTTAAGCTGTGCAAGTCTTCTCCCCTTCTTTCCTCTAAACTGTTCCCCCTCCATTCCCATGAACTCGCTGCCCACTAAGTGCCCTGTCTGATCCTCTGAGTGGCTGCTGTCAGATTGAGCCTCTGATCACTGCCAGTGATCCAGTCGAAGCCGACTCACAGTGACCCTATGATAGGACAGGGCAGAACCGCCCTGTGGGTTTCTGAGATGATAACTCTTTGCAGGAGTAGAAAACTCCCTTTTTTCTTCCAGGGAACAGCTGTTGGTTTCTAACTTGCAGTTAGCAGCCCAATGGGGAACCACTATGCCACCAGGGCTCCCAGTGAGCCCATGAAGATAGTTCTAAAAAGAACACAGTGCACAGGCAGACATTCTTTGCTAGTTCAGCTAAGCCGTGGTTTAGCCGGGGATCTTTTTTGGCCTATGTATTCGCTTTTAAAACCAAACTCCTTTTTAAATGAGGGTGAGGTAGGGTGGGGGAGAAGAGGGAGAGAGGAGGGACGTGGGTGTGCCTACCTTCTCCCCTCTGCCCTGTTCAAACCTACCACAGCTCTCTCTGGTCTTTACTCAGCCAGGCCCTGAATATTTATCTGGTGTGTAATGAGCCAGGGCTTGGAAGCCGTGTGCTCTGAGCCTGCCCTGAGGAGCCGCCCCTTCGCCCCTTCGCACGGCATGTGAGGCCAGCACACTGTGACTGGGGATGACCCCTGCCTCCTCTTCCCATGGCCCTCACTCCCACCCACACTCTCCTCACTCTTTCCTGCACCCACCTTGGTGCTCTGCCCTTGCTCAACCGCCTACTTGGGCTGGGTCTTCCTCTCATCTGTCTAGTTTGCATAGAACAGTCCATCTCAGACATTTCTCTCCCCAAGGAGTCTCCCCAGCTGCCCACACCCTGGCCTCCTCAGAATCATCCACATATTTTACTGTCCACGCCTGGCTTGTCCCTCAACAAGTGTCACTACACCTTTAGTAATAACATCGCAGCAAGCGTCGGAGCTTTAAACATTCCTCTAAAGGAGGCAGCTTTATTACGAGGAAAGCAAGGCTCAGGGTGCTTAAGTGATGCCAACATTTCACAGGAATTTTTTGAGGGAATACTCTATGGCAAGGGGTCTCTGGGGTGCTTAAACAATGAAGCCGGGGTGACTAGCTAGAAGCTTGGTGGTTTGCACCTACTCAGAAATGCCTCGGAAGAAAGGCCTGGTGACCTGCTTCCCCAACTCAGCTTGACAGCAACTTCTCTTTATTTATTTATAAAAATAATTTTGTTAGGGGCTCATACAACTCTTCTCACAATCCATACATACATCAATTGTGTAAAGCGCATTTGTACATTCAAGCAACTTCTCTTTAAAAAGCAAACCAATGAGTATGGGGAAATAAAACTATGTGCCTACATTTATAGGTTTAGTATTAAGGTAGCAGAAGGACATTGGGCCTCCACTCAAGTACTCCCTCAATGCAAGAATATTTTCTTCTATTAAATTGGCATTCTATGATACTCACCTTCCCGACACAACCACTGAAGACAAAGTGGGTGAATGGGCAAATGTGAAGAAAGCTGATGGT
>NW_022111372.1:49928314-49934436 GCF_000313985.2 Echinops telfairi
CTTTACACAATTGATGTATGTATGGATTGTGATAAGAGTTGTATGAGCCCCTAATAAAACGATTAAAAAAAAGTTTTTAAAAAAAGCAAACCAATGAACGGATTTTTGTGGCCTTGGGGCTTCAGACTTGCCCAAGGTCATCCATCTAGTAGGAGGAATCAGCAGCCCATCCTAACTGTCAGGCTCCAGGCTGCTACCTTGTGAATCAGGGTACTGTCCGGACTCCACAGTGACCTGTCCCAGGGTCTGTCCCTGGTGCCAGGGCACTCCGGGCAGTCCTCAGGGCGTGTGTATTATCCCTACAGTCATCACTGTCACGGGCGAGCCCTGCCACTTCCCCTTCCAGTACCATCGGCAGCTGCACCACAGATGTATCCACAGGGGCAGGCCTGGCCCCCAGCCTTGGTAAGACCATCCAGAAAGGGTTGGCACAGAGGCCTGTGAGACTGCCCAGCCTCTGCTCAAGGATCCTTGCTTGGAGAGAGGAGGACAGAGCAGCTCCCCCAGGCTGAGTGGGGTGGCCTCATTTCTTTCCACAGGTGTGCTACAACTCCAAACTTTGAGCAGGACCAGCAGTGGGCATACTGCCTGGAGCCTAAGGCAGTGAAAGGTAATACACACTGTCCTGCCCCTCAGTGCCGCTCCTGAGTCTCATCAGAGCCCCTATCCATGGGATTTGGGGCTCCAGTCCCTTGCCTTTCCCCACAACACCCTTCAGAAGTACAGAGGAAGAGTCCTGGGAGGGATTGGGTCCATTTGCTGGTGGGTAAACTAAGGCTCAGAAACCTGGAGTGTCAAGGTCACAAGACCAGACTTGGCCCCCATCAGTGACTGGGGCTCCCCACACTGCCCTACCCCGTGTGCCTATCATTCAGACCACTGCGGCAAGCACAGCCCCTGCCAGAGCGGAGGGACCTGCTTAAACATGCCCAAAGGCCCATACTGCCTCTGTCCAGAGTACCGCACAGGCAAGCACTGCCAGAAAGGTAGGGGGATGCCCAGGCCCAGAGGAGGGGGTTGTGGAGCAGGGGCCGCTGGGATACCTAGATACCACTAGTGGCCCAGTTCTGGCAGGTCCCACCTCTCCCGAGACCACTGCCCCTTTGTCCCCAGAGAAGTGTTTTGAGCCCCAGCTTCTGCGCTTCTTCCACGAGGATGAGAAGTGGTACAGATTTGGGCCCACGGGCGTGGACAAATGCTGGTGCAAGGGGCCTGACGCCCACTGCAAGCCACTGGCCAGCCAGGGTGAGCCACTGGGTAGCAACTAGACCTGGGGGGAAGGCCTGAGGTCAGGAGGAGAAGCGGGTGGGAGATTGGGTGGTGAGATTGAATGGTGGGTCGCTGTCCGCACATCTCCAGACTTGGGGCTAGGGAGACAGCGCTCAACTAGCTCCCTTCTCCCTTCTCCAGCCTGCCATACCAACCCGTGCCTCAACGGGGGCCGCTGCTGGGAGGCCGAGGGACACACCCTGTGCCGTTGCCCCGAGGGGTACGCGGGGCCCCTCTGCGACGTGGGTGAGTCAGGGTCTGCTGGCAGCGGAAGCCCCGCCCCCGCATGGGAAGGGCTTGACCTGGGGACCCCAGGGAAGGCTGCCTGGAGCTCCTTCTTTCGCCAGACACGAGGGCGCACTGCTATCACGGCCGCGGCCTCAGCTACCGCGGCGCGGCCCGGACCACCCTCTCGGGCGCGGCCTGCCAGCCGTGGACTTCGGAGGCCACCTACCTGAACGTGTCTGCTCACCAAGAGCTGCAATGGGGGCTGGGCCGCCACGCCTTCTGCCGGTGTGCTCTTGGGACATCTTTAATAACCTCCAGGAGTAGGGGCGGGGGTCCTGGGGCTCCCTGCCTTCTAACCATTCCCCACTCCCCCTTTTTATGGCTGCAGGAACCCAGAAAATGACACCCGTCCGTGGTGCTTCACGTTCAAAGGCGACCAACTGAGTTGGGAGTACTGCCACTTGGCACAGTGCCCGGTCGCAGCCAAGACCTCGCCCCTGCTTCCCGTCCCCACCCGGGGGCTTCTGGAGCCTTCAGCCGCGGAGGGGCCTCAGCCCAGCAACCCAGGTAAGTGGGGCGGGGTGGGACGGGCAGTTCAAGCCCGAGGGGATTCAGCTGGTGGTGGGTCTTCAGGTCCTCAGTCCAGGGTCCCCCGACAGCCGTGCTCGCAACACCCGAGCAGCAGGATCCTCTGACTGCGGCGGGTCCCGTGGGCTGCGGGCAACGGCTCCGAAAGCGGCTGTCCTCTCTGAAACGCATCGTCGGGGGACTGGTGGCGATGCCAGGCGCGCACCCCTACATCGCCGCGCTGTACTGGGACCAGAATTTCTGCGCTGGCAGCCTCATCGCCTCCTGCTGGGTGCTGACGGCCGCTCACTGCCTGCAGAACCGGCGAGTAGCGCTAGCCTAGTGCCTCGATCCGGCGGCTCCAGGCGGCGCCTGGCCCGGGCCCTGGTGCTTCCCCAATTCCCCGGGAGGCTCCCCAGTAGAGGGCTCCGGTAGGACGCCCATAGCGGGCGTTGCGAGCGCGGTCTCTCCTCCCCTCCCCTCCGCCTCGCCCGCAGGCCGGCCCCGCAGGAGCTGACCGTGGTGTTGGGCCAGGATCGCCATAACCAGAGCTGCGAGCAGTGCCAGACGCTGGGCGTGCGCGCCTACCGCCTGCACGAGGCTTTCTCTCCCACCAGCTATCAGCACGACGTGGGTGCGTGGGGCGTCCCCGAGGGGCTAAGGGCGAGGTGTCCCGGTCTCACGCTCCTCCCTCCACCCCGGTTTCAGCCCTGCTGCGCTTGCAAGAGCGCGAGGACGGCAGCTGCGCGCGCCTGTCGCCCTATGTCCAGCCCGTGTGCCTGCCCAGCGGCGCTGCTGCGGGACCCGCCGAGACTGAGGCTTCGAATTGCGAGGTGGCCGGCTGGGGCTACCAATTCGAGGGTATGCACAGCGGCTGGTTGGGGGAGGGGGACGAGCGGGAGACTGGCCCTCCGTGAATCCAAGAAACTGCCAACTCTGGTATCATCAAGGGTGCCAATCTTGGCAGGTGGCTCTGGCGCACTGGTTTATGAGACCCTGTAAAGCTCTCAGGGAGCCCTAGTGCGTGCCACGTGGTTACCCGCAGTCGCCCCGCGGGAGGAAGATGCGGCTTTCTACTTCCGTGAACAGTTGCAGTCTCTAGAACTCACAGGGGCAGTTCTGCTCTCCTGCAGGCTCATTAGGAGTCGGCCGTGCCTCGCCTCGATGACAGGGAGTGTGGTTTGGGGTAGAGCTCTGATCTCTGAAATCCGCTGCCCTTAGGGAGGGGGGGTTCACGACGGAGGCCTCAAAGTCTCCTGGGGGTGCCGGAAGTGGAGGGCTGGCTCTCTGTTCCGTCTGGCGCACGCACGGGCAGCAAGGACCGATTTCATCTCGGGCCCAGCGCTCGGCCCTCTAGCCGTCCTCGGTTTAGTGGACGGGTTTGGGAGTAAGGCTCTAAGACGCTGGAGGGTACAGTGATAAAGCGCCTCTCATTCAAATCCGGGTTCTTCTGCCCAGTCCATTCAAATCCGGACTCCTCTCTGGGCCTGATTCCTTGTCTATGAAACGGAGTTGACTGGGGGTGGGGTTGGGTGGGGAGACGTTAAGTGGTTTGAAAGTGCCTGGCGCGGCCCGGGCGGGGCGGGGACCCGGGGGGGTCACCGCCTGGACAGTGACCACCGCAGGCAGGCTGTGAGGTAGGAGCTCTCCACCTGCAGAGTCTCAAGAATATTCCAGCTTCCTGCAGGAGGCGCGCGTGCCGCTCCTCCCCCGAGAGCGCTGCTCCGCCTCCGACGTGCATGGAGCCGCCTTCCTGCCGGGGATGCTGTGCGCTGGCTTCCTCCAGGGCGGCACCGACGCTTGCCAGGTGAGGCCTTGAGCCTGGTGGTCCCCTCCTCCCACCGCGCTAGGCGCTGCCCCAGGCGAAAGTGGCTGAACCCTGTGCCCCCGACCCAGGGTGATTCCGGGGGCCCGCTGGTGTGTGAGGATGAAGCCTTGGAGAAGCGAGTTGTCCTGCGGGGTGTGGTCAGCTGGGGCTCTGGCTGTGGCAACCGCTACAAGCCTGGAGTCTACACGGATGTGGCCAATTACGTGGCCTGGATCCAGGAGCACACTGCTTCCTGACCGCGCTGGGCACTTCTTTTTTCCTGTGCGTGGTGGGCAGATGGCGGCGGCAGGACATCGAAGACTGCGTTCTAGTCCCCTGAGCCGCCAGCCTGGACCGGGTGTGGCAAATGCACTCAATAAAGTGCTTGGCAAATGCTTAGAGGAAGCCTTTTCCGTGGTACCACTTGGAAATGCCAAGGCAGAAAACCTGTGCACAGCTTCCTGGCCCTTCAGGGAGCAGGCCTGTGTGGACTCCTCGTCCAAGCTTTGAGATTCATGCCCAGCCACCAATTTTTCGAGTCATTCTGTGTGCGAACCACCCCCCCACCCCCGCTCGTATTAGCCCTCATAAGGAAGTTACTTTTTAACTGTATAGAAGCAGTTGTTGTGCCCACAACCTTGGCTGTACTTCGAATTCACCAGTGGAGAGTGTTTAGCCACAAGATCCACCCAATTCAATCAGTGGCTTTAATGACGGAGTGGGGGTGGTGGTGCCACACTTACAAAACTCCCCAGAGATTCCATATGGTGTGCAGGGTGACAACCATTGTTAGAATGTTAACAGTGGACCCCACGGGAATATTACTGTCCCCAACCCCACATTCACTCACTGTCATTGAGCCGAGTAGGGCAGGGTGGAACTGTCCCTGTAAGGTTTCTGAGATTGTAACTCTTTAGGGAAAGTAGAAAGCCTGCTCTTTGTGAAGGCAAGAACGGTTTTAGGGCCAGACCAGTGGCAGCTAATTTGGGGACTTGTTAAAAAAGCACCTTCTTAGACCACACCTCATCAGCTGAATCAGGCACGCCAGGCCTCAGCCTTCGCGGGGCTTCGAATGCTTGGTGAGTTGGAGAGCCACAGTCTAGGGATTCAGAGATATTCATTGGTGAGAGCTCCTGCCCTTGGTCTCCGTCTCCCATCCACACTTCCCGTAGAATGTCACCAGGCGCCAGGTGCCAAAGCCTTCCCCCAAACCACAGGCCTGCTACAGGCCATACGACCAGCCTTGGCGTCACAGCCTCCCCCAAACGTCACAGCGCCTTGCCGTTCCAGGCGCCGGCGTAGCGGCATTTCCTAGGCGGAGGGGAGGGCCTGTGCCAAGATGGGCGACTGGAAGAGCTTCATCAGTGCGGTGCTGCGGGACCAGCGCATCGACGACGTGGCCATCGTCGGCCACGTGGACAATTGCTGCGTGTGGGCATCGCGGCCAGGGGGCCTGCTGGCCGCCATCTCCCCGCAGGAAGTAGGCGTGCTCACGGGCTTCGACCGGCGGACCTTTCTGCAGAGCGGCCTGAGCTTGGCCGGCCGCCGCTGCTGCGTCATCCGCGACCACCTGTTGGCCGAGGGCGACAACGTGCTGGACGCGCGTACCAAGGGCCTGGACGCGCGCGCCATCTGCGTGGGGCACACGCCACGCTTGCTGCTCGTGTTCATGGGCCGGCGGGGCGTGCACGGGGGCTTCCTCAACAAGACAGCGCATCGGCTGATCCGAGGGCTGCGCGCCGAGGGCACCTAGCCTTACCGCGGGCCCAATAAACGCACCCAGGGGGCACTGGGCTTGCCTCCGGGGCACGTCTTGAGTTGCAATGTTAAATTGGTTTGGGGCTGGGCGCGGGAGGTTGCCTGGTTAAGCTGCGAGGATGAGTTCCCATGCTGCCCCGCCCCCTACCCCACCCTTTCTACTCTGCGTGCCTTGCAGAAGTCCCTGGCCTGGCAGCTCAGGACCCTCACCGGGCACCAGGTGAGGAAGAGGCTAAGGGTGTGGGTGTCTTCTCATACCCTGGGGCCTACGCCGGCTGCCTTTCCCCACAATTCAGACACAAATTCTGTGTGTGACAAAGTGTAAGCAGAAAGTCCCCTGTGCCCCCATTCACATAGTATACTAGGCCTGTGACGTTTGACTTCCGCCTGGAGGCCAGTGTACTTCCCACGCCCTCCACTGGGTGTCCCGGATGTGAAGGAATGACAGGGTGGGGCTGGTAGCTCAGAGAGCAGGCCTGAGCTCCCAGGGCCC
>NW_022111372.1:49934608-49942288 GCF_000313985.2 Echinops telfairi
CATCCTGTCACCTTTCTCCCCACAGGAGTCCCAGACCAGCAGCAGGAGCTTTGGAACACCCCCAGCCTTGGCCCACCCCTTCCAGATCTCAGCTCTGGGCCAATGGAGAGGGAACCTCACTGCTTGGCACAGTGGAGACGAGGCCAAGTATATTGCTCCAAGATGGATAAAAGGGTCCCTGCTGTCTGCCCCTGGCCCTAGGACCCAGGATGTGACTTGTTTTGCCCATTATGCTCCTCATCCCCCTTACTCCAGGCCTCCTGACATGCCCCTACCTGTCACTCATTTTCTAGAGAACTCATCTTATCCCAGCCAGGAGCAGGGATGAGGGGAAGGGGAGTGAGTTCAGAGGGCAAGGAGAGACCAGAGGAGGTCCAGCCTGGGGGAGAGGGGCTGGAGCGAAGGTGAGCAGAAGTGCTCACACCTGCCTTGGGGCAGCCCAGACCCCAGGGGCTCCCAGGGCATTGGGCTGTGGACTGGCTTTCTTCCTTCCTTCTGGGCTCACTCCTGCAAGACTAAGACCGCACAGCCAAGGCGGGACTGGCTGTGAATGCAGGTGTCTTGGAAAGGCTGGACCCGCAACCAGGTGGTGCCCTCCCTGGTAGGTAGATTGCAGAGAGACTCCCAGATGCACAAGGAGAGTTTAATTTGTTCAGGCGGTGTTCAAGCAGGGAGTGGTGGCGGGGTGGGTGGGTGTCAGAACCCTGGGTGAGGGCGAGAAGCCATGATGTCATGGAGGCAGGAAGGCCCAGGGAGGGGTGAGAATTCAGTTCATGACTCAGGCACCCACACAAGCGCTCAAGCAAACCGGCCCACAGTCACGGACTCCAGTCAGCCCTGAGTGGTCACACAGGCTTCCATCTACCTGTACAAGGGACTCAAAGGCATTCATTCCCAGGTGGCCTGCACCATGCGCCCAGCCTCCCGACGTGTAGCTGTGCACAGGGACACGTGTGTGCACACAAATGGAAGCACCCAAGCAATGGCACACAGACGCACCCCGAGGATGCCCACATGCACGGGCACAGCCACACACCCAGATCTCTGTGGACCTAAGCCAAACACACAGCCAGTCCGGCACAGATGTGCACACACAGGCTTTCTGCTGGTCCATCCGCGCCCTGTGCACCAATTCCCCTAGAGGCGGGTGGCGGTATTGCGAGTAGGCAGTGCCAGGCTAGGGGAGGGCGTGGCAGGGGGCAAATCCTCCAGGAAGACTCTGGCGGGCATCTGGGGCGAGCGGGGCTCAGGCCTGGCATAGCAGAGGGTGGCACGAGTGATGAGGCGGTCCAGAGGCTTTAGGGAATGCATCCAGTGTGGCAGAAAGTCCCAGGTCTGCAGCCACTTGGGCAGGCGCCCGGGGCTGTGGTTCTGCAGGAAGTTGACAAGGACCACGAAGGCCAGCAGGGCCCCAAAGGGCGTGCCCACACCCACCATGGCCTGCCAGCCCGCCATGGAAATTCCGAACACCAGCGAGGGCAGCAGCAGGAAGCACACCAGGAGATAGAGCACAGCAAACCAGCGGTACTTGGCCGTGCGTTCGCCCAGTGCCTTGGCCATGCGGATGGGCAGGCGTGTGCAGGGCACTGGGTACCACAGCAGGATGCCCGAGATGTTGAAGAAGAAGTGGCAGAGAGCAATCTGCAGGAAAATGAGTGGAGGACCACCAACGTGGGCGGCGGCCCCAGTGCCCGCTCGAGGCAGGCCAGGGGTGGTGGCTGGGTGACAGACAGCCTGCTGCCTGGTCTGAGCAGTGCCGTGGGGAGTCCCCACTGAGGGCTGAGGGTTGGCCTGCACCCAGATTCCCCCATAGTGGCCGTGGCAGCTATTCAAATGCCGACATTCTTCTGGACCCATTGGTAAATAACCACAGCCCTGAGCGCTCCACAGTCAGTCCCCCCACGGAGCAGATTTTGCCAAGATGAGGCAAATAAAAGGTTAATATTGATGTTTGGCTCACCTGCTGTGGTCCTTGCTTGGTCAGCGTCCTGGCCCCAGGCCCCTGGCTTGTCAGTTACATTTTGCCTCCTAGAGCCCCTCCCATTGGAGGGCTCCCCCACCCCCAAATTTTATCTAATCCCTACTCTGCTGCTCCTTGGTCTCCCGGACTAGGCCAGGCCCCTCCGATCTGATGATCCCATGAAGGGCTCCCTGTGTGGTGCAAAGAAGTAATGTGCTAACCTGCAAGCTGAAAGATGGGAGGTTTGATCCACCCACAGGTGCCTCACAAGAAAGGCCTGGTGATCGACTTTTGAAACATCAACCATTAAAAGCCCCGTAGACAGCACTGTTCTACTCTGGCGTGCATGCAGTCTCCAAAATCCGAAGCAAGCAGGTGGCTGGCAAGCCCGTTCGGATTCATAGCGATCCAACAGGACTGGGTAGAACTGCCCCTGTGGATTTCTGAGACTGCCACTCTTCCTCCCTCAGAGCGACTGGCGGTTTCAAACTGATGACACCACACCACCACACCACCAGGCAACTAAATGTGGTGCTTTTTGACGCTGACGTGTGGGGTCGCACGGTGTCTACTTTGCCCAGTGAGCGTGGTATAGTGGGGGGCACTATGGAAAAGTATTTGTGACATGTTGTAACCCCCTTGGCCCCAGGCTTGCCCTTGCCCCTGTGCCCCCCACCCGGCACGAACCTGGACGGAGCTGGGCAGCTTCTCCTTGGGGCTGGCGAGAGCAGCCAGGATGGCGGTGGTAGTGGTGCCGATGTTGGAGCCCAGGGTGAGGGGATAGGCCCGCTCAATGCTGATCACACCCAGGCCTAGAAGGTGGGTGGAATGGCAGGAGGAGAGGATACACTACCCTTCCCAAGGCCTTTATTCAGCGCCTGCTCTCCCCCCTGTCCCCCCCCAGCATGGGCACTCACCGATGAGCGGGGTGATCGCCGAGGTGAACACGGAACTGCTCTGGACTACGAAGGTCATGCCTGCGCCCACCACGATGGCGAGGTAGCCCGTGACCCAGGAGAAGGGGTCGGGGAAGTCTGCGAGGAAAGGTCACCCCAGCCTGGTCAGTGGGGGTCACTGGCAAGGGGCTGGGAGGCTTCCTGGGAGCTTCAATGCCAGAGCCTCGGCTACAGGCCTCTCTGCCTCAGTCCCACGCTGCCATGGCTTTGTTCAGGTCACCCCTCTGCTGGGAGGGCCTACCGGCTCAGGAGAGGTAGGGTCCTCAGGGGGAGGAAGCTGTCCTGCCCCCTGCTCAGCTCTGTGCTCCCCTAACCCCGGGAAGCTCTTTGTCCAGCATTTGCCTGGCAGAGCCTTCTGGTGCCAGAGTGATCGGAGCAAGACATAGTGTCACGTTCCTGCCCCAGGTGCTCCACGTGCCCCCTGCCCCTTGCATAAAGCCCAGGCTCCGGGCAGAGCCTGCCAGTCCCAACCCTGGCCCACTCCCTGTGGCCTGGGTGAGCCACCCTGCACCCCCCTATTTACCAGTCACCACCACCACCACCACCACCCCCCGTCAAGTGGTTTCCTGCCTCTGAGCCTTTGCATGTGCTCTTCCTGCTAGCCCGAATGCTCTTCCTGCACACACCCCCACCATTTCTCATCTTAGGCTCTGCTGCAACACCACCCTTTGGGAGAAGCCTCTGCTGACCCAGGGCAGCTGCCTCCTCCACTCACTGTGCTGCCATGGGGGGCTCCCGCCAGTCCCCACCCCCAGGCAGCTGGCTCATTTCTCCAATGTATCCATCTGGGTCACTTCTCTTTGCTTGCCCCAAACCCCCACCTGAGCTGTGAGCCCCGAGGGCAGGATCCATCTGGATTTGGCTGACCTCTGACCCGGCCACCCCATCCTGCTCAGAGCACAGCAGTCACCAGTAAGTCCACTCGGACTCACGGTGACCCCACGTGGGTCCCAGCAGAATGGTGACCCACAGAGGCTTCCATGGCTGGTTCTTCAGAGGCACATTGCCAGCCCTTTCTTCCAAGCCACCTCTGGGCAGACTCAGCCTCAGGCTTCCACACAGCAGCAGAGTTTGCCAGCTGCTTCTACCACCTAGGCTCCTGTGTGGCACACATTGCTGGGAGCTGAATGCATTGCCGCGGATGAAATAAACCCTCTCTGAGACTCTCAGAGCGAGAGCCCTCAGCGAGGATGCACCACAGGTCCCCCAGCCATCCTCATCACACGGGCCTCAGAAATCACCTGCTCCCCCTTCCTTTCTCTGATGGGGAAACAGAGGCTCAGAGAAGGCCGGGCTCAGTGCAGATGGCCCAGCAAGGCAGTGAGCAGACCCAGGGAGACCTGGAAGGCTCTTCTGACGTGCCCTGTGCTCACCGGTGTTGATGACCTTCTGAACGACCTTGGCCACATGGCCCTTGAGCAGGCTGTTGAGTGTCTTGACCAGGAGGATGAGGCAGGTGCACAGGACCACCAGGGAGCTGGCCAGCAGAATGAGCCCCACGACCAGGTCGGGCAGCTTCGTGTCCACAAAGAGGTGTTTGCCTGTGGAACAGGGGTATGGGGTGTGTGTGTGCCAAACTGCCGAGCACTGGTCCCGATGCTAGCTTCCAACCCCCATCTTTGCCAGTTCTAAGACCCCCACCTCCAGCCTCCAGCCCAGGAGCCTGAAGGTGGACAGGGAGTGGCCGGCCCTGGACCCAGCCTCCCCACAATGGCAGGCACTCACATTTCTCCAAGGTGGCATTTCCAAGGGGCCAGCTTGCGTTGGCCTCTGCCCTGGGCATGGAGGTGTGAGCCTAGATTAAGAGGAGGTGACTTTAGAGAATGTGAGAAAGGCAGGCTGCGCTTAGGACTAAGATCGGGGTGGGGTGACCAAGATGGGCCGCTGGACCCTGTGACTGCAGATGAGCCCTGAAAGAGCTCAGACTGTGGATGAAGATGCCCACCACATGGGGACCTGGCCCTCGGAGTCCACCTCCTGGGCCGGCCGAGGACTCCCGATCACCAAATCCATCGTGTCCTTGTTGCCCCACCTTTTATCTCCAAACCCTTTCTCAGCCCCGTGAGGCTCCTGCTTCCCTGCCGGCACCTCGTCCCCCTGCAGCGTGGCCCAGGCTCTGCTCTGCCTGCCTGAGCTCACTGTCGCACTCACGCCTACCTCTCCCCGCCTGCCTCATCTACTGTCAGAAGGGAGGGGGCTCCCCAAGGAGGCCTCCCCAATTCAAAAGGCCACCGAGCCAGGCAGGTAACAGGTTGGAGTGGGGGGGTGGGGGAGGGCCTGTATTCTGGGCCAGCGGCCACTCAGTGCCAGGCCACCATCACGGTCCAGGGGCACAGCCAGCACACCACATGGTCCGAGTCACAGGGTGTAGATGTGCCCGAGGTCAGTGCTCCCCGTTTGCAAATGTTGGCAACCACTTGGAGACGCCACAGTTCTCTGAAGGCCAAACAGAAGCCGCTTGGTGCGGCCGGGTGGCAGTCATCTGCAGCCTCAGTGGGTGAAGCTGTTCTTTAAATGCCTTCCCCCAGGAGGCCAGCGGCCTGCCAGCCGCGGGAGGGACTTGGCTCTCTGGTGGCCGCTGCAGCTTTGCTGTCTCACAAAGGCAGGGCTGAGCAGAGAGCACTTACCACCCCGAGGCCCACATGCCCAGCAAGAGCTGCCCAGGGCCCCCCAGAGGAACATGAGGGCTACTGCTCCACTCCAGCATTCACCACCTGCAAATGGTTAATGTGCTCAACTGTTCATTGACAGGTTGAGGGTTCTAGTCTGCTCAGCGGGACCTCGGGAGAAAGGCCTGGTGATCTACTTTGGGAAAGCCAGCCACTGAAAGTCCTGGGGAGCAGCGTTCTACACCCACAGAGCCACCGGGAGGTGGGAGTATCTCAGCACTGTGAGGTGGGCTCTGGTATCCAGGACACTGGTACTAGAGGGTGCATATAATCTGGGGGCGCTTGGCTGCTAACTAAGATGTTGGTGGTTTGAGTTCACACACCCATGCTGTAGGAGAAAGGCCTGGGGACTGAAGACTGCAGGCATTAAAACTCTACAGCCTGTTCTATTCGGCCACACAAGGAGCCAACTCCTAGGTGACAGGCTTGGGGCTGGTATGGGGTCTGGCCCCCTTCCTGTGAGCTCCACATCCCAGGCCCCTGGGGCCATCTGGTACTGATAGTGGGGCTTTTACTGGCTGTCGGCACATGGCTGTGTTTGGCTGCGTTAGGTTTTGTTTCAAATGGTGTCATTCTCAAAGACTGGGAGGTGGAGCTGGGCTAATGCTCGACTGGCTCACATGCCCAGGCCTCGGGGCACTGTCACACCCTGCCAGAATTCACATAGAGAAATCAAGGAAAAAGCTCTGATGGGTTAGACTGGACAACCAGGCCAGCAGGGGGAGTGGAGCTACTTCCTCCCCGCTGGCCACCCCAAGTCCACGGCAGGGAGGGCATCAGGGGTCTATGGCCAGGCAGAGCGGCGTTCATGTCCACTTCTTGTCCCAACTGTCTAGGGCAAGTCATGCTAACCCTCAGCCCACTTTCTCTACTCAGGTGGGCGTGATCACAGCGAGGGTGTCAAGGTTACAGGAGAAACTGGGGGGTGGGGGCACCCGGTCTCTAGAGTGGATGAGATCCTCCCTTCCAGGATCAGATGGTGGAAGGGGGTGTGTGATTGACTTCAGAGATGAGTGTCTGACCCAACCTGTACTGGCTCTGGGGTGTTCAGGAGAAGGGAACTCCCAGACTGTGGGAGTCTGGGGAGACTGCAGGAGGAGGACAGAGCTGGTAGGGGCAGGGGCAGGTAGGGCAAGGTGAGGGCTCAGACCTCTGAGGTTTAGAAGTGGGACCTTTCTGCCTGGGACATGTGACCCCGATGAGCCTATAGGGAGAGTCTTCAAACCATAGCCCGGCTCCCTGCCATTGAGCACGATTCCAACTTAGTGCACGATTCCGACTCTTAGTGCCCCCGTGGCTCATAGTGGCCCTGTGGGTTTCCGAGACTGTAACCCTCTATGGGAGCAGAAAGCCTCCTCTTTCTCCTGAGGAACAGCTGGTGCTTTCGAACTGCTCAGCTACGGTTAGCAGCCCAGTGCATAACCTCCCACCACTGCCACCACCCCCAGGGATCCAGGGAGAGTCTCCTAGGACAAGGTAGAACTGCCCCTGTGGGTTTCAAAGACTGGAACTCTTTACAGAAGTACAAGGCCCCAGGAGCAGCTGGTGGTTTTGAACTGATGACCTTCCAGTTCGCCGCCCAATGAGTAACCATTATGCCATCAGACCCTCTCAGAGAGAGTCTAGAGCAGCAGTTCTCAACCTGTGGATCACGACCCCTTAGGGGTCAAATGACCTTTTCACAGGGGTTGCCTGATTCAGAACAGTAGCAAAATTACAGTTATGAAGTAGCAATGAAAATAATTATATGAAAAATAAAAAGAAAAGTATTTTATGGTTGGAGAGTCACCACAACATGCGGCACTGTATTAAAGGGTCCTGGCATTAGGAAAGTTGAGAACCACTAGTCTAGAGACTCTTATTAAAGTCCAGAAAGGAGTGTCGAGACAACCGGAGGGGCAGGCTTCAGGGAGAGGGGCTGAAGGGAAGGACCAGGCAGATCCTGGGCTTCCTTGTAAAGTGGAGGAAAAGGATGGAAGCCCCAGCCTAGATAAAGGAGCATGAAAAGTTAGAGTCTAGGGGAACACCCCGGTGGTGTGTGTGTAGGGTGTGTGGCACAGAGGTAGGGGCAGGGGCAGGTAGGGCAAGGTGAGGG
>NW_022111372.1:49942388-49945739 GCF_000313985.2 Echinops telfairi
AAGGGAACAGAATGAGCCTCATACAGCCGTAGGCTCAAATCCCACTTGGGCCACTGCCCAGCTGTGTGACTTTGGATGAGACACTTAATGCCCTGAATTTCCTCCGCTGCGGCATGGGGTGCACAACGCTGCAGAAGATAGTTGCCAAGCATCTTGGGAAGACAGCGGGGATCCAAGGGCCTGCAGGACACCCCAAATAAAGGAGGCGCCTCTAGGAACTGAAGAGGGTGATTAAATTTGAGGAAGACAGCCGGCTTTGAGAATCCCAGCCCTGGGGAGAAATGCAGAGGATGTGGGCCTGTAATGCAGCGATTTTTCCTCCTGAAGAAGGGAAACTCCAGGTCTTTGTTCTCCGAGAAGCAGAGGGAGAAGTCCGTGCCGGCACCGCCCTCTGGTGGCCCAAAGGGGAAACGGGCCTCAGACCGCACCCACCATCCATCCCTGCAAGTCTGGGGTGGCTGAAAGCGGGAGGCAAGGAAGTTAGGGGGAAGGAAATACAGACAGACAAAGGAGAAGCTTCAAGGCTGGGAAGTCCCCCCTCCAGTGCCTGCTCCAGAGGCACATGCCCACAGGGCACTGCCAGAGAGAAGATGAGTGCGGGCAGCTCTGACCCCCCACCCCGGCCAGCCCCTCTCCACAGCAAGGAAACCTGACCTGGTCCCCATTAGGAGGAAGGAGCTCTGAGGAGCAGGCATGAGAGGCTGGTGCCCCGGCAAGTGGCCCCTGGGGCCGGGGTCAAGCTGAGTGGTCCGGGCAGGTGGCTTCGCGTCTGTGAGCCTGTGTTTCCTCCCTGTGGCCAGAGGCGTGAGGCCAGAGTGGGTTAGCCTGCCCTGCTGATCGCCATCTGAGTCACTGAGACCCGCTGAATGCAGCTGCAGGTGAGTGGCAGGGTCCTCAGAGAATGTGACTCAGGGCCCAGGAGCACCCTTTCAGGACGTGTGTGTGTGTGTGTGTGTGTGTGTGTCTGCAGATCAAGCATTTCACTATGAGGTGGAGAAGTCTGGCCCAGGGAGATCAGAGCCAGGAGTAACCCTGCTTTTTGATGCCTTGCTCCGACGAGTCAGAGCGCCCTCCCTGGAGCGGTGGACCCCTTCAGATGTAGGGCGAGTTCACATTGAGAGAAAAAGGCAGCTGTGGTTTCGGGGGTAAGACTCTCATCTTCTAAGTGGAGACTGGGGTTCGATTCCCCGCCAGTGCATCTCACGCGCAGCCCCCGCTGTCTGTCAGTGGAGGTTTGTGTTAGACTGTGATGCTAGAGGTTTTAGTGGGGTTTCCAGAGGGACATGGGAATAGGAAGAAAGGCCTGGTGATCCAGTGCTAAAAATCATCCAATGAAAACCCTGTGGGTCGCTGAGGTCTGACCTGGAGACCAGGTGAGAGGTGGGAGGATTTTCATTGATCCCTTGGGCCAGGGCCATCTTGCTGGTGGTTAGCTCCCTGGTGGAGCTGTGGCCTAAGGGCCGAGCTGCTAACAGAAAGGTCGATGGTTCAAGCTCCTCTAAGGGAGAAAGACGAGGCTGTCTGTTCCCGTAAAGACTCCGTCTCAGAACCCCCGAGGAGCAGTTCCACTCTGTCCTATAGGCCCCTGCGAGCGAACAGGTTCATGCCTGTTTCTGCAGTCCAGATTGTCCTGTGTCTTGCTTGAGTGGAACTGCCTGTTGAGCGCAGTGACTAAGGCACAGCTGCTCTGGACTGCAGTTTGGGTGACGGCCTCTCCTCTGAGAGCGAGCGTGCAACGCCTGCCTCCTCCTTACCCACCGGGCGGGGCGGGGCAGCCCCCGGAGCGGAGCCCCTCCCTCCAAACAAGCCTTCCCCTGGGCGTTGGGGGCCGGGAGGCAGCAGCGGGGACACTGGCCAGGGAGACTGGACTCGCACCCACCGCGGCAGGAGGCCTGGAGTCCCAGAGGCCGGCACCAAGAGCTGTGTTTTCTCCAAACAGGCATTTTCCTGGTCTCCTGGAGCCACCTTCCTGCTCTTCCCTGCTTTCCTGGGCAATCTTGTCACATCCAGCCCACATTACCTGGGCCCCCCCTCCCATGGGTGTCTCAGGGGGAAGGGAAGAGCGTTAGGCTGGGAGAGCCACGCTCTGCCCCTGGCATGGCTGGATAAGCTTCGGCAAGTTCCTGCTCGCCTTGGCCTATTTCCCTCCCTGAGAAACCAGCGCTGGAACCAGACCTGGGCTTCTCCAACTGTAGCACGGAGCCTTTGCAGGCCCAGAAATTAGCCCCTTACCAGACCCCACCCCCACCCCCGCACCGGATTCAGTAGCACAGTGGTTATACATTGGGCTGCTACCTGTATGGTCAGCAGTTCAAAACCACCAGCCACTCTGCCGGAGAAACACAGAGCTTTGTACTCCTGTAAAGAGCTAGAGTCTCAGAAACCCCCAGGGGCAGATCCACCCTGCCCTCCGGAGTGGCATGAGCGGCATCAAGTTGGCAGCTGTGGGTGAGGAGGAGCAGTATCAGGACCAGTACAAAATGCATCCAGGTAGAACCGAGCCCCACAGGAGTCCATGCGGCTACTTATTCAGAAGTAGATTACCAGGCCTTTCTTCCAATGGACCGCCAAGCTTTCTGTTAACAGCTGAATGTACTCGCCATTTGCACCAGCCTGAGGCCCCACAGTCTAGGGAAGGGCCCAGCCATTTACATCCCATCTGACAAGGGTCCTGCTGCTGCTGCTCTGGGCATGGCGGATGGCTGTTCGAGCAGGCGCCGAGGCCGGGGGAGGGTGCAATGTTAACTGCAGCACCCTATCACAATCAAAGGGTCACAGAGTCCTGCTCTCCCAGTGAAATGAACCCCCAGGTGTATCTGGAGTATTTTGAATGGACGATGGGACATCAACCATTTGCTGGGTAGGAGGCGTCTCTTCCAGGGGCTCAGGCCCAGGACTCACCTCCAAGGGGCGCGGGTGGCACCAGATCCGAATGAGGCTGTGGTTCCTCAGGGTCTCATCCCCAGTGGCGATGCTGGTAATGATGGACTGGTCCAGCTGGGACCAGAGGTGAGTGAGAGGAGTGAGGCGGGGAGACCCCCCCACCCCTACTTACCAGCCTCCCCCCATCCGTTCGCCCCACCCCCATGCCCACCTGGATGATGAGTTTGGTGAGGGGCTCCGTGATGATCTTGAGCAGGTCTGGGGCGTCCCGGCCGCCGCGAATGTTGAAGGAGGCCACCACGAGGTGAGTGATGTGGTACAGGTAGCCGGTGGCAGCCTCCAGGGGCAGCAGGACCAGCACGGACAGCCAGTTAAAGCAGTCATGCACCGTGGCCCCCGCAAAGGCCCTGGGCAGGGAGGCCATATGGCAGGGCAGGCCTGGGGCAGGAGATGCCGCCTCCCCCCCCC
>NW_022111372.1:49946641-49953523 GCF_000313985.2 Echinops telfairi
GCAGACTGTCGAGCCGCCACAGCTGCACGGCTCGGCAGTAGGCCTCTCTCCTCCTGGCTCTGTTTCTCTGCTAGAAACCTGGGTGAAACAGTGAGCGGTCACACGCAGGTGAGTCTTACCTGTCACTGTCCCAGCTCCTAGGGGTGCCCTCCTGGCCATGCTCCAGGGACAGAGTGGAAGATGCTGGCCCCCAGTCCTCAGCTCTGGGATCCCTGCCTCCCCTCTTCCCACCCCCACTCCTGCTGCCACTGATGCCCCGGCCCAGCCCTCACCAGCTCCCTGCCCAGCTCTCCCTGGGCCCTGGGGGCTGACTCACAGCTGGAGGAGACCATACTGACGATAATGGAGGTGGACGTGCTAGAACTCTGCACCAGGACGGTCACCAAGATGCCCACCACCAGCCCCGCCACCGGGTTGGACAGGATGGCGCTGTCCTTGAAGATGTCACCAGCCACCTTCCCTGGGGAGCAGGAGCCTGAGTTGGCCAAGGCCCGTCAGGGACCCAGCCCGGCCCCTCGGGCAGCCCTACCTCCAGCCAGCTGGAAGGCCGAGCTGAGCACGTCGAGGGAGCAGACGAAGAAGTAGAGGAAGCCGAGCATCAGCGGCACCTTGAGCAGGGTGCTGCCCACCTGCTGCAACTTCTGGACCAACCCAGGCTCTGCAGATGGGCGGCCATGAGCACCCAGGGTGCAGGGTGCTGGGTGGGGTGTGCCGGAGCCCCTGCCACCCCTCCAGCCCACCTGGCTTCTGCTCCTCCTCCAGGGCCAGCTTGGCAGGCAGCGGATCGTGGAACTCCAGAACCTCCCCGTAGGGACCGCCGTGCTCAGCAAGGGCCACGGGGCCCAGAGTGGGGAAGGCATAGGCTGAGGTCCCTGGAATCCTGTGCAGGACTGGGGAGGGAGGCCAGCAGGCAGGCAGAGGGACATAGGCATCATTGGGGATGTGGGCGGTGGGGGCCAGCCAGGCCACGGAGCAGGGCGTGGGCAACACTCACCCTGTGGGCTGGGCACATAAGCAAAGGCCGCCCCACGCATCATGTGTCCCCCCCGGATGGGGAGTGGGGAGACCGCTGGGCTCCCCAGTCTCTCTCCGTAGGACATCATCCTGGGCACACGCTGTGGGGCCTGCATGCACAACACTGAGTGCAGTTATGTGGCCTGGACACTGACACACTCACCGTCACAGACCCACAAATACACTCACTCACACACAGAGACACACTCACAGTCACACACTGCCCCCACATGCTCACACACGCAGAAACTCACAGTCACACACACACACACACACACACACACACACACACACACTCCTACAGACCCACAAATATACACACTGACCAAGACTCACAAATACACTCACTCACACACTGACACACTCATAGTCACACACCACTTCCACATGCTCACACACACAGAAACTCACAGATACACCCACTCACACACACTCACACTGTCTCTACTCACACACACACACACAGTCACAAACACCCTCACAATCACTGCCCCCCCCCACCGACACACACACACACACAGTCACAAACACCCTCACAATCACTGCCCCCCCAACCGAGACACACACACACACACACACACACTGGAAACCATGCTCCTATGTACACACGGGATTCACATGCACAAACCCAAACCCTCCCGATCTGGGCATTCGCTTATTCCCTCTGTCCAGGCACTGAGCTCAAGGTGGGGTGCACCGACTAACGACTAACCGACTAGCCCCCCAGCTGGCTCAAATCAACCTCAACTCCTGCAGCCACTGGTGCCTCAGAGCAGACCTGCGCTACGAGGGTTTGCCAGAGCTGGGCTTTTGGAAGGGGATCACCAGGCCTTTTCCCTGAGTGCCTCTGAGTGAACGGAAACCACCAATCTTCCAGGTAGCCGCCGGGTCTGTTCCCCGTCTGCACTGCCAGATGCGGGAGCAGTGAGGTCCATGTTGGACAGAAGCCCAAGGGGGAGGCTGATCTAAGCTAAACACATGTGGGTGGGCTATGGCAATGGGGCCAGTTGTAACGAGAGGTACAGGCTACCCTGGGTGCCCCTGGTGGCTGGGGTGACAGCTCTTGGGAGAAGAGGGTCTTCCTGAGAGACAGTTGAGAGTTGGGGGGTTGTGTGGAGGCCCTGTGGGGGGAGGAGCAGGCCACGAAGAAGCGGAGCACCTGCCGCATGCTGGAGAGCAAGGAAACAGGGGGACTGGAGGAGGCTGTGATGTGGGCCAGGGTGGGGCCAGGAGGCACTGGGAGAGCTGGGGGAGAAGCTAGGGGGAGAGCCATGGGCAGGGTCACAGTTCCTAACTGCTCCTCAGCCCTGCCGATAAACCAGCACTGTCGGAAGACCCTTCTTGTGTGGAAGACACTCAGACCAGGAGGGCCGCCCCCATCCCCAGGGCTGGCTCGAACCTGGAACTGTCCCTGAGTCCTTAGGGGTGGGGCACCCCTAGTCTGGCTCCACATCCCTCACATAGTCCCAGGGTCCCTGGCTGTTGGGATTCAGGGACACGGCTGGGTTGCTGGGCGCCAGGACCAGCAGAGGTCCTGTGCACTGTGAGGGGGTGGGCCAGGCTGGGCTGGGGCTGTGGTGCAACAGGGGCAGGATGGGGGCACCCAGGTTGGGGGAGGGAATGGAGGCCTTCTGACTGTTTCCTGCTAAGAACAGGGGCTGGGGGTGGGACACAGAGGCCCTGGGCTCACCTTTCGGTCTGCGTTCCAGCTCCAGCTCAGCTGCTCAGGAAAGCTCGGGGGCTGTGGAGGGGCTGGGGCCGCCTCCTTATACCCTCAGGTCAAGGGCAAAGTCCCTAGAACCCTAGCTGCCCTCCCTCTGTTCCCCGATTAACCTCCCCCCCCCACACCCCAGATGCCTCCAGTTAATTGCTAATCAGCTCTGCAGGGAGAGTCTGTGGTCAGGCCTCCCTCTCCCACATGGACACGCAGCCTGAGCCACCACCCAACGAGGGGACAAACATAACCCCTCCCCACCCACCCCCAGCAGAGACCCTGCCCACAGATGACAGATACACAGGCCACCTGCTCCCAGGATCCTCAAAGAGGTCCCCTTGGTCCTGGCCTGAGAGGAGTCCCCCAGGAGTGACTCACACAGCCAGGGGTCTTCTCACAGGGACACCCTATGTCTTGTCTGTCTGTCCATCTGGGGAGGGCGCTGAGGCAAGGGCGTGTCATGGAGGATGACCAGAGGAGATAGATGCAGAGAGACAGCGGCCTGTGGACTCGTGGAGGGTCTCGAATGCCTGGCCTTGTGGCAGAGTGTGAGCCCCTGAATTCCCCGGGGCAGGGGTGTGCGGATCTTCCTTTGAGAACAGTCCCTCTGGAGTGGGGTGGGGGATGCGTCAGGCAGCGACAAAAGGATGATGGGATTGCCTAGGGGAGAGGAGCTGAGGTCTGAAGGAACCCGTGGAAGGAGAGATGGGAGTGAGTGGAGGATGCAGCAGAGGAAGTACGGGCGGCAGAACTGAGCTGTGACAGGATGGGGGTGGGGGGGGGGCACAGGACCATCAGCCACTAAGGACACAGGTGTGTGCAGTCTCTGATCATCAGAGGTGAGTCCTGGGAAGCTCCTTCTCCTCTTCTGGGCCTGTGAGGCTGGAGTCGGAGTCACAGAGGTGAGAACGGAGCTTTGGGGAGGAAGTACGAATGTGATCAGATTCAACAATGGTGGGTCCCTTTGAGACAGCGGTTCGCAACCTTCCTAATGCCACAGTTCCTCATGGGGTGGTGACCCCCCCAACCATCAAATTATTTTCGTTGCTACTTCATCACTGTCGTTTTGCTACTGTTATGAATCGGACGATCCCTGTGAAAGGGTCGTTCGACTCCCAACCGGGTGGAGACCCACAGGTTGAGAACCACTGCTTTAAGACCTAGTTGGGCCAACTGCCTGCACGACTTGCCTAACATTGTCAGCACATCCATCTAGCCTTCATCTGCCCACCGTTAGCCAGCCAGCCAGCCTCTGATCTGTCTTTATGCAGCCATTCTTTTATCCACTGGTCTAGCTTTCCATTCACCTAACATGCAAGCTGACCAACCATATGTATGTCCATCCATTTGTCCATTTGTCTATAGAGCCACCACCCACCCACCCATCTCTCCATCCACCCAGGCAGCAGCCAGTGAGCGCAGGCACGCTGAGCCAAGCTGGGCAAAGCCAGTTCCTCTCCTAGTCCTGAGACAACCAGACCGGACTCTGAACCAAAACCCCTCACCTCTGGAGGTCATCAAGGCTTAGAACCAAGTCCCCCAGCATGTTTGTTCTCTCCGGTCACTAAGTCTCCAGATGGCCCAGCTGAGGCCCGGGCCATTCTCAGCATGGCCAGTCTCAGTCCTGCTTCACGTGACCATTCCTCCCAGCTCACCAGCTGCCCCCGAGCTGCCACCCTGCTAGCAGCACACCTATGTATTTTAGAGTGACCCCAACCCCCACCTTTCCCATCAAGGAAGATGGGCATTCCCACGCTAACCCCGGTTGGCTTCCCAGCCAGGGCACTTCGTGTGCAACCACCAGCCTCCTTTTCAACGGCTTGCATCTCGTTAGGTTTTGCTAACCAGGTTTCAGTGGACCTTCCAGACCACGTAGCATAGGAAGAAAGCCCGGGCAAGCTACGTCCCAAACTCAGCCAAGGAAAACCCTCTGGCTCACAACCATCCTGTCCACCCTGATGACGAGGCTGGCACTGCCTGACAGCGCTTTGTCCCTCTGCGCAGGGAGCTGCTGGGACTCAGGGGCCAATGACGCACGCTGACAACAACCAGTCAGGACCCCGACACTCAGCCTCGCGGTGGAGTTTGGCTCCCCCACCCCGCCCCAAGCCATCCACCGCCTGTTTACAAAGTGGTTACAAGCAGCGTGTCAGTCTGGCCTGGGTGTGACCCCAGCCCTGCCACAAAATAGCTGTCAGAGCAGGTCATGGAACCCACAGGGGACGGAAGGGAGGTGCTTCTGGGACTGATCTGGGGCAGAGTGACCACAAGTCTTGGTTGACCTGACTCAGTCCAGGGTGACAATGGTTAAGCTAAAGTCCCTGTCACTCTGAAAAGTGTCCTGCTTTGGATAGTAAATCTTCTAGTCACGTCGGCCCTGGGGGATTCTGGAGAGCTAGTGATTAATTAATTATTGCAGAGAGCTCCCTACTCCAGGGTGCCTACAATGAAAAACACAGTGAAAAGGAAAAGCTAGCACCCAGCTCTGTTTGATTGTGTGTGGCTGTGACGCTGGAAGCAATGCCACCGGTGTTTCAATACCAGCAGAGGCACCTTAGGAGCCCTGGTGGCATAGTGGTTCTGCATTGGGCTGGGAACCACAAGGTCAGCAGTTCAAAACCACCAGCTGCTCCGAGGGAGAAAGGTGTGGCTTTCTACTCCAGTAGAGAGTTGTTGTTGCTAAGTGCCATAGCCTCGGTTCCTCCCCATAGCAACTCTGTGCACACCGGAGGAAAGCACTGTACCAGGCCACCCCGAACCCCAAACCCCGATGCACTCAGTGAGCCCCTTCAGCCTGCCAGGAGTGATTTGGGTATGCCTGGCATTCATAGAGATGGGGTGGTTGTTGTTGAGCGTGGGAAATGCAGTCCTTGCTGAGTTTTGTGTCCGAATCTTCGGGTCCTGGGGCTCCGAGGCCTTGTTAAAAATCCCAGGATGGGATGGGTGGGGGCTTCCAGAGACCCCGGGTCCAGGACCTGTTCCTCTCCCTGAGCAGCGGCAGTGGGATACAAAGGAATCATTACAAACACAAACGGAAGGTGCTGCTCCTTTTTGGCACCGCCGGTTATAAATGTGGGTGGCTAACTGCAAGGTCAGCCGTTCGAACCCACCAGGGCCCCCTCAGGAGACAGATGAGGTCCTCCAGGCTCCTGTAAAGATTGACAGCCCTGGCAACGTTGTGGAACAGTTCTGATCTCGCTATGAGTCCGTAGCGTGGTTTGGGGTGTGATTCCTATACGTTTACCGAGTCCATCTTCCCTGCTGCTGTGAGCAGGGTGGAGGAGGCAGCTATTGCTGAGATGGTCACAGGGTTGTATTTACAAAATGCTGGGAAACTGGGCAGTCGTTGTGCACTCAGTGCAAACGGCTTAACACCTGTGGCTGCAAACCAAAAGGTTGGAGGTTGGAGTCCACCCAGAGATGTCTTAGAAGAAAGGGCTGGTGATCCACTTCCGAAAGTCAGCCTCTGTCTACCCTGGGGTGCTGGATTGGTATACATTCGGCTGTGTCTGTTCTTAACAACAATAAAAACAGAAGAGATAGAAACTCCTATGGAGTGTGGATGAACAACATGATGAACATATTGATTGCCACTGAATTTTACTTGTGAAGACTTAGTTGATGGCAAATGTCCTGCTACCTGTAGAGTGACCACAGAAACAAGACAAAGGCAAGCATCGAATGAAAGCGTGCTTCTACTCTAACGCCCATGGGTCACCATCAGTACGAACCCACTCGACAGCACTAGGAACTTAAACTGCGTGAAAGCCTCAAAACTTCAGAACCGGCAAGAGCCACTTTAGGGGTTCTGAGAGCAGCCAGGGAGGTGGCTATACTCTGGCCCCAAAGACCTCAGCTCCTTGCTCATCTCAGCCTCCTGCCTGCTCACTGCCTGCCTCCTCGCCTGTCCCTGGCAATCGGTGTTCCCCTGATTGGCGACTCCTGTCCTGTTTGTACACCACACGAGCCACTTCCTTCTGCTCACCTGGCTCTTCGGGAGGCCTGGACGCTTGGTGGGGTCTTCATGGCAGACTCCCAGGAGGCAGCATTTCTGGAGGGTCTGTGTGAGCCGGGTGAGAAGGGGGCTCGGCAGGAGCAATTGGAGGTATGAGTCTGAAGCACACGGGTGCTCCCCCTGCCCAGACTTGGACCTC
>NW_022111372.1:49953623-49954582 GCF_000313985.2 Echinops telfairi
GTGCCTTCGGGCTGAGGATTACTGGAGTGGAATGCCTTTGGGGCATTTATTAACAGCCCTGAGAGAACTTTGTAACATGTCCTGGTGAAGAACTTGATCCTGAGCATTTCTCATGGGCATTATAACCGGTTAACTTCCTGAACAAACCCTTTCATCATGATATAACAGTAGACTAGAGAATGCAAATGTGACCATGCTACCCCTCTCCCCTTAAAAGCCTGCCCCTTTGCTCTCAGACGTTCCCACTGTGGGAGGGAAGCATGGGCCCCCTGCTGCCTGGAAGCTGTGACCACTCAGAGGCAGGAGGTTGGCTGACCCTATCAGGTCTGCACCCCACCCTGTGTCCCAGCAGCACATTCATCCATTCATCATACAAATCCAAGACAGGAGGAGGGAACTGTACTAGAGTTTAAATGCTGAGCATCTGGTTATAGGAGAAAGATGAGCTGTCTGCTCTAGTAAAGAGCTAAAGTCTTGGAACTGCACAGAGCTATTTCCACTCTGTTCTAGAGGATCATTATGAGTCACTCAATGGTAGTGTGATGGATGCCAGTGAAAGCCCAAACTCCATTTGCAGAGTGCCCAAGTGGATTAAGCCTCTGGAGGCTCCCCTCTGACCAGCGACCAGGGATGTGAACAGCCTTGCTCTCAGACAGAGTGCATCGGAAAGTGGATTAATGCAGATGCTGTTCGGCTGCAATCGCCCTTATCAGTTGTTCTCCCTTCTGACCCATTTGTTTTACGTTTGTTCCGGTTTTTATTGTTTTCTGCTTCCTTTCGGATTGAGGTTTTTCTGCTATTGTTGCTGGAAGCTTGTTATTTATTTATTTATTTATTTATTTGTGTATGTTTCCTTTCTCCGAATTCCAGGCGAGGCAGTTCTATAGACAAGAGTAACTTGATCAATCGTTTCTTACCGTTGTGGTCGGGGAAATGGGGAGCTTATAATGAGTACAAGA
>NW_022111372.1:49954682-49976829 GCF_000313985.2 Echinops telfairi
TCTTACCGTTGTGGTCGGGGAAATGGGGAGCTTATAATGAGTACAAGATTGAAGACAATGCTTTAAAAACCGTCTGTGATGATGATTGTACAACTGTTAAAAATACACTTCAACCATTGTATGGTGTGCAAATTATAGGTCCAAACACCCTCTGCTCTGTGGCGTTTGTTTTCTCAGTGGGCAACCTTACCGGCGCAGCTCACCAGACCTTTCTCCCGCGGAGCGGCCGAGAGGGTGTGAGCACCAGCCTGTAGGTCAGCAGTTGGACACAGACCAGTTCTGCCGCCCAGGGAGCCGGCAGGAGGGGAGGCAGTTAGGGGAAACCGAGGAGTCGCGGGAATCAGAAAGCGGAAGCGGCATGCACGGATGGGAGGATGCCCAGCCCCCTCCCCCACCCCCTTACTCTGGGGAGTTGAAAGGCTAGCACTGGTGGCGCAGAAGTTGGGCACCTGACTGCGAACACGAAGATCACCTACCGGTCCCCCTCTCCGGCGTTTCTCCAAAGAGCCGGCGGTCTGCTTCCTTCCGGGAGATTCCCGTTGCCATGGCGCTGATTCTGACTCATGGCGACCCCGTAGGACAGAGCCGAACTCAGCCGAAGCAGGACCCCTCGTTTTCTCCCGCAGAGCCGCTGGTGGGTTCGAACCGCCGACCTTTGGGTAGCAGCCCAATTCTAAACCCCACTGTGCCACGAGGCCTCTTTTCTCTATAAAGTCTGCAGCCCCATGGGCCAGTTCTACCCTGTGCCATACAATCACTAAGAGTCTGAACTGATGGCAGTGGGGTTGGTTTACAAAAACCTTGTGACTCTAAGACTGAGCCCTGGCTGCATAGCGGTTACGCCTTGGACTTGCCTCTACAAGGTCAGCAGTTCGAAACCACTAGCAACTCTGTGAAAGAGGGCGCTTTCTACTCTCATAAAGTTATGGTCCCGGAGACTCACAGGGGCCAGTTCCACCCTTGTCCTACAGGGTCTCCATGAGTCAGCACCACCTGGATGGCAGTGAGTGGTGAATACACTCTACTCCCATTTGAGACTAGAGGTTCCTTTGTTATGTTAATTCGGCCGTCCGATGGAGAAGGGCGGAGTGTCGGGCTGGTCCAGCTGAAGCCAGGGGGACCTTTTGATATACCCTTTCAGACACAGAGGAGAGAGCGGGGTTAGCCACGAGGCCCCCCTGGTGACCTCAGAGAGCGACTTTGGGGCCCTGCTGGGGAAGGAGTCAGTTTCCAGGGCCTTTGGGAAGGAGCAGGAGGTGAGGAAGCAAAGCCAGCGTGGGCAGCTCCAACGAGAGAGGCTGCCATCTACTGATGGTCCTCACACCAACGAAACGGTGGCCATCTCCCCAGGGAGCAGCGCGCCTGCCCAACGCAGGGAGAGAGAACAGGGGTGAGCGCCCAGGAACCAGCCAGCTGTGGAAGTGGGCACCCCACTGGCGTACCCAGTTCTTCCTTGTACACAGTTGGCTGCGGGTGAGTGTTCTGCAGGACCTAGGTGGGGGCTATCAAGAGATGCATAACCAACACTCACCAGCATTCTGTCCCTGGTGAACTGGGTTTTTAGGGGGAACTTGACTAATGACCAATGTAACCCCACAGCGGGGCTCCCCAGAGACATGGCTGGAGAACTCTTGTCTTCCTACAAACAGGTTCATTTATTCAACAAGTATATACTCCTGTAAACTCCCAGGAGCCCCGGTGGAGCCTCAGTTAAATGCTGTTACTACCCCAAAGGTCATGAGTTCAAAGCCACCAGCCATGCAGCTTAGGAAACCCTGCAAAGCAGTTCTGCCCATCCTGCAGGCTCACTGTAGATTGGAATCCACTCTAGTGGCATCGGGATGCATGGAGTCCCTGGGTGGTGCAAGGTGACTGTGTTCCATTGCTGACTGAAAGGTCGCAGGTTCACGTCCACCCAGAGGCATCTTGGAAGAAAGGTCTAGTGATTTACTTCCAAAAAATCAGCCACTGAATGCATGGGCTGTGAATGATTTGATGTAACTCTTTTAGCCAAAATCTCTAACTTCCAACAAATGTCCTTTTCCAGCATGGGGGAGGGGGAGAGATATTGATAGGACTTACCCATGAGTTCCCTGGCATGCCATCCTGCTGTGTATTAAACGAGTCCTCTGATAAGCAGGGGGAAGGATTTTATTACCATCAAGTGCCAGGAGTGCAGCATGTCCTCTGGACCCGAGAGTCCTGTGCAGTGAACCTCTTGATCCAGAAGACAGCGGTGACATCAGAGGAGCAGCAGCAGGGCACTGAATAGAGGGATGGCTTTACTAACCCACAGCGCAAGTAAGGATGCAGTCTTCAGTCTGCTTTTGTGCAGGAGGCTGATGTGTGGAGTAGGGTGCCTCTGGGCAATTAATTGGAAGAGCTGACCCATGGGAGTGGAGCTGAGTGCCTTCGGGCTGAGGATTACTGGAGTGGAATGCCTTTGGGGCATTTATTAACAGCCCTGAGAGAACTTTGTAACATGTCCTGGTGAAGAACTTAATCCTGAGCATTTCTCATGGGCATTATAACCGGTTAACTTCCTGAACAAACCCTTTCATCATGATATAAAAGTAGACTAGAGAAACAAATCCGTAGACACTCATATGACTATAAGAGAGAGCTTTATATTCCAGAGCAGTTGAATATTGAGAAAACATGCCAGCCCAGTCCAGATCAAGTCCATAAGTTCAACATTAGCCCCTATGTCCGATACCAATCTATAAAGTCCTCTTCAGACTCATGCAACACATGCAATGACGCTGAATGCAGGAAGATCACAGGCCAGTGGGTGTGAAGTCTTGTGGATCCAGGGGCAGTAAAAGCATCTCAGCGCTGGCAGGAGTCTCTACATGGCTGCTCCGACTCCAGAGGTCTGGCTCGATCAGCCTCTCCCCATGTGTCATCTCCACAGGGATGTCTCACAAGGAGTGAGCACAGAGAGGGAGAGAGAGAGAGACAGAGAGAGACAGAGGCAGAGAGAGAGAGAGAGTCTACCACCTCCAAGGAGGAAAAACAGGAGTTTCCAGAATTCTTAGGAGAAGGCCATGTCCATACAGAAGCCTCATTGGCTATATCTGATTGACAGGCTAGACTCCACCCCCACACTCTTACTGCTCAACTTGACACCAGATTATGTAACTACCACAATACACCTACAAGGTTAAAATTCTATGGCGTTTACTTTCTCAGCCTTCTAATGTGCTCCTGTGAGAGCTGTCGTGAATACTCACTCACAATGGCATGTTAGTCACATCGTTCTTTTGTAAGTACTACAGTAAACAGTCCTTACTATTTCCATTGCTGCTGGATGCCAAGGGGGTGGCTGACACCAGGAGTTACCACGCTGGTGACACCCAGCACTCCACCTGGCCCAAAATCACAGCCACCAGTGTGCATAGCACACACCAGGGATCCTTCCTTCTGTCTGGGGTCAAGGCTGCTGTCCTTACCAGTGGACTGGCATGGTTGGGGCCACCTGCCACATCCCTCTGGAGAACAGAGCCACCCTTCCACAGGTGGTCCTAAACTTCATCCTGGACTTCAGTCTGGGGTCCCAGTAGATTGAGCAGTCCCCTGGGACACTGTCCAATCCAAGCCCCACTTTCCAGATAGGAGTACCCAAGGCTGAAGTAGATCCTGTGAACCAAGGTAGGCTCGGCTGACCCAAGGATGCCCCATCCCTGTTTGGGGATAAGTGTCCTGTGAAATTATTAAACCCAGTGGCCCAGGCACTAGTCACTCATTTACTGATGAGGCCAAAGTCTGTGGCCAAAATAGCTGAGGCTGCCTTGGGCTTTTCTCAGAAATCCCCTCTCCCCTGGGGTTCCCTTTCCCGTGAGGCTCTAGCCCCAGGCCTGCGTGCTGTCCTCAGGGACCAGGCAGAGACATGCTGCATGCTCCTTGGCTCTGCCTTCCAGGGTGCAGGTTTGAAGTGCTGAGATCTGGCTAGGGGCTCAGGCCCAGGGATCCAGGTGCTGGTTTAGGCATGGGCCTCTGGGCTCCGAGATGCCCACGCCTCTAGCTGGGAGCTCCAAACGCTTTGCACTAAAGGTCCGCGCTCAAATCCTTGGGTTCTGGGCTCCTGGCTTTGATTTCTAGCTCCTAGGCTCCCGTTTCAGGTTTCACGTGCCAACTTTCTGGTCTTGGGTCTGGGCTTTCGATTCTGAGTCTGGGTTCCAGACTCCAATTCCAGATTCCAAGCTCTGGACCTCAGGCTCTGGATTCTGGGTTCTGGGCTTCAAACACCAGCTTTAGGGTTCAGATTCCTGATGATAACACTTGGCCCTGAGTGCCAATCTCTAGTTTTTCCTTCCAGGCCCCTGCCTCTGGGTCTCAGCTCTGAGTTCCTAAGCCTCCTAGCAGCAGCAGAACAAGATGGTTGCCTCGGCTAGTGGGGTCACCTTTCCACCCACCATCCCACCTGGTTCTCAGACTGCTCTTCCTACCTTTCCGCCTCTGCTGTAAACCCCAGCCACTTCTCAGGTGACAGGCACTAAGATCACACAGTGCCCCTACCTAGGGACCCCTCTGGGCTGCACCTGAGCCGTTGATTCAATATCGCCAGCTGGGTGTGTTCCTCCCACCTGTTTCCTCGTAGAAGTTGAATTCTTGCCTCCACACACCCTCAGAGGCTGGTGTCACCTGACTACTGGGCCAGGCCTGCTGTAGGGTGTGCAGTGTGCTCACCCTCAGGGACAGGGGTGGCTGTGCCCAGGATGCCCCCGGCCCATGGGGTCGTCAGCATTGCAGCTGGGGCTCCTGGTGAGCCGCCTGTGAGCTGCCTTGGCCCAGAGTCGAGGTCACTGCATGAGCTGTGTGCATTCTGTACCCTCCCCTCCCCCGGTCCAGGGGCCATCCAGGCTTGGGGCGGGTGACAGGAGACATGTGGCAAGATTCTCTCTTGGATCTGGGGCCTGAGTTCCTTCAGCCCTCAGCAGCAGGGAAGGAACAGGGGGCCCACCCTCCGGTGGAGTTGCCTTCATTCTCCTGTGTCCCTCTGGGGGACTAGCCAGGCTGGGTTTATGAGCATTCTCGAGGACATCACTGTCCTCGTCTCAGTCCTGTGTCCTCTGTACAGTGGGGGTGTGGTGAGGGGACAGAGTGGTCCACAAGCTCACCATCTCCTTTGCTGATCTCTGAGTGCTGGGGCACAGAGCCAGCCTCCAGTGTGGCCTGGGCTGCTGACTCGTGGCCCTGTTCCCATGTCTGGTCCTCAGTCCCTGCATGGGGCCTGGCCAGGTTGGGACCATGAGGGCCAAGGGAGTAGAAACATGGAGGAGGGAAGCTGGTTTCCTTCAGCCTAGAGCTGCACCAGGATGTGTGTGTATGTGGTGGTGGTAGGAGGGGGAGGGGATGGAGGACAGGCACAGTATCTTTGTCATCTGTAATGACAAAGAAGGGTCCTTATTATTATTATTTCTAATTGTATCCATTTAAGAAATTAAAGAATTTGATCACTACCCCCAGTCCAGTGCCCCTCCCATCTCCCAGAAATAACCGCTATGGTTGGCGGCATGTGCCCTTTTAGAACATTCTTTTCCCTGCTTGTACACTTGTCTGTTTGTGGGAATGGTTTCTATACACGGGTATCATGCCTCCTGCACTGCTCCGTTGTACTTTACTGAGCACTCACATATCTTAGCAAGTTCTCCTCATCAGCATGTACTGTACCAGGCCTTGGGCAGCCTGCCTTGGGAGCATGTTGGCTCTCCCGCTCCTCACTGTCCTGTCCACATTTGACTGCCTGCAGGTTCGGGGTTAGGCAATGTCGCAGGGATGGGCCTCCTTGCTCCTGGGATGGGGTGGGGTTGAGGTTCTCTAGCGGACTGCTGAGGTCATGGGCTATGAGTCTTTACCTTTAATAGGAATGCCCAAGCTGCCCTTCAGAGTAGCCATAGCAATATATCTACTGACAAGAGGGCTGCCTCCGGGTGGTAGTTACATAATCTGCTGTCAACTTCAGACTATTCAGAGTGAAGGGATCTGTCAATCAGGGGGCAGCTTGATGGCCTCATTTGGAGGCGCTATGGAGGAAGCTAGCTCACTGGTGGCCAGACACACATTCCCTGTGAACCATTCCTGTTGGTTCATGGAGCTATGCTGACAGAGACAGAGCCCTGGAGCTGGAGGAGCCATGCGGAGATGCACGCCAGAGCTGAGATGGTTCTACCATCACTGAATCCACAAGACTTTCCACCCACTGGCCTGTGATCTTCCTGCATTCGGCGTCATTGCATGTGTTGCATAGTCTGAAGAGGAATTTACAGACTGGTATCGGACATGTGAGCTAATATTGGACTTATGGACTTGATCTGGACTGGGCTGGGATGTTTTCTTAATATACAATTATTCTTTGATATAAAGTTTTCTCTTACACATATATGAGTGTCGATGAATTTGATTCTCTAGTCAACTTGGACAAACACACATCAGGGACTTCTGCGGTGCGGCCCTCCCTGGGGTGTGTGTGCCTTGGTGGCAGGCAGGATGCTGGGCTGGTCACATCCCCTCCCGCAGCCTTGGTTTCATCCCCAGCTGCCTGTTTTCTGTCAAGGACAAGGAGATTAAGCACGGAGCTGGTTTAATTTGAGCTGAACCCCTTGCAGGGGCTGGCCTTTGGGAGGATGTTTCTACCTGACCCATGGCCCTCTCTCCCATGGCGTAGGGGGACCCTAGGCACAACAAGTATCATGGCTGGACCAGCAGAGGTGCAGGGCTGGGAGAAGGGGAAGAAACATCCCATCTCTCACTTGTCTCTCCTGAGCTGCATGGAAGGGTGTCCCTCCCACAAGGGAGAAGGCCCAGGTCCACGGCGGTTTGAGGGAAATGCTGCAGCCGACGGGGTTCATCGCCCCCAGCCCCTTTCCTGGTCACAAGCTGACCATAGATTCCTATGGTTCCAGGAGTCCCTGGGTGGTGTAAGCAACTTGTTTGGCGGCTGAAAGGTTGGCAGTTCAATTCCACCCGGAGGTGCCTCAGAAGAAAAGTTTGGCGTGCTATTCTTAGAGCAACAAAAACAGTCACTGAAAGCCCTGTGGAGCACAGCTCGCCTCTGGTCCATGCGGTTGCCAAGAGTCACAGTCAGTGGCAATTGGCGGTTTTGTGGTTGCAGGACTGAGACGTTGAACTCAGAGAAACAAGTGTACACACAAACACAAACAGAGCACGCTGGCTTGCTTCAGGAGGACGCCTAAGCGTTCTTGCATGGCTGCATCGAGGCAGTCAGAGAATTTCGTCTGAAATCACTTTCCATCTCAGCTCTCCTTGCCTGTGCTGATGTCCTTCACGTTCCCGCTCTCTGCCCACAGGGCTTCCTATAAACTCGCCAGCCTCAGAGACGGGAGAGAAGGACCAGGATTGAGATTCCACTTGGGCCAATGGACCATTCATCTCTGAACCAAACTGAGGCCAGGGGAAGGGAGTATTCTGATAGGCTGGGCCCAGGAGCAGCAACCAGGGGCTGGGGTCAACCTAGCCAAAGAAAGGAAGCCCAGGGGAGCAGAGGGTTGAAGCTCCCCAAGACAGGCATGGTTCTCTGGAGAGAAGAGTGAATGACCAGTGCAAACCGCTGTTCCTCCCTGGGGTCCAAGGACAAGAGGAACCACACACGTTATGGGGCAGGTAAGGGAAACAACAGGTGTACAGATGAGGTGTGGGAAGAGAGCTGGACGGGCTGTGGCTCCCAGAGAGGCCCTCACCCTCAGGTGCCTTGTCTAGTGCCTGTGTCTCCTTGCCCCCAGTCCCTCTGTGGACTGGGACTACTTGAGTCTGGCCTCCCCAAGCCCATCTGCAGACAGTGGCTGTGGGGTGTCCAAGCTTGCCTGGTTGCCTGGGACAGAAAAGATCTTCCAGTCGAAGCAGAGCAGGGTCAGGCTCTGCCCTCTGCCCCCACAGCAGCCAGCATCTCCCACACTGGCTTCCAGTGCATCCGAAGGGGTCACCAGTCAAGCTCCAGACACTCAGCCTCCAGCTATAGGTCCACCAAGACGAGGAGGACACAGGCCAGACGATATACAGAGACGCATAGGGGCTGCAGGACAGAACCACACCTGCCACCGGGGTTCCCCCTAGGTTGCTCCCCTCCCTCCCTTTTGCTGTTTCTTTTACACACACACACTGTGCAATCAAACAGGGCTTCTGACAACAGGAAGTCAGGAGGCACATCCTGAGTGCCCCAAGAGCTTCCTGATTTTGGTGTGTGACAGGGGCAGTGTGATTTGTAGGGGGTGTAGGGGCGGGGAACGGGGGGGCTGAGCCCACCGGGCAGGGAGACACATAAGGAACACACCTCATGACAGAATAATAATAGTTATTATAATAACAGTATCATACATCCAGGACATACCCAGCTGCCCCAAAGCCAACTGCAAAATACAGACAGTCCCATCTGTACCCATCTGCACCCCCAACCTGGACTCAGACCAGCTCCCTGAGGAGGGGTCCTCCCTCCCCCCACTGAGCGCTAGCAGAGGGGAGGGGGGCTGGCATTGCCAACAATGTCTCTCTGGATTGGGCCCACCTCTCCCCGCAGGGGGTTAGATGCAAGGGGACAGTGGACATGCCTGTGAGGGGCTAGGGGAGGGTAGCTGTGGGGTGTGGCTCTCCGGAGCCCCCTCTCCACCCTTTTCCACTTCCCCATGGGTCCTGCCCATGAAAAGGGGACAGGGGCACTTGTGGCACAGACAGGGCATGCAGAGGGAACTGCGGCATGCTTCCTCAGGTGCCATGCAGCCAGCCAGGACTGCGGGTAGCTGTCAGAGGGCCGAGTCCAAGTGGCCTCCCCTGGACGAGGCCTCTGAGTCCATCTGTGGGGGTGCTTCCTGGGCGCTGGGCCCTTGGGGAGGCAGCTGCAGAAATTCTGGAAGCACTAGGTCCTCTTTGCGAAGAAGGCCCCTCTGGTCGTGGGCCCCGCTGCTCTGTACCCGGTTTAGTAGCTCTACCAGGCCTGAGGGGGTTCCCAGAGTCAGGGGCTACCAGACTCCAGCTTCCCTACTGGGACCACAGCCTCCCAGACCCCAGCGCCAACAGCCCCTGTTCTCGGCCCGGCCCCTTGGGTCTCTCTGCCCCCTGCCCAGTTCAAGCCTCCCTCATGACACACTCTAGAGCCCCCAACACCACCGCCCTGGCCCCTCTGAGCCCCTGGCCTCGCCATCCCCAACGTACCTTCGATGTCACAAGTCTGCCGCTTCTTAGCCAGCTCGGCCAGCGAGTTGGGGGGGAGTGGAAGGGAGTGAGCGGCCCTGTCCTGGGTCCTGAGCAAGGTGGTTTTCTGCGAGAAAACGGGGTCAGTCATAGCCAGGAGAGGCGTCACAGTGGGTGGAAGAGGACAGGGCACCCTCCTCCGGCTCACCTGGCTGCGGTGGGGGGACAGGTCACCGGCATTGGTGATCTTAGTACCTGTGGCGGAGAGCGGAGACTGTTTTTGGTTTGCCGCCTGCGCGGTTCCTAGAGGCCGCGGGTCTTTGGGGGCTCAAGGTCTCCTACCTGGAGGAGTGTCCAAAACCAGTCTTTGGGCCGCCACGGAGCTCACTAGCTTCTCCAGATCCAGAGGTTGCTTCTCGCCAGGCTGCGGGACAGGTCAGCAGCCCGCGGGGCAGCCCGCCTGGCCCCGCACCGCCCGGTTCCCGCCAGCGCCCCTGCGGCTTACCCGGTGCAGTGTCACCTGCTGCAGGCTCAGGCCGTGCTTCGCCAGGATGGGCTGCAGCGCCTCCTGCAGCCGCTTGGTGGGCTTGGCGGAGATTCGCACCACCCTCTCCAGCGCGGTCACCTCCAGCCTGCGCGGAGCCCGGGAGGCGGAAAGCCGGCCGTCCTTCCCCGCCACCCCGCCCCAGTCCCCCAAACCACCCACAGCAAGCCTAGAGAAGACGGAGCCTGAACTGGGGGGTGGGACTGCATGAGGATGTGGCCTCGGATCAGAGGTGGGGCTATCCCAGGGGGCAGGGCCTGAGGGCAGGAGGTTGATGGGACCGACCTGAGCCCCCAAGCTATAGGGTGGGCACTCACTCGAAAGTGATCCTGTTCTCCAGCCGTACTTCCTGGTCCGCCAACACGGTGCAGTCCTGATCTAGGATCAGGGCCTTCTGTGGACCCCAAACAAGGTCACAGTCTCTTCCCACCCTGATCCATCACAGAGTCAGGCCGCCATGGTCACCCCCTGCCACAGTTGCTATGTCCCCCACCCCCACCGTTACAGTTCATTAGGGGAGCGGTAGGGGTGCAGATGGGGTCCGACCAGGTTGGCCTAGGAGCCTAGGGCCATGAGAAAAGGGTGGCTAGAATGGTGCAGAGGGCTTGGGCAAGGGCAGGAGTTATTGGAAACAGGTGGGGAGGGAGACGTGGTCAAGGGGCTTGGTCATGGAGTTCACCCCTTCTGAGCCAGCACTGACTCTCCCTCCAGGACAGCTGTCCCCTTGTCTCTCAGGCATCTCCACTGCAGTCAGTCCAGCTGCACGTATTTCCTTCTGAACCTTTGAACACCCTCCCCAGGCCTTGTCCCTCTTTTGACACCTGTCTGCTCTCTCATTCACCATGACTGGGGACACCTCTCAACTCCTCACTGAAAAACAGGGCACCAAAGCTCGGCCCCCAGGACACTGTGAGCCCACCTCCCCAAAGGAACCAAACCTAGCACCACCCCAAGTGCTTCAGAGTGGAACTGGGCTCTGTGAGGGTCTCAGTGCCTGTGACCTTGTGGAAGCAGGATGCCAGACTTCTCTTCCATGGCACTGCTGGGAGAATTCAAACTCACTCACTGCCATCGAGTTGGTGCAGATTCAGAGTGACCCTAGAGGACAGGGTAGAACTGGCCCGTGAGTTTCAGAGCCTGCAACTGTTTACAGGAGTGGAAAGCCAGGTCTTTCTCCCGATGATCTCCTGTTGACTTTTCTGATCGCAACCCAACGCATAGCCACTACACCACCAGGGCTCCTGGGAGGATGTGAACCACTAAGCATTGGGTTTGCTGTTAAGTGCGTACCATTTCAGCTACCCAGGGGCCAGCAGGAGACAGTCACCTGCATGGTACCCGGCACCCAGTAGGTACACACATAAATAGTAACTAACGATTTCCACTCCCGAGGCCCCATGTGCCTGCACCAGTCCAGGGGCTGGGGGTGGCTGGGCCAGCCTCTCTCTGGCACCGGGCCTGTCTGTGCTACAGGGACATGTGGAGTGTGGTGGGTGTGAAGTTATATTTAACCGGACATGAAGCCCCATCTGGGCTGCTGGCGGCTGCCCTGGCAGCCTGAATGTGGGCAGACTCCTCTTCATTACTGCCCTCACACCCCCGCACGCTAAGCCTCTAACGTGTCCTGCATTTACCCATCTCCAGGCCTTTCTTAATCAGTGTCCTCTGTCTGGAATGCCCTGCCCCCACTTCTGTGCCGGGAAACTTCCCCAGTCTCACCACCTGCTACGTTCCTTCATGAAGCCTTCCCACACCAGCCAGGAATAATATCTGCTGCCCTCTCAGACACTTTCTCTGCAGGTTTGATTCTGGTCCACATGTCACCCTGCCTGACTCACTCCCAGTCTGCAAGCCTGGCGGGCAGTGCCTAAGTCCCTGTATCTGCCTAGCCACCTGGGCAGGACCTTGGGGCCCATTTCCTAGGTGAACGAAATCCTGACAGTGCCCTTGGAATGAATGTAGCCTTCTTCCTTTAAATTCTGCCCCACCCCCATCCACACACACACACTGAATGGCTTTGCTTCAAGTGTTGTTTGTTTTTGTTTTTCCCTGGACTACTCTTTAACGCTTAATGCTAGTTTGCACCTAAGGGAATGTTTTGCATGGATGAAGTCAGGCTGGGTGTTCTTGATGGCAGAGGTGGTAAGGACTCTTCAAATGCCCATTTCATAGTCTCCCTGAGACTATCCCGGTGTGGATGATGGAAGAAATTGGAGCACAGGGGTATGGAGTAGAGGATGGAATTTTTGCTAGGGTGAGATGTTTTAGTTTGAGTGGGGAGTTGGTGCTGGGGTTGGTTTGAGATGGGCATGGGAGTGGGAGGCTGGAAAGGAAGGGGGTGATGCTCAGGAGTAGGGTGGGAATGGGGTTTGCTCCAGAGCTTAGAGATTGAGTGGGGTTGAGATCATGGCTGGGCAGAGACAAGACCAGTGGGTGGGACTTGTGTGTGTGTGGGAGGGGGGGCAGAGTTGAGGGGCAGGCCAGGTTCTTACCTGATCTTTGCCCACCAGGTAGACCTTAATGTCAGAGAGAGAGAGACCTCGTTTCTCACAGATGCCTGCCAGCATGTCCCGGATGGTGAGGCCAGGGCGAGCCAGGGCCAAGGAGGCTGTTCCATCAGGCAAGTACACGCAGCAGTACTTCCCTGGACGCCCTTGCCCTTCACTCTCACCCTCTGCACTCCCCAGGCTCTTCCGGTGGCTCTGGTTCTGGACAGAAGTGAGGGGAGGGTATGTGTGCACACACAAAGGTGTGCAGATAGTTCAAAGCAGGCATGCTCACGGGGCGAGCACACACCCAAGGGAACACGTGTGCTTACAGTCTGCTACAAGCACATTTGCATGAACATATACCCCAGTATACGTGTGAGCCCTGGAGACAGGTACACACACACATACACACACACACACATGCTCTGTGTCCACCTAGGCAGATGAAACCGCCCAGGGGACCCACACATGGGCAGACAGGACTCAATGTGATGAGGGGTGGGGGTGGGGCGGCTGAGGAATTGGGTGGGCTGGAGCAAGCCAGGAGATGGCAGGGGGCCTTTGACTGGGAATGGTGGTGGCCCTAGTGGTGGGCTCGTCTGCCCCTCAGCTGGCTCACCTCTGACTTGCTGCTGACAAAAGCGAGAAAGCCGAGGTCCAGGCTGGCAGAGGAGTTCAGGGACCCCTGAGACTCGCGGCGCAGATGTGCAGCCCCACCAGCCAGCTCTGAGGGAGGGGGAACCATGAATGGTACACACACACCCGCCTGCTCTGCCCAGGCCTCTCCCTGGCGGTTCTAGGGCCTTATTGGCACCCTCTTGCAAGGCTTCCAATGCAGTTTGGGTCCCTGTAAGCATTGCTACCTCCAGGGTTTCCCAAACTCTGAGGTCTACCCTGCGATCCGAACCACGGGAGGGGGGGGTGCATGGTGGTCACAGGGACCCACATAGGGGGGAGGGGGCATTTCTAAGGCCTGCCCCATCTGCTACCACTCCACCCCAGCCACCTCTCTGCGGCAGCCCTCACCCCCTCACCCCTGCGGAAGGACTTGCGGAGCGGGCGGCCCCCAGGACCCTCAGCCAGCGGCAGCTGCCCCAGCTCCTCCACGCCCAGCGGCAGTGACTTCCCGGGCTTCAGCTTCGGCTTCTGCGGGCACAGGAAAGCGCCGGCATGGGAGGGGCCCTAGCCCCGGGCAGACTTCGGGCGCACCCCAGCAGATCTGCACCCGGGGCGTCCCCTCCTGCGTACAGTCTGCCAGCTCCCGGTCTCCCACGGCACCTCCGCCCGCACCTTCCTCGTGGCGTCGGGGCTGCCCAGGCGGGAGGAGCCGGGTTCCCGCAGCGGGCGGCCCTCGGCCTCGGCCAGAAGGCACTCGCGGTACAGCGGGGACTTGACGAAGCGCGCGTAGCTGTCGAACTTCATCAAGTTGAAGATCTGCGGGGCGAGAGCCGGGACGTGGCGGGGGAGGGGCCCTGCTCTCGGGGTGGGCCCCGACCTAGGACCCCCACGCTAGGTGTTGTGTCCCTAGCCAGTTCCCTCGGCAGTTCCTGAAGCCCCACCCCTTCCACGCCCAGGACCGCCCCCTCCGGATCTCAGTCCCGCCCCTACCCCAGCGACTCCGCCTCCCCCCCTAGCCCGTCCTTCCCCAAAGCCCCTCCTCGTAAGGTCCTCTAATCCAGGAGCGTGTTTCGCAATAAGCTCTGTACCCCAAAGTCAACCCCGTTGCTAAGTGCCGGTTCACATTCATAGCGACCCCACAGGACAGAGTGGGACTAACTGCCCCGTAGGGTTTCCAAAGCTGTCCGTCTTGAAGAACTGCCACATCTTTACCCCGCGGAGCGGTGCAAAGGTTGGGACCAGCCACTCGCCAATCACCGGCTGTTCTCCCCTGCGCCTTACTAGGCTCCATGGATGAGCCATCGTCGCGGAGTCAGTGCCCACTCACGGTGACCCGTCCTGCAGGCCACAGTACAAGTGGCCCCATTGGACTTCCTCTGTTGTTCGTGTTTATCAAAACCGATCGCTGCCATTCTCCCAGTGGAGCAGCTGGGGGAGCAAGCCGTCAGCTTTCCTTTGAGCGGCCGAGCGGCTTAACGCCGCACCAGCATTAAAATAAAGTATATAAAATAAAAATAGAACCCTCATTCCTGGTGACCGTACCGGACAGGGTAGATCTATCTGCCTCTGTGGGCTTCTGAAACGGTTTCTTCCAACCCACTGCCGGCAGTCGGTGCCGAAGCACGAAGGCTTTCTGAGCTGCAAAGCGTCCCCGGAGCCGGCCGCCGCGTCCGTCCGTCCCCAACCGAGCGACGGGTGGGTTTGGACTGCCACCTTTCGGATAGCGGCCCGGCGCATACTGCACGGCGCGCCAGGCTTCCTGCGTCCGCCCTGCTCGGCTCTGAGCCCGCCTCTGCTGTCGTCGCCCCCTCCCCATCCACTGGGCCTGCGCACCTGAAGCTGCGGCGCCCGAAACATGTCTGGCCTGGGCTGTGCCAGCACCTCCTCACCCAGCCACGCCTGCCGGTCGATGTTCACGGGGCTCAGCGCCTGGCTGGATAGGAACTCCTGGTAGATGCGGTGGGCTTCCTGAGCTAGCTGGGGAGCAGGGACCGGAGGAGACGGTCAGGGGGCAGCCCAAGCCCTAGTCCCCACCTCGTGCTCCAGTCCCTCCCTGCCCCCCACCTGCTGCTTGTCGCTGGCTGGAATCTGTTGGAAGCTCTCGCAGGCCCTCCAGAAAGTCAAGTTCTCGGCGCTGAACTCCTTCTTCAGAAACTCCTGGGGAGGTAGGAGGAGGTAGGGAGAGCCAGACACCTAGTCAGGGGGTGTGTTCAGAGACTGGGACAGAAACACCACCAAGGGGCTGAGCCAAACTGACCCACACGTGCGGCCCCCAAGGAGCAGGGAGAAATGAGAGGTGGGGGCGAGGGTGGTTAGACAGCAGGAAGGAGGAAAGTTCTCTGAAGGGAGAAAAGGAACACCATGGAGTCCAAGAAGGCTAGCTGGGCGCGAAACAAAGGAGGCCCACCGGGGCCAGCCAGCAGCAGCTCCATGTCTGCCCTCTTCGTGCCCCGCCCCATCCTTGGGCCACTGCCATCTGCCCACTCCACCCCACCCAACCCAACCCCACCCTAGGGCTTACAGTGAAGTAAGCCAGGCCCAATGGATCCTGTAGCAGCCGCTCGAAGGACAAAGACCAGCTGGCCACAGGCTGCTCTTCGGTGGGGAAGGGGCTGCTGGGACCACTGGGGAGGCTGTGGATGCTGAGGGAGCTGCCCCGGCCCTGGTCCTGGGGCCCGGCCACATTGCTCAGCTCTGCCAGGGAAGGATAAGGAGGAGTCAGCTTCTGCCACCCACCCGCCCTTGCCCAGTCCCATCCACTCTCCCTGTTCAGTACTTAGAAAGACAGCATGTGGCAGGGGTGCCCCAGCCCTGACCCCGTCTGGCGTCCCACGGACTGTCACTCACCTCCATCGGAGACTGCGAGAACCTAAAAGAGACCCCAGGTGCAAAGTCAGAGGTACAGCCAGGAGCTGGGCTGTGCCCCACCCCCTGCCTGGGCACCCCGGCCACACAAGTGCTATGCACTTGGGCTAGGATTTAGCCCCTCACTCTTGGGTGGGCCCAGCTGTAGAGCATGGTGGTAGTATGGCCCACTTTTAATCCTGTCTCTGGCACCAGACTAGCTGGGTAACTTTGGGTGAGTTCCTTAATCCCTTTTCTGTTTCTCCATCTATAAACAGGAGCTGATGCTAATCATAGGAACCCCCTTGGGGGGCTGTGGTGAGTGAGGATCAGTGAGTCTACCAGAGGCCAGCATGTGGGAAGGGTTGCATCATTGTTTGTGAGGAGGCAGAAGTGTCTTCATAGCCCAGGATCTCCTTTGCATCTCCATTGCAGCTGTTTTTTTCTTGGCACTCTTGGTCACCCACAAGTCCGCCCCACAAGCTGCTGGGACTCCAGTATAGAGGAGTGGTTCTCAACCTGATGTGGTTCTCAAACCTGGGGACCCCACCTGCACAGATACAGGTTCAGAAGGTCTTCCTTTCTAACAAGCTTCCCAGTGATGCTGCTGCTGCCAGCCCGTGGACCACCCTGTGAACAGCACTGTAGAGATCCACTCCATCAAGCCTCCCCCTCCAGATCCCAGAGCACAGTTCAGGTGCCTCTGGGAATCCAGCACTCTGCCCCCTGGCTCCCCAGCCCTAGTGAAATAGAGAAGCTCCTCTCAAAATGACTCCTTCAGTGGGCACCTCCCCGGCAGCTCCTTAATGTTTGCTCAGAGCAGCTTCTATCTCTACCTGGCTCTGCCCAGCCCTTGCTCCCACCCACAGACTCCCAGCTCCAGACATACATCCAGACACACATAGCCAACTTCCTTTAAGTGTCTCCCCACAAATGGTTCCCGAAGTCCCTCAAACTCCGTAGTCCTTCGCAGAACCTGCCCTCTGCCCTGGTAAATACAGAAGGCCAAAGCTGCCTCTCTGTAGCCTTTCTTCCCCTCACCTGGGATCCCAACTCCAGGGCTTGAGTCATCCCCAGTTCCTCCCTCCCTCTCACCGCCTACGTTTTTTCACTTGGCCCTGCCTCTGGGAGCTTTCTACCACCTGCCCCATTCTTTCCAGTGCCTCTGGAAACAGCCCTGCAAAACATCCCCTCCCCTCCAGGAAGTCGCTCCCTCCCTCCCTCTCTGCTGCACTCTCAGCTCCCCACTTCCATAGCACCCTGGGAGCACCCAGCTTACAAAGCAATCATCTGTAGGTGGGATCTAACTCGCAGGTGGAGGATTTTAGAGACCCTGGGTAATGAAAATAGTTCATGTGCGTGGCTGCTAACCGAAAGATTGGAGATTAGAGTCCACCAGAGGTACCTCGAGAGAAAGGCCTGGTGATCCACTTCCAAAAGAGCAGCCATTCAAAAGCTCTTGGGAGCACAGTCCTGACATGAGTCAAAACTGAAGAATCGAGGCCGATGAGTTGATTCTGTTTAAGTATTGTGGTGAAAACCTTTGTTGAAGTGTAAAGGGGCAACCCTGGCTGGCCTTGAACAGCAACCTCTCTACAGGGAAGAACTCCCCGCCTGGAGCAAGAGGTTAAGATGCTCAGGAGGAGAAAAAGTACATGCAGAGGTTTGGGGGTCACTCCATACCCCACTCCCTGCCTTTCCCCACCCTGCCCAGGGCTCCTTCCAGCTGGGCCACACCTTTCCGGGCAGTGAGCACAGTCAACCAGCACTGTCACTCCTCCTGGCTGGAGTGTGCTGCCACACCCCTGCCCGCCTACTTTTCCTGTGGGCTCCGCCCAGGTATATTCTACCACTCAGTTCCCCACCCCAGGGAGTAGGCCCCCCCAACATCCAGGAAGCTCCCTCCTCTGCCTGCCTCCCCTTCCCTGGGGTGGCTGCTTGGTCCTGCCCTCCTCCTGTACCTCCTCTGCCTGGCTCAGAGCCCTCCAAGACTCTACCCCCTGGGCAGGAGGAGCAGGGGCCCCAGATTTTGTTTGGCCCTTTTACATTATGTTGAACAGACGGTCCTCAGGTGGGCCTGGCTCTACTCCACCCAGCTGTGCCACCATCTGGCCCCACTGCTGTCCTAGGAGGCCCTGGAGGGGCCAGTTTGCAACCTGAATTCCCCCCAGGGCTTGACTCATGCACCCCTTCCACCTACCTGGGGTTCCTCCAGCTCCCACCCTGCACTTCATCCAACTTTTCTATTCCACACCCCCCGCTCCCCCACACACACCCAGCACACATACCCCTACACACTCCAGTTTCCTGCTTTGCTCTTTCCTCTGCCTGGAGATCTGTTCCTCCTCCCCCCACCAGAGAGCCCCCAGATACTGGTTGGTAAAGCCAGGCATCCCCAACACCGGTCCTCCCCGGGACCCCTTCCCACACCAGTGGCCAGCCTTTCTGTCTGCCAGTTTGGTAACCCTGGGCGGTAGAATGGGCTTGCAGGAGGGATTGCAGGGAGGCTCAGCCTCCTGCCCAGTTGGCTCCGTACAGCAGGGGCCGAGGCTGAGCAGGGACAGGAATCTGAAGGTGGGAGGAAGTGAAGCAAGAGTCCAATTCTAGTGCCTTCCTCTTGAGGAAAAGTGATTTCCCTCCTCTGAGCCTCAGTTTCCCCCTGCTAGCATGGGGCTTGGGATTTCCATTCTCTTGGGTGGGACCAAGTTGGATGAAATTGAATGGGGGCTGAGTGTGAACACGTTAGTGTTCAGGCAGCCTGGGACCAGGCTCTGACTGGCCGCTGCCCAGCCTGGGGAAGTTGTGCCAGGCAGAGATGACCTCGCCCAGCCTACCCAGCCCGCAGGAGGAGAAGTGGTGAGTGAATGGGAGAAAGGAGAAGGCGTTGAGGGAGTGTGGTGGCCTGTGACCCCATAGGCAGGCCTCTGTTTTCCATACCTTTCCTTCAGAAATGGGCCCAGGACGAGCTGTTGGTATCTGACAGTCCAAAGGTAAGCTTACATTTCCTGAGCTCCACCTATGTGACAAGCTTCTCAGGAGCCCTGATGGTGTAGTGGGTTCTGCACTGGGCTGCTCCTAGCAAGGTCAGCAGTTCAAAACTGCCAGCTACTCTGAGGGAAGACGAAACTTTCTATTCCCAGAGAAAGCGAGAGCCTGGAAACTCACAGGGGCAGGGTTTTTCCTCTGCACTGTGAGTTGGCAGTGACTGGATGCCAGCAAGTTTGAGTTTGGTTTTGACCTCTGCCACAGGCGAGCCTTGGCAGCATGTACCCATATCGTCACTCTACACATACCCTTATCCTGTGCGACAGGCACTGCCCTGTTTGACCGATGGCCAAACCAAGGCCCAGAGGAGTCACACAGCTGTGCCTAGAGCCCAGTTTGCCTGACTGGGGTCCTGATCATCCAAGCTGCCTGCCTGTGGAGCAGAGAGGCACCAGGGGAGGTAGGATGCCACAGGGCCTCCGCCCTTGGGGCACAGATGGGGTGAAGGGCTCACGGGCACACTGAACTCTGATTTCTGGAGGGGTCAGGCCTCAAAGGGGGTGGGGGGAAGTTGAGTTACTGAGCAGCTTCTGTGCTGGTCACTTGGGGAAAGTGAGGTTCCAGGAGCCTCTCTGGGGATGCCCCACAGAACCCTGGGTGCCTGACCCCAACCGCCTGGCCTGTGCCAGCCCCATGGAACTGAACCCAGAGGGGCCAAATGGTCCTTTTGAAGTTGTTTTCCTCCAGTGGGAAGACACACAGGCCCCCTGAGAGCAACAGGTGTGATATCTGTCCCCTCTCCCTCTCTAGGGCTCACTCCGGCTTCACTCCTCCCCCACCCCTCCACCCCCACCCCTGTGTCTGCATATTCAGGCCATGCTGCAGCCTCTGCTGGGACTACCTTCTGCAGAGATCTCTCTCCCTCCGCAGCTTACCACTGCTCTGTCTAGGCCTGCTGGGGGGCCTTACCCAAAGCGACAGTTTAACTCTATTGTCTTTCACGCCTGGCTACGCTGAGGCTGCTGGTGGGCAGGGTCCAGGTGCCCTGTGCCTGGGACTTGAGTGGCTTAGGGAGGAACCTCATAGAGCAGGTGCTGAGGAAAGTCTGTGAAATAAATGAACAAACAGACCAGCCAAGTGGCGGTGGGGGCTCTGTGGAGACATCTCTAAGTGACAGGTTTCATTGCAGCCGCCTGACAAGCTGAGTGGCAGAAAGGCAGGGTAGGCAAAAGGAGTGCTGTGGGTTGGGATGGGGGGAGGTGACAGGGGGCGGGGAGGGGGGGGAGAACATCCCAGCCAGGCAGTGCAGGAGGTGGGAGAGCATTGGAAAGAGAGTCCTCCCCATTGGGGTCAAATGTGGGCCCCTCTGCTGGCTGGTGACCTTGGGTGTCATTCACTCCACTGAGTCTCCCTCAAGGGTCACTTCTGGAAGGCAGGAGAAACTTGGTCCCTAAGCGTCTCTCAGTTCACGCCCCTGCCCTCGAGACCAGACTGAGACATCTGCCAAGGTTGCTGGGAGGGCAGGGGCGTCTGTGGGCTCAGCAGGCAAGACTGAGGTGCCCTCCTGCTCTGAACAAGGCTAGGGCTGAGAAACCCTGGAAGGACACCTGCTTAAGAGAGGGCAGGCCGTGGAGGCTGAGTCAGGGCTGTGGGGTGGGCAGGGTGGGTGCTTGGAGCTTTCAGACTTCTGTGGGTAGGAGAGATGGTAAGAGAGGGGCTGGGTCAGTTTTGGGGGGTTGGCTTGGCCTGGGAGATGAAGAACTAGAGGAGGGTAGGTCTTGGGAATTAGGAGGCAGGGGGCGGGTGGGGGGGGGAGGGCAGGGGGCTCAGCTTCTTCGAGGTGGGAGACCCATGAGAAAGGCAGAGGGCACAGGACCGGCATGTATGGAGACCCCCCTAATGAGTCCCAGTCCTCAGGTTCATCAATCCACTTAATCACCTCAACAAGCCTTTGAGAGCTGCTCTAATCTCCCCTTTTTTCAGACTAGGAAACTGAGGCTCCAAGAGGACTTTTCCTAGTCCCCCTCCCACCCCCACTTCCAGTGAAGGAGAGCTGGGACTCAAGCCAGGTCTGTCAGGGTCCAGTGGAGCCAGGTAGAGAAAGGTCAGAAGTGGGCTAGGGACTTCGGGATGGGGAGGCCCAGCCCTGCCCACCCTTTCTGCCAATTGAACGCAGAAGCTGGCTTTCTGACTGTGGCCCCAGCATGGGGAGAGGGTTCTGGGGTGGGACAGTGTGGCCAGGCTGTGCTAGTGCCCAGTGCCACCCCCTTCCTGGAACGACTGAGCACTTAGACGTGGCACCAATTCTGCAGCCCAGCCTGCCCCTGCTGACCAGCCCGCCCAAGGGCCCAGAGGTAGTGGAGGAAGATGATGGAGCCAATGCAGCTGTGGGACAGTGACCCAGTGAGGTGACCCTTGGGCCCCTGGGACCTGGGGAGAGGGGTGGTGGTGGAGGTGTTGGGGGGCTTGAACCACTCAGGCTGGGAGGAGTTGTTCAAGCAGAGAGAAGAGCGAGCCGGGAGGGGCTGGACCAGAAGCCTTGCCCACTCTGACCTGCCCTGACCCCCAGAGTTCCAGGTCCCCCGGGAACCACCTGGGAGGGTCCTGGAGTGATCGCATCAGTCCCGCTGCCAGCCCCCAACTTCTCTCCTTTGCTGGGCCCCACGGCTCTGCCCTGGGTGTGCCTACCCCTCCTCTTGGCCCTGGCCAGAAGCCCACACTCACCATGCGCCCGTTGGGGACGCCCAGGTGCTTGGGCTTCCCTGGCATGCCGCTGCTGATCACGGGTCCCCGCCGCGGGAGGCGCCCACCATGGGGACAGTGGGCAGCGCCGGCGGCGGCGGCAGGAGCTTGCAGGGCAGGCGGGCGGCAGAGAGAGTCCCGCGCAGCTCCTTCGGGCCCTCACATCCTGGAACAGCAGCTCACTACCTCTTTTCTCTGCCACAGGAAGTGTCTCTATAGAAACCAAACCACAGAAAGAAGCGAATGCCTCTTCCTACACACCCTCCGCGCGCGCGCGCGCGTGCACACACACTCAAACTCACACATGCCGCCAACGCACCCTTGGCAGCACCCCGCACAGGCACCGGCACACGGCGAGGCCTTGGCGTGCTTCGCAAGGAGCCAGCCAGCCCGGGCGGGCGGCTCCAGGGTCCCGGCTGGGCACCCAGCAGGGCACTCACACACCCAGGCCTCCATGGGTACTCGGCAGGGGCCCTTGTACCCCCCTCCCCTCGCCGGCCCAGCATGTGCACTGGGATCTCGGGCCATGAATGGACCTCACTTTCCCACATCCCTACGGTGTGCGGGACCTGCGCCCACTCAGGGCCCCCGCCTCACCCCAGGTGCCCTCCCCATGCGCCTGCCCATGTGTGCAGAGGAGGGAGGCCCTTGTGTCATCAGGTGTGCCCATCAGCAGCACACAGCTCGCCTCTCGAGGGAGGTCCCTGGGCAACCCCTCTGGCCGGTGCAGGACCAGGCACTGTATGCACACGCTCGCCCACCTGCGGGTAGCACACGTGCA
>NW_022111372.1:49977568-49985145 GCF_000313985.2 Echinops telfairi
CTCTATTCCTTTAGCTGGCTGCATGCAGAAAGTGGCCCAACATTTGGGGACCCAGTCAGGCCACAGGAGGAAGGCAACTGGGCCCCCCCATTGGTGCTGAAAGGCAAGATGTTTCTTAATCAGCAACATCAGCTTTGAACTACAGTTCTGTGGTATCAGAGCCCTTGTTGGGCTCAAATCAAGGAGAAGGTCTACACGTTGTCTCAGCTAGCATTGCCCATGTTGATTTCCACCTTTCCCCAGCCCCAACTCACCTCTTCCCAGACACTCTGCGCCAGGACAGCCAGGCAGAGGGATCAGACAGACTTGGTGTGTCGATGGGGTAGAAGGGACTACTGCGCCTGGAACACTGCCCACGGGGGTCTTAGGAAGGGGTGTGGCTGTGTCCATGTGCGGGTTGGGGTGGGGATGTGCCGTAGGTGGGGGCTCCATGGCTGCTGTGCCGTGGACCCAGGTCTAGGCGTGAAAAGGCCTTCCCAGTATGTGGGAAACTGCGGAGTAGAAGCAGGTGACGTGCTTGACTGCTCGCTGAAAGGCTGATGATTCCAGTCTGTCCCGAGGTGCTTCAGAAGAAAGGCCTGGCGATCGGCCATCGGAAACCACCTGGAGCACAGTTCTGCCCTGATGCACCCAGGTCACCAAGAGTCGGAGTGAGTGCCACAGCAAGTGGCATGCCATCCTCAGCGTGCCGCCCTCTCGGGGCAGAGCCTCTAGAGCCAGAAATCAGCTCGAGGGCAGTGGGCTTGGCTTTCCCAACAAGGTCTCAAGGAGTGGCACCCATGATTCCCATTTTACAGAACAGGAAACCGAGGCTCGGAGAAAAATAAGTTGCCCAAGGTTCCACATCAAGGTAGACAGCTGCTGAGCTGTGAGTATGTGTGCTTGCTCCAGCCGCCCAAGCCCAGGCCCTACCTCTCCAAGTCCAGCCCCTCCTGCTGCTGGCCAGAGTCCCTCCTCAGCTTGTCCTCACGGGACCAGTTCCATCCCTGACTGCATCTTTGCCCCGGGGACCCCAGCTGGCCCAAGAGCTTCCCACCTTTCAATCAGTACTTTGTTTTCCCCACCCCCTGATGGTGCTGGGCACCTCCCCTCTCTAGAACTGTTCTCGGCTTCTCTCACCTGGGTCTCCAGCTCCCTCTGGGGCTTCTCCCGATCCTCCTTCCCTAGGGAGGCCTCCCTGGCTCAGAACTCACCCTCCATCATCTGAGCCCTGGTGGTGAAACAGGTTACCCAATGGGCTGCCAAACACAAGGCCAGCAGTTCAAATCTACCAGCTACTTCCAACAAGGGTGAAAGAGGAGGCTTTGCGCCATTGAAGATTCTCAGCCTCCGAAACCCTGTCTTGGGTCTCTGTGGGTCAGAGGTCAACTAGATGGTAGTGAGTCAGAGATGTGGCCTCAGGCAAACTCTCTCCTCTCAGCTTCTCAGCCTTTCTCCTCAACTACTTGTCTCCCTTGCTCTCAGGTGTCCCTCAGTGAGTCTGTATTTCCTGTTCTCTGCTGGTAACCTCCTATTCAACCCTCATGACTCCATCCCAAGTTCCAGAGCAAATACCCATCCCTTCACCACTTGTTAATCACCACCCATGTGCTAGGCGCTGTTCTAGAGAGTGGGGAGTTAGTCACCCACTGCTGTCAATTCTGATTTACAGTAACCCTATGGGACAGGCTAGAACTGGCCCGAAGGGTGTGCAAGGCCGTAACCTAGGGGCTGCTCACCACCAGGCCTGAGTTCACACCACCAGCAGCTCCCAGGAGAAGAGGACAATCTTCTGCGCCGAGGAAGAATCACAGCCTCAGAAGCACAAGGCCGCTGGGAGTCGCGTGGACTCGGTGGCAACGAGTGCGAATCTGGACAGGAACAGATGGCCACATCTTTCTCCTGAAGGTCAGGGGTAGCATGTTAAGTGCTTAGCCACTGTGCCGCCAGGGCTCCAGGGATTTGCTCTCCAAAAACACTGCCCTCAAGTTGGCTCAGACTCAGAGAGACCCTGGCACAGGGTAGACGTGCCCCGGTGAGTTTCCAAGTCTGTAACTCTTTCACAGGAAGAGAAAGTCTCATCTTTCTCCCAAGGAGCTGCTGGTGGTTTCGAAGTGCTGACGGTGCGGTTAGCCGCCCACGGTGTAACCACTGCGACACCAGGACCCCTCCAGGCATGGATGAGTGGCTCTTGAAAACAAACCTATTGTCATCAACTCAATTCCAACTCATGGCGGCTCCATCTTTCAGAGAGGCCTAGGCAGCAGATTTGCCCAGCACAGTCAGTAGGCCCCTCCCTGCCTGACTGCCACGCCCATGGCTCTGGATTATGCAGTACGTCAAATGCAGCCATTGGGAATTTCAGTCTTTTCTACATGTATCATGCTACTGCACACCGGCTCAGAGGGGGGACTTTTGTTTTAGATATACAGTACTCCAGCTCACCGCCCACGCCCACGGGTGGTTCCATCTCCTAGCAGCCCTGTAGGATGAAGAGTGATCCTTAGGGGTCCGAGGCTGTACATTTTCAAGGGAGTAGACTAGCTCATCTTTCTTCCATGGGACGCCTGGTGGGTTTGAACTGCCGATCTTGTGGTGAGCAGCCCGACGCTTACAAGCGGAATGAAAAGATCAACGTGGGTGAAGGGAGACAGAGGACAGATTAAGATATGAAAATAATAATAATTTATAATTTATCAAGGGTTCATGAGGGTGGGAGGGTGAAGGAGGGAAGGAAAAAAAGAGGAGCTGATACCAAGGGCTCAAGTAGAAAGAAAATGTTTTGAAAAGGATGATGGCAACCTATGTGCAGATGTGCTTGATACAATGGATACATGGGTTGTTATAGGAGCTGTAAGAACCCCCAATAAAATGATTTATTAAAATTAAAAAAAGATAATGGGATTTTCCCAAGGACTTTTTGAAGTCCCCTTGGATATGTGTGTGTGTGTGTGTGTATACACAAAAGCCAGAACCTGTCTAAGATAGACATCTGCTAGAGGAGAAAAACTAGAACATTTTCTACTGCTAGAAACGCCGCGAGACTGTACTCTGCCAACGGCGGACAGTCTGTGCCACACGGAAATCAAGCCTGCCCCACGGAGTCCCGGGTGTTACAGGTTTCACCGTGGATGCTCTTACCCGATGTCTTACTTAAGTAGTCAAATAATCATAAAATAAAAGTTAATTTAAAATAATATGACCCAGAAAAGATATCTCAGTGCCAAACCCTCAGAGGGTACGTTCTTCAAATTAAATAAAGCAACCAACTATGGATGCGCTCTCTGACTTAACACAGGGACATGAATTCAGTTGCTGAGCGGGGTCTAGTGCAGCCTTGGTGGCTCACAGAGTCCCATAAAGAAGTTCTCTAAAGACCTCCAAACTCACTGCCATCAAGCCACAGTGGGTTTCTGAGACACTGTTGCCTGGAGTAGAAAGCCCAGTCTTTCTCGCTTAGAGCTGCTGGTGCTTTTGAACTGCTGACCATGTGGATCACAGGTCAAGTCGGAACCACTAAGCCACATTAGAAAATCCTAAGAAACGAGAACTCTGGCTTTGTCATGTTAATTTGAATATTCTGTCTTTTAAAAAAAAGAGGATTAAATTATTTATTTAAGCAGGTTTTAGCAGATACACAGCTCTTCTCGCCTTCGGACAGTTTTCGACCTCTGAGCCCCAGCCAGCTTTCCAGGGGCACTTCTTGTTTGGCCGAGCACAGATCGTTAGGATCCGGGTGGCCTAGGGCAGGACATGGTCAAGGGCTGTTCCTCCAGCTTCAATTCCACAGGGCCAGATGGTCTGAGATCCACAAACGCCTGCAAACAGCGGAGGAGTCTACGACCCCGAGCCCATGAGAGAGTCCCAGGTGGCGCGCGGGTCCGGCACCCAGGCCTCTGCCTGCAGTTTAGAGCTCCTTTTCCCGAGAACTGGAAAAGCTGCCACGGCCGGGTCCCAGGTTCCCAGCGGACGGTTATGCTATGCTTGCGCACCCGGCGCCCGCGAGTGGCCCACAAAACTACAAGTTCCAGCATGCCCTCTGTCATAGACTCCCTCGGGCTGCCCAGCCTCAAACCACGTTCCAGCTCCCCATTGGCTTGCTAGCCTAACGTGCTCTTCCGCGATTGGCTGGAGCTGTTGTCGCTCGTGACAGCCCATTGCTGAGGCTGGCCGCCTGGAGCCTCTGAGCTGCCAAGGAGATGGGACACCACTTGTGCAGGATGGGGGTTGCTTGGCCAGTGAAACCCCCGCGCTCTCGGCTGCGAGGACTTGCTTTTTACGGCGACAACAGGCTTTGTGGGCTTCCGGCCGGAGGCCATTAGACGAGACACCGGAAGGCGGAAGTGCTGGGGCGGAAGTGGCCGGGAGAAAAGGAGAATGGCGGCCGGAGACTGGTTTTGGCGCTGGGGCTGGGGCCGGCGTTGCCTGGGAAGGCCTGGGCCTCCCGGCCCCGGCCCCGGCCCCACTACACCCCTACTTCTTGTCCTCCTCCTGTTGCTGGGGTCAGTGACTTCAGATATAACTGATGGCAACAGTGAACACCTCAAGCGCGAGCATTCGCTCATCAAACCCTACCAAGGTGAGGCCCGGAGCGGGAGTGAATTAAGGATCAGGGCGAGGGGCTAGTGGAGTGCCGTTCCTGCGGTGTCCTACCCCCAGCAAGGCCATCGTGGCCTAGCCTCTTAGGCAGCTGCCTGCCGGCTCTCTGTTCACAGGGGTCGGTTCCAGCTCCATGCCCCTCTGGGACTTCCAGGGCAGCACTATGCTCACGAGCCAGTACGTGCGTCTGACCCCTGACGAACGCAGCAAAGAGGGTTCTATCTGGAATCACCAGGTAAGTGGTTCCCACACGAATAAAAGGGTCGTGTAGTCGGCCACCACACCTCCACCCGCGCTCGCTTTGGCGCCGCATCCGCTCCATTTGGCCACACCCACCGGCGGTCAAAGATAGTGGCTAGTGAGCAGTCGCTGTGTTTTGACACTTTACACCCATCTCACTCTTTAAAAACCTGTCCGACGTAAATGATGCCAGCTCCTTTTTACTAAGAAGCTGATAATCAGCGCTGAGCGTCTTGCTCTAAAGTCCTGCGGACCAGTGAGGAGGGGAGCGCTTCCCTGGCTGTCTTGAGTTGACCCCTCTCAGTAGTGGGAAGAATTGTGTCTTTACTGGGTAATTGCGTCGAGTTGGGCAGTGACCTTGACCTGCCTTCTCGAATTGCCTTCTCAAACAAGTTGTTTACAGAGATGGCCATCGTGACTTTTTACAAAGATCACGCAGCTGGTGAATGGTCCCAGTCCTATGTCTTTGCTGATCTGTCTGCTGTCCAAGCCCAGCACTACACAGCACACACCCTTCCCCCCACCCCCGCTCCCTTCCTTTCCCTGGTCAGTAGTGGAACGCCTTAGAAATATCTTGTACGTTCCAGTGGTTGAGGGTCAAATCTTAGGTGATTTGGACAGGATGGGCTTGGTTAGTTTCCCTCTGATGCTATTAGCAGATGAGAGTTCCAGTGATGAGGCCAGAGAGCCTGAGGGACCTCCTAGACTCCGTCCCTTAGGAAACTAGGTGACAAAAGGGTGAAACAAATCTAAGTTAGGATGGGTGGAAGGTAAGTAACCTCCGGCTGAGTCACACTTTGGGTAGGAACCACTCTACCTCTGCCCACCTAATCCCAGCTCCTCCCACACTGTAAGCTGGTGGCCAGTGTCCCGTTTTCTCTTTCGCCTTGGCCCTTGGCCCTTTCTGGTTGGCTAGTTTTGGGGAGGGAATGCAAGCCAACAAAGCCCTTGTGTTGCCTCATCTGCCCATTTCTTCAGCTCCTCCTCCTCCTGCGCCTCCACACTGCTGCTCGGGGCATCTGGGGTTACTTTTTTCAGCTTTCTCTCTGATCCTCAGAGCCACGAGTCTCATGGGAAGAAATAAGCGTGCATTATGCTTGTACAATCTGGCCTCTAAAGCCTGTAATCATTCTCTTGGTGAATTTTGTGCCAGTCTGCCTGGCTGCCTTCTTGCCTCAGGACCCTTGCACTTGTTGTTCCCGCACTCTAGGACACTGTCTCCTGGTTCTTCATGCTTGCTTGGTTGCTCTCATCTGTTATGTCTCCGCTGGAGTGCTTCCCACTCAGAGAGTTCTTCATTAACTACCTCGTCTCCACCTCTCCCTCAAGTCACGTCTCTCACACTGTCACTCCTTAGGGCTTTCAGATTTTTTTTTTTTTAAGGTACAGGTAGTACTGGAACTCTTGGAAATACTGGGTTCAACCACAAGTATCAGACACATCACGTGCGTGGCTGGTGGTTGGCATTATCTGTGGCTCACGGGCTGGGGTCAGTCCCACCCTCCCATGTCACTGCTCCAGGGCTGCCTTTCGTTTTTGGCCCTGCTGATAGTCCCAAAGGAGCCTTGGTGGCATCGTGGGCTATATTACATGTTGGATTGCTGTCCTCAAGGTCACCAGTTCAAAACCACTGGCCGCTCTGAGGGTGGCTGGTGGGGGGGGGGGCTTTCTACTCCTGTCAACTGTTAAGAGTTTCAGAAACTCACAGAGGCAGTTCTACCCTGTCTTATAGGATCCTATGGGGTCACTGCGTCGCCATCAACCAGATGGCAGTGAGATTTGGATATGGGGATTCCTACAAGGCTTGGAGTGCTTTCCTACCATTCCTGAGAGAACTTGGCTAGGCTTCACTTTACAGTGTTGTTACCAGGCAAGAGTCCAGTGACTTGGGTGCCCCAGGTCAGAGATCCTGGGGTGCCCTGAGGAGGTTGAGAATCTTAGAGTTTCCTGCGGGGTGTTTTCCGCAAACCATCTCTTCCTTCACTGGTTTGGGGACATCTCTCCTCTCTGTCCCTTCACTCTCCGTCCAGGAGAGGCACTGAATTAGCAAGCACGCAGCACCTGCTGTCTCTGGGATAGAGAAGACACAGCTCCTGTATGTGGGGGCGGGGTGGTCCTCATGAAGGAGTGCCACATGCCGGCCCACCCAGGGCCACCAGGACGCCAGGTGCCTGGCGGCCAGCACACAGACAGGGGAAGCCGGAGAGGCCTCCGTCCTGAGGGGATTTGTGTCTTTGTGTCGGGCTCCAGCAGAGTGGTGGTTCAGTTTTTCGTGGTACTGTGCCCTCTGAAATGATCCCCTGACACTTTTTAAAAGTAGACATCTCAAATTGTTTATTACGAGTTTAAATGTTCGCTTGGCCTGTCGTTCCCAGCACGTTTTAAATGCTGACATTTTAAAATAAAACTGTTCAGCATTCAGAAACCTCTGCGGGGGCATCTAAAGAACACTGCAGTGTGATGTCCATTCTTGTAAGTCAGGTGAATAACACCCAGATGGACTGGTCCAGTCCTGTGGGCTGGAGCTTGATTTCACTTTATACACAGTGATTTATTTCATGCTTGAAAAATCTTACCTGGTGAGCCTGCCACATTTCTTTGCAATGAAAATAAGTATAATAATTTAAGCTTTTTAACCTGTTTGAGGATTTTTAGGTGGTAATGTTTTCTTCTAGATTGAGCTACTGTAAATTTTGCTTGTATGTAACCAATCCAAGTAAATATTCTGTACATCCGGCCCATTTTCTTTTTTTTTTTTT
>NW_022111372.1:49985685-50004934 GCF_000313985.2 Echinops telfairi
GGGCGCACACCGGGAGGTGGGGGCACAGGGAGTGTGCCCCACTGGGGCTGCGGCTCAATGATCTGAGCTTCTTTGGCTGATAAACCCCAGGTCATGCCGTGATCTTTTTCAGGCGGCTCACTGGCGGTCGGATTAGGTTGGATCATATGTACCATGGATTTTGTTGAGAGCCGAGACGGGGAAAGTACTCATCTGCATGGGGGTCTGTTAGTGCCCGGTGGGCCTGGCTTCCCGAGTGACCGTGAGCCGGCCTCGCAGCCAGGTGAGAACCGAAGCTGTGTTGTCTTCTCCGACAAGGCAGCTTCGGGGCCTCTTCTAGCCAGGACCTCCTGCTTCAAGTCCTTTGGAGGCTTTGTGCCGTTAGGTCATTCTGTTTCCAGCCTCTGATCCACTGGCACAGGGAGACTTCCCAAGGCCTGGGAGTCACCCCGGAGATTTCTTGCAGGGCCAAAGAGACAGTCTGAAGTCCAGTTTCTGGCTGACAATTGTATGTGTGAGATGTGGATTTTGTTTAAAATTTCAAATACAGTCATGTGCTGCATATTGCCCATTCGGTCAACATCTGACCACATTACATCGATGGTTTTAGCACGGTTCAGAATAGCCAACTGGAGCCGGGGCGCTAGCAGGCATAACAGCTTCCCTCATGCAGCATGGGGATCTCCTGTCTCTGCTACACAAAGGTAGGGTACTGATGGGGTAGCCTGTGCATCAGCTAGGACCATCTGTGTCTGGATCGTCAGAATCAACACCTGTGTTAAAAACTCCCCTACATCCCTATGTGAGCTCTGGCTCTTGGACACCAGCATCCAGTCTCATGTAGCACCCATCTCCTGAGAGTGTTGTAGTTTGTTCTTGATTTCATCTTCTTTCAAACGATTATGGTGACGTGCATTCCCAGTGCCTAAGTACAGCAAAACAAGCCCAGGGATCGCAACAGCGAGAGACCAACGGGGAGGGATAGGTTTGGGAGTAAAGCAAGACATTCCTGCACAACATCAAAGTGGGAAATCCATGAAGGCTGCTTGCTCGTGCTTAGGGGTGTTGGCATGGGCCCTCAAGACAAAGGAAAATTCTCCAGGCAGTTACAGGATGAGCTGCTCCGAAAGCTGCAAGGCCCATGGAAAGCCAAGAGGGACCGCCATCCAGTGCAGGAGACTGCTAAAGACACGGGTTAGGGAGCCAGCCCCAAAGCCAGGCCCTGTCAGCACTATGCCGGTAACTGCTCAGGCAAGCTGCTCTCGGCCGAGATGCTTGGAGAAGAAGCAAGAGCAGACAGTGTTCGTTCACACAGCCACCAAATCACCCAATGCCCGTTTCACAGAACGCGCCGTGGATGTTAAGCAATGCGTGATTGTGGAGGAAGGCTTTTCGCACTTTCTTACATTTTCTCTGACATACTTCACTGCGTCATGTCCAGGAAGGTCCTCTAGCTTTGTTCTTTGAGGTCTCTGTGAGTGGTGGGCGGTTGTTAAGAAATGTTCCCTGTGTGTTTTCCACCCTGTGGATTCTGCCCCTTGTGGAGCACAAGGTCTTGGACAGGGTTGCTGGCTGGGTGGTCAGTCTTGTGGATCCTCCCCTTATTTTGCTGCGGGGTGCTGTCAGGTGGGTCCCTAAAGGAGGTGTGTTTCGATTTCTATTGGGGACCTTGTCTTTGTCTTTATTTGTTGTGTATATTTTTAAGCTGTTACCTCCGCTGTCCTGTGGATCCTGATTCTGTGACCCTGTAGACAGAATAGAGCCGCCCACCAGAGGGTTTCCAAGGCCGAAATCCTTTTGGAAGCTGACTGCGCATTCTCTCCTGGGGAACAGCTGGTCGGTTTGAATCCCAGCCTTCCCCTTAGCTGCCCTCTGCTTTAACCACTGCACCCCCAGGGCCCCTTGAGGTACATATGGAAATTTTCCTTCACCCTTCCTGGTAATTACCTCTGTTGTTATTCAAAGGACTACACCCCCCACACCCTCCCTTAATGTTTGTCTGTTGTTAGTATACCTGCAATAGTCTGCTCTTACTTTCTATTTCTGGGTGTTTTCTGGCCTGTTTCTTTTTCCTGGTTTTTCATTGTTGTGATGGTGGTGGTTTCGGCATTTTCTCTTGTAAACAATAATTAGAGGGCTTTTCTTTTGAGCTAATGGTATAAATGCGTGTTGCTGTGAGAAATACGAGGGGGTACCCCCCAAAAACTGGAATAAAAGCTCCACTGGATGGAGCTTCCATAGTACATGTTGTTCCTGCGCGGCCAGCATAGAGCAACTCACTCTGGGTTAGCACACCCAGTGGTGTCACCTGGGAAGGTTCTCTGGTCACAGTGAATTTTTTCATAAAAGCCGTTTCACTCGAACCCTGTTTTTTGTAATGGCTGATTTAAGAGTACGGTGTGCGGTTGTGAAATTCTGTTTCCTGCTCAGGAAAAAAGCTGCAGAATCTGTTGTGACGTTGAACACAGCTGACAAGGACAGAGCTATGGGAAAACTCAAGTGTACCCGGGGTTTTCTCCTTCCATCAAAGGTGAAATGTTGACTGATGACAAACCGTGTTCTGGATGTTCATCACCGTCCCAAACAGACGAACATGTCGACCAAATACATGCACCTGTGCCGAAGACCGGTGATGGATGACTGAAGAGACGAGGCAGTTGTCTGGAATATCTTGGACCCTGGGCCAGCAAAACCTGACGGAAGATTTGGGAATGAGAAGGGTTGCTGTGGAATGTGTGCCTCGGGCTCTGACTGACTGGAAGGGAACTTGCTGGGCTTTGAAAGAACAGCTCTGAAGCCACCCAGCCTTTTTCCCCAAGGTCGTTACTGATGAGACATGATGCTGTTCTTAAAATTCCAGGGCTTGGGGGCTACCCCTTCATAAGACAATTCCCAGGGACTCCTAGGTGTGTTTTCCACCCAGCATGCAGTCCTTCCACAAGTCAGGCCAGTGCTGGCGTCTGGTTGGACTCTTCACTTCCTAACGGGGCCCCCAGCTCCACTTCCTGCGTGTGGATGGGTTGGCTTCCTCCTCAGCTGTCAGCTTGGAAGTTTTCCGCCCCTTTCCTTTTTGTTTAGTGGTTGCCCTGGAGTTTAATCGAAGTCGGATGACCGTGCGTGCGCCCCCAGAACTGCTTCCTGGACACTCAGCCTCCCTGTGGTCCCTCCTCTTGTGTTTTCTGTTTCGGACCACACAAAGCTGGTTTTGTCTATTTTGACCTGTGCCCTCGCATCCACTGCCTCCACCACTGCCCTTTCTCGGAGCCTTGGCTTCTCTCTGGGTCATCGTCCCCTCCCCACGGTTGGAGGGTGGCATGGGGTTGCAGCCACTGCTGCGGAGCCTCTTCATTGTCTGTGAAATGTCATGGTCTCACCTTCTCTCCTGAAGGAGGCATTCGCTAAGTATAGAAGCCAAGGTTGTCTGCTATTGTCTTTCGGTGCCAAATATATCCCTCTGTTGTCTCTTTGCTCCCTTTGTGGTGTTCTGTGGGGAAGGCAGGTGGCAGGCTGATTGTCGCTCCTTTGAAGGTAATCTGCCCCCCCCCCCCCTTTGCTTTTAAGGTTCTGTGTCCTTGTTTCTTGGTTCCCTCTTTCCTTCCATGATCTTGTTTTTCGTGTTTTTATTGTGGGCCAGTCGGTGAGGCCTATGAATCCAGGAGGACAGCATCCCCTCTCCCAGGTGCGGCCACAAGCTTTGTTCTCTTTGAAAGGGGGTTTTTAATCGCAGAAGCCTGCACACACGACAGACCTGCGGACGGTGCCCTTCCCACGTCACTCTCGCAAGAGGGCTGCGAGCACCTTCATGCTTTTCCCTCTCTCCACCAGCAGCTTACCTTTATTCACTGTTTACCTTGCCTTGCTCAGTACCTTTGATGTGTATGCTTATTAGAGCTTTAGCACATTTTCAAATAGCATTTTTGAGGTGGAAATTGACACGATAAAACTGTATCCATGTAGTGAATATCATTTAATAAAGCTTAGTGATTTTAAACACTCCATTCTGCCCTTCCTCTAGCCTCTGATATCACAAATCTTCTTTTGTCTCAATGGGTTTACCTTTTCTCAAAAGAAACAAAAACGAAAACCAGACCAAACACGGTGCTGTCCAGATGAGACTTTCTGGCCCCGGAGACATTGAGAGCCTGGGGGCTGGGCAGCTCAGTGCTATGGGGTGTGGATGAGTGACCTGTTTCTTACAGACCCTCCGTGTAGTAGAAGGGAGCCACACAGTCCGGTGTTTGTGTCCGGCACGTTTCCTCAGCAGATGTCCTCTGGGCTTGTCCCTGCTGTGGCGTGCATCACAGCCTCGCTCCTGCCTCTGCCTGTGACAGAGCTGAACCCCACAGCAGGGCCCGTCTGTGGAAGGCTGTGCTTACGGCTGCCGCGTTGAGTTTCAATGTTTGGTTTGTTTTTAGCAGTCGACATATTGCACCGACATACAGCTCACGCCACAGGTTCGAGTGGTTCGGTCACATTCATAATTGTGCAGTCACCCCCACGTCGCTGCAGGACAGGCTCCGTTGTGCTTCCTGCCATTTCCAGCCTGGGCCTCAAGTCCTGCCTCCACGTGCGTTCTTCTTTGCAACCTTGAACTAGCCGGCCCTGTGGCCGCTGTGGCCTCTGCGCTCCCGGCACCCCTCCAGGATCTAGTTTGCCCCGCAAGTCTCCTCAGGCACCCCCCGTGATTCACCTTCCGTCCTGGGCTGCAGTCACCAGTCATGTTAAGCCCAGAACCAATCCTGTAATCTCTCGGTCTGCAGTTTGTCTGGGTCACAATCAGGGTCCTCCCCCCATTTTTGTAGTCCTGCCTGTGACCGCGATGAATTCACCCAGGGCCATGGAGGCAGTGGATACCCCACTGGCCTCAGGCTGCTGGTGTCTTTCATCCTGTCTTAGACCGGGTCACCCTGAGTCAGACCCACCAGATGGTGCCGGCAGCACATAGACGCACTGTATACTGACACCTGTAGGATGTCATTTTGAATTTGGAGTCTTTTTTGCCTTGGGAGATGGCTGAGTAATATTCTACATACCACATCTCCACCCCCACCCCCAATCTGTTGATGGACACTTGGGTGTCCCTGCCTTTTGCTCGTGTGGATAATGCATCTTTGTGTGTAAGTGCTTAGGGATCTGCTGCAGATGCTCCCAAATGTCCCCAGTGGACTGGACCCTGGGCAGTCAGTCCACTGTTGTTTGAGTGGGTGATTCTCCATGTTCTCATCTGCACAGGATAGTACAATCTTCCCCAAGTGCTTTCGTGTGTGTGTGTGTGTGTGTGTGTACACACATACACACTTGTGTTTTCTCACAGAACTAACTGGTGGGCCATGCCAGGTTGTCCCCTTGCTGTGGGCGGGGCCCAGCATGCTTGCTTCCCATGGTACCCTTCGCACCCGCTTTCTCCCCACTACAATAGTTGAGAGACATTAACCCTTGCCTGGCACTGTGCCCACATGTAAGCTGGCCAATGCAAGAGGCGGAAGCACAGCTCGTTCCTGGGAGTCGGGCAGATTGCACCTTGTCTTGGAAGGCTCCGGAAGGGAAGAGAATGGAGGTGGGCGAGCTGGAAGAGTTGGTGGCTAAGGGCTGTGAGGTGGGGTGGAGGGTGAGGACAGCATTTGAAGACTGGGCAGGGGTTTGGCTCAGACAGACGTGGGTGAGACTGAGTTAGTTTTGCTTTCAGTGAAAGAGACTCTTAAGTGGTTCAGACAGATGCAGGTAGGGGCAGTGAGGAGCCAGGGCTGAGTGGGCAGCTGGTATCGAGGAGAGAGGGTCCCAGGGTGCCCACCAGCCAGCCTCTGGCAGCTTTGGAGCACGGTGTGGCTGCCCCCTCCTGACCTGGAGGCCAGCCAACTGCAGCCCCTCCCACCTGCTGAGACAGCCTTAGTAGGTCTGTCTTGTCGGTCGGGGACATGCATGTCCCTCCTGACTGGCAAGGTCTGTGGGGCAGTGTGCTGAGCTTCTCTGTGTGTCCCCACAGCCCTGCTTCCTCAAGGACTGGGAGATGCACGTCCACTTCAGGGTCCACGGCACAGGCAAGAAGAACCTCCATGGGGACGGCATCGCCCTGTGGTACACCCGGGACCGCCTCGTGCCAGGTGCGCCTCCAGGAGACACTGCCCACCCCCATGGATCTGAGGTTGGCTCTGGAAGGGGGGGTGCCTTTTAGCAAAGAGGAGCCGCCGATCCTGTGACTCAATGCTGTCCCCAGCTGAGCTCTACACTGCACATATTGTCCCCCAGGCCCACTACCTGCTGCTCTTGAATCCGTTCTGGGTCCCAGTGACCCTGTGTGTCAGGGTGGGACTGTGCCCCTGAGGGTTTTCAATGGCCCACCTTTCAGAAGTCGATCACCAGGCCTTTCTTCTGAGGTACCTCCATGCCACCCAGGGATCCCAATGAATGCCGGTGCTTTTAGGCCCCTTACCTGGTCTTTAACACGCAAGTCACCCTCAGATGGGGCCCAAGAGGGGTGAGGAACATAAATGCAGCTCAGATGTGTGGTGACAGCTTGGCGTAGAGCAAACCGTAGGCTCCTGGCTGCACGTTGGCTCAGAATGGTTCTACCACCACCTTAAGGCTTATTTAAAATACAGAACCAAGGGAGTCTGTGTGACAGACTGTGGTGGCCCCACTGGCCCCTCACAGAACACGTTTGTGGGCCCTAGCTTTAGAGGCTGGGGCTTCCTCCAGGGCTCTTCCCAGGTGTGCACCTGCTCTTTGTGACCTGGTCCCCTGTGTGCCCCTCAGGCAGGTGGCTTCAGCTTTGCCCTCCTCTCTGGCTGGGACATCGGTGGTGCTGGCATTGCCCATGAGGGACTCCTGCTTCTCCCAGCCTGAGAGCATTTTCATACCATTGCAGGACCTGTGTTTGGAAGCAAAGACAACTTTCACGGCTTAGCCATCTTCCTGGACACGTATCCCAATGATGAGACCACTGAGGTAGGCCCCGAGCTCCGTGTGGTGGAGGAGGGCCTGGGTGGGAGCCCCGGGGCGGGGGCAGGGGCACTGGGCCGGCTGTGGAGTAACCAGTGTCTTGGTCCCAGCGCGTGTTCCCGTACATCTCTGTGATGGTCAACAATGGCTCCCTGTCCTACGACCACAGCAAGGATGGGCGCTGGACGGAGCTGGCGGGCTGCACGGCCGACTTGCGCAACCGGGACCACGACACCTTCCTGGCTGTGCGCTACTCTCGGGGCCGCCTGACGGTGAGCCGGCTGGAGGGGCTGCGTGAGTACATGGGGTGGCGTGCCCACCTGGGGTGTACCTGACCTGCTGGTCCTGCAGGTGATGACAGACCTGGAGGACAAGAACGAGTGGAAGAATTGCATCGACATCACCGGGGTGCGCCTGCCCACCGGCTACTACTTCGGAGCCTCGGCCGGCACCGGTGACCTATCCGGTGAGTGCAGGCTGAGCGAGGCCTCCTGCCCTCATGTCTGCTGTCCTAGCTTGAGGACCCCCTCATTCCCTTCTCTGCTCGCCTGCGTCCTCTCCTCGAAGGGCCTAGATGTTGAGTGCCTCAGGGCGTCACCGCTGAGCAGTCCTTGACCAACCCGACAACCACAGACCCTTCTCGTGTGGCCTCCCAGGGGTCCGAGTAGCACTGTGTTCCTGTTTTCTACGCTGGTTTTTAGTGGCTATGACCTTTGGGGAGTAGATTGCTAGGTGTTCCTTTGGAGGCACCTCTGGCTAGACTCAAACCGCCAACTTTTTGGTTAGCCTCCGATCACTGCTCCGCTTTACTGTTGGCGCCAGCCAGGAGCTCTGCCCCAGAGCATAAAGCCCAAACCAGAGCCGCTGTCCTAAGTGTCCTGGCCAAGAGAGCAGAGTGCCTCCTCTTTCTCCCATGTGCCCGTTGCTGGTGTGAAGTGCTGACCTTGAACTGGGCAGCCCTATGCTTGGTCCACGGTGCCACTGTGGCTCTTTTGACCGTAGGAGATCAGGGGTGTTAAATCTGGGTGTGGTACACTGTGTTGGATCGAATCTCTGTCCTGGCCCTAGGCTGCCACCAGTCTACACAGCGTCTTTGCTTGCCTGTCACAGACCCCTCAGTTTCCAGTCCACCCTCAAATGCACATGACACCACCTTACTTCTAGTGGCCAAATAACCTTGGTGTCATTGTGGACTCCCATCCACTCGCACACCACCTCTAACCCAGTGACAAGCCCTGTGGCTGTCTTGGTGGTCTCAGATCTCGGCTCCCCAGCTCCACACTGTCTCCCACTGAGTCTTTGCTCGCTCCTCCGCTGCCTCTGTCCAAGCCACGTCTCTGCCCAGTCCGCTGCTCTTCCTGTAGCCCCGTGTTTGCCCCCGTGCTCTCCATCCCCTGGAGGGCTGCATCCACTGGCTCCTGGTGCTGTGGGCCTCCCTGCTTCGCTGCCCCTGCTGGCCTCTGCATTTAGTGCCACTCCCTCGTCTCTCCATGCCTTTGTCTTGGGGGCTTCTCCACTCCTTGCTTTAAAACTGCAGCCACCCCATCACCTGTCCCTACACATTCTGCATGCCGGGGGCTGGTCTCCTGGCCAGGAATTCTGCCTCCGCTTTGCCCTCCCAGCAGTCGTTGGACCGCTGTGCTGCTCTTCCCTGAGTGGGCCTGGCCTTGCCCCTCATTCTGGGGGCAAGCATGCAGAGGGCGTGCCGCTGCGCTTGCTGGTTGCCGCGGTGGGTGTAGAAGACCTGGCTCCGGGCAGAGCAGAGCTGCTCCAGCGGCTTCAGGGCTGCATGGCCTTCTAGAAGCACGTCTCCAGGCCCCCGTGGGTGTGCCTTCCCCTAGAGCCACCTATTGTTACATATGAGGAAGGAAGCATTCTGATTGTTCGCCCCTGGCCGCTTTCTCTGCCCGCTGTCCCTCCTGAGTGTTGTATCGCCACGCCCTGCGGGTGGCTCGCCCTGAGATCCTGCCTGCACTCCCCCGGGGAGGCAGTAGGGTCTGGGTCGCGTGGGTCAGGCTGGCTCCAGGCTCACCCCAGGCTCGCTGGGCCCTGCAGACAATCACGACATCATCTCCATGAAGCTGTTCCAGCTGATGGTAGAGCACACCCCCGACGAGGAGAACATTGACTGGACCAAGATCGAGCCCAGTGTCAATTTCCTCAAGTCTCCCAAAGGTGTGTATGTGCACCCTCTCCCCAGGCGTGGGGTGCCCAGAGCTTCTTTCTGGTGGGGCTTGGGGAAGCACGGGCCCCAGAGGAAGGGCTCGAGGACATCCTTGCAGGGTGGCTGCGTTGGCACAAACAACAGGTCAGTGGGTATCTGGCCCCTGGTGGAGCTTCTGGGCCTGCTGCGTGTAGAACGGAGTGGTACATGTGTCCCCTCAGCTAGAAGAGGCACCGGCAGGGTTTGAACCTGCACTTCCACAGCCTCCAAGCATCAGCAGTGTGCCTGTGGGCTGTGGGCTGTGGTCACGGGGCCTTGCCGGTTCAGCCGCCCCTTCTCTCCTGCAGACAACGTGGACGACCCCACGGGGAACTTCCGCGGCGGGCCCCTGACGGGCTGGCGGGTGTTCCTGCTGCTGCTGTGCGCGCTCCTGGGCATCATCGTGTGCGCCGTGGTGGGGGCCGTGGTGTTCCAGAAGCGGCAGGAGCGGAACAAGCGATTCTACTGAGCGCGCGCCCGCGCGGCCGGCACCAATGTGAACTTTTTTATGGGATTGTAAAAGGAAACAAGACCACATTATTTCTTAACTGTTTCACAGAAATGATTAAAGTATTTTCTTACATTTAGCTTCTTGCCCAGCCAGGACCGGTGGCAGGGCTGAGGAGTAAGGATTCGGCGCCCCCACAGCTGGGGGCGGGGGCCCTCTCCCCGTTGCTGGCATCTCAGGAACAAGGGGCGGGGGGAGCCCCCCTTCGATGGGGGCCCTGGGCTGGGTGTGGTGCGTGTGTGGGGGCGGGGCGCGCCGGCCGGAGCAGGGGGACTGGGCTTTCTGTTCACCCTAGGAGCTTTTCGTTTGGAGATGTGCCCAAAGGTGAGCCCAGAGGGGCCGAGTGTGACCGTTTGCTAATAAAGTGAATTAAGCGACCTCGGCGTGTGGCTGCCCTTCTCCGAGGACACCCTGCTGACTGGTGCTGGTGGCCTTCAGTTCCTACCCCTTTCCCCACCCCACCCCACCAGGCTACACACGGCCCCCAGGTAGGGACTCATGACTCAGGTCAAGCAAAACACCCAGTGGCCCACTGTGATGGTGTGGTAAGGACTGGAGTCCAGATGGCTGTCCCTGGGCTGCCTCCCAGTGCTCGGGCATCCGCAGAGGGGAGAGAAGCGGGTGAGGAAGGTGTGGGCCATGCAGAGGGCAAGGCTGCAGTCCAGGGCCTGAGGGAAAGTCTCCCGGGGGACTGGGAAAGGACTGGGGGGTAGGGGTGGGGAGAGTCAGAAGTGCTGTCTGAGTTGCCCTGGGGGACAGATGGTACAGGGTGGGCGATGGCCAGCAGTGGACAGGGCAGGGCTGTGATGGGCACTATCCATGCAAAGCCATCCCAGCTCAGCTCCTGTGTGTCCCTTGCCAAGTTGAGGGTCACCCCTCTTCAGGACCTCCTTCAGGGCCTCACTGCTGGGTGACGCGCATCTCCCCTCTCCCCCAGGGAGCCGGCTCGCTGTCGTTGCCGTCCTCACAGCCTCGCTGTGAGCCTGCGTGGAAATGCGCACGTGAAGAGCGCACCGTAGTCTTTCCCTCCGTGCCTCCCTCCGGGCGCCGAGCTCTGTCCGCCGCCGGTGTCCTCAGTGTCTGCATGCACAGACCCTTTTCACATCGGTGGGAAGGGTTCCCGGGGACGGAAGTTTCAGCCTCTCCCGCGCAGGCGTGGCCTCCTTACCGCTTTCCCTCCGTTTCTCTCCTCGAAGAAGCCACACGTGTGGCGCTCTCACCATGGGCCCGGCCGGGCCACGTGGTGTTCATCTGCATTAGCTCTTCAAGCTCAACGCTTGCTCATGTGGAGACTGGAACTGCTGCTCTGGGATGGGCCCCCATCCCAGGGCCGAGGGTGGTGCCTGCGACCCCTTTCTCAGCACCACACTGGCCACAGGGAGCCTTTGGTGTTGACGCCATCCCAAGCCTTTCCTGAAGGACTAGGCAAATTGGCCTCTTGACTCTGTGGGTCCCAGCCTGGGCTGCACATTAGCATCACCTGGGGACTAAGACCAACCCCGTGGTTCCGAGGGGCAGCTCTGTGGAAGAGCCAGAGGCACCAGGCTGAGGGCTCTCCAGGACACATGGAAGTGGGCCGTGCTGGTCTGTGCTCGGCACAGCCTGTGCCCCTCCCCCTGGGACAGCCTCATTGGCCGCCAGAAGTCTGCCCCTTTGAAGTTCACACCAACAAGGGCTGCCCTGGTGGGTCCCATGTATGCTCACCCACAGGATTGATGCTCAGTGGGTTTGGCTGCCCGCGTTTAAAAATGGAGTTCTTCCGCCCTTGGGAAGTGGACTGTGAGACATGTGCAATCAGAAACAGAACCTCCGTGCCTTCCCCAAAGCTGCTGCAATGCATCTCGACCACTTCACCACCCAGCCATGTATCCCGGGAATCGTGCTAGTGAACAGACCTGTACAAGTGTCGCAGGCACCGCAGTCTAACTTCTGAAACAACATTGGTCACGTTTGGGTTCCCTGGATGACTGAAGAAGAGGCTGCTTTGTTGTGTGAATGTGCCTCCGTTTCCTCCCTCCTCCAGGCGGGCCACCAGGTGCTCCCCGCCCCTCTTAGCAGACGGTGCAGCTCCAAACATCCTGAGCGAGGCTCCCAGCACAGGTCTGCGAGATTGCTGGGCTGTAACTTAGCGGAAGGCCCGTTGGACTAGATGTGGCCAACTGCTCTCCAAAGTGGGTCGACCTTGGTAGTTCCACTCTGACTGCAGGGTACAAAATGCAGTGTCTCCCTACTGAACTTGAGACACTGTGAGACTTTAGTTTTTGACAGTCTCAGGGATGTACACATTTTAATTTGCCGTGTTTTCTAAAGTAGTTTTTCCCAAAGTGGCTGATACTGCCCCCCGGAGGGTGCTGGAACAATCTGCAAAAGCAGATACCTACACTTTGGATTACAGGCTAGAGTGCAAATGTTCTTCATTGCCAGGGGATGCTGGGTAAACTTTTTCCCCCTGAAAAGGGGCAGGCAGTAAGCCAGATAGGTTTGGGAAGCTAGACTGGAGCAGCGGCTCTCAACCTGTGGGTTGCAACCCCTTTGGCGGTTGCCCGATTCATAGCACTAGCAAAATTACAGTGATGAAGTAGCAATGAAAATAATGTTGGGGGTCACCACCACATGAGGAACTATATGAAGGGTAGCGGCGTGAGGAAGGTTGAGAACCACTGCTCTAGAGGTTAGGCTGAGGAGCCCTGGTACAGTGGGTAAGCACGGCGTTGCTAGCCAAAAGATGGGTGATCTGAACCCACCAGCTGTCAGTCTGCTTTGGAAACTGAACAGAGTCCCTGTGCGCTGTCATGGGCTGGGTGGCCGCGGGCGTGGTTGTTCTGAGTAACGGAGCTTAGGATCATCCTTGTTTACTGTTCATTCCTATTTCCTCTGAGAGGGTCTACTTTTGCCCCTCGGTCTGCACTGCAGAGACCTCCCACTGCAGGCAGTCTGGGCTATTGAATTTATTCATCTTTCCCAAAGATGGTTTGTTTTTTCTTCTTAAGGTTAAATAGTTTTGCTTTTCAATGTTAACATCGCATTTCCCTGGGATTAAGGTTTGTGTAGGGCAGGAGGTCGGGATTCGGTTTTACCTGGTGTTGGAGAGCCGGTGGTCCCCGCAGCACCTCCTGAAGCATCCATCTCTCCTGACCCTGACGTAGCACCGTCCAAGCTCAGGCAGGGTTGGCTCGGGCAGCCTTCCCGCTAAGCCTGAGCCTCGTTTCTTGGTGGCTGGCTGGACTTACCAGCTCCTCAGCATGGTGGCCAGGTGACAGCTGTGGCCCAGGAGGCAATGGGATCGCTTTCAATTTCCCAACGCAAAACCTGCCAGGCGGCAGCTAGGTGACCGTCTGCCCGTCCCCCACATCCTGCCTGGGATGTGGGGGAACTGGAGGTGCCAAAGCCACCCGTGGGCCATTGATGGGGAAGGAGAAAGAGAAGACGCACAGCTCGGGAGCATGGGTGCTTAGTGACATCTGCAGGACGCTTATGTGAGAAAAATGAACCCGATTCGCTCGAAGGACAGCGTCGTGTCTTCGGTGACGTGCTGCTGACACAGCCCTCGCGGCTCCCAGGTGAGCGTGTCACGCAGTCGCTTTTCTTGGTGGGTGAGCCTGTGCCAGCCCTCCAGCCTCCACGCGCTTTCCCGTCCGTCAGATGCGGCTCTGCGCATGGGTGCGCCCAGTGCCTTGGGCGTGCTTGTTCCAGACTCCATGCCGACAGACTCCATGCCGACGTTCAGTTTTAGCTGAATAACGCCTAATTCGTGCATTCAACAATGCTTGTTAACGCCTCGAGGAGCTACAGACTCAGTGGTGCGCAGGCAGCTGGTAGGAGAAGGGGGGTCCTGGAAAGACAGGCACCACACTAGGCTTTTCACAGAGGGGATTGGTTGTAGGGGCGTGGGAAGGGGGCGCTGAGGTGAGTCCAGAAACGAGGGTGGGAAGCCAAAGAAACAAAAGGAGATGGGACTTGGAGTTTGGAGGGGTGCCTGGAGTTGGGGCCCAGGCCTTTGAAGAGGAGACGGGCGCTCAGAGGGCCCCACGGAGTGGGGGAAGGGAGTGTGTGGCCAGTGGGGAAGAGGCAGGTGGGCCCGGTGGCACTTCTGCTCGTATACGTGTGTGCATTTGCTTCCCAGACGTTTCGGGGACAGTTATCTTTGGTGAGAGGTGCTTGGTGAAGGGCTCTGTTGCTAAGTGGTGGTTCGAAGCCACCCGTGGGAGAAGGGTGTGGCAGTCTCTGTAAGATCACAGCCTTGGACAGCCTATGGGGCACTTCAGCTCTGTCTCACAGGGCTGCTAGGAGTCGAAATAGTCTCTATGACCACGAGTTTCGATCTTTGTGTGTCCGCCTCATGCCCGGGCATCAGAAAGAATAGTTTCTGGGCTCTTAAAGGCTTGTCTTAAAACAAGCGGTCTTCTAACTGAGGTGTCAGCTAAGTCCACAGGAAAGGAGCATGTGATCGAAGAACTGTAAGTAATAGAATCCAAACCCAGAGGAGGGAATGGTACCAGCTTGCATTCTGAACACCAGCTTTGCAGAAGGCTGTGGATGACAGCGCAGGTCCCCGACCCATGAACCTCCTGACTGAAGAGGAACGGGAACAGCCTTGCCATCAGACAGAGCGCAGTGCAGGTGGGTCACTGCGCGTGCGGCGGTCAGAATGTGACACCTTGTCCTTGACCTCCCTCTTGATCCAAGGCGTAATTGCTCCAGTTTTCAAGATTTTCGATGGACGCTTCTGTCCCTGTTGGGCTGTTTATTTATTGCTTTGTTTAGATTTTGTATGTCTTTCTGTATGCGAAACCCAGGAAAGGTACCCCTGTAGAGACAGCAACTGGGTTAATAGTTTCACAGGGATGTGGCAGGCGAGTTGATGGGACGCAAGGAGCTAGCAATGAGCACAAATGTGGTGACGGTTGCTCGACGCCCATGGATGTGTTTGAGTGACTGAAACGGGTGCTAGGTGGATGGTATGTCGGTGACACTGTTAAAAATAAATACATTTTTAAAGTGTCCACCTCAGTGCTCATGAACGGATGAAGGGGCAAAACAAAAATGTGCTCACGTACACAGCAATGCCATCCGGCTCACTAGGGGAGAGGCAAGAGGTCAACACAGGCGACCACGTGGCTGAAGCTGAAGTCCTCATGAAGTCCATCACAAAAGGTCATGTAAGTGTGACCTCACTTAGATAAAAGGACAGGAACAGGCTGGAGAAAGAGAGGTTTGTCTGGGTTTGAATCGTACTTTAAAAAAACATTTTCTCCTCCCTAGTACTTTCGGGTCCTCTTTCAATTTGAAATGGGGAAATTTTCCTTTGCTATTCTTATTATTTCTATTTTGAGGCCCCAGAGTGACAGTTTTCTAACACTGCCCCAAATTCTCATCAAGAGGGAGGCCGGTGTGCCCTTCTCCCCACCTTGCATCTGGGGAGGATGGCAATCTGCTACTAGGAGTGACCTGCAGCAGAAATCAGGCTCCGTGCCGCCTTTGGGTCACAAAGGCCTTGATCCTCCACCCGGTTCTCCTGAAGCCTGGCTCCCAGAGCTCAGAGCCACAAGCTGAGAAGTCCGCTGCACCCGCCAGCCCAGCACCAGCCACATGGGACCCCAACAGAAGAGCTCCCCCGACCCACTGCTGTGCTCTTCTCGGATAGAGTTGGGGGGTGGGGGCTACACCACCAGCCTTGTGTGCAGCACCGCAGAGACTCCCCCTCCTCACCGACCCTCGGTTCTTTCCTGAAGGCTGAGCACCCTCCCAGGAGGGAGAGGAGGGAAAGGACATACGATGGCATTGGCTTTGGTCATCCCGTTCTTGGGAAGCAGCCAGTCCACACCAAGACCCTGAGCCTTTGGCTGATTCTCCCTTCAAGTTGGCCCTGCAGCTGAGGGTCATACTGTTTGACAGCAGGCAGGTCTGTGTGCTTCCCCACCCTGAGAAAAGGAATTAGCCCCCTTCTAGGGACTGAAGCTGCAGAGCCACGCACAATCGCCTCTTCCCACGTCTTCCTCTTCCTGCAGGCAGGAAGGACGGCCCCTACCCACACAAGCACAGAAGACCCACAAGTTTTCTGTAGTCAGTAGTGACTACTAACCACCATACCCATTTTTAAATATATAAGGATTGGGGGGCGGGGGAAGCTTCTATTCATGGCAGCTTCGTGTGTATCAGAGTAGAACTCTGCTTCATAGGATTCTGTAGCTTACTCTTCAGACTCAGGTAGCCAGGCCTTTCTTCCACGGCACTTCTGGATGGACTCAAACCACCGACCTTTCCTTGAGCAGCAGTCTGGGCCATTACCATGTGTTCCTACAACAAAGATAGCACTTAACTGATACCCAGAGCAGTTCTTCAGTGTCCAGTCTTTGGAAACACAGTTGTCCCATCTTCTGTTGTCCAGCAGGTTGGGGACAAATAGGAAAATGGGCTGGGATAGACCACATTTGCACCACTCATCAGTTTGCTGCACTGATGGCTTACCACTCCGACATAGTGCCAGGTCGTCCCTGGAAGAGAAGCTTCGGTGGAGCTACCAGGCTGAGACCGGCCCGGAGGGAGGAAGAGGCACTGCAGTGGAAAGGGCCATAGGAAACCTGATGGGTAGCAGTGGTACCCGAAGATGAGTCCCTCCGGGTGAAAGACCCCGAAAACCATGCCTAGAGGAGGCTGCCTTTGCAAAGGAGTCCGTTTGAGTGATGGGATGGGGTGGGCCTTCATTTGGCAATGGGGCACACCTGCACACAAGAAGAAACAGCTGCACAGAACCTTGACTAATGAGAGCATGCAGTGTGTGAAGTATGAATCCCGGGAAATTGGAAGTTTTCTTTCAGGCAGTGAGCTAGAATACCTAAGATGAGTATCCGAGGCCCTGGTGGGCTGAAATGTATGGCGACCAAACGTATGGTGTTCACGTGGCCGACAATTCCTGGGAGACAAATGGAAGACGAATGGCGCCCCATTCCCCATTGTAAACAGCAGCAGCATATAAATCTATCCAGAAATACAAGTAGCTCTGCTGGTGCTGTGAAGTAAGCATTGGACTATTAGCCTCAACGTGGGTGGCTCAAACTCATGAGCTGCTCTGAGGGGGTAAAATGAGGCTCTCTGGTCCCAGAAAGCTTTGCAGTCTCATTTGAAACTGATTGTGGTAGTGATTGTACAACATTGTTTGATATGATAAAACTATGGAATGGTATGATATGTGGGTTGGGTCCTAATAAATGATTTGAAAGGAAAAATGAAAAAGATTTGCAGTCTCAGAAACCCAATATAGGATCACTTTGAACTAGAATTGGCTCCATGGCAGTGGAGCTGGTAGGTCCTGAAGTAGATCCCTGTCTGTAATGGGGTAATCTCCACACACCCACAAGGAAGGGCAGTTAATGTGATAATTACTCAAATGTATGCACAAACGCCTAATGAGGAAATTGAAGGTTTTTACCAAATTCTGCAGTCTGAATTTCTGAATTTGATCAAGCCTGTCATCAAGATGCATTGATAATTACTGGTGATGGGAATTTGAAAGTTGGAAACCGAGAGAGATCAGTAGTTGGAAAATCAGGCATTGGTGATAGAAACAGAGCTGGAGATGGCATGGTAGAATATGGCAAGATGGACGACTTCTTCATCACAAATAACGTTTTCAACAATGTAAGTGACGACCATGGGACCTCACCTGGTGGAATATATAGGAATAAAATGACTGCATCTATAGATATCTATAGAAAGAGAAGACCGAGAAGCTCAATATCGGTCAGAGAGAAGGCCAGAAACTGACAGAGGAACAGATTCACCAGTTGCTCATATGCAAGTTCAAGTTGAAGCTGAAGAAAATTAAACTAAGTCCAACAGAATCAAAATATGACCTTGAAGCTATCCGACCTGACTTTGGAGAGCATTCATAACGGGCGACCAGAGGAGTTGTGGGATGACATCAGGAATCGCACACACGAAGAATGCAAAGCTCACTAAAAAAGCGTGAAAGAAAAGTCCAAAATGACTTTCAGAAGAGATCCTGAAACTTTCTCTTGAACGCGGACTCGCTAAAGTGAAAGGAAGAAATGAAGCACAAGAGCGGATCAGATTTAGAGGCTGACTTGAGAGAGAACGATTGTAATGAAGCGTACAAAGACCGGAAGCTAGAAAACCCAAAGGAAAGGACAGGCTCAGCAGTGTCCAAGCTGAAAGAACTGAAGACTCATGCTGCGATCTTGGAGGGCTGATGCTGTGGGTGAAAAATACTGAACGGCACAGGAAGCACCAGGAGATGATGGAAGGAATACAGTCACTGAAGCAAAAATAATCAGTCCCTGTTGTACAATTTGAAGGACATAACATGCAATCCGGAACACATGGCCTTGAAAGAGAAATCCAAGTTGCACTGGAGGCATTGGGAGAACACACGGCTCCAGAAATTGATGGGATACCGCCAATTGAGACGTTCCAGCAAACGGGTACAGTCCTGGAAGCATTCACGTATCCGTGCCAAGACATTTGGAAGACCTGGCCACGTGCATAGTTGTGCCCGTTTCAAAGAAAGGTGATCTCCTAACACTGCCTTTGAGTCAGTTCTGGCTACACCTACCCTGCAAGACAGAGGAGAACTGCCCTTTTGGGTTCCCAAGGCTGAAAATCTTAAGGGAACAAAAAGCCACACGTTCTCCCTCAGAGCAGTTGGTTGGTTCAAACTGCTGACCTTGTGGTCAGTAGCCCAACTGGTAACCACTGCACCAGCAGACCTCTTTAAGTAAGCCAGTAGAATGTGGAAATGATCAAAGACTGGGTTTTCTACTCCTGTTAAGAGGTATAGTCTTGGAAACTCACAGGAGCCTTGAGGTTTGTTTTGGTTGTTGATTTTTTTCCCCCCTGAATTTAATTAAGAAAGCGAGCCCCCCCAGAAGAATTTATTTCCTAGGACAGCACTGAAGCTGCAGCTCGGGGAGATGGACATGTCTGATCAGAGCACATGGGAGCAAATGAAGGGGGAGGAAGAGAGAGTGGAGCACATCCTGGCCCACCAAGTCTTGAGGATGATATTCCCGCTCAGAGCAGCCAATCCACAGAGAAGACTATATGGCCAGCCCCAGTATGAGACACGATATCCCTCACTGACCCATAGCCCTACAGGGGACGACAACACTGGAGACACAGTGTGGGAATTGCGCCTGATCTGATCCCACCACACCAAGGCAAAACACTAAGGGCGTGTAACACTCTTTCACATCAATTTGATTTCTTGTTTTTGAACTTCTGATACCTGTTCCTGTTGACACCTCATTATCACACAGGCTGGTGTGCTTCTTCCATGTGGGCTTTGTTGTTTCCCTGCTAGATGGCCGCTTGTTTAACTTCAATCCTTTAAGACCCCAGGTGCTATATCTTTTAATAGCCAGGCACCATCAGGTTTCTTCACCACATTTGCTCATGCCCCTGTTTAGTCCTCAGCGATTGCCTTGGGGAGGTGAGTATCATACGGTGCCACAATATTAGAATAAATCATTCTTATACTGAGGTAAGACTTAGGTAGAGTGGAGGGAGGGGGGCATGGAAAGGGGGAACCGATGACAAGGATCTACATATAACCTCCTCCCTGGGGGACAGACAACAGAAAAGTGGGTGAAGGGAGACGTCGG
>NW_022111372.1:50005637-50016453 GCF_000313985.2 Echinops telfairi
TAAAATGATTTTAAAAAAGGACTTAAATAGAAGCTCAAAGTCCATCTGCTTTCTTATTATATTTACATATATGGATATATATTGACAAACACACCCATAGTTATATATTTACATATATACATATCTATATTTGTACCTGTATGTAATTTTCACTTCCTAGTTCTTGCCTTTATTTCTTTTTTCTTTCCTCCTGCTCCACTCTCAAGTTCACCCATCGTTCACCTCTCAGGAAATCCTCTCGAATACATCACAATTTGTAAAACAACCGGGTTGTTTCCTAGTTAGTGTTGTGTGGTGGCCAAACTAGCTACAAGGTGTATTTAAAGGCCTACCGCAAGAAAACAATTCAATAAAAATAGTGTTTTCTCTGTTCTAGAACGAAACTGGGAAATCATCCTTTCTCACCACGTCAGACGCAACATCTCCGTGGTGACAATACTCTGTAGTCTGCCTTCAGAACGCCTAAACCCAAGCCCACGGCCGTGCAGTCAATCCTGCCTCAGAGAGGCCCTGTTTCTGAAACTGGAAATTCTTTCCTGGAACTGAGAGCCTCATCTTTCTTCCACTGAGCTGCTGGTGGCTTTGAACCTCTAACCTGGTAGGCTATCAGTCTAGCACTTCCCTGACAGCGTCACCAGGGCCAAGCAGAGAATAATATTGAAACTCAGTAGTGCCAAACATTCACCCCATCAGACGTTTTCCACGCAAGACCGGTTCAGAAAGCAAGCTCAGGATAAGCTTCAAAGAGCACCTCCCAGTGGCTCATTCAGAGTCCACATTCCCAGACCTAGGACAGAATGCCTGTGGTATGGTGAGTACACATTGGCTGCAAACTGCAAGTTCAGCAGTTCAAAACCACCAGCTGCTCCGTGGGAGAGAGATGAGGCTTTCTGTTCCCAGGAAGAGTTCCGGTCTGGGGAACCCACAGGGACAGTGAGTTTGAGGATGGAATCCAGTTGGAATGACAGTCTCTTGGTCTCCACTTCAGAGGTCCAGTCCCCACGTTCTACTGTTCTAGACTATGCCACCTTTGTAGGGAACTTCAGCTGAAGACCAACACCCACCCCCAACTCACAGTGACCTAGACAGTACAGACTAACCAAACCGAACCAAACTCGCTGTGAGAACGGCCCCTGTGAGTTTCTGAGTTGGTAACTCTTTATAGTGCCCCAAGACTGCAAGTGTTTCCGGAAGCACACAGCCTCATCATTCTCCCATGGAGCAGCTGACGGTTTCAAACTGCTAACCTTTGGGATTGCGGCCCAGCATGTTACCACTAGGCCACCAGAGCTCCCTCTAGGGCAGCACACAGTCTTGAGCGGGTCTTGGCTGTCATCTTTACAGAAGCAGATCTCCAGGCGTTCCTGGCGTGGGGCTGCTGAGCGGGGCCCACCTGCACGTGATCAGTCCAGTGCAAACCATCTGCACTGTGCTGTCCAGGGAGCCAAAGGCCAGCCAGCCCACTTTTTTCCTTGGCAGGTTTTTGAAATCCCCAAATTGTGGGTTGGAGCTAATTTTTAAAAGTCAACTCTGGATATGTAATGTATTAGTTTAGGTACTTTAGGGAAACAAATCCACAGCAACTCATGTATAAGAGAGTTTCATGTAAAGAAAATGTGCATCACGAAAACATCCCAACCCAATGCTGCCCAAGCCCACAAGTCCAACATTAGTCCATTAACCCAACACCAGTCCACAAAGTCCTCCACCTCACAAAACAGAGGCAATGATGCCGACTGCAGGAGGAAAGCTGAGTCAGTGAATGAATAAGCATCTCAGCACTAGCAGGGGTCTCCACACGGCTGCTCCAGCACCCAGCTGCATCGGAATAGGTCCATGTGGCTTCTCCTTGGGGATGTCTTGTAGGAAGTCAATCTTGCAAGCTGAAGCAGGGAACTGCTAAGGCAGCTGCACCCGATGCAACCATCACAAAACAAGAGACCCGAGAACTAGAGAGGGAGGCTCACCACCCATTTATCTCTCTGCCTTTCAATTAGCCCCACATGTGATTATCGGCCAGGCTGGCACAATTAACTAGCTCATGTAACTTCCCTGCAAAAACACACACACACACACACACACTTTTTAGCCTTAAGCTAGGTTTCTCTTTGTACCTGCACATCAATTTAAGAACAGATGTAACATCATCCTGGTGGTACAGTGGTTAAAGCCCTAGGCTGCTAACCCCAAGGTCAGCAGTTCAAACCAGCTGCTCCGAGGGAGCATGCTGAGGCTGTGTGCTTCCAGAAACACTTGCCATCTTGGGGGCGCAGTGGGGCAGGTCTACCCTGTCCTGAGAGTCGCTAGGGCTTGGAACCGACGTGATAGCAGCAGGGGTTTGGTTTGGGTGTTTGTATCACCCAGGGTTGGCACAGCAGTACAAGTTTATTTCATGGATTAGACCAGAGCATGCACACTGCTACAGATAAGAACCCTCAGGGCCAACAAGAGATACCAGGAGGATTAGGGGAGGGTGGGGGGAAAAAGGGGGAGTCGATCACAAGGATCAACATATAACCCCCTCCCAGGGGGATGAGTAATGGAAAAGTGGATGAGGGGTGATGGAGGACATGTAAGATATGGAAATAATAATCCATAACTTATCAGGTTCGTGAGGAAGGTTGGGAAGGGGAGGGAGGGGGAAGAAATGGGGAGCTGATATCAGGGGCTCAAGTGGGAAGAGAATGCTTTGAAAATGATGATGGAGGCCTATGGGCAAATGTGCTTGACACACTGGAGGAATGTATGGATTCTGATAAGAGCTGTAAGAGCCCCCAATAAAAGTATGGGGGAAAAAACCAAGGTCATGGAATTTTCTCATGAACTTTTTGAAGTTTAAAAAAAAAAGGTTTATTTCATGATTCTGGGGACATGTATTGAGGGAGACTCCAGTCATCATGCGTTTACAGCGACAGCCCTCAGCAAGCAGCCAAGTCTCTCCGGTCAGAGGGACTCGATGGCTCTCCTTTCTCCTCTCTCCTTTTATCGGAGAGGGTTGGGGAAGAGGAGGGGGTGGACATGTTCCAACACACGTCCAAACGTGTGACGATGGCTCAGGGCCCAGCGATCTCTCCGTGGGTACAGGCGACCCTGAGCTGGAGCCACTTGTTGGCACTAACAAGAAGTATCGGTTCTGTTTTTATTCTTAAATGTATCAAAGAATATGATGTTTCACTCCTTGAAGCGACTGCGTCTCGTGTTGACTTTTGAGTCCCTAAATGGCATGCCTCTGTTGTTTTTTCTCTGAAGTTTCCAGTATCACAGGTTTTCTCTCTGTTGTGATACTTTAGGTTTTTGCTCCTTTACTCTGCACCTTCCTTCTCTCCAACCTCCCAATATAACTATACCTCTATTTTTAGCTAAATAAATAATCATTATCATTATGCAAATGGATTCCATCTGGAGTCAAGTAGAACACCATAATTACTTTGCTCTAATTGTGCAGCATTTAACTTTACTTTGAGCTAATACTTGCTTCATTTTAAACTTGGATTATGTCCCGTATCCTCAACTCCAGTTGATTCTGGTGCATAATGACCCTATAGGACAGGTGTAGAACTGCCGCTGTGAGTATCCGAGACTGTTTATAGGCGTAGAAAGCCCCGCCTTTATCCCATGGATCAGCTGGTGGTTTCAAACTGCTGACCTTGCAGTTAGCAGTGCAATGCATACCCACTACACCACCAGAGCTCCCCACCCTCACCCTTTACAAATCCTTAATTATTTTTATCATCATAGCAACACGCAAACCTCTGCTGACAGACAGACAGTTGCATGTGCATGAGGTTCACTGGCCAGAAATTGAACACAGGTCTCCCACATGGAAGGTGTCTTAGGCTGGGATCTGTAGAGGAGCAAAACTAGTAAAACTCACATGTTCTTGCGTATCTGTGTGTGCATACATACACATACATTTGTACAGAGAGGCTAATGTCAAGGAAACGGCTCACACAGTTGTAGGAGTGTAGCAACTTCTAAGCCTGGGGGTCAAATGTCAGGCTGGAGGCTTCTCTTGACCAGAGCAGCTGCAGGAGTTGATGAACTGAAGGTTGCTACCTCAGAACCAGGTAACAGTCTTGCAGCTGCAGAGGTGAATGGATCCAAGCCGCTAGGCTGCTGATTGGCTCAAGGATTTGCTCAAGTCCAAAGAACTAGAGGGCAGATGATAAGCCAGTTGTAGGATCCAGACCTAGCAAAGAGCCAGGTAAGCTTTTCCATAGTGTCCACTTTTATTGGAAGCAGACCACACCCCCAAGGAGGCTTCCTCTCCATTGATTGACTGCTCATGGCAGATTTCAGTATGTTAGATCTCATCATGGGGGATTGCTGCTTCTTAAATGCCAAACCACGGAGAATCCTGAACCAGCTAACTTGGCACCAAAACTTGACTGTCATTGAAGGCAAGAATTCCAACACTGAGTCACCAGTGCCCCCACCTTGCCGCCAGGTGCCGCTGTGTTGGTTTGCCTTGTGTTTAGCAGAATAAATGGTTGCCGTCTCCTGTGCCATCTTCATGACCACTGGCATCTTGGCTATTGTACTAATCCTTCTCATTCATTGAGAGTTTTCCTCGCTTTCACCGAAAACTTTGCCAAACAGAATGTTCTTTTCCAGTGATCAGTCTTTCCCGACGATTGAAAGTCTCTCCAGTCTTGCTCCTAAGGAGCATCTGGGTTGTATTTCTTTTGGTGTAACTGTTCACGCCTCTAGAAGTCCGCCGCACGTCCAGGGTTCTTTGCTAACGCCTTAACGCTAACGCCCTTCCTGGCTTTCGTTTTCGTTGTTCAACTTTCACGGGCATATGATCCGAAGATTTGGGTCAGGTGCATCTTAGCCGCCAAAGTGCTGTCTCTGCTGTTTAAAACTTTAAAGAACCTTTTTGTAGCCGGTCTTCTGACAGGTGCTCCCACGGACATTGATAACTGATCTAAGAAGAGTGAAATTGTTGACAGCTTCGGTTGTTTTCCAACAATCATGATGCTTACTGGTCAGGGAGTGATGATTTTTTGTTTTCTTCCCAATCAGGCATAATCCTTGTTGGAGGCTGCAGTCTTTGACCTTCCCCTGTGAGTGCTTCCACGTCGTTTTCCTCGGGGGCCAGCAGGGCTATGCTATCTGCAGCTCGCACGTTGTAGGTGACTCCTCCTCAGTCTGCTGCCATGTTCTTGCTGTAGTCCAGTGCTCTGATGCCTTGCTCAGCACGCAGCTTGAACTAGGGATGGCGAATGGATACAGTCCGGCTGCGTGCCCTCTCCAGTTTTGAACCATGCAGTGCCCCCCTTGTTCAAACCCCTGCCTCTGGATCCAGGTACAGATTCCACACATGATGCCGGAGACCCCCAGCTGAAGAGGCACAGTATTGCATTCGTCATTAATGAGAACCTTTTGAGAGCTATCCGGAAGTGTAGTAACGCCATTGGTAGGACCTACGAGAACAACCTGTTAATGATATGATTTTTCAAATTTACTCATCATCCACAAGTGTCAAAGATGAAGACATTGAAGATTTCTTTGCCTCCTGCTGCTGTCTGAGATCGACAGAATGTGTGGTCAAGATGTCTTAATGGTTGCTGGCGAGAGTGGAGTGAGCTGAAGTGGCAGTAGTTGAAAAGTATGGCCTTAGGATAGCAGGGGTGCTGGCGACCACATGACAGGGTTGTGCAAGACAGTGACTGCTTGCTCTGTTGTGCAAAACTCTTACTCAACAGCACAACTGCTGCCCATCCTGACGCTGTGTACGTGGACTGGACCTGGTCAAATGGGTCTCACCTCGCCAGATGGAATCACCTGAACTAAACCTGCAGAAAGAGAGGATGCTGAAGTTCCCCATCACCACTCAAGACAAAGCGAGGGGCCAACTGTGGGACTGCCATCTGTTGCTCAGGCATAAGTTCAAGTGGAAGCTGAAGAGAACCAGAGCTGGTCCACTAGTGCCAAAGTACAACCTGCTCCTGGCAACACCGATACACTTGGGTCCCCCCCTCCCCGTACATTTGCGTGGTCTCAACACGTTCTATAAGCGGGATCCTATAATACCTGTGTATTTTTACAAATTGCTGGAAGGCTTTTGATTTTTTATAATTGATCCTTCATCAAGGAGCTGTCATTAATTCCATGGCTGTGCTTTATGCTTTCTATATATGAGTTTTATTTTCCTTCTCATCCATCCTTTTTACTACATATTCCTTTCTCTTGTCTTGTTGGCGAGGCCTTCCACTTCCGTGGCTAACTGTTGATATTGCTGACCCGTTGGTCTTGTTCTCATGCTTTGAACATGATATCTCCTGTATGTTTTTATTGTAAGATTTTTTATTATAACATTAAGTAACTTCTCTCCATCCCTTCATTTTGTTTGTTTAAAAAATAAAAAACTGCTTTCTGCAACCTAAGAAGAAAAGGTGTGGGGTTAAGGGGAAGAGGGAACCCCACAAAACATCACAGGTTCGGTAGGCGCAATTGTACAGCGATAATAAGTAGAGATTATAGTAAAGTCATAGAGAGCATGAGAGTTAAAGGGTGGAGTCAAGTAATGGAGTCAGACGCAATTCATGGTAGCATAGCTCACCTCTGCCCGGCTTGATGGTCCTCGTGGAAGGGGCTCAGTCGTCAGAGAAGAAGCCGCGGCTTCGTCCTCCTTAGTCACCTTCTCCAGCCACCCTCCGGCCAGCCACCCTCTCGAGTACCAGGGAGCCTCGTTATTTATTGTTAACCACGCATCATAGAGTCATACATCACAGAAAGGGGCAATACAATTCATTCTAGAACAACTTTGATCACTCTAATGTCTCACATAATAAAACAGACAATTACTATTCTGGGAGGCATGCAAGTTCCCTGATAGCGGACAATAACCTGAGTCACTGGGAGGAGGGGTATTAACATAGGCAATACGATCAATAGGAGGGGAATCACCTAGGGGTGTGCCCACATTCGTTGTGGGAATAACAATGGTGTCTGCTTTATCTAGATAGCCGATAATGGCTATCTAACCTTGGCCATCCTTGGGCGGGTTTTCCCTCTCTGGTATCTCCTACAAGTGAACAGACCACCACTATCCTTATCAGAAGGGAGTGGGTCTTATTTAGGGTGAGTCAGACTAATAGTCTAGCCACTATAGATGGCTGATGTTAAGGAGAATAACCTCTGACCTACTTTCGCTGATCACCTAGTGTACAGTCACTCTTAAGCAGCTAAGTCTGGTACATATTTTGGGGAGACAACTTAAGAGAAATCCTTCTGTTCCCCACACAAAGGTTATTTTTGTTCCCTTTATCTTATTGATGTTGTGAATTATCTGTCTAGTATTATTAATTAAACAAAACAAAACAAGTAACACTGTACTGCCATTGAGTTGATTTGAACTCATAGCAGCCCTGTAGGACAGAGTAGAACGGCCTCTGTGAGTTTCTAAGACTGAAACTCTTTACAGGAGCAGAAAGCCTCACCGTCCTCCCATGGTTTTGAACTACTGACCTTGCAGTTGACAGCCCAATGCATAATCACTATGCCACCAGGACTTCTATTATTATTAATTACCCTTATTATTATTCATATGCTACATGATTTGCATAGTGTGTCAGAGACCTGTAGTAGGTTCACCACTTCTGCTTTCTCCTGCTTCTTTCTGGAACACTTTGATGCTCAGAAGGAACACTCCGTTCCCTCCTCTCCCCTGCAGCTAGACATGGCCATGGGACTAAAGGGTGCTCCATGGGACGTAAGTGGAGGGGATGGAGGGGACGTACAGATCCGTGCCTTCCCTTGGCTCCGCCACCCCTTCCTTCAGCTGTAGTGGGCAAAGGGTCACACGACAGATCCCAGAGCACAAGTAGGGAAAGAGCCTGGGCCGCCATCCTTGGAAGCCACCATATCAGCCTGAGGCTGTTAGAAGAGCGAGAAATAAATTTCTGTCTTGTTTAGAGCCTTGGGAGGGAGGAAAAGGGAACCTGTTTCATGAGCCACACTTGTATTGTAAATAAAACATACCCAGAACAGTGAATACTTTGCTTGGGATTCGCCATTTGCGCTGACAGGTAAAGGGACTCTGGTTGCACGTGCTCTTTGTCCCCGAGAGGCGCAAATGGCTCCCCTCCACTACGAGCTGAAAGGTGGCAGTCTGGATCTACCCATAGGTGCCATGGCAGAAAGGCCGGCCAACCTGCTTCTGGAAGTGGACAGCCCTTGAAAGCCCTCCGGAGTGCAGTTCGGCTCCGAAACACCGGGGCCACCGAGTCAGGCCTGGGCGGGTGGATGGGGAGCAGGTGGTTGTTGGGTTATCTTCTGGTTAGATTGTTGTTGTTAGGGGCCTGGAGTCTGCCTAGCCGCTGAGGGGCCCTGCGTGGAAAGCATGAAACAGCCTCACAGTCGCTATCACAGCCGCTGCGGTGCCAATCTATTTTTTTTTTTCAAAGAGGAAACAGTTTTGATTGATAGATTGTCTCCAAAGAAAGAAAGAAAGAAGTCAACTTTGAATGAACCCCTATCCCTGCAGGATCCGCCTGCTCCAGCTGGGAAAGGCCTCTTGGTTTTCCAAGGACAGTGCGTAGCAGGTCAGTACGTAGCCACTAGGGCCTCGTCTTGCTGCAAGGACGCAGTGATAACTAGGACTGAGGGGAGGAGCCCTGGTGGTGTGGTGGTTACAGGTGGGTCTGCGGCCCATAAGGCCGGCAGTTTGACAGGGGCACTACCCCGTCCAGTAGGGTCTCCATGAGGTGGCATGATGGCAGTGGAGTTTTTGAAGACGGAGGGGCAAGGGAAGGAGTAAGAAACTCGGTGTGCAGGAAACAGAAAACCTAGCTTATCCAAGGCTTTCTGACGCCCCTGCCTGGTGACTCGGTCCTTCATTGGGTACATTTCTCTTTATGCTGGATCCTGCCCTGAGCCAGATCTGGGACTTCCACTGCCAGCCATGATCCAGCCCCAAAGGCAGGAAATGTGCTCGTCCAAACCCGGTCACCTTCCTGGCCCACCAAGGCTGAAAGTGATCAGTTAGGTATACGAGGGGGTACCCCCAAAACCGGCATTGCGCTGGGCAGAGTGGAACTTTGGTAGTATGCATTTTTCCCCCACTAGGCGAGCATTAAGCAACTCTCTCTGAGTTAGTGCACCCTGTGGCGTTGCCTGGGAAGGTTCTCTCTCATCACAGGGAATTTTTTTTGTGAAAGCTGTTTCGCTTGAATCTTGTTTTTTTGTATGTGATGGCCGATTTCAGAGAACAGCGTGTGGCTGTGAAATTTTGTTTCCTGCTGAGGAAAAATGCTGCAGAAACTGTTGTGATGTTGAACACAGCTTACAAAGACAGCACTATGGGAAAAATTCAAATGTACGAGTGGTTTTCTCATTTCAAAAAAGATGAAATGTCCATTGATGACAAACCTCATTCTGGATGTTCATCAACTTCCTGAAGGGATGGAAATGTCAACTGGTTGTGCATTTGGAGTTCATTCCACCAGGTCAGACTGTTAGTCAAGGTTTCTATTTAGAGGTTTTGAAAAGATTGTGTAACTGTGTGTGACCAAAAAAGGCCTGATTTGTGGCAGACAGGAGACTGGCTTTGCCACCATGACAACGCACCTGCTCGTGCAGCCATCTTGATGCACCAGTTTTTGGCAAAAAACAGTATACCTCTCTTGTCCCAACCCCCAACACACACCCCCACCCCCCCCCCCCCCCCCGCGCCTCCCCCCCCCCTTACTCACCTGACCTTACTCCATGTGACTTGTTTGTTTCCATGAATGCAGAGGGACATGAAAGTACAGTGATTTGATGACATAGAAGAGGTGAAGATAAAAACAAGCGATGTGCTGTCAGCCATCCAAACAGATGAGTTTGAAAAATGTTTCCAAGAATGGAATCACAGATTTGACAAATGTATTAAGTGTAATGGAGAGTACTTTGAAGGTGATAAGGTTGTTTTGTTAAAAAAATTAAATACGTACTTTAAAAAAAGAATCCGTTGGAAGGAGGTAGTACCGCCTAGTATATTTTGTCTTTTCATCCAGGTTGCACCTGTTTGCTGTCTTTCGGCCCAGTTCAGGGACTGCAGTTTCTGGGGCAGTCGTGAGAAATCGTCAAATGCCGATTTCAGGAGGTCACGAATGTGCTAGTGTTTCTCAAACCCGTGGCTCCCTTCTTTGACAGACTGCAGTTAGAAGCGAGCATTGTCCAAATCCTTGTTCCCCACACACGGTCTAAGGGGCTATGTTCTGGCTGAGTCACTGCGCCCACAACTCAGCAACGTGGGGCCCTGTGCTAATTTTCATTATGGGGATCTCCCACCCACGCTGGTGGCCACATCCGCCCCCTTTGTGTCACCGTGTCTTGCCGAGTGTGTTCCTCTTGACCAACATCAGGTTCTGTTAGCTTCCTGAAACAGATTGAAGGGCATGCCTTTGGACTGGCTGCTGAACATAGTGCACCTCCTGGTCAGAGCACCTTCCGGGCACGGAGAGAAGCCCCAGGCTCCCTTACAGCCAGCGTCTGTCTGTGATGCCAGTTCTGCTCTGCCAGTGGGATAGGCCGCCCTTGTGCTCCGAATGCTGCTCTTGTCGCCCAGCACTGCAGGGCCCCGGGACTGGCTTTACGGGTGTGGAGAAGTCGTCGTCCTTGGGCAGGGTGCGATGTAACAACGATGGAAGGTGCAACTTTCCTCTAGTTCCTAAATGTTTCCTCCCCGCTCCCACTACCATGACTCGAGTTCGACCTTGCAAGTCTGGCTAGACCAGAAAACTGGTACAGATAGGAACTGAAAATCCAGGGAATCCAGGGCGGATGCTCCCTTCAGGACCAGTGGTGTGAGTGGCGATACAGGGAGGGT
>NW_022111372.1:50017158-50029763 GCF_000313985.2 Echinops telfairi
TGTTTTACTTTCCAGAGAAAAGGGATTTTTAAAGTTATCTCTGTTGGTTTCAACTTACAATCTTTCTCTTTGTAAGGGTCTGTTTGTAAGGGTCTGTTTCTGGAGTGGACGTTTGACCTGGTCTTCCCGCTGATGAAGCGCTTGTACTCATTGCATTATCCAGCACCTACTGAGTTCTTTATGTCAGCTGTTATGCCTCCTTTCGTCAGTGGACTCTTCTTGCTGATTGCTCTTTCCTGATAGCTTATCTCTTGGGGAATTATCACCCTGCCGGGCCTTCGGCTAGTAGAGGAGGCTTCACAAAGCTCATGGGAACATCTCAGCTTCTCCCTCCGTTTTCCCGTGAGCTTTGTGAAGCCTCTCCTTTTAAGGTGTTCACGGTTTCCTCTTGGAGAGTTCTGGTGCACCCTCGGGAGGCTCATCCTTTCTCTGGGTGGATTCATTGTCACCCAAGGCAGCAGACAAGACTGTCACCTAGTGAAAAGGACACAGCTGAGCTCGACAATGAGCCAGGGACTCGGGGGACATGCTTCAGGACAGGGCATCTCTCAGGACAGTGTGGACCTTACCACTCCCCTTCCTGCCTTTTCCCTCCACCACCAAGAAGACAGAACCCCACACCTCACCCCCACTTCCTGTGTCTCTTTGGGGAAAATTTTCCGCAGACTGTGCGGCGAGGAACATCGGTTTGGGACCGTCTTAGGGTCTAGCGTCTGAGCACCTGCTCTCAGACGACTGGGGGTAGCCGCTGGAGCAGGCTGGCCCCAGAGACTCCGTTTTGTTGACTGCTGAGTGACCTGCCTCCTGCCCCCTTCCCTTCTCAGAAATCCCCGCTAGTGGCTGATTTTAGAGTGTGCTCCTATGTACCTGAGACCAGGGCACTGTAATTAATTTTGTTATTCTTTCATATCGTTCCTTTTTGATGTTGTAACCAGGATGTACCCTGTAACACTCACTAACCCTAAAGAATGTGAGCATTAATTTTGCTTTCTGCTTTGTCACATGCTTGCTTAAGTCCCTGATAAATGATGGATGGGTTTTTCCTTCATAAACTCACTGAAATGTCCACTTGAGACTGCAGCGTAAAGAATCGCTTTTAGATTCTCGCAGTCCGGTTATAACGAAACAAAACTCTTCTAAATTTCATGACATTATCGTGGCTACCCTTTATTTGAACCTGCAATACAGTGAAAGCCCAACATCCATCTGCCAAGTCTCCAAGCGCGTTAAGTCTCCATTGAATTCCTCTGACCATCTGCTGCTTCTTGAAATCGTGGAACGTGGACTCGTTCTGTCTGGTTCAGTGACTGTATTCTTTCCATCTTCTCCCCTTTAAAGTATATATTGTAAAGTTGTTTATTCAGAGGCCCCCGTCTCACCCCTCCGTGGATGTTCTGTATTTCTCATCAGGTTCGGAAGGGTTAGCAGTGCCACCTTCATCACAGGATCTGTCCTCAAGCCTGGGATTGTCATTCGTTTCCGGGGCGTCTGATAAAGGAGAGTAGTGTGCAGGAGCAGCGCCGACATGCTCCTGAGCACCACTCAGCCTGCGTGCCCGCCTGGGCCCCACCTTCAGGAAGACTATTGTAAACAACACCGCCCAAAGCTTCCTGTGTGCAATCGCTGATCCCCACCGTTCCAACACCATTTTCTGTCGATACCCATTTCCCTGTGTGCACGTGGCCGGAGAGCAGAGCGCGGCCGCAGCGGAGTCTGCACCCACCCAGGACCCCAGCTTCGGGCCATGAGCAATTGCTGGTCTGCTCCACGGTCGGGCCTGGTCTGGCTTTAGCTGCGGATCCTGAGCTTCTCCGTTAGGTCTTCCCAGAGATATGGTCAATGTGATTTCTGCGTACTCCATCCAGGTACGTCCCTGTGTACTTGTGTCTGAGCCGCCTTTTGTGTTAGTGAACAAAGATCTTTGCTATGAACAAATCGTTGGTTTTGCAAAATTCTATCATGCGATCTCCAGCTTCATTTGTATCACCACGTCCATATTTTCTAACTACTGTTCCTTCCTCTTTGTTTCCAACTTTTGCATTCCAATCACCAATAACTATCAATGCATGTTGATTATATGTTTGATTAATTTCTGACTGCAGTCCTTGGTAAAATTCTTCAATTGCTTCATCTCTAGCTCTTGTGGTTGGTGCATAAATTTGAGTAGTAGTTGTACTGATTGGATTTCCTGGAAGGCGGATACATATAATCCTATCACAGACAACATTGCACTTTATGATGCATTTAGCACGATCCATTCTGACAAGGAATGCCAGGCCAATCCTCTTGATTGTTATTCCTGGCATAGTGAATCATGATTTTCTGATTCAAAATGGCCAATACCAGTCCATTTCAGCTCACTGATGCCTAGGACATTGATCTTCATGCATTCCTGTTCCTTTTGGACCACTTCCGAATCTCCCATACTCATCCTCCGCACATTCCAAATTCAGACCGGCATAATTGTTGGTCCGGGCGTGTGCACCTTATTACCATGTGGGCGATCGCTTCATTATCATAGGGAACAGGGTTCATCAGCTGGTAGATGATCTGGCCAGGACCTCTGGGACGGCAATGGCGGGCGATTCTGGCGATTCCTGTTTTGTTAACCTGGGTGCTATCATCAAGCCTGCTGCTGTGGGTTTGTAACGGATGTACCCCGCTCTGCTGCTTTTGTCATGCCTGCTCGCGCCACAGGAAAGCCCCTGAGAAACGGATTTTTGCCTATAGAAGCTGGCTAATATCGTCACCCGGGATGGAGCCTAAAAAGTTGCTGTTAGAGTCTTGCAGTCCGGTTAACCAAGTAAAGACATTTATTTCGACCTCAGCGTGGCTCTCATTTCCTTGAGCCGCCAACAGCAGCACTGACCGCATCATTCTTCCTCCCAAGCTTCTCCGTGCACTTGCCGTTTCTTCTTATTTCTGTTTCAGTAGTATTCAAGTTGCTCTGACCGGGACGCTTTTCAACCTGATGTGGTACTCTGTTTAGTGCCTCAAAGGAGATCCTAAATGATGTACTAAAGATGGGAACTCCTGTCTAAAAGGCTCCTCTTCACTCCCAGAGTTCAAATGTAGACTCGAGGTCTCCCAATGCTCGCATTCTTTATTTTAATATTGGAATGTCTTAGAATGTTTCTGTTTCAAAAAATGTCAAGCCTACAGAAAAGGTGAAAAAATAACACCCATATACTCTTCATCTAGACTCCTAATTATGATGATTATTTTACATCTGGTCTGTCTTTTTCTTTTCTCTCTGTCTTACAGGAAAGAGCATTTAGCATATGAGGGTAACAGTTTACTGTAGGAGACCAGGGTTCCGGTCTATCCATGTGTACCAGAGCTTGACTTCGGAGCACCTTGGTTTGCAAAGGACTGAGGGTGGCAGTGACAGCCCCAATTGAGTCCCCACTTCAAGTAAACCCCCATTGGATTCTTTCTGATCATTAACCCAGGGTAGAGATCCTCTTGCCCTCAGGCAGAGTGCATTGGGAAGTAGATGAACCATCCAAGAGAGTCTCTTAGGGACTCACCTGGGTCTGTCCTTGATGGTCCCCACACTGGAGACAGTAGAGGGGATGGCAAGGTCATGAGTCATGCCTTATCAGTCTCCACCTGACTACCTGGGTCAGAAGGCCCTGCCCCAATCCTGTAAGCCCTTCTATCTGACATCACGCACAGGTCCCAATCACAGTCCTGTTCTCACGTCTGCAGTCCCTCCCTCCTATAACTGTGATGTATTAATCTGCCCCCAAGCCTGCTTGTGATAGTTTCCTTTGTCATTTTTTAAAAAACATTGTACCTCACCAAACCCTTGGATGCCATTTCCCTTTGTGTTAATGGCCGCCCTCATCTGGATGATGTGTCTCTGTCTGTGTTGTCGCCGGCTCTCTTTCAGGAGCCCTGATGCTGTAGTGGTGATGAGGGAGCTTCATCACAAGGTCTGTCGTTCACAACCACCAGCTACTCTGAGGGAGGAAGCGAGGCTGTCTTCTGTAAACAAGTGACAGTCTGGGAAACTAGCAGGGGCAGTTCTACCCTGTCCTGTCAGCTTGCTATGAGTCCACATAGACTTGATGGCAGTGAGTTTGTTTTTTCTGTCTCTTTTGAGACTTAATAAATATTCTTTTGAGGCAAACTGACCAAAGTGACACCATTTTGTTGGGTGCCGAATGACCTTCCTCCTTCCCCCTTCCCTTCTCGGAAATCCCCACTGGTGATTGATTTCAGAACATCCTCGTATGTTCCCGGGACCTGAATGTTGTAATTACTAATATTGTTCCTTTTGATGTTGTAACCAGGATACTACTATTCTTATCGTATTAACCAGGTTATGAGAACAAAGTGTTCTTGTGTTGAGGGAGTACTTGAGTAGAGACCCAATGCCCATCTGCTACCTTAATACTTAACATATAAGTATATGTACATGGATCTATTTCCCTGTCATTATATATAAATATACTTACCTCTATAAATGTCCTTTGCCTCCTAGTTCTTTCCTCTATTTCCTTTTACTTTACTCTTGTCCCACTATCATGTTTGACCTTCATTCGGGCTCTCAGTAATTCCTCTTGGCTACATTGCACTTGATCAAGCACACCATCTGTTTTAGATCACTTGTTGTTTCCTGTAGGTGGATACTTTTATTTCTGGGTTTTTTATTCTGTTTCACTGGTGTGCCATTAAACCAGCACCAGGCTTGTTTGACTACTATGGCTGTGTAAGAGGCTTTGTGGTCGGGTAGTACAAGGCTTCCCGAGTGAAAGGGAAATACCTGTGGATAAAGTCTCTGGTGAATGCTGTCTGGCCATAGAAGGTAGCCTTGCCCCTGTGCCGAGTGCACTGGGAAGTGGATGACTGCAGATGCAGGGAGATTGAAGTTTAATACCTTGTCATTTGAGCTCCTTCTGATCATTTGGAATTTGCTCTAGCTTTTAATATTTTCTACTTTCTTTCTGCTTGTGGTTTTCCTGTGTTTTCACTTTGCTACTGTTGAAGGGTTGTGTGGGTCCCTGAGATCCAGGATAGGCAAATCTAGAGAGACAGTAACTGCATTAATGGTTCCTTGAGGTCATGACAATGGAGGTTGCGGGGGGAGGGAATTTGGAGCTAAAAGCAATGAGTACAAGAAAGAAGAAAACGTCCCAAAACTGACCTTGGTGATGATTGTACAACTCTTCTTAATAGGATTGAACTGTTAAACTGTATGATATGCAGATTGTGTGCTAATAAAGCTGCTATAAAAAGCAACAACAAACACTAAAAAAATTTTTGTTGAGAAACTTTGCCCACTCACTGTATAGACCCCTCTTACTCCTTCACACTCCGCCCCCCTCGCCCACAACTCAAAGACCATCACAAAGACCACAATGTGAGTCCCCCGAGGATGCCCAAACTGCCCTCTGACCTGGTGGAAGTGGAAGCGCATGGACTTCAGGGAGGAGTTAGGAGGAGGAAACTGCCTGATTGAACGATGCTGCTTAACACGCTGAACTAGGGAGCCGGGTGATGTGTGAACCACACGCTGTAGAGTTACTGTAATGTGGACAGCGTTCGAGGGAGCATACGGCAAGAAACAATAGCTTTATGTTTTGATAGTTTTTTTTTATGATAGATGTCTACGATTCTTTAGGGAAACTATTGTACTTCCCTTTGTACAATCGTTTGGATCAATAAATCTTGAAAATCACCCCATAGCATCTTGCAGGGAGCGCTTTTGTACATGGGGCTTTAAAAAACTAGTGGAAACATCCAGTGATCTGATCATTCCATTTTTCTGCAAGCTTTTTGAAGCCCCCTTTCTAGACATATAAATCCACTCCTTTTGGTTAGAGGAGTTCCAGCCTTGTGCGTTTATTCTGAGCTCAAGCATGGCGCGGTCAGGCCGCACCGAGCTCCGCGTGCTGTGCATCGGGTGGGGCACCTTACTGCAGCAACGATGTCTCTTCGGGCAGGTCTGTAAAGTATGGAAGGCCAAGACACCACTTTGCAGATTAAGGTGTATCTGCCCATGGCATTTTCAATTGCTTCACATGCATGTCAACAGTGGACACTTAATTAGGAAGATCGAGGAAAATGGACACCTATGACTTGTGGTCTTAATCTTTAAAAAATACGGAGGATGCCACTGGCTACCAGAGGAACCAGCAAGCCCGTCCTGGTGGCAGTAGAGCAGAATGTCCCTGAGAGGCAAGGATGGGGAGACGCGGGGCTGCACGCACTCTGAACACGTTGTCCCAGGAAAAGGGCCTCCTGCTTTGTAAAGGAGAAAGTACTTGACAAAGAGGAGGACCCTCAACTGAGGGGTGGACACTGGCCACAGCAATTGTGCGGACGGTGCTGGGCAGGGTTTGCTCTGCTTTACAGAGGATTGTCGCCTGGAAGGTCGCTTTGAGCCACACTGACTAAACTGCACCTAACAGCTGGTCCCAGGCAGGAGCTGAGCTGGGATTGGGTGCTGTTGGGGCGATGGTTCCCGTAAGTGGGCTACAGGTTTCTAATTCTCCTCGCAGTGGGTGCTGTGGCCTCCTGCTTTGGGTCCCGGCTGACGGGCTGAAGAGGTTTCCTTAGGGTTTCTGCGTTTCCCTCAGGTTTCAGCTGAGCTCGCGTGCGGGAGCCCCAGAGGCAGGCTTTCTCCATGGTTCTGCCCCTTCCTAAATGATAAGCACTCTTTGCTTTTAGTTGATGCCAACGTGCCGCCCTCCTAGTCGTGCTTTTGTTGGGGTCGGGGCCGGGGCTGGGGGGTCGGGGTGGGGCTGGGGCCGGGGCTGGGGAATGGAGCTGGCAAAGCTTCCTGGTTTGTGGTGCTATCTGTGGTCGCCCCTGATGGGGTTTTCCCACCCCTCTCCCAGTGAGCAGACCTCTGCCTGGGGGTGGGAGGCAGAAACAGAGAAAAGGTAGCCGAGATTGATTGGGTCCTAGTATGGTCCTTGGATGGGGCAAATGGTCCACGCTCGGCTGCTCACTGCAAGGTTAGTTATTCAAACCCACCCAGTGGTGCTGGGGAAGAAAGGCCTGGTGGTCAGCTTGGAGCCGAGAAAGCCCCGAGGAGCTCAGCTGACCCCGTAGCCCGGCAGTCACCAAGAATCACACTGAACTCAATGGCAACGGGCTGAGAGTTCTAATTTTTATTTCTTTAGCTACTGATTGGGGATTCGTAGTGGCATAGTCAGCAGTTGGAAACCACCAGCCAGCGCCTCCGGAGCAAGACTGGGCTTTCTACTTCCATAGAGTCCAGTCTCAGAAACTCACAAGGGCAGCTCTACCCTGTGCCACAGGGTGCCGAGAGTCGGCATCCACTCCACGTCTAGTCGAGGATAAAAGAATGCTGAAGGTCGCAGCAAGGAGCATACCTGAGGAAAGACAAACTTAAAAGAAGATTCCCTCTCCTCCAAGACTGGGCTGCAGACCTGGGGGGAGAGGGTCTGATTGCAGCCTGCTGGATGGAGAATGCCACTGGTCAGAGCTGGTCCACAGCCGCTGGACTCTTGGTGGCAGACAGGAAACTGCAGACCCAGAGTCACCACCTGGAACCCATGCTGGGAGGCTGGTCTACCAGGGCCTGGCTGGTTAACTGGAGGGTGAGCCCGGTGCACGCACATTGTTGGAAGCTGCTCTGGACCAAGCGGAGAAACAGCAGGGCGGCAGAGAAGCCCTTCCCTCCTGAAGTGTCTGTCTGGCGCCCTCTGCTGACAATGCTTGTTGTACAACTGGCCGAGGGGAAGTGTTGACCCCACTCAGCACAGGGAAGGCTGGGTTTGCAGCTGCAAGGCACTGAATTGATAACAGACACAGCCCACCGCTTTCACTGCTGGCGTTCACGTGTGCAGTTGGGCCCAAGTTGAATTTCTGCATCATGACAAATCAATTCTATATCCCACCCTGTCAGGCCCTCCCTTCCACAAGGGAAGACGCGGTCACCATTCTCTCCTGAAGACGAGGCGTCCCAACAGCTATTGGACACAGCGCCGGCTATTTTAACTACGTCTCAGATTCAGTCCCAGCCTCGCAGACCGTCACGTAACCCGACGGGTCAGCTGCATCTGTGCAGGTGGTTGAACGAGTGAAGGTTTCACTGGGCATGTTTTCATTGCAATTGTCAGAAAAAGAGCGGATTGCCAGGTCACCTTCCCCCCACGGGAATATCACACAGAACATGAAATAAGAACATCATTAGCACACTGCACACAAAATCCTGATGCACATTAAAAAGCTATGCAAGCCCTGCTTATTGTGTACAGTAGCGCAGTGAGCCGCTGCCCCGTCCCACCGGGAGTTTCAAGCTCACGGCTGTGGGGGAAGCGGCCCAGCCCACGCTCCTGACACAAGGCCGTGCCTGCGTCCTGGAGAAAGAACCCTCTCCGCTCACCCAGTCTTCAGAAAGCCAGTGCACCTTTCCTTCCGGCCAGCGGCTCCTGGCTGGTGAGGTACGAGGTCAGGCCAGTTGATGCCAAGGGCACTGGCCCACGGCTTCTTCCTCTGCCGTGAGAGGAAGCAGTGGGAGCGAGTTTCCCGGGGAGAACCATGCCGTGGAATGCCAGGGCAGTGGGTGAAACCTTCCGGGAGCCCATGATCTGACCCCCAGCAAACCCACTGCGGGGGCCTCCATTCTGACTCTGCCCCGAGTCTCCAGGGCAGCCAGGACTGCTCGCTCGTGGAATGCCAGGGCAGTGGGCGAAACCTTCCGGGAGCCCATGATCTGACCCCCAGCAAACCCACTGCAGGGCCTCCATTCTGACTCTGCCCCGAGTCTCCAGGGCAGCCAGGACTGCTCGCTCGGCGCCTGAAGCTGGAAGCCTCATCTTTCTCCTCTGGGGGGCCCAGGACGTCACCCACTGAACCACCAGGCCCCTGAAGTATCCGAGCCAGGAAGACAGGAACACAGTCAGATAGATCCAAAGGATCTATCTATTCAGGTGAGAGGGAATCTCTGTCCCCACCATGATAATCAACCTGAGATCAGGTACATGCTGGTGCCTGATCAGGGCTGTAGTGTTCTCGGCCGCTGCCATATCAGCCACTCAGCAGTCGTGCGCAGCAGGTCAGACTTGGCAGGGGTGGCCACGTCATTGAGCCCATGCACAGCCGTCAACCTTGCCACCATGGTCACGGGGATCGTGGGTTCACTGAGCCTGCGGTGGCTCGGGCAACGCTGGTTGACATACACAGAGTGCGTCCTGATTATGAAGAGCCAGAACACAAAACCCTTCACAGTCGGTGTCCACTCTGAGAAGTCCATCCATCCACTGTCCTCATTCACGTTCCACTCCTGGTCCTTCCAAAAGGAATCCTGGTGGTGCTGTAGGCTAAGCATTGGGCTGCTAACCTCTAGGTTGGAGGTTCAAACCTTCCATCTGCTCAGCAGGAGAAAAAACGAGCTGTCCATTTCCATGAAGATTGATGGTCTCGGGAGCCCTCGGGATCGGTACCACTCTGCCCTTTGTGGGGTCACACGGACGAGTGTGGTTGGTTTCCTTGGTTCTTTCCAAGAGTCTGAGCAGCCAGCCCAACAATTAGTTGTTGCCCATAAATCAGTGGAAATACACGAGTGTGTCCATTTCTCACTCCAGCTGAAGGATGCGGTCAAATGCGCTGCTCATGCTTCTTCAGGGTCACCCCTGGGAGGGCTGTGGGCTATGAATGCCTTCTTTCCGAGGTCTGCAGATCTGTCTGTAAACCAAACACACATTTCCCCCCTTCCTTAGTCAACTGGCCATAAGGAACTCCCCTGAGGTCACAGACATAAACCAGGGAGAGGAAGCAACGCAATGGAATGAGTATCCAAGGCATTTGAGTGACCTGCTCATGCAACCTGTACCTTCTGGACCGACAGTTTTGTCCATTGTCCAGTGGGAAGGGTCACCTGAAGGGAGCGTCCAGGTGCTTCTATGTGTGTGGCCAACAGGACGGAGATGTCACCACAGAGGACTCGGGATGCAGGGTCATTTGATGCTCCCTGGTATGCCTTCTAACGCTACACAGGCCCAGCCTGGAGCCGGAAGACGTTTCCCCAAAGGCGAATGGCTCTGTGCAAGAGTAAAACCCCAGAGGTCTGCGCTGGGATGCGAGGCGCCCGATGGCACAGCGGTGGAGCACCAGGCAGCCTGTCGGAGGTGGGAGTGGAAGCCCCTCAGGAGCCCTGTGGGAGAGTTCCTTCTCGTGGGCGGGCGCCCCTGTGGTTGTGGCAGCACAGTTCCCAACAGTCTGAAGCTGAAACAGCCCAGATGCCCATCAGGAGAATGGGTGGAGAGCCTCTGGGACACACCACGGCGGAGCACCTTGCAAACCTACCCACGAGCGAGGGACGGCCCAGCAAACACCTCTGGACACGCGGACCTGGAAACCTTGATGGTGCGTGAAGCTGCTGCTGTTGGGGTCCATGGATCTGGTTGGGGTCCATGGATCTGGTTCCAACAGAAGCAAACACCACGCCATCCTCACAACCATGTCCGGGCGAGCCCGTGGCTGCAGCCGTGGTATTGGTCCATCTCCTTGAGAGCCTTCCTCTCTTTCGCTGCCCCTCTACGCTACCGAGCATGATGCCCGTCTCCAGGGATTGGTCTCTGTGGTCGGTACGTAATCTGTTGTCAACTTGACACTTATGAGTGAAGAGGTGTTTAGCCAGTCTATCAGGTCGCAGCTTGATGACCTCATTTGGAGGTGCTAAGGAGAGAAATAGCTCTCTGCAGGTGGGACACTCGCTCACTTCCTGCAGGACATTGCAGCTGACAAGACACAGGGAGCTATGCTAGTGCCCTGAGCTGAAGGAGCCACAGGGAGACCCCTGCCAGCACTGAGATGCTTACACTACCACTGGGTCCACAAGACTTCCCACCCACTGGCCTGTGACCTTGCTGCATTCGGCGTTGTTGCATGTGTTTCCTGAATCTGAAGAGGACTTTGTGGATTGGTGTCGGACATATGGGCTTGTATTGGACTTATGGACTCGATCTGGACTGGGCTGGGATGTTTTCCCAATGTTTGCTCTTGTATGTAAACACACATGAGTGTCTTTGGATTTGTTTCTCTCGTCTACCCAGACTGACAGTCTCTCCTGACAACATGTCCAAAGTATGAAAGAGGAAGTCTTACCACCCTTGCCGCTAAGGAGCACTCTAGTCAGTCATACTTCTTCCAAGACAAGATTGGTTGGTGTTCTTAGCAGTCCATGGTACTTTCGATATTCTTCTCCAGCACCACAATTCAACTGCATCGACTCCTCTTCAGCCTTCTTTATTCAATGTCCAACTTGCACAGGCACATGAGGCAATTGAAAAGGCCATGGCTTGGGTCAGGCACACTTACTCCTCAAAGGAGCAGCATTGCTCTCCAGTACTCTGAAGAAGTCTTGGGCAGCCTTTCTACCTAATGCAATGCGTCTTTTGATCTCTTGGCTACTGTTTCGATCACAGAAGGACAAATCCTGTATGGCTCCCCTTCTGTAAGGATAAACACCAAGAAGAGGGCAGGCTTCTGCTCTCAGCCCACGCAATGCCCCAACCCAGTGGCCCAAGCAACAAGGCAGAGAGCCTACCTGGCGCCCATGAACCATACATCTCCCCCTTTGTGTCCATCTTAAAAACCACGTCGTCTGAGATGAGCTCCCCTCAGCGGGGGCCAGTTTTCCAAGGTGTGGGGGGGAGAGAGAGATCATCCAGCTGCTGCCATACAACAGTGTGCTCCAGTCACCCCGAATCAACGGATACTCCTTCAAAAGACTTAAAGGAGCCTTCCTGGGAATTCAATCAAGATGACAGGGAGGGGAGTGTGTATGTCTTGGAGAAGGTGATTACATTACTGGTGGTGAGTAAACTGGGGAGGAGCAACCTCCCATCGGGAACAACGCCTAACAGTACGAATGTAGAACCCAAGAGGAGAGTGAGCCTGGGATGATGTTCCTGATCGGACACTTTGACCTGGTTCCTACCCTGCCCTTGGTGACCCAGGCCCTGTGCTGGTGCTATCGACTCCTGGGACTTTAGACTCTGTCCTTTTGAGGGACTCGCCGTGGGAACCCCACTAAGGAAACTGGGCTTTACTTCAAATTCACCTGTAGCAGATTTAAGGAACTGTCATATTCCCTTGGAGTTAAGGCTTACACACCCCAGTGTGAAGAAACAGATGACTTCTCTCCCAAGGTTATGGAATTGGCAGTTGTTGGACATTGGCTCAGATCCCTGGCTTTGAGGGTGCCCAATGATTGGTGGCCTGGGACTACCATATAGTTACTATTTGAAAGCCCTCCTTGCATTTTTTTTTTAAAAAACCAACTTTTATTGGGGGATCTTACATCTCTTATCACAATTCATACATTCCTGCAATGTGTCAAGCACATTTGCACATATGCCGCCATCATCATTTTCAAAGGATTCTCTTCCCACTTGAGCCCCTGATATCAGCTCCCCATTTCTTCCCCCTCCCTCACCCTTTATAAGTTATAGATTATTGTTTCCATATCTTACATCGTCCTCCTTCGCCCCTCACCCACCCTCTCATTATTGGTCCCCCTGGAAGGGTGTTCTAGGTTGATCCTTGTGATCAATTCCCCTTTCTCCCTTCACCCTCCCCTAATCCTCCTGGTATCTCTACTCTCCTTGTTGGCCCTGAGG
>NW_022111372.1:50032468-50037153 GCF_000313985.2 Echinops telfairi
CCCCGGCCTTCGCGGCCCTGGGCACCAGCCCAGGGGCCCTGAGTCACTGGCGCGGGCTTGTCCTGTGAAGCGTCCCGGCGCGTTACTTCCAGCCCGTGGGTTCGCCGAAGGGCCAGGCTGAGAGCCCGGAGTGCGACCAGCCGGGCTGGAGTCCCGGGCGGCTCGGTCTGCAGGCGGGCGGGTCCTGGGGGCGGGTCCGGGGCGGGGCGTCCGGGAGGCGGGGCTGGGCCCTGTGTTTGTTGCTCCGTGTCAGTTATATTGTAACAAAAGTGCTGCAGCGCTGCTCCGCTGGCACCCTAGGTACGCCCGCCGCCAGCTGTCGCCGACATGGAACCCGTGGCCAGCAATATCCAGGTTCTGCTGCAAGCCGCTGAGTACCTGGAGCGCCGGGAGAGAGGTGAGGAGGAGCCCCTGGCCGGCGGTCTCGCAGACACGGGCCTGGACCAGACTTGGCTCCCAACTCGAAGGATGCCTGGCTCGAGCGTAGTCGCCCCAAGGCACCCCAGCCTTCAGCTTGCACCCCAGTAGAGGACTGCGGGCGGTCGAGCAAGGAGGGATTGGGGAAATGGCCCTGGCGCGAAAAGGCCCGTCCTGACCTGACTCCGCGGGGTGGGGGGGCTCTCTCTGGCAGAGGCTGAGCATGGCTACGCGTCCCTGTGCCCGCACCGCAATCCAGGCTCCATCCACAGAAGGAAGAAACGAGCCCCTCAAGCGCCCGGCACGCTGGACAGTGGGCGGTGAGCAGGACCCGGAGCGGTGGGACGGGGGATGGGCACTGCCCTGCTTGGTGGCCCTCCTGGGTCCACTTACTTCTTCCTCATTTGCATTGTCTGTCAGGTACCCTGCTCAGAGAGGCATTCAGACCCCTCACTCGTTACCCCCTTTGTTCCATGAGTCACACATCCTTCCATTTATTTAAGGGCTATTTCTTGAGGATCTCCGATATTCCAGGAACTGGGAGCCAGACAGTTCTGGGCCTGCGTCCACCCTCTCTACCCCACAAGGCAAGCTACTCAGCCGCCTTTGCACATGCCATTCCCTCTTACTTGAGTGCCCCTCTCTCTAAGCTCCCTCTCTGGGAAACTTTTACTTCTGGGCTCAGCAGGCAAGGTTCACTGTCAGGAAGCCCTTGATGTCTGGTTGGACTAGAGCTTCCAACCGATTAATTCGTTTGCCTTCTGGGAATTTACTTGCCACCCCAGATAGACCGAATTGGATTGTACATTTTAACCAGATTCTCACTAGGTGATGCTGATAGGCCCCAGGGTTGAGCTCTCATAGCCCCCCAGGGGCAGACTCTGTCGCCCTGTGTCAGTGTCCCTGCTTGCCTGCCTGGGGGATCTAGGTCCCAGGCCACTCCCGAGTGGCTGACCACCCTTCCCCTCTCCCCCCTGGCCCTGGCAGGTCTGTGCACAATGAACTGGAGAAGCGCAGGTGAGTCCCAGCTCTGTCCTGCTGCACAAGGTCCCAGGAACTGCACCCTCTAGCCTCCCCTCCTGTCACCCCGGGGTGGGGGTGGGGGCGGCAGCAACAAGCACTGCCCTCCAGCCCCCTTCTCCTGCAGGAGGGCCCAGCTGAAGCGGTGCCTGGAACAACTGAAGCAGCAGATGCCCCTGGGATCTGACTGTGCCCGATATACCACCCTGAGCCTCCTGCGTCGAGCCAGGGTACACATCCAGGTACGGCCACATTTGTGCCCATCCGGGGCCAGCTGGCCAGGAGGAGTGCAGTGTTGTGGGCCTGGGGAAAGAGGCCTGAGGTCATAACCCCACTATTATTCTGGACAGCTGTCTAGGCTTTTAGTTTCATTCTTGGTAAGCAGGAAGAAATGCAGTTTGTTGTTATTACTGTAGTTGTTGCTTATATCCAGCTCTGAGACCTTGGGTCAGCCATTCTCTGAACTTCCCACTCCTCTTGTCTGGCAGGGTGGGAGGACTGGCCTGATGCTGAAATGCTTGTGATATGTCGAATGTAAGGGACACTTGGACTGTGGCACATTTGCCCACCTTTCCCCCACCCTATCCTTCAGGGCCTACTCTGGGAAGTCTGTCCTGATGCCACTCGTCTAGGCTGTTTCAGAGAGGAATAGAGACCCTGCCAGCTCCTGGCCCTCAGGGCCCAGCTGCAGCTGGGCTGTTGCACGCCCCCTGGTGGACAGGAGCAGGTGTGCAACTCCAGGTCTAAGTTGGCTCTATTGCTGTCAGTAGCAGATGGCCTGACATGCAGGCTGCTGCTGGCCAGGTTGCACAGCTGAGGAGAGGCAGATTCAGAGCCCAGTTCCAGGTGCCCCGACTCACCTGCTTTCCTTCAACAGACATCTCCCGAGCGCCTCGTATGCCAGGCACCATTCTAGACCAGAGCCATGGCGTGGGGGCAGGGTAGGAGGCAGAGGGGAACACTTCAAAATAACATTCCAGGGCTCCTGACTGGAACAGCTGGACAGGAGGGGGGCAGGGTTCTGCTGACTCAGCCAGTGTTTACTTAAACTGGAAAGGCGGGGTGGAGTCACAACTTGGCCATGCACCCTTGCTGCCCTTGGTCCACCTGACTTCTAGACACAGGGATCTATGATGCCTCCACGTGTCACCAAATCGCGGGTGTGGGGACCATTCACACTGCCCTCCCACTCTCCTTGTGTCTCAGTCACACTTGGCTAGGACCTGAAGAGCTGACGCCCTGCTTCCCCTCGTTCTAGTGCTTTCCCGCCCTCTCTCGTTTTCCAGACGCTAAGTATCGCGTCTGTGTGAAGGACGGACGTGTGGCAGCACTCTCAGCACCCCTCACGCAACCCCAGGCTGACAGGATAGTTGTTCATCGGCCCAACCTCCCACTGGGAATGTCCTATTCTGCCCCCTTCCCCACTGCTCCCAGGCTCCATCTCCTTCCTGAGTCCACCCCTCGCCCAGTCCCTATTGCCTTGCCCCAGAGTAAACTCATAGGACAGGGTGGAACCGCCTTAGGGAAGTAGAAAGCCTCATTTTCCTCCTGAGGAGCAGCTGGTGGGTTCAAACTGTAGATCTTGTGCTTAGCAGCCCACTGTGCCACCAGAGCTTGTCTTTCAATCACTTGATTGGGCCTTTTGAGATTGTGGCTTGCCCCACCCCAACAGGCCAAATTCTCAAAGGTCATCTCAGTTGTGAAGAGGGGGGCTGGAGGGGACTGGCTTCCTGGCAGAGGGAGTCACTCTGGGGCCCAGATCTAGGCAGCCTTCCGTAAGCATTGGGCACCACAGGGCCACAGCCTGCTGCTTAGGGATGGTGGGGTGAGGCCAAGCCCCTGGGCTGGTGGCTCCAGCCCCTTGCCCCCTGGGCTCCGCAGAAGCTGGAGGAGCAGGAGCGGCGGGCGCAGCGACTGAAGGAGAAGCTCCGCAGCAGACAGCAGAGCCTGCAGCAGCAGTTGGAGCAGCTCCGGGCACCTGCAGGGCTGGGCGAGCGGGAGCGGCTCCGAGCAGACAGCTTGGACTCCTCCGGCCTCTCCTCAGAGCGCTGGGACTCCGACCAAGGTAAGTGCCCTCCGACTGGGTGGAGGGACCTGGCAGGGTGACTGGATCTTCTGATGGCACTCTTCTCTGCAGAGGACCTAGAGGTGGACGTGGAGAGCCTGGTGTTTGGGGGTAAGGCAGAGCTGCTGCGTGGCTTCAGCGCTGGCCAGGAACACAGCTACTCACACAACTTCTCACAGGGTGACGATGCCTGGCTATGACCTTCGCCATCCAAAGGCCCCTGCCCACTGCAGACTGACCTAGCCAGGCAGGAGCCCTCCAAGGCTGCTGGGAGCAGGCCGTTGCAGTGGACTGGAAGGACCTGTGTGTGTGCAGGCATTTCTTGCCACAGAGCTGGCAGCCAGGCAGTTGTTGAATAGAGGGTGCGTGGTTGAGTCCTGCAAGGCAGGCAGCTTGCGTATTTTTTTGGTAGCACTTGGCTCTGTGCCCTCAAAGGGGCAGGGAGCTTTTTTAGAACCTGTTTACTACCAGCGCCAAGGACCCTGAGCCTTGGTCCTATCTATTACTGTCCAGTGTTTTCACATAAAAGGAGCCCGGCAGGTGCAGTGGTTAGGCTGAATTTGAACCCACCAGCAGCCCCTTGGAAGATGTAGCTGTTGGCGTCGGCAAAGATTCACAGCCTTGAAAATCTTACGGGGCAGCGCTAGTGTCTCACAGAGTTGCTGGGTTACAATGGACTTGATGGCCAATGGGTCTTATTTTCATTAAAAGCCTCTTTTTAAAATCTTCCTCTGTCTGTGGTTTTGCCTGATGAAAATGGGGGGGTACTCTCAGCCACAGACCAAGCTGGAAAAGAGGAAACTGAGCTATGGACACCACTGCCCGAGCCTGGCAGTGCACTCCACCTCCGCTCTGCCCATTGGTAGGCCCGAGGGGTGTGACTTGTCTGAGGTCCAAAAGCAGGACCGGAGGAGTCAAGACTTGGACCACAGCTGGGACTCCAGAGCTGGGGCTAATTGAATTCAACAAGTATTTATTGAGTGCCTCTTATGTGCTAAGTATTGTTTCAGTACCTGGGACACATCAGAGAGCAAACAGTCTCTGCTCCTGCGGAGCTTACAGTCTAGTGTTCAAGACAACATCTCTTGGCCACTGTGAGCTGTGAGGGCAAGTCTGCACCTCTCTGTCCCTCAGCTGCCCACGGGGGAATTAAGCAGGCCTAGCACACACATGGGTGACGTGC
>NW_022111372.1:50037953-50039098 GCF_000313985.2 Echinops telfairi
CAAACAAGTTGGAGGAGACCCAGGCTTCCCGGTGGATTTCGGTCCAGCCACTGTTGTCGGCATTCACGCGGTAAACACAGCGCTCCTCCACCACCTGCATGGGGCCAGGCAACCAGGACTGCCGGAGTCTCTCAGCTTGCCATCTCCCATATTCGACCCTCCGCCTCTTTTGATATAACAGCACCTTTGTGCTCAAAAGCCTGTCTTCTGACCCAACTAGATACGTGGCCTCGTTTGGTCCTTTTAGACCAAACAACACATCCACCTGGTGATGTTGGCGTGCGACAGCATCGGGAGGTGCGGCCTGGGAGTCTCTGTTGTACTTTTAAAGCTAGACATAGTGTGCTTTCAGCTTGCCTTCTTCCTCTGCAGCTGGGGAGCCTACTGTGACCAGTTACCGCGTAATCAGCGGGGACCATGGGCCAGTACACCCAGAAGATATGCTTAACCTGGTACCGGTCACCTGGAGCTAGCGCTCCCATGGTAGTTCTGTGATAACTTCAGGTAACTCTGGGGGCAGACGTGCCCTGTCAGGGGAGCCAGGCCCTTCTGTGATCCTGTAGGACACTTCCCTCTGCACGGTGGACAGCAGTGCCTGCCCCTCCCACTGTCCAGATCAGCTGCTTTGAGCCAGGGTTCTGCGAAAACTTTTGAGGCACTGACATGCAAGGAGACACCCTAGAATGGGCCTTAAGCCATAAGCTTGCAGACTTTTCTTTTTCGAAAAGGCAAGAGCTCAAAGGCATGTGAAGCCCCTCCCCCCAAATCTCTGGCAGAAATCCATTACATAACACAAATGCGAGTGGTACTCCTTCGAAGAATCTGGGACAAATGGAAAGTTCTCCTTCCAGGGAGACCCAGGGCACCCTTATTGCCCGGTAGGCGCCTGTCTGCAAACCAGTAGCTCATTCTCATCGCCTCCTCCCTGAGGAGGCTGAGTGCTTTGCATTTAGTACTTGCAGTAGCCACCCAGCCGCCTTTGTATGAGGCAGCCCACCAGGGCTGCGGACCCTCTAGGGCCCCTCACTCACCATGAGCCGGGCATGGTTGATGTTCCAGGTAAAGGTGGTCATGGTCTGATTCTGTGGGTCCACAACTGAGTCCTCCAGGATGTACACCGAGTGAGCAACATTGGCAGGAAACAG
>NW_022111372.1:50040132-50071508 GCF_000313985.2 Echinops telfairi
CCCCTCCCCCTCCCGCGGGAGTCGCTGCGCTGCTGGCCGGAGCCGGGTCGGCGCGGAACCGGGTTCGGGGGTGGGGAATCCCAGCCGTGGCGGAACCTGAGCGGGGCGGACGGGTGAGCGGGCTGGGCGTCTTCGTGCAGCGCCGCTAAGGGCGCTGCCCCGCGCGCCCCCAGGGACCTGGCCCTCGGGAGGTTCAATACCTGGGGCCGAAGAGCCGGGACTGGCCGTCGAGGTGCAAGGTTGGCGCCTGCGGTCCGGGGGCAGAGGCCTGGGTCGAGCCGAGATCTCGGGTTGCCACCCGTCCCCGCTTCGGACCCTGACGTGGGCGAGGCGGCCCTGGGAGCATGAGCGGGCAGCGCGTGGACGTGAAGGTGGTGATGCTGGGCAAGGAGTACGTGGGCAAGACGAGCCTGGTGGAGCGATACGTGCACGACCGCTTCCTGGTGGGGCCCTATCAGAACGTGAGTGCGCCCCGCAGGCCGGGCGTGCGTGGGAGGGGCAGCTCCGCTCCAGCGGCCCTCATCTTTCCCCTTGTTGCAGACCATCGGGGCGGCCTTCGTGGCCAAGGTGATGTCCGTCGGAGACCGGACAGTGACTTTGGGTATTTGGGTAAGTCCTGGGGAAACCTATTCCAGAAAGGGCTTAGGTGTTGCCCATCACTGGCTGACCTAGCGCCTCCGAGGCCGTTTCCTAGACTCTAGTTTGTGTAGCTGGGAAGTGGGAGTATGGCGGATGTGGCCATAGTTAGCAGTTTGGGAAGTAGCCTAGCAACTCGGGCTAGAGCTGAGTGTCCCTGCTGCCCTTCAGGACACAGCAGGCTCTGAGCGTTACGAGGCCATGAGCAGAATCTACTACCGGGGTGCCAAGGCTGCCATCGTGTGCTATGGTAAGGGACTTTCTCGCATGTTCCTCAGGCTGCAAGGGTGGGTGCTAGGCTGGCCACAGCGACCAGTTCCTGACCCTTGGTTGTGTCTCCTGGGTACCCCCCCACCCCCACCCCAGATCTCACAGACAGCAGCAGCTTTGAGAGAGCAAAGTTCTGGGTGAAGGAACTCCGAAGCCTAGAAGAGGTAGGTGGCCCACACCTAGCGGTGGGACTAAGGGCAGGGGAATTGGTGGTCCTTGAAGGTGACTCACTTTCCGCCCCAGGGCTGTCAAATCTACCTGTGTGGCACCAAGAGTGACCTGTTGGAGGAGGATCGGCGCCGGCGCCGTGTGGACTTCCATGATGTTCAGGACTATGCAGACAGTATATTGCTCCTCGATCCCAATGGGGTGGGAATGGGGAAATGTCAGCATGGTTGGGTCACGGAAAATAGGGACTGCTTGAGCAAGGTTCCTGAGGCGCTCTGAGTTCCCTGAACCTGTGGGGTCTAGCCGCCTTTTGAGCAGCACCTGTATTTTCAAGTGTGAGGGTTTAGTCACTTCTCTTTGCAGATATCAAAGCTCAGCTCTTTGAAACATCTAGCAAGACTGGCCAGAGTGTGGGTGAGTGTTGTCCTGAGGCCTCACAGCAAGAGTAGGCAGGGGCACCCGAGGAACAGGACCTTGAAGGGCTGGGTGACAAGATTCCAGGGCTGCTGCTATCAGGCCCTCACTGGCCATCCCTTTTCCTGCCAGACGAGCTCTTCCAGAAAGTGGCCGAGGATTACGTCAGTGTGGCTGCCTTCCAGGTGATGACAGGTGTGTTTCCGTAGCCTCTGTGGAGAGTTCCTAAGGCTGGGTACCTAGTCCCTCAGTTGAATATTCAGTTGCCATCTCTCTTTTTGACAGAGGACAAGGGTGTGGACCTGGGCCAGAAGGCAAACCCCTACTTCTACAGCTGTTGTCACCACTGAGTCACCACCCACCTGGCCTGGGGAATTAAATCAATTCCTGAGGGACTGGGCCCAGCTCATCTGGGCTTGGGTGGTCAAGTCTGAGCTACCCCAGGTTCCCATGGCAGCAGAGGTGGCACCTGCCTGTGCTGGCCCCTGGAATGGAGGCAGCATTGGGCTGACTGATGGAAATGAGGCAGGAAGAGGGCCGACATGATGGACCCCAGGCATCAGCCCCGGACAGCACGTGTCTGCGGATTACTGAAGTGGCTTCTGACTTGTAAATAAAATCAATGCACTGTGAATCACTTAGCCCCTCTCCCTGCTATGTGAATAACAAGACACCTAGTCCTTTCTGGGGACATCTGCCTGGAGTCATTTTCTGCGTTAAGGCTCTCTTCCTATCTTCCTTTCCTTTGTAACCCAAGTTGCTAAGATACTGGGAAAACAAAGGACCCTCTTCTGTTCTCTAATGGGGCCAAGATAGGGCAAGGCCTTATAAATGAAACATTCCTTGTGAGTGCCCAGAAGAGCCAGGCATGCACTTACATGGCATCCAGAGTCAAAGGGTTTAACAGGTTGGTCCGGTGGCTCTACTGCATCTAGACCCGAGTCAGACACCCTGCAATGTGGCTTAATGGTGGAGAGGCCATTAAGAATCCAATTTCTGATCCAATTCAGTTACTAAGTTGAAAGGGGGTGGGGGAAGAGTTTAACCCTAAGGCTGAGTTTTTTGTTTTAAGGATAACCAACTAACATTTGACTCAGGATTGTTAAGACTTAAATATAAAATGGGCATTTCCCCACTCTCAGTGAGGTTATCTTGGAGAATGAAGTTCGGGGCTGGATTAGAAAAGGGTTCTAACTCCCAGTTCCCAGAGCCTATTTTTGGGTTGGGAGGTCGCAGCATTTTGTGAAGGATCAGTTGTTACTGTAAACAAGTGTTCAACAGCCCGTTTTTGTCCTAGGTGTAGTTCCCCAGCAGGGTCTTACAGTCTTGTTCACCCCTGGCATCTGCTTTCCTGCAATTGGGCCTGGGCTGGGTCCTCTGAAGAATGAAAAACCTCAACCAAGATAATGACACTCTTTGTGCAGAAAGGGCTTTGGTTCCACTTCCTTTTATAAAACCAATTCCTCAAAATACGCTTCCTTTATGGGGGATGGAGCCTTCCTGTGGAGGGATTGCAACTGACACTGCCAATGGGACAGTTAGTTGTTACTGGGAAGACACCTAAACCACTCCCCGGGGTGTGTGTGTGTGTCGACAGGGCTCAGTTTAAGAACTCGCTGAGGGATTGGGTAGGGGGGTGGCCGGCTTCTGCTCTCAAGCCAAACAATCCACCCTCCTGTAAGACTACATTTCCCCACAGACAAGAAAACAAAACACAGGGCAAGGGCCATAAGAGTAAAGTTAAACTTTACTTTACAGTAATTTTTTTTCTATATACAAAGAATTACAGTACATGTTTATGGGGATTCCTAGTACAGGGCTCCCCTCTTTTTCACTAGGAGTTTCACTTACAGCTGACAATCTATGGTGGAGGGGGCAAATAAACAGCGATGGATCTTGGCTATCTCCCCCCCCACCTCCACCCACCCCTTTCTTAAAAATATAGACAAATCTCTATTGTCAGCTTGTTTCTTTGCCAAGACCTAGGAAGCTGCTCTTCCACGCACTCCTGTGGGTGGTACTCGCCTGTGCCCAGCACACAGGCAGCACTCTGTGAACCTGGCGAGCCTCCACTTTGCCCTAGCCTGGACATGTACAGCACCAGAGCCCAGTCTCTTCTACTTCTCTGGGCTCACCTGTCAAAGCTCTGCTGACTTCTAGGTGTTCCTGCCAAAGCCCCTGAACAGCCTGATGTTTTCAGTCACCGGGAAAGAAGCGCTAGCAAAGGGCCCACAGAATTTCACATGGGTTTTTTTGGCTTATGTTGGTGGGAAACATTTCTTATTAGGTTGTGGATTTTTAATTAAAATAAAAACTCTTTCCACTTCCTTAAGAAACATTTCCCTTATTCTTCATAAGCAGCAGAGGTGTTCCCATGAGTAGAGAGGGCCGAAGGTAACTGAAGGAGATGCCCCCTCCTCCAGAGCTCTCGACCAGCCTGTCGAGGCAGTGTAGACAGAGGTGGTGGACAGGGTAGCCAGGCTCTTCCCCACCACTGGAGTCTGGTGGGTCATTCCTCTACTGGGGCTTCACCGAGGCTCTGCCTTCTACCTGCAAGATGGCTTCAAAGAAATCTGTACACAGCTGCTTACTCAATGTGAACCCAAGTTTCTCAAGTTGCTAGTCTCTCATCCCTTGGCAGTGCTTATTTATACCAGAAAATTAGCACCATTGCGTTGTGTGTATGTATGTGTGTGTATACAAAGCAATTTTCGATTACATCAATTTATACTACAGCCACCTCTGGCCCTGCTGCACTGGCCCTCGGAAGCTCAGCTGAGGGATCACTGGCCACAGCCAGGAAATCTGCTGCTGCAGCTACCTCGCCCTAAGTGACCTGGAATGTAACACACGGAGCAGCTCGTCTGCTACGCAGTAGGAAAGGGGGCTTAAAAGAGGCTCCTCTCCGGACATGAGTTCAGGTTAGGACAGTGGGCCACCTCTGACAAATTCCCAAGGATGACAGCATCCCACGAAAACCTGCTTTGTAGAGGCCGAGAAGAACCCATGCAGGTGTCGTGTTTCCACTCTCCTTACCCTCTGTTCTCCAAGGCAACCTTAAAACATACAGCTGGGAGTCCAGCTCCAGCGACAGATGTGCTGAGCCTGGGGAAGGATCCAAGGCACTCCATGCCCAGAACCAATGTGGGGTGGAGGGTATGAAGGGTAAAATAGTGACTTTCATCAATGCTGAAGATGTGGGTGTCATCATTCAGAAAGAGATCTATAGACAGTGATTGGAATCATCTGATACGCAGTAACTTCAGGGGAAAGTAAACATTTAAAAATGTGAATGCAGATGTAACAATGACAGCTAGCTCACTACTTGAATGGGTTTATTCCAGTTGGAGAAGCCAATGAGACTCTGAACACAAATTTCAACAGTTTCTGTATTTTGTCCTGACCCGACGGCCAGAGAGGAACTCTGGATGCCTCTGGCGCATGTCCATCTTGAATCCCACTTTGAAAACGCTCCCTGAGGAGCCAGCTTGGAGGCACTCTCTCTTGAGATCCCATGATTTCCAAGCATTTGGCCGGACACCCAAGACTATCCTGCACAGAGGTCAGAAATTGCCAAGGGAAGGATTTCCTTTGATTGCTAGCCCACACCTCCCTGGAGGATAGGATGCATGACAGGTTTCCAGGGGACCCACGAGGGCTGGCAAGTCCACTGCCACCCACTTCATGGAGTTCAATTTCCCCACATTTGTCCTGATCTAATTGGTAGCTCAATTCATTAATTTCCATTCAACAAACTCTTTTCATTGGCCCTCAAAAGAGACAGCCTGGTTATCCATCCATCCATCCATCCATCCATCCATTTAGATAAGGGAATGACCCCAATGCCAGGCTGGGATCGGCCATTGTTTCCCCAGTAGGTCTGGAGTGAAGCCTGTAGCGAATGGTGGAGAATGCACACAAGAAAAACCACCAAAGTGGCCAGTCCTTGCTCCTCTTCCCCATCATTCCCTGTCCTGCGAGACATTTCCAGAGCGGCTGGCTGTCAAGTATCAATCAAAGCTGATGTCAGAGAAGCTACTTCAGAATCAAGCTTCTCTGTGAAAAGGTTTACAAAGCCTGCACCCTCCCCCCACCCAAAATTCACAGTTTATTTCATGAAACAAAGAGCTACGGCAATTGAATACACAACCTAGTGGAAGGCGATTCTGACAGTGCAGAGCAGATTATCTTGTTCTGATCACAACTACAGATGGCAGGAGAGAAAAGGGCACAGGACTGGCACCAGGCAAACCCTACTCATACAACCTAAGAGATTAAGATAGGGAACGGGACCCACTAGCTGAAGTTCTATACTTATTATTCTCACACATGATAAATACTTAATATAATGAACTTTAATGTTCTGGTGGATTTCTTTAAAAATATCTTTCTCATGGTTTAAAATTTTTTTAAAAGAAAATAAGATGCTTTATGCTTTGTCTTCCTTTTGCACAGAGAGCGTTCCTGCTCTGACGGTGTTGGAAGAGATAATGAACAGGGAGAACTAGGCAAGCGGAATTCAGAGAGGCAAGTCCAAGGTCTAAGTGAGATGCAGGGACAGGCTCCTCAACTCGGGTCAGCTCAACCCTGCCTCATCCTTCTGCCTGAGTCCAAGTGTCTCATCCTCAGAGACAGACTTTGGGAGATAAAAGCAGATTGTTTTAAAAATCTTTATTATATAAAGCGCAAATGCTTCTAAAATGATGATTCCCTCCTTGAGAGTGATGGATGAGAGTAATCACTATAGGAATTTAGGCGGAGGGGTAAACTGGGGGGAAAATACGGAATCCTGTTGAGGGTATAACAGCCAGAACGGACAGAATGGCCAGGAAATGTCAGGGCCGGGCAATGTCCTGTTGGCTAAAGCTGCTGGCTAAGTTGGCAAAGCAGAGGTAAACGTGTTTGGTCTAGGGGCAAAGGAGGGGCGAGAGGTGGGAGGGAACTGGCCAAACAGCACTTCCTGTTGGCAGTTGGTTAGCTGGGTGAATGGCAGGGCAGGATAGCACCAACAGATTTCCCAGCTCAGGGCCCCAGTAACAGATCATCAGCAGTTATGAAAACCTTCTCTTAAGACTGGACACTGCTCTGAACACCATAGAAACCAGTCTCCTAGGAAGCGTTCTGGCTTGGCTTTGAGCCGAGTCAGCAGACAGGTGCTCATGATAAGAGCACAGCAAATCACCAGGAGGGATGATAAACACTAGGAGCCCCTCCACTCAGGAAGGTAAAGGATTGGGTAAGGTCAAACACTTTCCAATCAGGATCTGGCCAGCTCCCTGAAGCTGGAATGTCTAGCTTACAGGTTCCCTATGTTCACTGTCCAAGACTCAAATCTGAAGCACCTGGGTGTTTGGGGCACAGGGGTGGGTGGGTTCATGTAAAAGAAGAATTGGTAGAAAAGAAAGGTAGGCTTGCCAATTGCTTTGCCCCATCACTGGAAAGCTACCTGCTCATAAAGCCCAGCTCCCCTTAGCCAGATGCTCTGCCAAAGACAGGTGTTCAAGACTGCACAGCTGACGTAATTGGCAGCTGCCGCCCTGTAGCAACCCCACTTGGCCTTGATGCAGCACCCTCAAGCCTGCAGAGATCACCTCCATGAGTGTGATTGTATGGTCACACCCTCACGCATACCTCAATCAGGAGACACTTAACCACAAAGAACAGTTCAGAATGAGCTGGGAAGCTCCTGATCAAAGGTTCTTGGCAGCCTGAGAATGCAGGCAGACTTGTTAGGCCTTATTTATCTCTGGGTCATGGAGCAGGACTGGCCTAGCACCCACGAGCCACTGATTTTAATGAACATCAGTTCTTCCCAAGGTTCATCGGGTGCCCTCAATAGGGTTCTACTGCAGGGCCAGGGAAATAGCTTTGTGAGCACCTCTACCTTCCGACTTGACCAGCGGAATTGAATTCCATGCTTGACTCCAGAGGGGACTTTTATTTCAAGTTTACCATGTGTAAAAGTCGTGGGAAAGAGACCCAAGTCTGTCTGTCCCCTTGGTTGGGGCCCACTTGGATTTCCATACATGGTTTACATAACCATAAGCTCCCACTGGCTAATGTCACAAGAGTTTCTGAGTGTTGGGATATAAGAATAACAGTGGAAAGGTTTAGGGGGTCTGTTTTTGTAAGGGGGGAAAGAAAGGAAATATTCCCCTCCCCAAATGGTACCCTGGGGCAGTTTGTCTGGCCATAACATTTACTAGCATTATTTCTGCTCTGACTCCGCAAACTTGTGATTGGAAGGGGCTTGGTTAAGAGCTGGAACAGTATTTTGCTCTGGTTTAGGGTCTTGCCCTCTTCCAATGGACCAGCAAGTCTGTGCCAACGTCTGTGTGCTCCCAGAGGACCAGCGCGACGGTGTCAGTGCCTGTCCAGCCACCATGGGCCACAGCCCGGGTCCCAGGGGGGCCTTTCCCAGGAGCCAGGGACTCGGCTCTGTGGTGGCTAACTTCTCCTCAGAGGGCAGAGAGGCTGGGGCATTCCCAAGAGGCCGGAAGGATTGCCCACTCAGCGCTGTCCCTTTGGCAGCAAATCCAGGGAGTTGAGGGCCTCCAGCCATCTGCTTCAGCAGGCCTGAGGCTTGGCTGGCAAGTCCTGGGGTCTGCTCAGCCTCTGTAGGTGCTCTTCCGGAGGCTTGAGTGGTTGGCTCGTATAAAAAAGCCTTGGCAGGGGACTGAGGAAGAAGTCTGGCTTGGGTGAGTGATTTAACAGCTTGCCAGGGATGCTTTGAAGGGGCTGCTGCTTTCCCAGGTGGCGGGAGGACAGGGTCTGACATGCTAATTCTCTCTACAGCTCGAGGCATCTGCCCCAGGCCTTTGCTGGCAGGCCAAGAACTTGACTCCAACACGGGTATCTTCTCATCGACTTGTGGAGTGCCCTCATGAGGAGAAGGTGCCCGGTCCTTCTGGCGAGGAGCCAGGTCTATGAGATCCATAACCAGAGCAGCTCTGCTTTTTGACTGGGTATTCTGGTCCACAGGCCTCAGTGCTTTTTCTTTTGCAACAAGGGTCTGGACCACCGCTGATAGTACTTTCTCAGGAGGTGGGAGTCTCTGGGACAAAGAGGCATGGGATTTGTCAGGGGGCCTATCTGAAGTCTGGGGCTTGGGACCACTGGTGATTAGCAGTCTGTCTGCTGGCGGAAGTCTCAGGCCAGTGGGGACTGGGGCTTTTTCCAATGGCTGAGGCCTGGGGCTGGCAGCACCTATGGATTTATCCAGCCTTGGAGCACCCAGAGGTCTTTCCAGTGGTTGAGACTTGACTGAAGGTGAGGAGCTTGGGCTGGTCACTGGAGAGGGTTTGCCAGAGAGCTGGGGTCTTGCAGGAGACCTGTCCAATGATTTCTGGCTGGATCCCGAGGATTGGGATTTGGTCCCTGGTCCAGCAAGGTCCTTGATCCGATCTAAAGGCTGAGGCCTAGAGTCAGTTCTTTCAAGAGGTCGTTCAGGCTGCGGCGTCCTCTGACCAGACCCTGCCAGAGCCTTTTTGGAGAGAGACAATGTCTGGTTGTTGTCTGCAGGTGGCTTTTCCGACGTCTTCAGCCCCTGAGCCGCCATCCCTGATGATTGCTCTGCTGGGTGAGAGGGTGAGCCTGGAGGCAGCGGTACGGGGGGAGGAACATACTCACGGATCTCCCCAGGTTCCAGAGGGTTGGGTCCACAGGGGTCATGCTCAGTACAAGACAGACGTCCATCCAGTTTGGATATGAAGAGCATTCCTTCACGATGCTGCTTGCAAAAGGAGCTGGGACACATCTCACAGAAGGAGGCAGCTTCCTTTCCACAGATGTCACATTGATGCCAGGGACACTCCCATTTCCCTGAAAAACCCAGGAGTACACAAGTTTAGAAAGATAAGACATGTGTACAAGGTAGTCATAGCTCTGCTACTGGTTCAAAGGGCTGATTTATAAGCCTCCTTGAAACTGCCGTCTCTTTCAGAAAGTATATGCCACTCACCTGGTCCTTCTTCTCTCTTAGAATTTAGTTTTCTCTTCTAGAGAAAACATAATGTAAAAGCATAGTATCAAACAGCAACTAAATATTAATTAAATATAGCTGACAATGAAATCTATTATCTAAGAACACCCCCCCCCACACACACACACACAGAAAGCCCTGTGAAGCTCCCTCTATATAGCTAGTCTTTAAATACTTAATTTCCACCCATTTATTCGGTTATTAATAAAGGCAGGGGCAGTTAAGTGCAAAAAAAAAAGGATGTGGATTTATCTTTGCTCAATTTGAAATCTTGAAACAAGCATAAAACACAACCTGTGTTGTCCACACAGCATTATGGACAATATTCACAGCAAACCTGAGCTGCTATTTACTCTCCTCATTTCATGAAAGCTGAGTGTTTCTGCCATTCACAGTGTTTCCCCCAACGCCCGACAAGTGATTGATTCTGAACTCACTCTTGGCTCATAAGCTACAATCAGTTCGGTCACAACTTGAGTCTGCTCTAGCCCTGGTTAAGTGATTTTGAAACAACTTCCCATTTCACTTCCTGGCACTAACAGGTTGATGCCATCAATGGCCTTTCCTTCTCACTACCTGCTTTCTGTTTCTTCATGGCAAGGACATGTGACAAAGCCAATTCAGGGTCAAAGTCTTCTCACTTGAACTCTCAAATGAGTATCCTTCGGCAATTCTACACATCCTAGTTACGTAGGATGTCCTCAGCCTGGAGTGGTTCCTTCTGGTATTTTTCCATGTTCATTATAATAGGATCCAAAACCCAAACCACACTCGCTGTCACCCAGTCAATGTTGACTCCTAGCAACCCCAAGACTAACTACTTACGATAGTAGAAAGCCCAGTCTTTCTCCTTCAGAGTTGTTGGTGGTTTCAAACTGCTGAACATGTGGATTGCGGCCCAACACATAACCACTACACAACCAAGGATCCTTTATAATAGATTGTATATCCAAGTCTCTAAAATTCTCAAATCTTAGCAACACCTCACTATGAGGTCAATAATTTCTACAACCATATATTCCTGGGCACATCTGCTCAGAGATCTCATCTGTGAATGGATACTGTAACATCTCAAAGACAACAACCTGCTGTCTGAAGAGGAGCTTTGAGGTGGGGGCAGAGGGAGCGATATCATGTCAACATAGCTCTCACTGTCTGGAAAGTCTCAAAGGTACATGAGTCCTATCATCTTTTTTCAGAAGGGTCAATCTATTTGCTCCCTTTGTTTGAGCTAACCTCCCTGTTTATCTCATTAGTCTTAACTCTTGGTTTTCGCTTCAGTCTCATGAGAAGACCTGCGTCAAGAGGTTGCTGAGAGAATGAAATGACAGCGACAATCAGCTTTGAGTTGCTGTCCCCTTTCCTCTAGGATCCAAGCCTTTCTTAGCATATCCGCCCCCCACTGCCGAGACCCTGTAAGAGCAAAGGGCACTTTTCCCTAGACTGAGGTAAATGCACCAGGCCCCGCGATTCAGAGAGATGTATTTGACACCGACCTGCTGGGCGTTTGGTTAGGTTGAGACAATCTGCATGGTAGACTTTGGGGCAGCCTGGCTTCTTACAGGAGACAAGCTGCCCGGCATCCCCACAGCTGAAGCATTCATCCTCCCGCTCCTTTGTGACTTCGCCTTGGGTCCTGCGCTTCCCTGGTTGCTTCTTCTTAAATTTCTTGGACTTTTCTTCTGTGGCAATGGGCTGATTCTAGAAGGCAGATAACGAGTAGTCAGCATTTTGCTCTTCTTGTGGACATATTATTTGTACCATCTCAGTCGGGTTAACTCTCCCTCTCAGCCTGTCTCTGAAAGACAGTCTTCTCAATAGACTGTCAAAAAGATAAACGCAGGCATAATAACAACAGCAATAGTTGGTAGTGCTAATTACCACTTTTATGTCAACTAATTCTGCTCCCTCAACACTAGAACGAATAAAATTTTCTTTAGTGGGTGCATGTAAGTGGTGCACATTACTTAATTTATTCAAAAAACCTTTTGAGTCACTGCTGGGAAGCCTATTAACAAAAGAGAGCGCGAGAGCATAGTTCTTGCTCTCATCTAAGCTATGCGTCTGTTTCTAAGTCAAATTAAAACCCCCACTCTCTCCACCCCGCGCCCGTGACAGATCCTCGAGTAGCCAATAGATTTCATCAAATGTCCCCTGCAGTCCACTCTGGGTCACCCAACCTTGTGGCAGTTAGTCTATTCTTCTTCTTAGCCTGTGAATATCCAAGATCAATCTCCAAGGCATAACTAAGGGCGATGTGAAGGGATCAATGTTTCTGCTCTTAGCCCACAGTGATCACCTCCCTGACTTACTGTGACATGGCTCCATGCCTCCGGAGCACAAGGCAGAGCTAAAGGCCTGAGAACACCAGTGATCTCAACTGTGACTCGGATGTGCAGAGCACAGGCCAGCTAGAACAAGAACTTTTAGCCAGACAAGAAGACAACAAGACACAAAACAAGAGGGCTTCAAACAGTTTGTGGAAAAATTCCATGATCTTTAAATTCCAGTTTTCTAAGAACTTTTTGAGGCCCACTCATATAATTAAGGATGATTTTTTTTAATTTAAGAAAATGGAAGAGTAATTAATGTATATTCATGTGGTATTATTTAAAATGAGTAACTCTGGGTTTCTTATTGGATAGTAAGCTAATTTTCATTTTTTATTATTCATATTGACATTTGTAATCAGAAAAGTTTAATGGGAAATAAGTAGGAGCCAGCCACACACAGTATACTCTGTAACAAGATTAAGCCTCGCTTTTTTGGTTCAGTTACTTATGATAATGAAACCTGAAAAATTTTGTAGAAAAACAAGCAGTCAACTAAAAGTGATCATTTTTTTAAAAAGCAAGAAAGAACTGTTTTAATATTTAAGAAAAGCAGGATACAGACTTGCAAATATTTATATACAGCATTATCTATACTTTCATATAATGGTGAGATTAAGACTCTGAGTTAGTTTATTGTGCCAACCTGGCTGGTAAACACGTGTTGTTAATTGAAGGGCAGAGGGATAAGTGACTCAGTAAGCCTCGCCTTTCTAGTTCTCGAGTCTCTTGCTTTCTGATGGTCGGACCAGGATGCAGTTGCCTTAGCAGTTCCCTGCTTAGCTAGCAATGCTGACTTCCTGCAAGACATCCCCAAGGAGAAGCCACATGGACCTACCCCGACGCAACCCTGGGTGCTGGAGCAGCCATGTGGAGAACCCTGCCAGCGCTGAGATGTTTACACATTCACTGACTCGGCTTTCCTCCTGCAATTGGCATCATTGCATCAGTTTTGTGAGATGGAGGATGACTTTGTGGATTGGTGTCGGACATATGGGTTAATGTTGGACTGGTGGGCTTGGGCAGCACTGGGTTGGGATGTTTTCTTGATGTGTACTTAACCTTTATATAAAACTCTCTCTTATACATGAGTTTCTGTGGATTTGTTTCTCTAAAGTACCCAGACTAGCACAGACCCTATATGTACATAGTTTTCTATTACACCCAGAATCTGTATTAAATTCAACTACAGATTCTTTGGTATCTTTTTAAAAGAGAGAAGTGATAGATATCCATGGAGACAGATATAAGAAGTATCTAAATAGCTGATGAAGAGATAGGACTGAGATCAGATCGGACCAATAAGGAGCACAATAACTGAAGATTGCCGTTTTCTCTTTGCAGCATTTTTAGCTCCAAGAGTATCTCCACCTGTCACAAGTGTCAAGTTGCTAAAAACATTTTCACAATACTCAGAGCTCTTCACTTGTGTAAATCACCAGAAGAGTTCACTGTCAATGGCCCTACTTATTCAATGTCATTATTTCAAAGAGACATCTCTTACAGATAAAGACCCTGCCTAGAAGCAATGAAGAACACACCAGTATTCCCAATATAGAAGTTTGGGAAGATAGTACCTTAGGCCTTACACCCAGGAAGCCACTGCAGTTTGGGGCTCCACATTTGCAAACGGTCTTTCCATTCCCAAGACATTCCAGGTTGTAGTTGAAGGTAAGTTCTGTGCCTGCATAAAATAATGTAGAAATTGTAATACTCACTTAATTACAGAGTTGTTTAATTGCTATTTTAGGAATACATTAATTAAAAAAATTAAAAACCAGCAACAACTTACTGTACAACGATTAAGGAAACCTGTCAGTCTGTGCTAAGGTCTTCCTTGGCAACACCCAAGGGAGGGGGAACACAGTCCAGAGTAAGAACAGAGAGTTCTGGAATAGATGTCAGTGTTGGCTTTACATTCCAATTACACCACAATCTTACCCAGGTAATCTTGGTTAGTACATTTATCCTCCCCTAAAGGCCTAAGTAGCCCCTTCCTACAATGAAGAAATAATGAAGCCAATCTCAGAAAAAAATCGCTGGAGGAACTATGTCATATGGTACACAGAAGTAATCTGCAATGTTTAAAAGGAGATGTACACATGTAAGACACTAAATTTTTAGAACCAAAGTCACGTAGGCCAGTATAGTGCAATGATAAGTCAAATATTGATACCCTCACAATGTATGTAAAGGAAATAGAAATTAGTAGCTCAATGATTAAGATCACAAAATTGTTAAAATCTGAAAAGCCTTCTGGGCGATTACTAAAGTCCTCGAGCGAAGACACTCAATGAATTCCACATATTAGTATAACAAACAACCACCAACAACAGAAAAATTCAAACACGCAAGGGCCAAACAGTGCCTAAACTGCTCCTTCAGAGCTGACCCTACGGGAACCAACAACAACAAGGGGGTGAGAACTTCAGTCTTCTTCCAAAATGTGCACATGCCATTCCTGCCTCTACAGCAAATGGGGCCTGGCATAAGAACCCACAAGAAGAGATACTAAACACTGGGCCAAAAAGGAAGTCAAGCTGATTCAAAAGAGAACAGATATATAACAAAGTAACCTCAAGGAAACTGTATATAAATCTCATAAAAATAAGAAAGAAAAATCACAAAGACCCAGTTAAAAGTAAAATAATAGCAAAGAAAAGACAAGAAAACCCATAAGCAAAATGAACTAAGCACAGAAGATGAGGAACAAGGAAAGCCCCCTCCCCCATGCAGCAAAACTGGAAAAATGCAGCAGTCACAGAAACAAAGTAGCAGAATGGCTAAGAAAATAGGACTCATCTTTATGCTGCTTACAATAATCACACCTTAGACACGAAGACAGAAATATAATAAAAATCAAAGGCTGGAAAAATATAAAACTACTAGCAATTTTAAAAAGGAGTGTATATTATTCTCTGATAAAATACACTTCAGAGCTAACTCACACACAAAGTGACAAAGATACTATAAAATAATATAATCGAACAAGACATAACTATAATACTCATGCACATAATGAAAGACTTTCAAAATACATTAAACAAAAAAAACTTTAAGGAAGGATAAAACAACTAAAAAGAAAACTAAACCAAGACACGAGAACTAAATAATGCATGTAAAATCAACTTAAACTTGTAGACATAAAAAAACCCAATGACAATATGCATTCTTCCCCAGTGCATTCTTGAAAATTCTCGGGAATAAATCACATTAACCCATGAAGCAAATTTTAATTAATTTAAAAACATGAAGATATTACAAATCATCTTTTCAGATCACAACAATAGGAAATTGATACCAACAACAGGAAATTCCAGGGGGGAAAAATCAAATACATGGAAATGGAATAACAACCTATTAAAAAATTACTAGGTAACTGAATAAGGAATGAAAATTGTAAATTCCTTGAAACAAATGAGAACAAATTATAATACATTAAAACCTTTGGGGACACACCTAAAGCAGTACTTGGGGCTGGGGTGCACATAATTTACAGCAATAAATGCACATCCAAAAAAGGAGGGGGAAAAACAAAAATAAAATCAAAATGTAAATCAACATCTCCAACAATTAAAACATATGTTCCCACACGTATTTGGCCAAGTGTCTCTTTATCAGAAAAAAAAATTACTGTGTCTCCCTGGGAATTAAAAACGTATACCACAACCTATCGTCCAGGATAAAGTGTAGGGATCTGCTGATCCCTGGATCATTTCACTGCGCCCCAGGGGACAGTATCACCCTGTTGGGGGAAACGGGTTACAATCATTCTTTACGATGTGTGAATATTATCATTCAAGAAAAGGGCTTCATACCAAAACAAACTGCCTGCTTAGCAAGGGTGGGAAGAAAAAGGGAGGGAAACCAGAAGGGAGGGTTAGATAGGTGTTCACTTGTGGGAAGGGAAAAACAATGTTCCACAAGAGTGTTGGGGAAAAGGAGGAGGCAGGTGAAACAGGGAAAATCATTTGGGAGGGCTGAAAAGTTATTTAAGTTAATTAGATGAAAAACAATAGCCTGGTAAGTAAATTCTTACTAATTCACAAAAAGTGTGGAGGAAAACTTGCTAGCATTCAAAAATTCACTTGAAAAGACTATGTCCTTTCACGAAGATGGCGCTGAAGGCGAAGAAGGAAGCTCCTCCCCTCCCAAAACGGAAGCCAAAGCAAAGGCTTTAAAAGCCAAGAAGGCCGTGCTGAAAGGCGTCCACAGCCACAAAAAAAAGAAGATCCGCACGTCACCCACCTTCCGGCGGCCCAAGACCCTGAGACTGAGAAGGCAGCCCAAATACCCCCGGAAGAGCGCCCCCAGGAGAAACAAGCTGGACCATTATGCCATCATCAAGTTCCCCTGACCACAGAGTCTGCCATGAAGAAGATGGAAGATAACAACACACTTGTGTTCACTGTGGATGTCAAAGCCAACAAACACCAGATCAAGCAGGCTGTGAAAAAGCTCTATGACATTGACGTAGCCAAAGTCAACACCTTGATCAGGCCTGACGGTGAGAAGAAGGCATGTGTTCGACTGGCTCCTGACTATGACGCTTTAGATGTTGCCAACAAAATTGGAATCATCTAAAGTGAGCCCAGCTGGCTAATGCTAAATATAAACTTTTTCAAGATAAAAAAAAAAAGACTATGTCCTTCTTTGTGCATTTCAAAATTAGCACTTTAGAAACTTAAATATGTATAGATTAAGGTGACCAGACATCTCGCTTTTGAACAATTTTTCCTGCGTCCCGTGGCGTTATTTTATCTACCTATTTATTTATTTATTTTTAAGAAGAGATGGAACGCTTCACGAATTTCCGTGTCATCCTTGCCGCAGGGGCCATGCTAATCTTCTCTGTATCGTTCCAATTTTAGTATATGTGCTGCCGAAGCAAGCACCCCGTGGCGTTTTTAAAAAGTCCCGATTTTTGGAAAGAATGCACGACAAGCTAGGGTATATGGTTTTCGGCTGCCATGTGGCTATTTCGCCAGGATATGAGTTTTAACAATGGTGACCCGCTTTACAATGTTAAAATCTGGTCATCTTAGTATATATAGATGCCTAAAATATTCATCCACATATTGAAATTATGTATTTAATCAGTTCTTCCAATACATGAAAATAACTTTGCTGTCAAACCAATTAACCATAGCAGACTTTCAATTCAAATGACCATTTTAATACATGTCCTGGTTACAGACCACCTTGCTGCTGCACTCTAATGCTTAGAAACACAAAACGGTCTTGACAGAACTTCCGCATTCGCCATGTGTCAGGTCACCTGGTGCCTACAGGATAAGCAGTCAAGGTCCAAAAGATTTGCACGAGTGAGAGTTTGCAAGGTGGGGAAAAGGCAACTATAGAAGGGAAGGTGAGAAAAGGAGAGCTGGTGAGTAGGTGCTTTTTAAAAACCCAAACCACGTTTGCTTTTGAGTCGATTCCCACTTTACAGTGATGCTAGGACAGGACAGAACTGCCCCTGTGTTTCTGAGATGATTTACAGGAGTCAAAGCCTTGTCTTCCTCCTGAGGAGTGGCTGGTGGTTTTAAACTGCTGACCTTGTGGGTAGCAGCCCAACACAGCCCCATGAGCCAGAGCTCATTCCACAGTTGTGAAATTTTCATACAGATTACAAGTAGCTTGGATCACTGGGCCCCATACTTCTAAAGGCTAATTTTCGGAAAATTCATATAAATGTGAAAGATATCGAGATACATGTCTTTAAAACCATCCATGCTCAACTTACCACACAGCAAATCTTTATAAACCTTTAAAAGTTTACTTTGGATTATAGGAGTAATGGAATTTTTAGATGACAAACTCTGAAGTTCAGTTTATCTAGCTCCAGATTTCACACAACATCCTTCATGGGTTCTTACCTGCTTTGATGTCACTTAGGGCAAAAAGGCCAACACGGGTATCTCCATTCACAGACCACTTCTGTGTTTCACAGTTGGGTTGGCAGCAGTGATTCATGAACCGAGCATAGTTTCCTTTGGGACCAGCATCAATGATCCGGTCCTAGAATTGCAAGAGAAGCTACTCATCAGACTTTCTGAGATCTTTGCTGTGGTTGATTAAAATTAACACTATACAATAAGCCAAGCCCCTCTTTGTTAACTGTGGCTCTCCCAGAGAACTACTTACCCAAGTGTGGTCCCTGCATCAACATTACCATCGGGAACTTGTCAGAAATGTCCATTTGTAGGTTTCATTTCAGATATACTCTTGAGCAAGACTCAGTGAGGTGTGTTCTAACAAGCCCATCTGGTGATTCAATTGCATGCTAATGTTTGAGAACCACTGCTCTAGAAGCACTAGCTTGTCCCATTTTCTAATTAGGTAGCTCTCAGCCTTGGCTCCACAATGGAAATCACTTAAGTTCCAAGTGTTTCAGAATACCTAGAGATGAGGGACCTCACCGATTGTAAGGGTAAAGGTGATAAATGCTGTTATATACTATAAATGGGTTCTGTAATGTGGGAGGGGGCAGGGAAGATAGAGGTACAGAATATTCATGAGAAAAGAATAATTTCAGATAGAGAAACAAACAAACAGAAAATAACCACAAAACACACTTGGGTGCGGAAATGATGAACAAGTACCAAATATAACCCCAGGCACAAACAAAAGTCACCAGAAAACCCACAGAACTGGCACATGTTCCATAACGTACCTTGTCTAGGGTGAGCATATAGAAATTAGTGATGTCATGTTCTTGGGCATAGCGAATTCGAGCTCTGCACTCTTCTTCGTCTATGAGCTCACCCACATACTCATTCACAAATTCACCCTACAGCAAAAAACAATTCCGGACTTAACAGCATAAAGGACAACTGTGTTTCTTTGTACTTTTTAGATTTAAATTAATAAATTAATGTGGTCAAAGCATATGTAAGTAATTAGTCTGTTAGAGAAACATTAAATATACCTTGATTATCTGACAATGAAACCCACGTTCCCATTTGTACCAGCAAAAAGATTAGGTTATAGGAGACACTGAAGATCTTTTAGAAGGGAGGATCAACTAGCAAACCAATAAATAAATAATTAACAGAGAAACAAACGGACAGTTGATCCCATCACAAACCAGGGAGTTGAAAGCTGGTTTCCTTGAATACTTTCAATATTCCTCACCAGGCCAGCACCACAATGCAAACACACTGATTCTTTACTGGTCCAAGTTTCAGATGTAGATGAGGCAAATGAAGATACCATGGCTTGGGTGAGGTGGACCTCAACCCTGAAAGTAACATCCTTGCTTTTCAATACTCCATCGAGGTCAATACTCACAGACGCAGCAGTCAAGCAATTGTGTCAACGTGCTGCACCATGCCTAGCTCATGGTGACTATAACACCACTACTTAGAGCAAATAAGTCTGAGCCATTTTCACTGATTTCCTAAAAACAAATGTAATCAGACTCTTTAAAAAGAATAATAGTAGTAAGGCTTATTTTAATAGAATGTCAAATAAGACTTGTTTTACACAACAGTATAAAGTGTTGTCAATTTATTAGTAATTCAAGAGGTCCTTCCATATTTCATGATGAACATTAAAACCATACTTTAACTAGAGAAAACCTAATGCTCTTTCCATTCATGTTCCAGAAATCCCAATGTAATCTTTGCATTTCAAGTAATATTTCACTTTATTAAAAGGTGATGAACACTTCTGTATCGTGCGCTCTTTATTCTACTGGCTCCAAGATTTTCACAAAGTAAACAAGGCAAAGCATCTCTATGAATTCCCCATTTTCAGTCCGATACAGAATAAATATGATCAATAAAACAGTATACAAAAAGAACATTGCTACAAACCACTAAAAGCTTTATTAAACAAAATTCAAATGAAGTTATTATTTCTCAGCTTATCTTACATCTACATACTTCTGAAATTCCTGTTTCCATCTCTAACGCTTACACTGAGAATGCTGTATTCTTATCTATACCAAATCAAAATGGCAGTTGGACATCTGAGAGTCTCAAATAGTGTTCCTTTGAAATAGGCGTTTGAATTCTGCGAACAAAGTCTGAAGGAGCAAGATCAGGGTTGTAGGGTGGATGGAGTAAGTAAAGTTCCTAACAAAATTCTCACAGGAAACACCTTTAAAGAATGAGTAATTGCATTGTTGTTGGAAAAGAAATCCTTGACATGACTTTCCTGCCCTTTCACAAATATAGTATAATTTTCACTTATTTAGTCCTTGTAATCATCCTCTGTCCTTTGAGACAATATCAAGATTACTCCTTTGGAATCCCCAAACGCCAGTCACTACAATCATTTGAGGAGTCCGGGTGGTGTAGTGGTTACAAGCTGGGCTGAAATTTGCATGGTTGGCAGTTCGAAATCACCAACAGCTCCACAGGAGACAGACGGGGCTTTCTACTCCTGTAAACAGTGGCTGTGAGCCAGCACTGACTTGAAGGTAGTTTGTTTGGTTTTGGTAGACCCCGTTGAGCTGACTTTTCTGCCTTGTTCATCTTTGAGATCTTTAATGCTTAACCAGTCTAAAAACGGTTGCTGGACATGGAGCAGAATTCCTTGCTGCAAACATGCTGCAAAACTCCAATGATTTGGAAAGGTATTAACTTGAGCTGTGTTAAATTTTGCTAATAGCTTTAACTTCAACTTGTTTATGTTTTTAAAGGAATGAGACTAGGACAAATATTTGAGAGAACTTGTCTACAGCTATCCACTGATTGAAGAGATAGGTTTAAACATATGGGTGCATATGTCTGAACTAGAACCCTACGACCAATACTTTTTGACTTACTTTCTTACATATAACTAACTGCGCATATAAAGTACATGTAACTTTAGCGACAAAGGAGACCAAGTACTCTCAAGCTTCTAAATACAGGAAAACATGGTCAGATAATAATATTAATCCTTAAATCGTAATTTTCTTCTCTGATGAATTTTCTCACACTCATTAAGAAGAATTAATTATATTAACAAGTGCCCAAAAAAACCAACCCTAGTCAAGCTGAAAAATTTTCCTCACCTTCTTAATGTCAATTTTGGTGCGGAGGCCCCAACCTCTCTGCAAAGTGCGGAAGATTTCAACCTCTGGGTACTGGCGCTTGGTGAAGCACTGGTTTTGGCAGCGCCCTCCCGCAGGACATACTGTGGGATGGCACTCGTAAAGCAGCATGCGGTTGATGCACTCGGAGTCGATCCCACAGGGGTTCTCATCAGTAGCTTTACAGTTGCAGCGGGGAATTTCAGACAAGTCTGCAGTGAAGATCTGGACCCTGCCAATAGGACGATTCACCTGGTGGGGAAGCACAGAGTACACCAGGCCAAGTCAACAAAAGACCTTTCAGGAAAACCGGTCTCTTCTCCTTGAAGTTTCATGCTACATCTGATATGATTTTGGCAATCAAGAATTCTGGTAGTTAAAAACAAACTGCTAAAGATTTAATTTGATATACAAAATACAGATGCCTCAAACTTTTAAGAATTCATTTAAAAATGAAAATTTCAAGGCTAATTGGCCAAGTTAGTTGTACACAGGGTTCCTGCTATTGTCACACAGTAGCACACCTTTAGCTGTTATATGAAAATTTCTACCCTGCATTCTTAACTGGAAATAAGCATAAAAGATTTTTAAGTGAAAATTAAAAAAAAGGATTTCCACATGCAGAAAGGAAAACAGGATAACTGTATGGCCTTATACCATACATGAAAAAATTTCAAAATTAAATGTCTAAATTAAAACTGCAAACTACTTAAAAGAACAAGCAGGGCAATGCAGCTTGGCTTACAGTGGATTATGTAATATAATGAAAGCATAGGCAGTCAAGGACAGTAGATAAATAAATGGAACTCTTATTAGAAAATAATGTACATGAAAAACATGAGTGAAATAAGCCACCAACTGGGAGAATATATTAAGAAACCATACAACTAACTTATTCCTCACTTAACCAAATTGAAGCATTTACTGATAAGGATCAAAGACTTTGGAATGGATTAGACTTTAACGTAAATAGAACAAAAATTCTTAAAACTGGATCAACAAACAGCATTATTACGATTGAAGATAAGGATATCATTTTCTTTGAATCATAAATCAATGACTATGAAAGCAGCAGTCAAGAAATAACTGGGAAAATCTATTGCAAAAAATCTCTTTCATGAAGTAAAAGGGAAAGTTTGTCACCTCGAAGACTGAGGTGTGCCTGATCCAAGCCATGACACTTGCAATCGTTTGCATGTGAAAGCTGGGCAGTGAATTGGAAAACACTGTGTTCACATTATGGTGGTGATATACTGTATATGCCGTGGACTACCAGAAGCAGAAATAAATCTGTCTGGAAATACGTACAGTCAAAATACTCTTAGATTGAGGATGGCAAAACTACGAATCATATACTTTAGAGAAAGACAATAAAAAGTAAATGTACAGAGATGAGGGTTTACTCATGGTTACGTGAGACAGTGCTAACAGTGATACAAAAATCTAAGAATAGGTTTCATTATTACAACTGATGCCAATAAGCTATAGTGTACCTATAAAAAGTTGAATTGGCAAAAGTAGATAGCACACACATACTTATTTTTAATGACCAAAAAATAGCTGTAAGGATCGTTTCTATACTAACACACACCTCTTGGGATTTGGTTCCTTGGATAGGATGTCTAAGTTCATGGTTTCAAGGGACATCGCAGTTAACTGGCCTGCTTTAGTGCTTCTGTTTGCTGTGCTACTCTGAAGGCAGCTAGAGCACTATGAAAACAGAAGACTTTTCTTTTCAAGAATAGCAACACTCCATTGTTATGTCTCGACAGGAGAATACATGAGACTCAAATTTTAGTTTTGAGATTTTTTTGCAGCAGTTTTACCTATTAGGAGTGATGTTTCATGAGCTTTATTTATTTCAGAATCTGCCAAAGAGCAAGAAACTTTAGTTATAAAAGAAGTATAAATTAAATTAATTTTCTTACAATTATCATAGGTGGACTAGATGTTGTAATAAACCTAAGGTATTTTGTGGGATTTTAGTGTCTAGTTTTTGTCAAAAACTCATGATGCAAAAACATTTAAATAAGACCAACAACAGAGAGATATGTCAGTATGGATAAACTGTCACTCTACAGTCAGAGGTGGCAAAACAGCTTATGTCTCACACATTTTACTATTTAATCAATTACGATTACTCTAAACTCTGTTAAACAATCTCAAAATAAGCTGGAAGAATGCTATAATCACATATAAGCAGGTGGCAGTGAGTTGAGAAGTGGTACTTTGTTATCTTATGTGCTGTTCCAAGTACTGCATCCTCTATCAAAAAGGTATAAGAGAGGAGATAACACTCTATTCTTTTAGCAGCTATCATATTTAGCAAATGCAAATCTAGAACAGCAAGTTAAAAATGCATTTCAGATCATCTTTTATTAAGTACATTACATGCAATATTTGGGAAATGCTCTGATATCAATAGTAGTGAAATGATTTCCATGTGACATTTCAGATGACCATATCTAATTGAGTTTTCTGGAACTAAAAATCAATAAGTGAATAAATAATGTATTGCAAACAAAGAAAATACAGTGTTCTCATCCAGGAAAGATGTTATCATATATTTTGTAACAGGAACCGAAGCCACCTTACTTTGCTTATAGCATTCTTTTATATTTTATGTTTCAGTACCAACATTTAATTAGAAGAGGCTTGTAAAAAGTTTTAAAATTAATATTTCTATTAAAGATGTTCTTTACCATTCCTATATTTTTATTTTGGTAAGTCATTCCTTTAAAAGCCAATAAAAAATATGAAATGGGAAATGGACATGACTCTTTTACCAGGTAGATGAAGAGGAAGTAAAACTTTCACATCTTACATAATTCTCTGACCTTAGCCATATCACCTACTTATTATATCTTCAGTGTTAAGTCATTACCATTACCAAACTCAAGGTCATTTATGATTGTTCTTCATGATTCTTATAAATGAACAAAATGTAATACATTTGTTTGTGAAGACATCCCAGGGGAGTAGACAAAAACTATCAAAGGATAGTGTTAGGAATGGTACCATAGTAAGTTTTTCTTTTTTCTACCATAGTAAGTTTTTCTGATCTCCTTTTAAACTCATCTCTCTGCCTAAAAGCATCTGTACATATATCCATGTTTCATTATTTAAGACTGGTAAGAGGGCAGGTCACCCGTAGCCAGTTATGATCCCCTTCGAAGGTCCTGAAGATGCCACTCATAGCTGTTGGTACTAATGCCTGGATTTTGTACTGTATCCTATCTATTGGTCTAGATTTGACCTGCAGACACTAGTGAGATGCAAACTACTGTTCTCCTGCAACTCCATCAGGCCCCGGTACATTCTAGGTGCCGGGAATCCTGGCCAAAGCATAGCACACCCATCTACAGCAATATGCCATGAGTATCCCAAAGATCTGGGTCAATACTCCTCCAGTGGGGAATGTTAGGTAGCCAGAATAGACAATGAGGGGGATTGTCTCCCGAATGCCTGCATAAGGCCCCAACAAAGGCATTGAAAAGGCACACGTTAATTAGACACCTGTGGAAAGATCAAAACTAAGCATGCTCAGAAACAAGCCTCTAGGCACAGGTGGGAGATCTACTTGGGTCACAGACTAGTACCAGCCACATGACAGGTGTGCTTAAAACTCATCCAATGAGGTCAAACTCAGCCAATACCTTTAACTGGGCCACCCCAGCTTGAGGAGATAAGAGCCTACCACAGGGAGGCCAAGCTTCTTTGATCCTCTCTTGTTCGGGTGCACTCTTGCAGGTCGGAGGGCAGCGGCACACAAACGCGGCCCGGGCCCTGGGACCGAGCTTCCTCTCAGGGTGCTCTTTTGGATTTCCTGCTCTTAGCCCCTGGGATTTTTCTGTGAATACCCAAAACTTCCCTTTTCTTCATATAAGTCACTTGGATTTGAAAGGAAAAAAAATGGTAGGAGGGCAAAGCATACAGTGTCTCTCCTAGATACGGGGCTTCCTGAAACCTTTTCTCACCTTTATATGTTTGTAAGGCGGTGGCTTCTTGTCGTTCTTACGGTCTTCCTGCAGCTGCCTTAGCTCCTTTTGGGCCTTTAATTCCTCAAATCTTGCTGCAGCTTCCTGAAGAGCTAAGAAAACAAACAGCAGAAATCATTTAAAAAACTTGTGGGTGCAATGTTTACTGCACTTCTTCTTCCTCTTTTTGAGTTGGGGAAACTGACATTTTAAGAAAAAGTTAACACATATATGTAAAACTAAGAAGTGTATATAACAACTATTTCAAGTACTGTATATACTAGAGTATAAGTCGACCCGAATATCAACCGAGGCACCTGATTTTACCACAAAAACTACATTAAAGAGTGTACTGAAAAACTCGGCTTATACTACAATGATTGACATATAACTCCCCACGCCACCTTGAAAGAACAGGAACGTGGGCGAAGGGAAAAAGTGGGTGGTATAAGATATGAAAATAATAATATATCACTGATCAGGGGTACGTGAGGCTGGAAGTAGGGGGAAAAAAGGAGATGATACCAAGGACGGCAGCATATATGCAAATGTGCTTGATACAATTAATGTACGGATTGTTATAAGAGCTGTAAGAGACCTCAATAAAATGATTTATTAAAAAAAGAAAAAGTAGATCGCAGTTCTTTCTGTGGAGTGGGTTTGAACTGCCAACCTTTTGGTTAGCAGCCATACAGTTGACCACTGCATCACTGAGGATCCCTTTTGAAAGATTACAGTTCTGGCTTCCAGACAGATTCACTTTCCTAGGTGCTCTGAGTAACATGCTCATTCTGGGGAAAAACCCAGCGCTAAGGTGTACCTCTTCCTGTTCACTTATTCTTTGGAATGCCTATCATATTTTCCTCTGAGACGCTTTCTCTATTAACTAGCTCAGATACACAGGTATTCTTATCAAACTGACGTCCAAACACTTCTTTTTTTTTAAAATCATTTTATTAGGGGCTCATACAACTCTTATCACAATCCATACATACATCAATTGTGTAAAGCACATTTGTACATTCATTGCCCTCATCATTCTCAAAACATTTCCTCTCCACTTAAGCCCCTGGCATTAGGTGCTCATTTTCCCCCTCCCTCCCCACTCCCCCCTCCCTCATGAGCCCTTGATAATTTATAAATTGTTATTTTGTCAAATCTTGCCCTGTCCGACGTCTCCCTTCACCCACTTTTTGGTTGTCCGTCCCCCAGGGAGGAGGTCACATATAGTTCCTTGTAATCGGTTCCCTATTTCCTACCCACTCTCCCTCTACCCTCCCAGTATCGCCACTCACACCACTGGTCCTGTAGTAGGGCTCATCCGCCCTGGATTCCGTGTGTTGCCAGTTCCTATCTGTACCAGTGTACATTCTCTGGTCCAGCCAGACTTGCAAGGTAGAATTTGTGTCATGATAGTGGGAGCGGGGAGGAAACATTTAGGAACTTGAGGAAAGTTGTATTTTTCATCATTGCTCCATTGCCCCCTGACTGGCTCATCTCCTCCCCGAGACCCCTCTGCAAGGGGTTCTCCTGTGGCCTACTAATGGACTTTGGGTCTCCACTCCGCACTCCCCCCATCATTCACTATGGTAAGATTTTTTGTTCTGATGATGCCTTATACCTGATCCCTTAAAACACTATCTTCTTAAGGGCTTAAAAGATTGCAATATATTGAATAGTTGAACAAAACTTTTAAGAATTTCAATTCTATTCACTTATAAAATATGCTAAATATATCGCTCCTCATGGGGTTAAAAACACATTAAAAGAGGGGGGCAATTCTTTCTTTTTCCTCTCTGTGGTCTTGTCCCATGCTATTATAAATTTTAAAATAACATCTTTTCTCTGGTTCATTCCTTCATCTCCATTTTCCTGACATCATTTAGCTAGCAGAGACTGTGGTGCACAGTCTTCTAAATTGTCCTAAAAATCCCTCATTCCCACATCCAATTATTCAACAGGTCCTGCCAAGTCTGCTTAATGTCTATTCAGTGTAAGCCCTTCTCTCCATTCCCCTGGACAATTCCCTGTCACAGCCTTGTCATCTCATCTCTATAAGGGACCCCTGTAACAGCTCAGTGATCTTCCTTGCAGCAGCCTCATGCATTCCAATCATCCTGACACACTAATCCAAAATGCAATTTCTAAGCCTCAGATTGGACCACTTGATGTACCTACTTAAAAACACAAACTTCATACTTAGCATAGTACATAACTTCAGACAACTTGAACTTCCACCTCCCTTTTCAGGCAAATAGTGTTCCCCCAAACTGTTTGAAATCCTTCAGACTTTGCAATTTGTTTTATTGGATTCAAAGCATGCTTTTACGTGCTCTTGAACAACATTTAAGTACCTTCCCTATTCAGTCAGTGTAGGGTTTAAGAGCATGGGGTCTAGAGGCAACTACCAGAATTTGAATCCTTCTCTATCATTTGCTGCCACTGGACCTTGGACAAGTAATTGAACTGATCTATGCCTTGGTTCCTTCAGCAGTAAAATGAGGATAATTAGATGTATAGTTCAGAGTGTACCCAGAGGTATAAAAGGAGAAGGTGAATTGTCAACAGGGCACGGTAATACTATTTTTATGATTCATACTATAAGTGTAGCTTAAGAAACTATAACCACCAAACCTTAACTGATGCCTAGTTCTGCTTTTTCTTAGACTGCTTCAAAAAACATACCATGCACACATTTGTCATAACAATTAGTAAATGCTGTTGACTGCTATCCAGGTCAGATTTCTTCATAAAACACTGGGGTTCCTTGAAGGAAGAAAATTTGGACTTCAGGAGACTGTGGTTTGCAGTATTCCCTGTACTAAAATTCACGCCTCAGTGTTGGGAGAGGCCAGCATGTTGATTATTTGGTCCCAGATCATCTGAAACTACAAGACCTAAGACCCAAATTCCTCTAGTAAGCACCAGTGGCAGCTGCCCCGATCTGTGCAAAGAAATCAAAGAGCCTACAGGTTAAGCAAGCCCGACGAAATACCATGAGATAATTGGAATTGTAAGTAAACTGGTTCCCTATAAGCATCACTCCCATTCCAAACCTAGGAAGTTTCACTTGCTTTCTTTCACCTAACCCTACTACCTAGCCTTCAATACCGACATATTCATCTAACAAGATCTTTGTATTGGATGACCAGTACTCTATAATTACAAGTATACTAGCTATGTATCCTTGGCTTACTTTCATGCTTTGATATTACCTGACTTTGGCTCAATAATTTTGGTAAATTTGATTTCTTCCCAAGAAGCTGATAAAAAGAACTCCTTTCAGAAATATGGCTCTGCGTAAGATTCTAGTCCTTGCCTAACATATTGAAGTGTCAGCTATACTATTAGTCCCAGAACCCCAGCACTGGACAAGGTACTGATAAAACAAACCTGACACCCTTCCTCTAAGAATTCTATTTATTTCACCATTTTATATTATTTTTATGTCATTGAAAATGCCGATGTCGTGCAAAAATTAAAAGAAACAGTTTTATTTTATGGTAGTAAATACATAGCTAATAGTAAAAAAAAGAATTCTAGTAAAATAAAGGTTGAGCAAAAAAAAAAAACAAACCCTGGTGGTACAGAGCATTAAACGTTAGGCTGCTGACCGGAAAGGCAGCAGTACAAACACAGCTGATCTGGGCAGAAAGACGAGGCACCCTGCTTCTCCAAGTATTTGTATTCTTGGGAACCGTATGGCCCAGCTCTACACTCTGTGCCTTGCAAAGTCAGTTGGTGTTGGGATTGGGTAAGTGAGTCAACTTCCTCGTAAAATCATGTAGCCATACTCACCTACTGTCCTAGAGCTCAGAAGCCAGGTGATAAATGGAATAAATGTAGATGCTAACACATGGTAAACAGACACTCAGGACATAGAACTCTGCATCAACCTGAGAAAGAAAAGCTATGATGTTACCTTTTTTATATGTCCCATCCACTCCTTTGCCCATCTTATCCTTGCTGCTAACATCTCCTTCCATGTAGGGAAAGACTCTAGCTTGGTGGGTCCACAGATAGTCATTAGATCCAAAGAAGAGTACAGGGAACTCGCCCACATCATGTTTCATCTTATCGATGTTAGAAGGTACAGCACGGGGATGGCAGATCTCAGCGGGCCACCACCTAGGAAAGGCAAAAACAGGGAGAAAATCTCTAGAAGGCTGTTGGATACCAGGAAAATAATATCTACAGAAGAGGAATAAATAGCAATGTTTATCAATACTAAAGGCAGGCCACTCTTACAATCTAAGTGGTAACAAACGAACAAGTAAGTAGAAAATTCTGAACAAGTCTGGAAACATCACACATACCTGTACATACTCCTTCTTAATTAATTACTTAGGGTAACACATTAACTAGATTGTATACAGGGAGTTCAAAATGTCTGTGGAAAAAATTCTACTTTCGTCTTTTAATTCTATTTTACCCCAAACTTTTTGGTATTAAAATAATTTAAAATTTCTTTTAAAAGGAAAACATTCAGTACCTATTCCAAAACCAAACTCACTGATGATACGGCTTTGGAGACATACGGGGGCATAGCTGCCCTTGTGGGTTTCTGAGACTGCAACTTTTATAGGAGTAGAAAGCCCTGCCTTCATCCTATGGTGTGGCTGGCAGTTTCGAACTGTTGGAGCTTGAGGATTGAAGCCCAACATGTAGCCACTATGACACTGGGGTTCCCTTGGCTGAAATTCGGCATGTTATATTCTTTTGTGAAAACCAATGAAAATAAAAATTTAAAAGACCAGAAAAAAAACTGGGTATGAAATATGAGTTCAATTATTTTGGAGGTTTCTGTGTATTGTAATGTGTATATCTTCAAATAAACATAGCAAAATATCAACAAATGTTATCTTCTCCTTAAATTAGGTTTACTGCTGTAGATTAAAAAACTATTTTTAGAGTGAATATGTATAATTCCATAATGACTAACAAAAAAGTTAGTTTTTTCTTTCATAAAGAAAAATTGAGAGGGAGGTGCGAAGGCGAAGACCTTACCTAGTAAGAGAGAGCACTGAAAAATCCAGCTCAGCTCTGTATTTAAGGACTGCCATGAAAAGGCAGTAAAGGGAGTAGTAAAGGGAACGAGCGGCATCCTCGTCAAGGTTGCTCACCTGTATCGTCCAACTTTCACCCAGACGATCTCCCTGTAGTGAGGCTTTTTGCCAGCCTTACAGTCATTGCAATACCAGTTTCCTTCCGGGATATCAATGTTCAGGCACTCACGATGAAAAGCAGCAGGGCAAGAATCACAGCACAAAAGGCTGCCTCCTATAGGGATGACAAAGGTGGGCACTCAGAACTACAAGGCTACATATTTATTGTGTATTTAGCACTTGGGCAGTGACTTTGTCTGTTAGTTACCCAAAGACTTATCTAGAAGAATATTCTTTTCTCCAAAATTCCTGGAACCTCCAGTGGTTGTGTGCGTGTGTGTGTGTGGGGGGGGGGGGGGCGCGGTATTAAACATGAGCTCAATTAAATTATGGGAATGTGGTCAGACATAAAGCTCTCTAAGACATATATGTATATACATACAATTATATTTCTTTGTTTCACTAAAGGACATCACATTAAATATAACTACAATGTTTTTTGAGGATTGATATAACTAATAAATCATCCAACCTAAGTATTGTCTGACAGGGAAAACAAACACAAAATGTTTCCATAAGGTTTATTCTTTGCCCTTTTAAAAAAGATACTAAACTTTCAGAAATTTCTTACAGATTTAGCCAGGTATTTTACTTTGTTGCCAAAAAGAAGAGGAAAAAACAAATAAATGAAGACAAGGCACTTTGCATATGTAACATATATACTCAGTAGAAGTCGACCAAAATATCAGCAGAGGCTCCTAATTTACCACAAAAACTGCTTAAAAATATGCTGAAAAATTTAGTTTATACAGCTCAAGGAGAGGGAGGTGTCTGATGAGAGCCCACAGGAGCAAACGAGGGCTGGCCCACCAAGGCCTGAGGACATTATTTCTGCTCAGAGCGGCCAGACCACAAGACACAAGGGACCCATAGCACCACGGGAGCAACACTGGAGACACAGGGCAGGAACTGTGCTTGCCGGACCCCACCACACCAAGGCGAGATGCTTGGGGCGTGCAAAAGCGCAGCAAGAGGAACAGAGCAATGAAGTCCCCAGGGAACACCAAAAATAGACTGTGGGGCCAGGGCATGGCGCCCCATCAGATTCGACTGGAAAACACTCGTAAAGGACAACAAATCGACCTTGAACTATTTATAGACTTTTTTTTTGCCATTGCCTTTTTGTTGTAGCTACTGTTTTATTTTCTATTGCTGCTTTGCTGTACTCCGTCTTGCGTTTGTGCATATTGTCACTGCATGTCTATCTGGATGTGATAGGCAGGATAAACAAGCCGGAAAGGAGAACAACTAAACGGGAGAGGGGGAGCTGGGGGAAAGGGAGTGGGTGTTAGCAAACTCAGGGACAAGGGAATAAGTGACCGAAAATCAATGGCGAGGAGGGTGTAGGGCTTGATGAAGGACAATATAACCAAGAGGTATTACTATAACCCAAATGAAGGCTGAACATGATAG
>NW_022111372.1:50071839-50090621 GCF_000313985.2 Echinops telfairi
AATAAGTGGCTATCTAGCTCAGAAGCAACAAAGCCCACATGGAAGAAGCACACCAGCCTGTGTGATGACGAGATGTCGATGGGATCAGGGATCAGGCACCAAAGACCCAGAGCAAAAAATCATAATGTGAATGAGTATGGAGTGGAGGCCTAAAGCCAATCTGTAAGCAATTGGACATCTCCTTACAGAAGGGTCGTGGGAAGAAGACGGGCCAGTGAGGGTGCAATATAGCACCAATGAGACATACAGCTTTTCTCTGGTTCTTTCATGCTTTCTCTCCCCTACTATCATGACCCTAATTTTACCTTACAAATCTGTCTAGACCAGAGCATGTACATGGGTACAGATACGAGCTGGAAACACAGGGAATACAGGACAGATAAACTCCTCAGGATCAATATTGAGAGTAGCCATACCAGGAGGGTAAGAGGAAGGTGGGGGAAAGGAGGGGAACTGATCAGAGTGACCTACTATAACTCCTTCCCAGGGAGATGGACAACAGACAAGGTGCTAAAGGGAGACAAAGGAAAGTACAAGACATGAAAAAAACTTACAAATTATCAAGGGTTCATGAGGGAGGGAGGGGGAAAATGAGGAGCTGATACCAAGGGCTCAAGTAGAAAGAAATGCTTTGAAAACAACGATGGCAGCATATGTACAAATGTGCTTGACACAATGGAATGTGCTAAGAGTTGTACGAGGCCCCAATAAAACGATTTAAAAAACCCCGACAAAACTCAGGTTATCCACGAGTATATATGGTATGTAGTACTCCATCAGAAGAACAGACTGTTTACACATTCGGTATTTAGAACTCCCTTGACACCACGGACATTTCTCAAAATAGTATTTATAAATACATAAACTTAATTCATTTAGTAAAAAATCCTTAAAGAATCAATTATATTAAAATATAGTTGTCGAATGTTAGGAAAAACAAGAGATATATGTATTCCCTTGGTAATACATGAGATATTTAAAATATAAAAATAATATCCAGCAAAATTACTAGCATATAGCTTTAATACTATATATAACAGAATTATCTATAATTTTAATAGGCATAAAAAACAACTATTAATAAATGAAAACATGAGACAAAATAAACAAAACCAGAAGCTAGTTCTTAACAATTTCACCGAAGTAGTCAAACTTTTACCTAAGTAAGTAAAGAAAAAAATAAAGGAGAAATTAAAGTGGAATCATCAATGAATTGACAAAATAAAAAAGGTTTTAAGAGAATGGAACAAATTAGACCGCTTAGGTGAAATGAACAAATTCCCTAACAAACACCTAAATGATTTAAATTGACAGACAAAAAAGAAAAAAAAATCAACAGACTGGTAAAATCCATAGAAATTTGTGTCAGTAATAAAATATTCTCAAGTAATAAAAAGCCCTAAAACACATGATTTCACTGAATAATTTAATCAGACTCAGTTCTTAAATTCTTCCTAAAATACAAAGAAAGACCTCATGACTCAGGACCCAATAGCTCCCCATACAAATGTCAAAGATTCTCTCTCTCTCTCTCTCTCTCTCTCTCTCTCTCTCTCACACACACACACACACACACACACACACACAGAGTTCCGCCTATAGATGTACTTCTTGATAAAAATACTAACAAATTCATTATATGTATACTATCAGCCTGATTAAATGGCATTTATTCAAAGAATGGATCAAAATTAGAAAATCATCAATGTTTATAGTCAACATTATCAGAACTAAGTTTATCCCTGTTTACCATGAGCAGAAAGAGAGACAAATGAGGACAATATTGATAAAGATAGTGGGGTGGGGAGAAGATCTAGAAACAGAAAGTGGTGATGAGTATATAAGATAATGAGCATAAGTAATGCCACTGAATTATAAAGGTAAATTTAGCTGAAATGGCATGTTATATATATTATATATATATATATTAAAATCCACCATTTACCATTTTAATTAAGTAAAAAAAATGAATAATAGGGAGTATTTGGATTTATTGCCTCAATTCCAGTTAAATGTCATTTTGTCCTCATCCAAGTTCACAGACCCCAGGTAAACTGCATACCACAGTGAAAATGATTTTCCATTTTTAAAAGCTTCTCCAACTACTACTTCTACTCACTGCCATCTTATCGCTATGGACTTAGAGTGACCCTACCAGCTCACATCTCCTCTATGACCCTGAATTACCCTATCTCAATCTGAAACCCTCACAGGTGCAGACAAGATGTAAGGGTTTTACGGTTTCACTGCCATCGAGTTGATGTCGACTCATATCAGCCCTGGAGGAGAGGGTAAACCTGTCCCAGTGAATGTGTGGGTCTATTAACTATTTATGGAGTAGAAAACTCTGTCTTTCTCCTGCAGAGCGCTTGGTAGTTTGTTATCTACAGACCTTTTGGATTAAAACCAACCTATAAACCACTATATTACCAGGGCTGCTCATTTTCAGGTTGGAAGTCACATATAAAGAATATAATTTATATTACAATAATAATTTATAAATTATCAAGGGTGCATGGGGGACAGGGGAGGAGGAAGGGAGGGGAAGGGGAAAAAAGGAAAATGAGCTGATTCCGGGAACCCAAGAGGAAAGTGAATTTTGGGAATAATGAGGGCAACAAATGTATAGATGTGCTTTACAGTTGATCTATGTATTGTGATGAATTGTATGAGCCCCAATAAATTGATTTTAAAAAAAGAATATCATTTATAACACATGACATAATTAGCATGCTTAAAACATGCTAAGCTCTCAACACGTATTCCCATACGTTATGCTAAGAGTTAATGTGGAGTGAAGCCTTGGCAAGGTACACACTTCAAAAGCTCATTTTGTTCTCACGGTCTACATCGCTACCCTGCTAAAAGACTGCTAAAAAATTACTTCTATAATAGACCTTCTTTAGGGATTTTTTACCCATACTGATCTTTTCTTAGTAGACTCTTAAATGAAAAGCTCTAGTCCCCGCCACAGTACAGAATTGTTCCGAAAAGGATTAGACAGATGGAAGCACCATTTTCAGAAATGTACAAGCCTAGATAGAAGATACAATGAAAAACACTAAAGTCTTTATGACTTTGTACCAATACTTTTGTACTTAGATTCACATTATCCAAAAAACCATTTATTTCCAATGCATTTTTCCTTTGTTTTTCTGTTTTCCAGTTCTTTAATTCTGTTCTCATTTTTATGATTCTGTTGTTTGAGGGCTTTTGCTATTGCTCTTATTTTAGTTGTTGAAAGTGTTGTGTTAAAGTGTTGGTTTTGGACTTCTCTTTATTTTCATGTGTGTTGCTATAAATTGTCCAGTAATAACTGCTTTGGCTGTGACCTTCAGGTTCTGGTATGATGTGTAATCATTCTCATTTATTTCAAGGAATTTCTTAAATTCATCCCTTATTTCATCTATTACCCAATCTTTCTTTTTGTTTGTTTGTTTGCTTGTTCTAATAATTTTATTAGGGGCTCATACAACTCTTATGACAATCCATACACACATCAATTGTGTAAAGTGTATTTGTACATTCATTGCCCTCATCATTCTCTAAACATTTCTTCTCCACTTAAGTCCCAGCCAGGCATTAGGTCCTCATTTTTCTCCTCCATCCCCCCTATCCCCCCTCCCTCATGAGCCCTTGATAATTTATAAATTGTTTATTTTGTCATATCCTGCCCTGTCCGACGTCTCCCTTCACCCACTTTTCGGTTGTCCATCCCCCAGGGAGGAGGTCACATATAGTTCCTTGTAATCGGTTCCCTCTTTCTAATCTATTCTCCCTCTACCCTCCCAGTATCACCACTCACACTACTGGTCCTGAAGGGATCATCTGCCCTGGATTCCCTGTGGTCCCACTGAATAATGGCTGAAAGCTTGCAAAATGTATTGAAGGAAAAATATGAAACAAATACAGATGTTGACACAGTGGGGAAGTTCATTAAACCCCATGTAGTCCAAAGATAGGGATTCCTAAGCCGACCCATCATAATATCACTTGTGAAATCAAAGGCAAGAAGAAAATCTCAAAAGCAACAAAGGAAAAATAATTCATTGCGTGACTTTTTTGAAGACACAATGGAGACTAACAAGCGGAGGAGACGAGCCAGTCAGGGTGCAGTGTAGCACCAATGAAACATACAACTTTCCTCTAGTTCTAAGTGCTTTTCCCCCACCCCCTCCCAATATCATGATCCCAATGCCTTACAAATCTGGCTAGACCAGAGGATGTACACTTGTACATATAAGAACTGGAAACAGAGAATCCAGGGTGAATGACCCCTTCAGGACCATTGGTGGGAGTGGCGATACTGGGAGGGAGGGTGGGGTGGAAAGGGGGAACCAATTATAACGATCTACATGTAACCTCCTCCCTGGGGGACGGACAACAGGAAAGTGGGTGAAGGGAGACGTCGGACAGAGCAAGATATGACAAAACAATAATTTATAAATTATCTAGGGTTCATGAGGGAGGAAGGAGTGGGGAGGGAGGGGGAAAATGAGCTGATGCCAGGGGCTTAAGTGGAGAGCAGATGTTTTGAGAACGATGAGGGCAATGAATGTACAAATGTGCTTTACACAATTGATGTATGTATGTGTTGTGATAAGAGTTGTATGAGCCACTAATAAAATGATTTTTTAAAAATGTTGAACAAAAATTATTAATGAACGAAGAAAAACTATCTTTCAAAAATGAAGGGGAAAAAACATTTTCCCACATAAACTGTAGATTTATTTAAGATTTAAAAAGTTTTGTAGAAAGTAAACAGATGGTTACAGGTAGTAATTTTAATTCAGGAGCAAAACAAAGAATCTTCATAAGTTTTCGTTAGCTACTACAAAAAAGAGAAAGTTTGAATTCACATTTTTTTCCTTCCTTCAATTGAAATGTAACATGTGTAATATATTTGCCATAAAGGAAATGGTTGGGAGTATAAATATCGTAGGCTAAAGAGTGACTAAAATTTAAAGCAACAATAATAAAAATTTATTTAGGGGGTTGTGATATACATAAGTGTAACAGAAAGACCAGATAGAGGTCGACAAAGTAAGATTATCCAGAATAAACTGCCTTTATTCCCTCAGAGGTAACATTCAGAATTTTATGAATAATTGAGTTATTTTTGTTACATATAAACCACATCTGAGTGTTTGTGTTATTTTGTGTGGTGTCTAGCCAAATCAGAACGGCCACCACAAAGACCTGTGGTTTGAACAGCTAACAAGGAGTGAGGATAAAGATTCAATCAGTCATACCTATGCAACAATGTCTCAATAAAGTCTAAATTAATCAAGTCAATACCTGTGTACTTCTGTACACAGAAGCTCCATGGCTTCCTGATTGGTGAAAAATATCAAAACCCATGGGAGTTTACTTGCACAGCAATTTTTAGTAAAAGTGAACCTCCGTGCTAGGAACACTTTTGGAACTTGCCATACATATCAGATGTATCCTTTTCATTTTAATAAATATACTCCTAATACAATCAACTTTCTAAAAGTTTATGGCAAAATGGAAAAGGATCATGAAAATTTTACAGGAGCACATTGAAGACCCCCTTGAATATGTCTTTCTATGACTTCCATGTGCCATTCCAACACATTATATAAAACCAAAAGTCGTAGTGGTGCACAGTGAAGTACAGAAAAGGGGGAGGAGAACAATTACTATTGTTGGTGGGGGGGTAGGGTAGAGGAAATTTAATATTTATAATCAGCAGGTCAAAAGTGAGGGGGTGGTATGGACAGCCATACTTGCAGCTCAAATATGAAAACTTCAGCCTATTTGAGAATATGGGGCTTTAACTTGTGAGCTTAGCCATGGCTTTAGTTGACTAGCAGTATAAGATGATGAGGCATATGTGTAACAGGTTTTAGATGTATACAAAAAATGAAAGGTAAAGATTTAGATTCTGATTTTATTTATTATATGTCATATATTTGGTATCAGGAAAAAGATGAATTGAATTGTTACACTATAATTGGCAAAAAAGTAGTAGTAAGAATATAAGGAAAAGAAAAAAAAAAGAATGCAAGGAAAATAATGTGACATAAAGAGAGCAAAAAATAAAATGACAAGTATAAATCCAACACTATTAATAACACAATTAAAATGTAATAAATTAAACAATGCAATCAAACAAAATTTGTCAAAATAAAAAAATAGAGCTAATGACATGGTTTGCAGAGGACAGTTTAGATTCAAAGTCACAAACAGATTGAAAGTAAACAGGAAGAAAGATACACATCAAGGACACAGCAATGATAAGAAATCATATGAAACTATCTAAGACCAAAGTATATTAAAACAAAACAAAAAAAAACAACCAGGGATAACTACAGATAAAGCTCAAAAAATTTGACAGGACATAAACTTGTTCTAATTTGTTTTGTAAAAGTTCTAACAGTAATAAATTTAAAAGGACAATATATGTTTTCTAATCACAATAAAATGAAATTAGAAATCAAAAGCAGGGGTCTTGGAGGGGAAAACCCACTAATACACAAAAATTAAACAACTTTCTCCTAAATAAACAAGGGGTCAAATAGAAATCAAATGAAAAATTAGAAAATACTAGTTGAATATTGATATAAATCATAGGAACCTTTATTAAACTAAAATATCAAATGTGAAGAAGCTAGTGTTTCTCAACATATCCTCATCAGGTGTTTGGGAAATGGTGTTTCCATCTGTCTAATCCTTCCTTAAAGATTTCTGCGCTCTGCAACTTACACCACTTTCGGCATCCTCAATGGACTCAAATTGTTCTCCTCTGAAATGTTCTCCGAGTTTGAGGGGTGGAAAGAAAACTGAAGGGACAAGATGATGGTTGAAGAGTGGGTACTGTAAGGTTTACCCATGAAATTCTTGTAAGGTAGCATTGTTACACTTGAAGAACGAGTTAAGTGTATACTGTTGGGATTAAAACATAATTCCTGGGCTAAGGTGTCCATTTAGTAGGAAAAGAATAATGAACCCAATTGCCATTGAGGCAATTCTAACTCATAGCAACCCCATAGACAGAGCAGACCTGCTCCCTAAGGTTTCTAGGGTTGTAAATCTTAACAAGAGCAGAAAGCCTCCTCTTTCTCCCAAGAGCAGCTGGTGGTTTGATCTGCCAATATTGCAGTTAGCAGCCCAACATGTAACCTAGTACACCACGACGCCTCCTATGAAAAGAACAAGATCTCTAATAAATAAAGCCAGGACAACAGAATTTCTAAGCAAATGAAGCTGGACACACCAAACATCAAAGTGAACTCAAAATGAAACAACGTAATGTAAATGCTAAAACAGGGGTCCTCAAACTTTTTAAACAGGAGGCCAGGCTCACTGTCCCTCAGACCCATTGGAGGGCTGGACTACAGTTTAAAAATAAACTATGAACAAATTCCTATGCACACATCTTATTTTGAAGTAAAAAAACAAAATGGGGCAAAAACACCCAGCGGCCTGGATAAATGTCCTCAGCCGGCCACATGTGGCCCGCGGGCCGTTGTTTGAGGACCCCTGAACCAAATCCTTAAATTCTTCGAACAAAATAGGAAAACGGCAGAGACCTATTTATTGACAATAGGTTCTTAGGTATGATACCAAAAGCACAAATAGCGAAAGATTATAAAATACAGTGGATGCCATCAAATTTATTATCTCTTAATACCTGTGAATATTTTAAATGGGTGAATTGTGTGTATATATATATAAACTATCTTTGAAAATTAAGGTTGTTTTGAAAAATAATTCTTTTGATCCGGCCTATTCTTTTGATCCGGCCTCTAGAATTCTATCTACCAAAGAAGATTCTTTCCTCCCTTGTTATATTTTTTGTTACAACGCTTACCTTTTAGGTATATTCGTCTCTATTTTCCAACTAAATTGTTATCTCTTTGAAGGCCACAGTTATGTTAAATGAAAATGAGATAATGCATAAGATTGCATTAATTGGACTACTTTTCAAATAATGTAATTCTTTTTATTTCCCACAATTCTAGCACCCTTTCCACTGGTAATTTTAAATTTTATATTTTACTGTGTTTTAGGTGAAAGATTGCATAGTAAATTAGGTTCCCCACAAAGAAGATTCTTGTAACTGTATCTATGCAAAGATTTCTAAAGTAGTGACAATTAGTAATGGTAGTTTCTATAATGAGGTTTGGAGTGATTTTTTTTCTTTCTCTGTCCTTTCTGAATTGCATAATTGTTGACCATTTTAGTTTGAAACCAATATTCAAAATAGCAAATCAACTTTAAAAGACTGTCATTAATTGAGATCATTTCCTATTATTTCTTTAATTGGCAACATGAAGCAAGTATGTTTTTATAATCAATACTGTGCTACCCGCACAACATGAAATCATGTCTTACCTTCCGAGCACACAAAACACCAGCTAACATTAACATGCTCATGATTTCGACAACCCCGCCTAGGGGTAAAGTGATTTGGGCAGATGATACTATTAGAAGCCAGGATTTTTGACCCAGCGGCCAGGCAGAAGTCATTAGCGTGATATGCCACAGGGCAGCGAACACAGCGCATCAGACGCCCTGAAAGTATGAGAAACAAGAAAAACAAGGAGTAAGCAAAAACAAATAACAAAATTAAAGATAAAAATATGATCTATTTGCTAACATAGCTCATAACCCAGCACCAGGAAAGCTTCTAAAGGAACTGCATAATATTCTAAATGAGTCAGATGTATGTGTACTTCCTCTCCTCCAAGGAAAGACCTACTCAAACTACTACCTTGATTTGTAGTTTAACCACACACTAAATGAAGAGTGAGGAGGGTGAGCTATAATAACACGAATGCCTGTATTTGTCGCCCCAAAACTCAAACTCATTGCCACCAAGTTGATTCTGACTCATAGGCTTCTGCAGGTGAGCCTGTCCACCTCACTGAAATGAAACACATCTTCTAATATACCTCAACGAGAAACCATTACATTTAAGGTGGTTGCCTACACTCACTAAGGAAAAAAGAAAAACTAGCTGATGGGTTAAACTGAAATTTCAATCAAGCATGTTAAAATTACTCCATTATCGGAAAGAATGAGAACTCTGAACAAAAAAACAAACATTTCTCTGATTATCAGAGCCTCCCTCCTCAAACAAAACCAAACCCTCTGCTATCAAGTTGAATGCTAACTAAAATTTAACTCTATAGTACAGACTGGAATTGTCCTGTAAGGCTTCAAAGGCTGTAATCTTTACAGAAGCAGACTGCCACATCTTTGAGCATTTTTGAATTGCTGATCTGTTAGCAGCCAGCCTAACAAGTACTTAACCCCTGAGTCACCAGGACTCCTTGATGAGACCTACAAAGCCAAGAAAGCACTTAATAAAAGGTACCCTCAATTAGATGAACAGAAAAGTCATCACAACTATATTAAAAATATTTAATCTCCTACTAAAGTGTAAAAAACTATAGTATTTGGTTTTGAGGGTAAAAGAAATTTAGCAAAAGACCTACTCTCTTTGAACAAAGAAAACCAATATATACCTAATGAGAAGAAATTTACCTACATATGCAGGCAATTTTGGAAATATGTACTCTATGAAGCAGAAAAGTTAGAGAACTTTCCATTTTTAATATAAACCAAATCAAAACAAACACCTAGATTCTGTACTGATTTGCATCTCTGGAGGGCATAAGATCTGATAACAATAAATTTAAGGCCTCACAGAAGAATACCCTTTGGCCTTCTCATCTGGCCATTTATTATCCCCACTTTTTCTCCCTCCCCTTAAGAGAACAGAGGAAATAGGGAGGAAAGGGCACGCAGTAAAACACTTTTGCAAATTCTCACATGAAATCCAAATAATAACTGCCACATAACTCCAGGGCTCCAGAGAATATTGAAATGGCCATTCTACTTTTTTTCTCTCCTACATGTAAGGCTGGTACCCTAACTAACAGACAAAACTTAAGAGGGAAGCCCTGAAGAAACGTGCTAGATTGCAAATGAATATATCTTTTGCATTGGATGCCAAGACACTATATAATAAATTCAGTCTACGTAGAACTCATACCTTTCGATGCAGTAACACTGGCTGGATTAGCAGCATGGCAGGTGATACAAATGTGGAGGGAGCACCGGAAGCCCTTGTTCTGCATGACAGTGGGTGGGTATTTCTGGACACACTGCTCGTGGTAAAATTTTCCACACAAGGGCAGAAGGCACCTTTTTACATCTTCCCCACTTTGTTTACAAACAAAACAGGTATGTATTCCTGAAAAACAGAAGCGGGGTCACAAATGCATGTCAATTCTAAAGTTAAGTCATAGGGCGAGAAATAAGTAAGGATCTTTATAATAATAGTCTTCTCAGGCTGACAAAATCTGTATGCACAGAACAATGATACTATCCCTAAACGTAAGACAATCTGGGGCTACATGCTTAGTGAATCAAAGCAATACTAAGCACACAATGTCATCTATGCAGCACTCTTGTACCCAAACTAAATTTAGCCTCTAGCTCTAAGTACAGGTTTATAGAAACTACAGAAAATAGAGAAATGACGGTAAACAGCCCATCAAATTTCAAAGCAAACCTGATTCACTTTTCTGAGTCAATTTCAACTCATGACGACACTCTAAGGACAGGGTAGAACTGCCCTGTGGGATTCTGAGACTGAATCCTCATCGTTCCTCCTCAGTCATCAAAACAAGTAAATATAAAAACAACGGGAGTTGTTCTCTATTTGCTAACAGAGAAAACACCATCCCACCATTCAAGGTTCATATGAGAACTATATGCTGTTTCCAAACTTGGTGGTGGTGGGAAGACAATACTGTTGTAGATTAAGAAAATCTTAAGAGAAATATGAAACAAAACATCAATGCATAGACCCCAATTGAATCGATTTCAAATAACTGTAGAACAAATGGGAAAATTTGAAAATGCCCTGAGTAGTAAATAGTTGCCACACATGAGCTTATCATATAATCTTGTTATATATGAGACATATAATGGTTCTATCTGTTTTTAGCTGAGGCAGAAAGCAACTAAGTTTTGAGGCCAAATAATAGATAGGTGAAGTTTCTTTACAATCACTTATTTTTGTGTTGAAGCTTTCAATAACAACAACAACAACAGGAATCCACCTCTCTTAGAGGTAGTGCAGGGTATAGAAAAGAACCCAGGTTTAAAGTTGGAAGAACCTGGACCAGAAAAAGGAGAGCATTCAAATAATCCTTATAAGCTGAGAGCACCTAGCTGTTAACAATTACAAGGGGGGTGGGGGGTGGTGGTGGACGGGATTTAAAATACTATTTATAAAAAAGTAAAACAGTGTTGACAGCTGGCAGCTAATTAACTGAACTAGAATTACCTAAAAATTACAGTGTGTTCTGATTGCAGGAAAACAGATTAACCCATATGATAGGAAACAACTCTATCTAATAATATTAAATTTACTGGGACTGTGATATACTTCACAATTCTGAACCTCAAAAACCGTCACTTCTTCAAGCCTCAGTCCATACACAAAACTTGAAATGAACAAATGAAAAGATGCTTACCATCACCAGTCATTAGAGAAATGGAAATTAAAAAACAAGATGAAATAATGCTACACATTTAACAGAGTGGCTAAAATGAAAAAGACTGATGATATCAAGGACTGGGTAATATGTGGAAGAAGTGGAACTCTCCTACTATACTGATAGGAATGTAAACTAGTACAACTATTTTTGAAAATAAGCAGTTTCTTAGAAAGTTAAACCACCCAGAGAATCTAGACATTCTACTCTTAAGCATTTATTGGGGGGGGGGGGTGTAGATACATACCATACAAAGATTGCATGAAAATAAAACCTATTTCCTTTGAGTTTATTCCATCTCAAAATGACTCTAAATGTCACAGTAGAACTGAATCTACACTAGGGTTGCCCATAAAGGTTGCTAAGGAGTGTACCTCTAGGAAGCAGGCACAACTTAAGAATGATCAATCATTTAAAATGATATGGCATTTGCCCAAGGACAAAGCTCAGAGGGTTAGGAAAGGAGAAGGAATGGAAACAAGAAAACACGGAGAGGAAGTGGTTTAAGTGATGGTATATTGAAGGGATTGCAATGACTGAGATGAAACAAAATGTGTAAGAATTATTTAATGTAAAAAAAAAGTCAGTTTCCAATTACTTAAATAGAAAGTACATACTGTTAGCTTCCATTTAATAAAATTAGAGAAAAGATAAATCTCATCGCTAGAGCTAGGGACTACGGCAGTGAGGAATGAAAGAGAAGGAGCACATGAGAATTTCTGGAGTGATCCCAAGTTCGTTATGTTCACTGGTGCTCAATGGTTGCAGTTACTTGGGTGTCTAAATTTATTAAAAGCCATCACAAAATGTGCATTAAAATTTCTAACAATGTTTTCACAGAGTATTTTGTAATGGGTAAATTATACTTGGATAAAACTGATTAAAAAAGTGCATCGCCTCGCCTGAGATAAACATATCCAGAGCACATCACAACAAAAAGAATAAGAATGGCAAAACTACAAATAGCCCTGCCCTGCTGCATTCCAGGCTCTGCCTTTTCCTGCCCTTGTCTGGGTGGGGCTGGGGCTAAGATGGAAGGTTCAGGGATTCAGCTCAGTCACCATCGAATAAAATAATTAAAGGAGAAAAATAAAAGAACGGCAAAACTAGAACACTGGTAACAAGAGGCAAGGATACCTTTCTAACACTGGGATAGGGCCGACAGGAACCCAACAGAAAGGTTTTTCTAAATTTCATGTTCAGAAGTAGAAGGCACTATTTCTTAACAAAAGTCCAACTGTGCAGAAAGCAAAATAACTGCAGTTATCTTTTCTTCCAACACTGCTGACATGCTGCAGAAAAATTAAGTAAGTGTCCCAACTAATTAGGGCCCTCAATGTGGCAAAGGCCACATCACACATCTATAAGCAAGGGTTCATTCTGTCTCAATTCCCACAGAGGCATTCTCCCTCTCAATTCTATGAGAAAGCCCCTGGGAGACCTAGCTTTGGTTCTCTTCTCTTCAGCACCATCCTTTCTAGCCCTCTGTGACTACTCACTGCTCACTTCCTCTACCAATGCAAAGTTCACTGTCCTAAACAGTTTCTAAATCTTTGTCCTATAAACACTCAAGATGTTCTTTACCTGAGCCCTATACCTGCCTTGCAGTCTTTAAGCATCTCACACACACACACACACACACACACACACACACACACACTGGGTACTCAACCTCAAGCTTAATTTATTGTGGCTCTAATGTCACACACGCTGCTGGCAAAAGTCAAACATGTTCTCAAGGTGAAATACTAGACAATAGACTTCAGAATCTCTTTGGTCTTTTATCACATACCTAACACTGCTGATAACCCAACTCATGGGATTTCATGGAATTTCTTTGACTAGCCTCTTTCCCTCTCCAGTGGTACTTTGTACTTTGGCATATCTCTAGGTATTATCCCTGCCCATCTTCTCTATGCTGCCGTCTTTAATTCTTAGCCACTTGAGTGATATGACCTTCTCACATCATGTTGCAAAACAGAACAATCCTCTCAGCACACCTTATGAAGTATTTCAAAGCCAAGAGATTCAACTATCAATTGCCAGTGTCAGATCAAATCTAAATATTTAAACTCTCTTCAAATATATTTTGTCTTGGTAAACCGTTTTATTGAAATATGACATACACAACTGCATAAATGCAACATTTATAGCTGCATAGATATTCATGAAGTAAACATGCTAATCACTACTTAGGTCCAGAAACATAAAACATTGAGAATACAGAAGTTCTCAACTCGTTGCCCCTTCATAGTTGCTACTTATGACTCCTTCCTTAAAATTAACAACTGCTCTAAATGCATAATCCCTAAACGCTTTCATTGCTGGTCCTTATGTCCTTTCCACACCAATTTCTAAACTGGGTTAGCTTCTGTGCTAAAGCTAAACTGGGATAGCTTCCTTTATGACATTCGCTCATGTATTTTTTCCCACAGAACTTCAAATGCATCACCATTACAATGTTAATCAGACACTACTCACTCAGTATGCTTCTCTCAAGGCAGAAGCCACACTGCACCCATCCCTGTGCCTTTAACAATTAGTCCAGAGACGCGACAAAATATCATCTCATATGTTATTGGTTGTTAAAAAAATATTCCCATGAAAAACCCAAAACTCAAAGTTTCTTTGAAAGAAGAATATTCTCTATTTACTTTACCTGTGTGACATTCATTGCAGATAAATTTTCCTCTTGGCATCTCAGTTAACCCAAGGCACTCCAGGTGGAAAGCCCCACAGCACTGGGCCTCACACAACAGCAGCTCCCCCAGCTTCTCACAGTTCTGTTCAGAGAAAGAAAACATTTGGCTACAGAGTAGGTTTTTAAAACAGAATCCCAGGTAGGCAGTCTCTGATTACCTTCTCTGTACCGGGCACCACACTCTCCAGCACTGGTGATTTTTATATTTTAGATATAGAAAATAAAACCAGACAAATAAGAAAGCAGGCAAAATACCAGACAGAGGTTAAGTACTAGGCAGAAAATTAGCTACTTTGGATTGGGCAAGAGGCAATACACAACGAATGGCCTCTCACACTGGGCTCTGGATGAAAATCCAGCCAAAGATGGAGAGATCTGAGGGGAGAATCAGAAAGGAAGAAGCACAAACAACCACTGTTATGCGTGAGAATCACAAAGAAGGCTAGTATGACTGGAATAAATTGAACAAAAGATAAAACTAGTGAAACGTACGGTGTAAGAGAGAAATGTGAAGAGTGATGAGATGAGAGAAAAGCAAGTCTTAACTACTGATTGCGGTAGAGTGGGAGGTCTCATCCTTCTAGCATAGCATGCCACTAAAGAGCTTTACCAGGGAATGCTTACATCACATCTATTTTTTTTAAAAAACCTTTCTAACTGCTACGTGGAAAATGAGTTCAAGAGTTGAAAGATGAAATAAGAAAAGGTTTAAACTAGAGATTCTGGTGGGCTGGACCCTGGGTTATAGCACTTCCCAAAGAACTCCTACCAAGATCTGAGCAGCTCTTTATTTCACTAAGTCAAGCATAACCTACAGGGATATTACCTTTCTGCAATGATCTCTCCTGGAATGGACCTGGGAAATAATGACCCAGATCTATTACTCTCCAAGAAAAATTTGTCAGAATAACCCTATAAATTCCCAAGATTTATTACTTTTCAAAAGTTTACCTTGGTAACCTCTAGTGATTTGGAGGAAAATGGTATTTGATAAAAAGAAAGGTCTAATATGTAATCTGGTTATTCTGAAAAACAAAAGGAGGAATGAGACATGGGAAACTATTGTCTTTCAAAAGACAAAGAAAGACAAAGGTCTTGACCACTTGAGAACATAAAAGTTGAAATAAGCAAATGAGCAGGAGAGCCAGGGAGGCAGCCCAGGATTTACAGGAATTGTTAATCAACCCGGAGCTTGAGACATTCTTCAATTTGTGCCCCTCCCATTACCCACTATTCACAAATAAAAACTGATCAATGTTATCAATGTTATATACTTTGCTTTGTTTATTCCAAGTGCCAGTGATAACAGTTTTCAAGCATTAGTCAACAAATTAATTTCTATTGGGTAAATAGGAAAACCTAGTACAGTATAAAATAAAGATTAGCTTTTCAAATTGAAGAAATGCCAGGAATTAATCTCTTAGTCTTCCAATTCAGTTCTCAACCAGTGGGTCGTGAACCCTTTGGGGGGGTGTCAAACAACCCTTTCACAGGGGTTGCCCGATTCATAACAGTAGCAAGATACAGTGATGAAGTAGCAATGAAAATAATTTTATGGTTGGGGGGGGGGGTCACCACACATCAGGAACTGTATTAAAGGGTCACGGCATTAGGAAGGTTGAGAACCACTGTTCCAATTTAATACACTTGAGAGTTAAAGAAGGCGATAAGAAATCATATCAACACAATAGTTTTAAACAAAGATTTCGCATGTCTATTTAGGACAGCCTTCAATTATATGTTGTTAGTAATCTTTATAAAGTATTTTTATACATCAAACTTGTCTCACTCAGTAAATAATGTGTATTAACATTATTTACTAACATTGTTTTGGGGGCCTGGTCTGGATAGGCTCATAGTCTTTTTTATTTTAAAATAAAAACAAATATACAAAGAAATTTGGCTGACGTGGTATTGATCTCAACAATATACTGGGGCTAAGGTATATTTTACATTATACTTGTTCTAATTAAAATAAATAAAATAAACCAACAAAAAAGCTTGTGTTCTCAACTACTGGTGCTTCTGGTTAAAAGAATTTACATAGGCAAATGAAAAACAAAATATCCATTTGATTGACTTTACTTCCAAAGTCAGATAAAGGTTCTTTATCAATATATCCAGAGGCAATTTAAGTTAATGATTGGGAACCTAAACCTAAACAGCCTGGGCTTTAAACCTTGATTTGCTATATGACTCTAAGTTGTTTAACCTCTTAGGGTCATAGTTCCCTCCAATGTACCAGGAGTAATAATGGCATTGTACTACTTCATGGGGTTATATGATATTGGAACCATGCAATGCTAATAAAGTGTTCAGAATAGTAATGAACACAATAAACACCAGGAACAATATACTTTACATAATAAACACTGAATCTATTAAATACATGGGACAACATGGTGATAAAATCTATACAATTATTACTTAAAAGGGCCATCCCCCAATCTAACCGCTAAAGTAATCTAGGAAAAGACCTTGGAACCCCCAATTCATAAACTCTAAGAGGGAAAGGAGAAGTCTATTTGACTAAGCATTGCTATACTCCCATCCATCATTTCAGACATGTTTCAAAGCATGTGCCCACTGACTACAAAGGCGGGTAGTACACCAACACAAATTATTTGCTTTTATTTTTGTGGGGAGGGGAAGGAGTAAAATATGCAAAGGATGTGTCTCCACTGGAACAAGCATAATAAAAAACATGCAATCAAAATAGAAGTGAGCATTCTCTACCTGACAAACGTTCTCCTTGAGGGCAGCTCCTCCCCCACGTTCACCTTGCATTCTTTTAGATGCAGGCATCCCATGGTCGTGCTCTACACCATCCTCAGTGGCCTCCTTGGGGCTTGCTGCCGTGCCATGTGCCATCAGTTCTCCCTTACAGAGAAAAAAACAACGTCCCACATCTGTGTTATTGATGTCTCCTCCATCTGACCCCCTCCCTCAGGGCTGCTATTTGTCTAGTCATTAAGCACTTACAGATGTTCAGCCAATCACGTGGGCGGACTGCATGCAATGTTAGTTCTAACCCTGCTGTGATTGGGCGGGTAGTGGGCGCCTCATGCCCTGCCACTAACTGCTCTGAGGCTGTTCCACTGGAACTTTCTGAGCTGTTCCACTTTAAGGTTTCACTAAGGGAGAGAAAACATTCTTAAGTTTATTGGATTACTTATTTGTCCTGCCGAGACCAGTGTTTCCTATATAATGTCCCCCCCCCTGGGCATTCTACTCAATTTGTCCTGGAAAGAAACACTCGGACCTGGCTCATTCTACTTCGCTTTAATCTTGAATAGAAAGCCAGAGACATCAGTGACTGCACTGACGCCCTGCAAGGAAATGGTATCAAGTCAATTTTTGTTTCTCAAAGTCAATGTTTGAAAACATTATCTAAAAATAATGTTGATGATCTTAAGATATAAGCAAATGACTTATTTTTCCCACTAATCGCAGCAGGCTCATATTTTAAATTGTCATAGGTTCATTGATGTTCATGGTTACTTGGGGAGACTACCTCTGGTCTGAGGAATAAGTTTCCATTAGGATGAATTACTTATCGGATAACTGGAGCTTTGGATCTGATCTTTTAAAAGGCTATACCCACATTTCCCATAGATGCCTTGATTTTTCACAAGGCCCAGGGCTGTTCTACTTGAAGTCTCATAGCTAGCAGCTACTTCAAAAGAACACTAAAGTAAACTCAAGGGAAAGAGGGAGGTGGCCTCTATTGTGAGAAGATGCTGTCCTTCAAAAGATCAAAAGACCCGGAACTGAATAATACCTCTGAACCTGCAGTCTCCTTTGATGCATTGTAATTTCTCACTCTTTTATATTGCATCTTGGCAATAGCATGCCTCTGTCGTTTCCGCTTCCTTGGCTTATCAAATATCTTAGCAGTACCTGTGGCAAAAAAAAAAGAGGCATTAGTGGACACCAAGGGCTAAAATAGAAAATAAAATGTTTAGAAAATAATGATGGTAACATATGTACAAATATGCTTGACACAACTGATGTATGAATTGTTCTAGGAGCTGTAAGAGCCCCCAGTAAAATCATATCTTAATAATAAAAAAAGCACCATTATTATTACCCAAATGTATAGGAACTAGAAAACTTGGATAAAGATATGTCACAGAATCAAGAAAGGTTTGAGTGAAATCAAAGTTTAACAACAGTTAAATTATTCTAGTTTGCAGAGTTGGAAAACAGATGCAGAGAAAGAGAAATTCACCCATGAATGTATAACTATCCAGGGAAATGGCCTCATTTAAGTTCTGACTCACACAGATTACAGATTACATGTAAATAGGCCTTAAAGAAATTTCATTTTAGGCGAATGACATAAATGGTACATTTACTGATCAGTCAGGGAAAAAAATTCCTGGCTTCCAAGATTGAAGAACAAAACATTACATCTTTGCATAGGTTAAAGATTAAGTTGAAAAGTTGAAATATGCCCCTCCCCCGAGAAGAATTTATTTCAAAGGACGGCACTGAATCCGCGGCTCCAGGAGAGAGATGTATCTGATCAGAGCAGATGA
>NW_022111372.1:50092608-50093600 GCF_000313985.2 Echinops telfairi
GCAGGTGGCAATAAAAGTTTGTGGAAAAATTTAAATGATAGTGGAAATTTTCCAAGATCTTTGAAAAGTCTCCTCATAGAGTGTGAAATTTAAAAACATACAATAGTAGTGTGTCTTTAATAAGCCCTGGTGGAGTACAGTTTGTCCTAAAATGTTGAATAGAAAATGAATGATTGGTTCTATTCTGCATATTTAGAAAAATATATTCCAATCCATCTCATATTCCAATCCACAATTTAACTCTATGGTATGGAATAAGAGAATTTTAAAGGGACAAGTTGATAAAATGTTCCAGAATATTTATTCTAGGAATCAGATTGTCTCAAAGCTCTTTAGGACCCAGATAGAAAGCTCTGTTTTCAAAAGCAGTTAATATGATGACAGAATGAAAGTCCAAAATCCTCATGAGCTGGAACAGAGACAAAACTTACAAAGGATAAAATTCATGTTGTTGGTTTAAAAACAAGTATACATGTAGAGGAAAAGATATATATCATTTGGAAAGCAGCCGATTTTAAAAGCAAACAAGCCAGTTTATAGGATTATAACTGCCTACAAAAATAAAATCAGCTAATATATCACCAGATTTAGTTGCTAGAAAATTAAATTAACATGGGCTCCAATAAAAGAAGTCTGAAATATCAGGAGTAAATGAATGTTTCTGAATTGTGCATAAAAATTATTGTGATCACTTGTCACATATATTTCAACATCAGAGTATGCTACCTAAAACCACCTTAATTATAATCACCCCATATTCTTTAGACAGGACAATATCCACAAAGTCGTAGAATGAACATGCAGAAAATATGAGGCGATTTATAAGACAACAATGTGACAATTAATTGGGTCAGATCTGGCACTAATTCCTCAACCCTGACACGTTTCATCTTCATGGTTCTTCTATTAAACAAGATGGGACTTTCTGCTCCTGAAAATATTCATAACCTGAGAAACCCAAAAGGGAAGTTCCACTCTGTCTTATATGACTG
>NW_022111372.1:50093833-50095303 GCF_000313985.2 Echinops telfairi
TCATCATTCTCAAAACATTTGCTCTCCAACACTCGATTCTTAACAGTAGCAAAATTACAGTTATGAAGTAGCAATGAAAATAATTTTATGGTTGTGGGAGAGGTCACCACAACATGAGGAATTGTATTAAAGGGTTGCGGCAAGAGGAAGGTTGAGAAGCACTGATCTAGGCTTTCAATGTACTGGAACTGACTCAATGGAAATGGGCTATCCTTATACAACATTTGTCATTCCATTTGTCATTTTTTAGATAAATACAATGGGTCATTAAGCAAGGGGCTTTATAAAATTAGTGTTCGAACTATAAATCAATCAAGACCAATAGGCCAGGAGGCAGATTACAATTTAATCCAGAAGTTCCTACACCTTTAAATTGGCACGACAATGTAAGAGTCATTGAGTGTAATCTCTTTTTCAACAAATGCTCATATATCAAAGATGATAGAAGATTCTAAGGCTTTCTGAAAGGGTATCTCATGAGTTATAATTTCTCTTCTATCTTAGAGTTGTTTTCTTGTTGTTGTTCTACAGTAGAAAAAACAACAGCAACAACAGTAATCAAGACCCAAAATGATGTATTCTAGAGTTGTAGTAACACAAGAATTAGGGAACATATACTTCCAGATATGTTCCACACATTTCTTTATTCACATATAACTCAAATTATAGTCACCTGATGTCAGGGTAAAGTGTAAAATTGTCATATAATTTTCAGTATATTGACCAATTATTTTAGGCAAAGAAAACTTTAGAACTTGTAACTTTACTCTTCTTGGTTTTTATACTGAACAAAAACTTTCCTAGTTGACAAGGAGTTTCACATTATATCTATTTTTCAACTCTCAAAAGTACTCACCTTCACCAAACTCCTTAGAGCGAGCTGCAGCACATGATGCAGTAATGTCATGTTCCACATGGCCAGCTTCAAAACACTATAAATAAGTACAATGCAACATGTTTCATAAAGTTTCATAAAGAATAGACAGTAAATCTTTTATTTTATATATCAAAAATTAAAAAATAACTATCTAGAGTCATGGACACAGAACCCTGGGTATTTTGGACAGTTAGAGGAACAGCATGATAAAAGCTTTAGTGTGAGACTCCTGATAAAGTAGTAGACACAGAGTGATGCTCTCAAGGAAGTGGGATAGAAGATGGGCTATGAATTCAGTAAACTACCAACTTAGTTCTATGCCATCTCACCCAGTATTTAAAATGCACTTGTCTAGGATCATGTGTATACTCATAAGATTTCACAAAGACTTATTTACTTGATGAACTATGAATATTCACATCTTTCAAACTGAACTTCAGATTCATCAAAATTAAAGTGGCACTGAAATTCAATGCAAATTATTCAACATTAAGAACAATTGCCTAACCAATTAATCACCTACTCGTAATGAATGTATGAATAAATTCCATTCCAAGAAAATGTCTTCTCTTATGGGAATGATTAATCATGTC
>NW_022111372.1:50095919-50113358 GCF_000313985.2 Echinops telfairi
CAGTTCTCCCTGACCTATAAGGTCATTGTGAGTGGGAATCAACTTGATGGCAGACAGTTTGTGTTTGGTATTATTTGTTAGGTAACGAATCAATAGTTCACTGTTTAACAGTCACACAAAGTTGTGGAGCAAATTAATTAGAATGTTCTGCATATAGTGAACAAACATAGAAAAGATTCCAATCTTAACAGATTTGCTAATTAAAATAAGTAAAAAGCACTGAATTCATATAATATGGAAACAATTTATCTGCTCTGCTTCAGATGGAAAAAATACTGAAGAACTTTAAGAGCCCCAGCTGAAGATGTAAGTTGCTATAACTTACTTTACAGATACAGTTTGCTAAGAATATACATTAAGCCAGTGTAATATTAAGGCTATTCTCAACAGGAAATAGTTTCTTTCTGACCCATCCATAGGCTGGGTGGTCTACCTTGTAAACCATGATCGACTCATAGGGATTTAAGAGTATCATGGCTTCTCTTGTTCTAATGCCAAAATATGGGGGCCCTCTACCCTTCAAAAAGCCAAAATCAAACAGTGATTTATTAATTTTATCCAATGAGAATGGAAGATCAGAAAAGTATTTTTTAAATGATATGCTGAGCAATGAAATATGACAGGGAAAAATCAACCATGAACGTGGAACAAATGGAATGTCTAGTTGAATATCACTTTGAAAAAACACAGGTTTTTTAAAAGGTAAACATATAGGAGCTAGCAATTCCACATGTAACTATTTACACCAAGAGAAATGGCACGTCATGTATACAAAACGACTTGGTAGTAATATTCACAGCCTTTTTTAATTATGGCCTGCAGAGTGGAGGGAAATGAGCAACAACAAGCTAAATGTGCATCCATAGGAGAATGAATTTTTTTAAAATGATATAAACAGATAATGGGTGATTACTCAGCAAGAAAAAGAAATACTGATATAAGCATCATGTGTTGCGTGAAAGTAGCCAAGTTAAAATCTATAATCATTTCTGGGGGACACAATGGTTAATATGCAGAGCTAATAGGAAGGTGAAAGGATTCAATCTACCCAGAGAAGATAGCTCAGAAGAAGGTCGGGTAATCTCTGATAAAAAAGTGAGCTGTTAAAATCCTAAGGTACACAGTTCTACTTGACAATGGGAGTTATGCATGTAACAAGGGCAATGAAACATTATGAGAGCCGGATCTCAAAATTTCCAAAGCACATTTTATTTAGCACATTCTTAACATTAAAAACAATCAAACAAACCAACCACTCTAATAGTGAAACCCATTTGCGTTTTCCGTTCTATGACAACTTTCATCTTTACAGATATTTGCTTTCATAAATTTTACGCATATATGTGTACATATATGATTCTACACATGTCATCCAAGACGAAAACTAAGGCTGGATAACAGAAGTGAAAAAGCGATGCTTCTGGACAGAAGGGGTATGGCAACTGACTGAAACAAGCCATCCTAGCTTAATGGGCATATATTATACTTGGCTTTGGGTAGTAGTAACATAAGTATACACAATTGTTTAAAACTAAGAAACAGAAGAATTAAGATTTCGGCAATTCATAGGTGTAAACCTGGCCTCATATTTTTACAAACTAGTTGGCAAAACATTTGTCTGTACATTAAGTATATAAACGAAACATATTTTTCAAAACTTTATAACCCCTTAGGAAAAAACTAACAAACCACAATTTAGAAAAGAAAAACTTGTGAATGATAGAGCAAGGTTAGACATGAGCACATTAAGTAAGTATGCAGTTCTGAAACCTTGATAATTCATCTTTTCCCTTCAGCTCATTCACTTAACTGGCCCTAATTTCAGCTTTCTTATAATAAGTTTCTCAGCATCTCACTTCCACTAGTATTCTAACTTCTTGCACAATAATATTACATTTTTAATGCGGTTACAAAGGTCATTTCCATGCAAAAATGGTTAGGATTTGAAAAAAGTAAAGCCAACAGGGAAAGCACCGTAGAGGAAGATAACCACAGCCATGCTAGAATATGAGAGACAGGAGAGAGTGGAAAATCAGACAAGACTGTGCCTGAAGACTGTGTAAACTGCAAAAGGATGGTGGAAGAGAGGGAAATGAACAATAATTTAAAATACCAAGTCAAGAGACTGCTTTGAGAAGACAAACGGTGATTATAAGACATAATGATACTTTTAAAGTATAAATCACAAATAAATGAAAGTGTTATGATTTCATGCATTTTTGGATGGGGACTAACAAAAACACTAAGAGCCTTAATTTAAGATGGCAAGACACAAGTTGATGTACATATGTAAATATATTTATATATGATGATGTGGAAATAGATCTATGTGCACATATTTATAGGTTTAGTATTAAGGTCGCATATGGGCATTGGGCCTCCACTTAAGTACTCCCTCAATGCAAGAACACTTTGTTCTATTAAACTGGCATTGCATGATGCTCACCACCTTCCCAACACGATTGCTGAAGACAAAGTGGGTGCATAAGCAAATGTGGTGAAGAAAGCTGATGGTGCCCAGCTATCAAAAGATATAGCATTTGGGGTCTTAAAGGCTTGAAGGTAAACAAGCGGCCATCTAGCTCAGAAGCAACAAAGCCCACATGGAAGAAGCACACCAGCCTGTGTGATCATGAGATGTCGAGGGGATCAGGTATCAGGCATCAAAGAACAAAAATCATACCACTGAGAATGAGGGGCAGTACGGAGTGGGGACACAAAGCCCATCTGTAGGTAATTGAATATCCCCTTACAGAAGGGTCATAAGGAAAAGACGAGCCAGTCAGGATGCAGTGTATCAACGATGAAACATACAACTTTCCTCTAGTTCTTGAATGCTTCCTCCCCCAACTATCATGATCCCAATTCTACCTTACAAATCCCGCTATACCAGAGGATGTACACTGGTACAGATAGGAACTGGAAACACAGGGAATCCAGGACAGATGATCCCTTCAAGACCAGTGGTGAGATAGGAGGAAAGGTGGGGTAGAAAGGGGGAACAGATTACAAGGATCCACATATTACCCCCTCCCTGGGTGACAGTCAACAAGAAAGTAGGTGAAGGGCGACATCGAACAGTGTAAGACATGATAAAATAATAATAATTTATAAATTATCAAGGATCCATGAAGGAGGGGGTTAAATGAGGAGCGGATACCAAGGGCTCAAGTAGAAAGCAAATGTTTTAAGAATGATGAAGGCAATAAATGTACAAATGTGCTTGGGGGAAAAAAGATATATTCTATGAAGAGGGCAACAAATGTACAAATGTGCTAGACACAATGGATGTATGTATGGATTGTGATGAGTTGTACGATCCCCCAATAAAATTATTAAAAAAAAAAAAAGACTGCACGACACAAGACAGAAGGAAAAAACCCTCACGCTTAAAATCCGTACATTATATTTCATCTACTATTTAGGGATGCTTTCTGGGCTACTTAAGACCAAGTCAAAAAAAAAAAAAAAAAGACCAAGTCTGCAAACAGAGACTCAGGTGAAATATTTCTACTGGATATTCAACAGGCTGCGTCTTTTCTGAGCTATTATAAGGTTAATGGCTGAAAGTCTGGTAAAAGGTTTTGATCCCAGACATGGAAGGAAAACTTAAAATGTTGCATTTTCAAGAAACTATCTCAAACAAATACCCCGTAAGTGAAAAACTGCCTGTTTAATACAGGGTCTTGTAGACAAATCATGTGTATGGACATTCCATGTATAGGAATGTTATCAATATGAAAAAAAAATTTTAATACCATCTTTTCTAGATTAGTATTTATACCATCTTAGAATTGACTTAAATAACATACCTTTTTAGACAGGCCCATATCTCCCTTCTTGGGCATAAATCCAGGATCTAAATCATTGGACTCAAGAAGTTTCTTAGTTGGTTTTCTCTGACGTTTACTTTCATAATTTCCTGAAACAAATGTATTTTTCTTTAGATGACTTAAAAACAAGCCATTTCCAAATATATAACACGTAAAATGAGTCACAATATTTCTGATGTCTTATCATGTTGTGTGTCATGCAGGATGACTATTTATTTTGAAATATTGGTTAACAAAATAAGCAAAACAAGTGAATAGCTCTTGAAGCAGAGTCAATCTAATGTGAAAATATACTATTTATTTATAATCACACATGAATTCAGGAAGAAATCCAAAAGTGGAAATGCTTTTAAAGCAATTAATTTGTGAAAAGGACAATTACAGGAAGTGAGGTGAAGTAAAGCTGTATTTCTAAGCACAAGCTGACTGAGAAAGTTGTTCTTGCACTGTATCGACATACATAGAAAGACGGTGGCAAAGGATAAGCATTAGGTTGACCACGGAAAGTCTGTTAGTATACAGAGAGAGGATCAGTGGGAGAAAAATCTGCTTATTCCAGACTAGGAAACCCTATGGGGCAGGTTTTCTGTCACAACGGGTTGCTATGAATAGGAATAGGCTAGACAAGATCTATATTAATAAGGATTGCTGTAAGAAGTTATGTAAACGAGCCCCATACCAGTGGTGTGGCGCTGGAAATTATGACTAAAATAGTCATAATATTTACTGTTCTTTCTTACATATTTTTAAGAGAAGGAATATCACAAGCTGTTGTTGGGAATGTAAAAACAAAGTTATACCCCATTTTTAAAGCTAAAGAGGAGCAGGTTTCTTCTTTGGCTGATTGCAATATTAAATAGTCACAAGTTTAATTAAAGACAATATGCTTACATCCTAAGCCTCACCATATAATATACCATATGAAGCAAGATAAAGTGCGAGGTAACTGGTAACGAATTTTGGGTAACATGAACACTTATTAGATGCTTTCTAATCTATCAGGTAAGTTACACCATATATAATTACATTATGATCTAAAACAAGTTCAGGTTACAGACCCCCGTAATTTATGAGTGCCAGTACCTGATGTTCTTGCTGCTTCACGAGTTTGAAGCACCCTGCCCCCAAACCCTGTTCTCCTGGTTGGCTGATCCAAAAACCAGGAAGAGTAACAATGAAGCACAGACAATAACTGTAGAAACTTTGTTTCTTGAGAGTGTGCAACAGATAGATTCATGGTAAATAACTATTTCCAATGTGTTAGCACATTAGATTGGGAGTGGGGATCAGTTCGCCAAAGTGGATGCACTCATTCCTCACAAATCAACGTGATTGTTAGCTTCCAAAGTCAGGGACTTGGTGTGAAAATTGCTTATGCAAAAGTGTAGGGTGGCCACATTATTACACAACTGTCTAATTACATCATCAAACCCTCACTGAGAAAGAGGGGCCACAAAGTTGACACATAATCTTAACCATCACAAGGAAGCATGACTCTCACTTGGCATTTCATATTCATTATTGCTAACTGTATGTCATTAATGCACAAAATACTCAGGTAGTAGAACTTCACTATTGCCGCTGATGCAAAATGATGTCAATGAGCTCATCGATTAAGAAGAACTAGGTCCAGTTTATAATACAGAGACAAATTACTAATGTCTCTAATTTTTTCTTAGCACACGTACATATATGCAGAGGTCCCATTCCCACCTTACCTGATGGTTTAACTACCAATTCCTCAGTCTCAAGAGCAAGTCTTGGCGAGACTCCAGGAGCCATAGGAACAGATAAGGTCAGCTGTGGCAGCTCAGCATGTCCACCTGCAAGCTCTGACTGGGCCACGGGCCCTTCTAAAAATGGAGCCTCCCTTTCAAGAACTGGAGGTTCTTCTTTGGTTGAAATCAAAGAATTCTCATCCACCTGCTTGTTCTGAGTACCAGATCGACATTGAAGGCTTTCCTCTTCAGAGCGGGAACTTACCTGACAATAATAAATGAAAAGGCAATCAACAGACTCAAGTTGTTGTGATTTGGGTGACAAAATATAATACAGCTAAGTGATAAACAGGCAGTCCCCAGGTTATGAAGGAGTCTGGTTTTAAGTCAAATTTGTATGTCAAGTCTAACCCAGAGTGTTGAAACTCTTTACATTAGTCTGGGCATTCCCAACAGTAAAATCAGAACCAATTCAAATTCTAAATATTAGTGTGAAGTAGAATGTTAACCTGAATGGTGACAATTAGAAGTCAAAGCGCAGAAATGGGAGTCATGATAGAGGCAGTGGTGAACCCTTTTAAAGGCCTGATGCTGGTGTTGTTATTATTATTATTGTCTGAATTGTGGAGAGTGAGACACATTCAAAGTAGCATGACAGGCCAGTCTAAAGATAGCACTAGGGCTCTGGCAATCAAAAGAGATCATTGCTATGAAACATGTACACTGCCCTGCTTCTCTAAGAGAGGAATTAAGTTTCTGCCAAGGCATTGACCAGTAATGATTATTCTGGGTATTTACCACTTCACTGGCCAGGAATGAACTAATAAGTACTAGTTCAATGTCCAGGTCCCAACAGATACATATAGTACCTTATCGATTATTCAAATGTATGTCTTAGTATATAATATATATGCATATAAAACACTAAGAAATATTTCTAAATACACAAAAACATTTTAAACAATAACAGAATGCTAATAAAAGCAACTACACATGGCATTGTGCTGAAGAACCTGTATATGTATATAGGCATACATTACTGTAAAAAAGTATTACAGAAAGAATTCTTTAGGCAGTTTAGATAGGATATAAAAAGAAAAAAGATCATGATTAAAGGATAACACTTACTCTTGTTTCACTGCCGTCTTGTGTAATACCGGAAGGGGCATTCGTGAGGTAACCTCCCTCCTCAATAATTTTTTTCAACATTTCGGGAAAATCACTTGCAGCACTTAAATTGTCACTCGCTGCTTCATCTTGCACTTTAATATTATGCAAATTTGCCCTCATTTTGAAACGATTGAACCAACCCCTACTTGCAACAAATTCTTCATTATAATCACCTTCGTTTCCTGCACGGGCAGCTTTTAAATCACTGAAAAGGCTTTGGGCCTTTTCTTGCACTAAAGTAAGGCTAACAGGTTTATCACGCTGATTTTGATCATCTAACCAAATTAGCAATAACTTTTCCATTTCAATCATTAAACCATTGCGTTGTTTAGTAATAATTGTAGCTTTCATCGGGGCAGAGCCTTTCACATGCTCCATTATTCTCACTTTATCCTTTAAAACGTTTCCAATCGTTGACCGACTGCAGCCTAATGCTTTTCCAATGACTGATGGCCGTTCACCTCTCTCCGCTCGCTTTATTATTTCCACTTTATTTTCAATCGTGATCGTTTTCCTTTTCTTTGTTACATCACCAGCAGTTGCATCGGATTTACGCTTTGGAGGCATGGTTATAAGGGTAAATAAGAGGAAAATTTAAGCCAAATACAAAGTTACATACTCAACACAGTGTTAAAGGCAAAGCGATCCGACTTAAGAGTCAGATTGTGTTCTCCGTCAAATTGCTGAAGCCAAGCAATGTTTCCACGAGCATAACGTAGTGCGCTTGTTCGTTATTATGAACCATTGTATTTAACTCAAATTTTTAACACAACATGTTGTACAACAGTCTATTCTTAAGCACTAGCTGTATTTAAGTTAGACATCCTTAACCTGGGAACTTAATACACAAGGAACCGATTTTTTAAAATTTAAGTATATAACAAACAAAAGGTTTCTGTCTACAGTTGCCAACAATGAGCTCCTTTACATTAAAATTGGTAATTAATGGGATAAAAATATGCATTTGTTTTATCTTATATGTATTTGAGAACAATAAAATAATTCAATAAATGAGGATACCCGCTAATAAAAGCAGAAGATATAACGCAAATCTGCAAGTCTTTGTTTAATAACATTTCCTGATGTTAAAACCATCAGGAAATAGCTAATCGGATGTCTTTTTGGAGCCACAGTAATCCCCCACATACTGCTTCCTACTCAAGAGGTAAAATATGGCTTCAAAGAAGAATTTACAACTGAATACTGCCTAACTTCCACTGTCATACAACATGTGATAAAGCATCATTGATAATGTAATCTAGCTAAAGATGTTTAAATTGAACTTATCAAACCATTAGGTCAAACCAATTGACTTAAGAACAAATGTAGGGTATAAAAACACCAAGCTGAGCAATACTCATAACAAAGAAATCACCCAAGTCTATAAAGTAAATGGTCTATGTAAGTATCCACCACTCTCTGCTTAGGCAAAGAGGGTCATGAAAAAGGTGAACTGTTCTAGATTTTAAAAGATTTAAGAGATATAATGGGTTATTACGTGACATTACAAGTAACATTTACTACTTGGTTTTGATTAATCAAGGGTATGGAAAAAGAGGGTACATTTGAATATGGGCTGATATTAGATAAATTGATCTGTGATAATATAAAATTGGTTTATGTTCTATATTTTACAGGTATATAATAAAGTATTTCGGGGTATAATGTTATTTCCAAAAAACTTGATTAGTACTCCTCTTCAAAACAATACTATGGTTTAGTAAATTTAAAAGCAAAGCAACTTGACTATCATAGTAGCATTGATAAAAATATTTGAAAAATAGCTTACAGTGATGGTCTTATAACTTAGTAGCACATTTATTAAAAATCATTTAATTGTATACTTCAAGTGGGTGAATTTTATGACTTACATGTAATTACACCTTGAATAAAATTTTTTAGGTCCCTTATCAAAGCTGAATTATAAACTAAAAATGTTTTATCATTTGTTTCATATCATATATTTCATTTCATTTAATATACTACAACAATATCTTTAAGTTATTAAATATTCATTGAAAGCAAAGGAAAAATCACAAATATGTTGATTCACTTAAATCTTGACTCATTCTTAGAGGCTATGTCTGGGCTAGGAGCTAAGAATAAAAACTAAAAAGGCAATATCCTCAGCTAAGGAAATTAATGCCTGATGAAGATACAAAGTGATGGCAAAACTGCAGTATCTTAAAGGACAAAGAACATCTCCTGAAAAGATGGAACATACCTTAAGTACCTGTTCCTGAACCTTCTTTTGTTTTTTCTTAGGAGCAAATATCTGATCATATTCTTCAGTATATTCTAGAAGCCATTTGCTTGGCTTCCTCAGGCGTTTCTTCTCCGATGGAATAGCTATAAGAAGAATTCAGCATTACTCTATAGCAACACCAACTGTTTCCATGCATGTATTCATCTCTATACTCTCAAAGTTACAGCGGTGGAAAAGTACCTAGCAAAAAAAATTGTGGCATCCACATGGCTCAGAAATTATATGGTATGGCTTCAAATACCAGCCCCCCCCCACAAAATATCATGGAAAATGTGTAATACTAGAGAAAGAAAATTAGATTATTCTAGAAATACACAAACACTACTCAATCTAAAGGGTAAGCTAAACTTAATGTTATACAGTTACTGATAATTGTATAAATAAAACCAATGTATACCTAACGTAAAGAAATAAATTCTGAATCAGGTAATCTGATAAAAGAAACCATGGGTTATTTTAAACATCTTCCTGAATCATTTTAGATAGAATATTTACCTAATGAACACAACTGCATTAATTTCCAAAGTACTTTACAGTTTATCAACTAAGTATATGATTGCAGAATGAATTTCACATAACTGCAAACGTTCTATACAGATTATAAATATAAAATTAATGACATGTACAAATACTATCAATGACATTTAATGTCTTATAGACCAAGAACAAATATTTTAAAATATAGGATTTGAAGTATTTAATGGGTAAGTTTAATGGTGAAATCAACTTAATAATATCATTTTATGACTCATAAAATAATTCTATATTCTGTCCTACTTTTAATACACATAACTTACCATAGTCATTTTACTAGTGCCTGCAGTAGTGCACACAAAAGGCACGGAGCATTCTATGGTCTGACTGAGGAAGAAGGTGCTCCTGGTTTGTGTGGTGCCAAAACTGATGCTCTCTACCAAAATGAGAGAGTACGGAATGCTGAAGTAGGGACCAAATAGAAAATATGTAACAATACTTCTCTAGAACTCAAGGGGAGAATACATCTGGTTCTATGCTCCTAATTGGACAATTTTAACCTGGTTTCTAACCAGCCCTTGGTGAACTAGGATATGTGCTAATTTCCACTGAGACTAAAGCAGTTCCTTTCAAGACTCTCAAGAACCTTCGCAGTCCACACAGAAGGAGTCAAAGTAGAAACACCATTAAGTGAACTGGGCTTTACCTCAAACACACCTGGTATTGCTTATCGATGAGACATCCTCATGTGACAAGAAGTGGATGACTGTCCTCCCAAGGTTATGGAATTGACAGTCGGACTTTGACCATACCCAAAGATTGGTGGTCTGGGACTACAGTACAATATAGTTACAGTTGCAGTGTTAGGTTGCTAGCCATAAGGTCATTTGCTTGAAACCACCAGCCATTCCAACCAAACCACCAAAAAGGAGTAACACACTTAGCATACCTTAAACTGAAAGAACTCAACAAAAAAGTCAAGCCTCCAGTTGTAATGTTGAAATTTTTCTATAGGAAAATGATGCAGGAAGCATCAAAAAAAGATGGAAAGGAAACATAGTCACAATAGCAAAAAGAACTGGTCCACATTCCACCATTTCAGGAATTAGTATAGAAGCAAAAATCAAAGGTACTAAAGGAAGACGTTCAAGCTGCACTGGAAAAATTAGACGGGGCGCAAAAGTTGCAAACACTGAAGGAATAACAATCAGAATGTTGCAACAAGGCTGATAAAGCAATCTAGAGTTGGAGGACAGCTACTTGGACAACTAAATGGAACAGATCCAAATTAGTACCAATCTCATAGAAAGTTAACTCAACAGAATGCGCAAGTTACAGAATAGTATCATTAAGATCACATTTGAGTAAAATTTCACTGAAAATCACCCAACAATGGTTGTAGCAGAATACTGAAGGGGAGCTTGGAAAAACTGAGGCCAATAGGTTAACATAATGATAAATGGTGAAAAAATTGAAGTTGTCAAGGATTTTTGTCTTACTTGGATCCTAAATCACTATTAATGGAAGCAGCCATCAAGAGATCAAAAGGAGAGTTACATTGGGCAAACCTGCTGTACAAGACTGCACGAGAGTGTTGAAAAGCAAGGGAGATTACTTTGACTAAGGTAAGCCTGGCCCAAGCCATGGTTATTTTTAACTCCCTTAAAAAGCATGTGACACTAAATATGATAGACTGACAACAAACCAATGGGTCTGAATTGTGCTGCTGACAAAGAGAAATGTAATAATCTTCACAGACATACATGATTTCCTCTCCCTTATCTTGACTTAAATTTCCATTAGGTTTTGCTTATCACTTTTATTAGAGTACCTGTTATTTTGGGATGACTTTAGCACAATATTGTGGCCGTCTTCTTCCCCCATCTTGAAAAACTGATTTTGGTTGAAGTGGGGTCTCCTCTGTTACAGTGGTTTTAAAGATGTATATATCTAGGGAGCGGTAAATGGTTGCTGGGTGCTAGGCAGGCTCTCTCTGCCTTGTATCTATGTACTAGAGTTGCTTATTGGGAGACCAGATTAGAAGATTACGTGACATGGGAGCAGAAGCCTGCCTTCATTCTTAGTGTTTATCCTTATAGTCTTGCACTCATACAACATTTGTCCTTTTGTGATTGACTAACTTAACTCAGAATATTGATTTCCAGCTCCCTAAAAAACAATGAAACCATGAAATACCTTGTTACATGGTGGGAGCCAGTAGTTTCGAATTGTTGACCTTATAGGTAGACATCCACCAGGGCTCCTCAAGTAACCTAGAAATGCCCCAGATTATCTCAAGCAGTTATTTCAAAAGTAACTAAAACAAAAAAGTAATCATTTCCTTTTCACATTCTGCACACACAAAAAATAAATAACAAGTCCAAACACATCTAGGTCAATGAATAGTAACTGCTTTCTGCTCTCAGGCAATAAGATCAATGAAGTATATGCTGTGTAAGATAATGTTCATAATGTAGCATTCATGAATCTAATTCTCACTTTAAATTGCCAGTTATGTTTCCAATTGCTAATCAAAAGGTTGGAATTCATATCCACCCAGTGACTCCGTAAGATAAAGACCCAATGACCTGAAACAATTCCCTTGAATAAGCCCAAACCCAATGTCAAGTGGATTCTGCCTCATGTCAATCCTAATCACTGTCTCTGTGCTTGAGCCAGCTGTTGCACCATTAGCTCTATCTACCTCATTGAGGCTCTCCCTTTCCTCATCTCATGGTGTCCTTTTCCAGCTTCTGGTCTGTCCAGCAACATATACAAAGCACATGGGATGAAATCTCATCATCCTCACTTCTAAGCAGCACTCTGGCTATCGAGCCCTCCCAAAACAAATTTGTTAGTTCTTCTGACAATCCACGGTACAATCAGCATTCCTCAACATCTCCAAAATTAGATTCTATCCGATCGTCTCTAGTATTCTTTATTCAAAGTTCTGCTTCCACGGGCATGGTAGGAAACTGAAAATACCAAGCCTTGGTTAGGTCAGCTGCCCTTTAGTCCACAGGTGCTTTATCTGCTCTTTAACACTTTAAAGAGGTCTTGTGCAGAAGACTGGCTTAATGTAATCAGACATTTGATTTCTTTTTTTTACTAATAATCTTTTATTCAATAAAAACTGAGTGGTGTGAGTGGCAAAACAGGGAGGGTAAAGGGAGAATGTGTAGGAAAGAGGGAACCGATTACATGGAACTGTGTGTGACCTCCTCCCTGGGGGACAGACAACCGAAAAGTGGATGAAGGGAGACGTCGGACAGGGCAAGATATGACAAAATACCCATTTATAAACTATCAAGGGCTCATGCGGGAGGGGGGAGCGGGGAGGGAGGGGAAAAATGAGGACCTAATGTCGGGGGTTTAAATGGAGAGAAAATGTTTTGAGAAACAATGTACACATGCGCTTTACACAATTGATGTGTGTATGGATTGGGAAACAGTTATATGAGCCCCTAATAAAATGTTAAAAACAAAAACAAAAAACTGAGTCATGTGCAAATATGTGTGTGATACAAAGATGAGTAAGATTCTGACATTAGGAACTTGTAATATACATATAGAAACAAGATCTTGGTAAAACAAAAAAACCCTGTATTTCCAGGTAGAAAGCGATAAGGACCTTACTAGGTTACTGTAGATAGATGATAGATAGGTAGATACATACATAGCTAGATAAGAAGACAAAGAGATTACTTCTAAGTTTAAGATCTAGAAATCTGTTACAAGGTTTGTGTTTCTGTTGGAAGGAGAGATGTTGATAAAAAGTTCATGGTCCCCAGTCGACATCTGATTTCTTGACTGATACTTCCACGAACGTTGATTGTGGATCCAAGTAAAATGAAATCCTTGAGAACTTCAGTATTTTCTATTTATGAATGGCATTTTCTCTGCTGGTCCTCTTGTGATGAAATTTTGTTTTCATTACAAGAAAGTTGTGTGTTCGGTACCCATACTGAAGGCTGTATTCTTCCATCTTCATTTCACAGGTTGTTAATAAGCCTTCCTCCCATCATGATGTTGGGATCTTCTTGTAGTGCAGATTCTTGGTTTACGTGCTTAGCATACAGTTTGAATAACTATGTTGAAATGATACAACTGTGACATTACATCTTTCCTAATTATAAACCACAGTATGCCTTTATTGTGTTTGAACAACTGCTATCTTGGTTTATGTAAAGTTTCCGCAAGCGAATAATTAAGAATTCTGAAATTCTCATTCTTTGCAATGTGCAATGCAGTGAATTACCTATATAGCTCTTTTAGGCTTAGTCTTTGTTATTCCCATCAAATATCCTTCCCTTTTCCTGATGAGTCTGGGTAAAAGGTAGGGAAGGATACTAATTGGATTATATGATTCAACTGTGGGTGACTGCTGTCCCACTCAGTATAAAATAAGTCATCTCAGAAGCAGGAAGGAGGGGATTTCACTACCAGCAAAAGAGAAGAGGTAAGACAATGTCTTTTGAATCATGAGATCCCTGAACACTCAACCTCCCCGAATCAGGAGACAACGTTGACACCAGAAGACCGTAACAGAACTAGGTTTTTCCCAGTCCACAGAGCAAAAGCCCAGAGAATAAGTAAAGCTTTTGGAAGTTGAATGCCTGAGTATTTAATTGGGGAAGCTGGAATCATTGACTAATGAGCTGGGGCTGAGTGCCCTTCATTTACAGCAGAGTGGCATGCCTTTTGGGCATTTATTAGCAACCCTAAAACCCTTTCCAACAGTGCTCAAGCAGGGCAAAGAACAACTGTGCAGTGACTGAACTGTATTGTGATCATTTTGCACCTGAACTGTAGCCAGTTAAAATACCTCCATGAACCCCATAATAAAACAAAAAAAAACCCCATAATCTGTGAGTTATCTGTGGCCACTGCAATCAATTATTGAATCCAGCTACAAACGTAGAGTGCTATGGGAAAGACAGGTGGTGTTAGAATACAGTGAACAGGATTAAAGGGGGATGGAGGGTAGTAGGATGTCTGACTTATGCCTTGTGGTAACCTGCACTCTGAGCTGCAGGAGGAGGTTGTTTTCTCACAGGTAGTGTCAGAAGTGAGATATAGAGCAATGGCTCCAGACTTATTGAAGGATGGGGTTTTGGGTAAGAGAAAGGTGGAAGGGTAACTTTTTAATCTTTAGTTACATTGGTTATTATTACTTGTAATGGCTGAAAGGAATGTATGAAATTATCTGCTACAGTGGAAAAAGTTGGTTCCGGATTGGTCTGGGGCAAAAGTCAGGGTCTACTGGACACATCCTGCCAGAGGCCCAAGGCCATATGCATATAATTTAAAGTGAACCAGACGTCCCGCTTTTGGCAGGACAGTCCCGATTTTGAACAATTTTTCCCACATCCCGCGGTGTTTTAAAAAAGTCCCGGTTTTTGGAAAGAATGCACAACAAGCTAGGTATACGGTTTTCGGCTGCCATGTGGCTATTTCGCCAGGATATGAGTTTATCTATGGTGTCCCGCTTTACCAATGTTAAAATCTGGTCACCTTAATATAATTGAAGAAACAGCCCAGGAATGAAGAAGAAAATATGCAATGAGTGTTTTTTTCATAGAATTATGGGTGTTTATTTAATTGTACTATGGATGTTGAATGTGGCTCCTAACTGAATTTTTAATAGGTTTACTTGATGGAAATTATTAGAAAGAGCTTTTAAGCCCACCTTCAGCCTATAATTGATTAGATATGCTAAATGGGATGAGGGATTGCCAGGAAGGAACAGCCTTTATTTTAAACCAGAAATTTATGTAGACGAAACCTCAGAATTATCAAGGCAACTGAAGGTTTACATTTGAAGGGAAGACCAGCAGAGAAATAAAGACTATGGAATTTTTAAATTTTAAAATTAAGTGCATTCAGGCACAAAAGCCCATACCCAGAGAAAATCCCTTTGAGGACAAGAATTTAAGGGAGCCAGTCAGATTGGTATGCTCACTGTGGTAACAACCTTGGTTCACTTGTTAAATGGCAGTGGGGAAGATGCAGCAATGAAGAGAAAGGTTAAATTTGGAAGCTAGGTTAGCAGAACCTAGCTTGGAGAAAGTTTAAATTTGGAAGATGAGAGATAAAATGTCTGATTGTTCTAAATTTAGGGATTTGTGAACCTTTGGATCGAGAACCTATGGGCACAGTCTAGCTTCAGGGGTAAAGGACTGATGAAAATGAGAATGGGCTAGCTGTTCTGAAGTGCAGGGAGGTAGAAACTGTTACCCAAGCTTGCAAGCAGTACACCCAATTGACCTACCATGGATAGCTACAACTGAGAAAACAAGAACATAACCTGTGGTGAGAATTTTAATTGGTCCCTCTCATTAGGTATTGAAATTAAGTGTATTTAATTTATCAAGTCATATTCATGCCCTGATTTTATATATTTGTATCTATTAATAAACATTGTGATACTTAAAAAAAACACACACACAACCATGTGGACAAGAGATGTTTGACACCGTGAGCTGGTTTAAACTGCCAGAATTTGATTGCTTGCTCTGGATAGGCTTCGCTTATGGCAAATGGCCAAAGTTCCAAAAGGAACAGAATATCCTTCAGTTCAAGAAATATATCGCCTCACAGATTTTTTTTTTTTTTTTTTTGCCTCACAGATTTTGTCTACAGGCAATTTAAAAACTGGAAATCTTAAAATGGGGAGAAATGCATGCAGTGGCTAGCTTATAATAAGCTTTTATGGGTGTGTTCACAGTAAATATTATTAAAAGGGGAAGTCGATTCCTTATGTATAAAAAGGACAATACCTTAAATAAATAAAAAACAAACAAGGCAGCACCGGCAATGCAGTGAATACCTGTAATGACTCTTCTAGTCCTACTCTTTGTTCCTCCTACAGAAGGGCCGGTGTTTTCATGTTGCGTCTCATTAAGAAGGTGTGGGAAAATGCGGGTTGGATTATATGATTAAGCTGTGAGTTACTGTTATCCTGCCAGATATATAGATTTCTGTTTCTTAGAATGATCTGGAAAAGATGGTTTGGGGAGGGATGCTGACACAATCGTAGTTCTTCCCAGAATCACTTGAAATAGATTTTTTTTCCCCTAGTGGGTTGCTGTAGGACCAAGACCAAGGATGCAGCTACATGTGCCAGAAGTAGGGTTGAGCCCTTGGGAAGAGACTGCGACTATCTCCTCTGAGTTTGTATGTCCAAATTACCTAGGTGCTGATGGGATGGATTGTACTTCCTGTTCCACTTGGCAAAACTAGAGTTGACTGTAATGTGATACTACATTGTGGTCAAGAGAGGGCCCAACAATCTTGAACCTAACTAAGTAGCCTAACCCAATATGAATCAGAATGAAGAACTACCTGCTAGACTGGTCTCATTACTAGCCATCCAGACTGACACATTGGCTGAACCTGGTGTCGCTTAAGGAGGAAAAGTTTGGGTAAAAAGCAAAAGACAAATGTAAAGAATAAATAGCTGAAAACAAATTAATGAATCTGGATAATGCAACAAGGAAAAACCTAACATTATTCTTAATCCTCAAGAGACTCGGGGCAAGGGAATAATCTTCTCTCAGTTAAATTTTATCAGGGGATAGGAATCACAAAGTTGAAACCACTTTTGAAGAACCTGAATAGATCAGATGAAACATTCTTATCTCCTCTGAATACTGGGTGCATTCACGGTAAAATTATTAAAGGTGGTAGAGGGTGGGGTGCTAAATCATTCATTAATGCAAGGACAGTGGCTTAGAAGGGCCAGAGGTTGGCCTGAAGGGCAGTGAATTACTTATGGTTCTTCTAGCCAGACCTCTAGTTATTCCCACCACGACTTTTCCCTGATTAAATCTGGGTAAGATGGGAGAAAATACTGATTGGATTCTGATTTAACTATGTATGATTGTTAAACATACACATTAACTGTGAGTGTCATCCTGGTGGATATGAATGAGCCATCTCTAGACCAGAGCATGTACACTGGTACAGATAGGAACTG
>NW_022111372.1:50114239-50129514 GCF_000313985.2 Echinops telfairi
CTGATTATAATCTAATTTCCTTTCAACAAACTCCAGAGTAGTGAGAATCACTTTTGAGTTCTATGTGACCATTGTATTGACTTATAGAACCCAGGGGCAGAAGTAGAGTGCTGAGGGAGGAAAGGCGGGTTGTCAGGCTATAGTAAATAGGATTAAAAAGTGATGAGGGTATCTATCTCTCTTTGCCTTGTAGCAATAAGCCTTAGGAGCTGGAAGACATAAGAAGTTACCCTTACACCCTTTTAGTACAATGTTATCCATAGTTTGTGATGATCTACAAAGCCTTTCAACAATCAGGTAAACCTCTTTCTGGTATTCTCTCCTTTCAGCCAACATCTGTCAGCAGCAATGTTAATTCTATGAAGCAAATGTACTCAACTCACATACATGAGGTTGCCAGGAGTTGAATTCGACTCAACAGTAAATTCTTTTTTTAGGTGTGTTGTTGTGCAGAGGGCAAGAGTTGAAAGAAGATTAGACTGAAGGCTCCCTACGGGTCTGTGTTCTCAGGGTATTGGTGAAAAAGAAATGAACATGCCCAGCATCACCATCTCTACCACCAAGAGACCCGAGGAAACGTTGCTTTGGCAAAACTGAAATAACTTTTTGAGAAATTCTGTGTCTTCCTATGAATTTGAAGTTTTGTGGTTCAGGTACAAGTCTTTGTGTGTATGACATAAGTAATTTTAATTATTCTTTGTATAAATGAATTAAGTCCCCGAACAGAATAAAAACTGTAACAATAGAAGGTTCATTATGCTCTTACTCTACCTTCCATGAACCCTGACGCCCCTCTCAAATAATTTTTGAGGTAAAGTATCAATAGATATAACAAAGCACTAAAGAAAACAAAGCAACATGAGTGAAAACAAAAAACCAGAAAGTGCCCAGATAGACAACACAGCTCACTCTATTTAAACTTAGAAATTCCCAGCATTTCCCATCTCCTAGCTTTCTTAAAGTACCATCTATCACTTTAACAAAGGCTGCTTGGGTCAGAAAAAAATGAGCTGTGTTACTCCTTCACATGAAAGGGTTTAAGACCTTTAGGTAGGTAAGCAGTACCAGAGGGAGTGGAATCAAACCTGAATCTAAGTCATTAGACATAAGTATAAGTCTCTGAAGAAAGGCCTGGCAATCTACTTCCACAACACTAGCCATTGAACACCGTACGGAGCACAGTTCTACTCTGACATGTTAAGGGGGTACCATTGCTCAAACTCAAATCATTAGCAACGGGGTATTGTTACCAATTATGTGGGCATATAGAAGTCAGAGAAACTTACTAAACTATACCGCAGATATAGAAATTAGAAAATGCAGATTGAGAAAATCTCCAAGACAAATCTTCAACAAAATAAACTGCAAGGGAGCCTTTTAGTCTTCTACTACTCACAGTCCTACATTTTAAGTTATTCTGATATGAAAGTATTCTTAACTTATTAAAGTTCAAAGTTAGTATCTTTACCATCTTCCTAAACAGAAAAAGGAAATAAATTCTACCTACCTCCAACCTTAACCAAACCCAAACCCACTGTAATTGAGTTGATTCTGATTCAAGGTGACCCTAAAATAGGATGTACAAGACTACAAATCTTTTTTTTTGGGGGGGGGGGTGGAGAGGAGAGAAGACTACAAATCTTTATGGAAGCAGCCAGCCTCATCTTTCCCCTGCAGGGTGGTTGGTGGGTTTAAACCTCCAGTCTTGTGGTGAGTAGTCCAATGCCTAATCCAGAGGAGCAACAACAAAAACTACCATCAAATTGATGCCAACTTATAGCAACTCCATAACACAGGGTTAGAACTGTCCCTGTGTGTTTGTAGAACTGTAACTCTTAATGGGAATATAAAGCCTTCTTCCCCATGGAAGGGCTATTGGTTTCAAAGTGCTGACCTTGCAGTTAGCGGTCCAACATGTAATCATAACTCACTGCCATCAAGTCAATTCTGACTCATAGCGACCCTATAAGGCAGAGTAGAAAACCCCATCTTTCTCCCTCAGAACTAGCTGGTGGTTTCAAACTGCTGATCTTTTGGTTAGCAGCTGAACTCATAACCACTACACCCCCAAGGCTCCAGAGAGGAACAATAGGGCTCCTTAAATTCCCACTCTACTAATATTTTTATTGTTAGTATATATTTTAACTTAATGAAAATAATTTTAAATTCCTAAGGTACTGCTACATTTAAATCATTGTTCACTTTGATTTACCTACATAATATTAATCTCATGGTTCTTACTCAAATTTTAAAATGTTTTATTATACAGAATTTTAACTATATACAAAAATGGTTTAACAAACCTCCTTATCATCCATGCTTAAACAATTACAAACTCATGGCCAATCTTATGGTCTCTATGCCAACCCTCTTTGGCCTATTCCTGTGTAAATTGAATCAAATGCTTCTGCCTTGAATTTTTATTGAAAGCATGTGTTTTAAGTTACAGAAGGAAGAAATTTTGAATGAAATAAAAATTATCTTTGAGGTGATACGGACTTTGATACCATTCTTGAGACACAATTTGTCCTCGGGGTTCTCTGATGCTGGGATTGGTGGGAAATGGTCCATTTTTCAGATTCACATAGCTATATAGGCCTCTACCATACAGATGCAAACAACAAAAGTAGAATCGAAGCTTCCCACTGAAGTCCAGAGAGGAAAAATGTAGGTCGGTATTATATGACCCATGGGTTAAAACAGAAGTTCAAATAGTTCCAGAAGAGCATATAATTTCATTTTTTGTATGCTTCCATATGTATCTCAAAAAAGGAAGTGAACTGTTAAAATGCAACATTGTCACCCTTTAGCAATACAAGAGTACAATTTTTTTGAAGTTCTTTTCTGTTTATCCAGTACACATGTAAGACTGAAAACTAGAAAGGTGCATTGCAAATTCCAAATAATCATAGTAAAAATTTTTTCTTTAGGAAATACTTTTATTTATATTAAGGGATTGCTTGTTTTCTTCCCAGAGTCAATATTAATTCTTAGAGACATTCATGGTTTTTTGGATGACAACATTCTGAGTGGTGACACAGATTTGCAATATGGAAGAAGAAATATTCTAGTTAAAATAAATAGTGATGTGCGAAGCCTTACTTTTATATTGGCTCTCAAAAACTTACTGCCATTTAGCCAATATTTATAAATAGGGTAAAATTGCCCCATGAGCTTGCTAAACTGAGACTCTATGGGAGCAGAAAGCCCTGTCTTTCTCTGTTGGAGTGACTGGTGATTTCAAACTGGCCTTGTAGATCAGATCACAGCCTTACCCGTGACCACTGATGCCACCAGGGCTCCTCTGATATTGGCTAGTTCTAAGGTATTAGTAGTACTAAGGTATTAGTATAAACACCATCAAGCACAGATTACACTGCTGTGTACCACTCCTTCCAACCTATTTCCTAATCTTCAAAAACAAAAAAAAACCTTTAAAGGGCAATCTTTGTTTTTTGTTTTTCAGTTCATAATACACAAAAAGGACCACGCTGACGGGGTAACTGTCTGTTCTTTGATGGATGGAATAAATGGCTGGCTTTACCACTTTCAAAATTACCTTGAATTTGATGCAACTTGTATTTTATTTTTATCTCTTAATTCCACTTTTCCATCAACTTTTTAAAGACCTAAAAACCCTAACCATGAACAATAAAAGGGGAAAAGGAAAGTGAAAAAATGAGGGAAAGGTCACAGCTGGGTTGCAGCAAATTTTTAATTAAAATTATACTGTATGCATCACACAATTCATGAAAATGGTATTACTGATACTAAAGTTATATCATAAATATAACACAAAGAAAACTACAGATCAATATGTATACAGATGAGATAAACTTCAACAACAAAATGATCTCATAAACATTAAAAAAAAACAACAAACAGAACCACACACCATGACCAAATAAGAGTTTATCCCAAGAATGTTTCATGAAAGAATATCAATTGGTGCAATAAACAATATTAATGAACATACTGAGCAATGTTTTGTTTTACATAAGGTCATTAATGAATCGAAACTGACTCAAGAACAAAAACTACAAGATAGTAACAATGAATACAGAAAAAGCATTTGAAAAATTCAACCAGGAGTAAAAAGGTACATTTTCTCAACCTTAAAGGTCATCTACAAAAGCCACAGTTATCAATACACTTAATGGTAAATGACTGTGCTTTCCATCTAATATTGAAGACAAGTGCGTTCCCCTCTTGCTAAAATTCAATTTTGTATTGTAGATTCTAGTCAAGATAACTAGGAGAAAGGTAGAAGAAATAATATCCAAATTAGAAAGGAAGAAATGAAATTATCTCTATGAATAGATCACATGATCTTTTACCTAGAAAATACTAAGATGCACGCGCGCGCGCACACACTCCACAACTCTACTCAAGATTATAGAGTTCAGCAAGATTCTAGGATGCAAGATCAATATATAAGTATCAATTGTACACTTGCAATGACTAATCTGAGAATTAAAAATTTTAAATTAATTATATGTCTATAGTATCAAAAACTAAAACATTTAAGAATAAATTTAAGAAATGTAAACAAGAAACTACAAGTATATTGTTTGAAGAAATAAAAGAGGACCTACATAAATGGAAAGTAATCCAGGTTCATGGATGGGACAAATTGTTAAAATGGTAACAGTGTACAAATTGGCCTATAGAATTGAATACAATTATATATTACAGAAAATCCCAAAGAATCCACAAGAAACCTAACACCTAATAAATGAACTAGCAAAGATGCAACATACGAAATCAAGGCAAAAATTAATTGGGTTTCTATACAACAAACAATAAGCAATCTAAAAAGGAAATTTAAAAAAAACCAATTCCCTGTTCAATGACATATAAAAGAATAAAATATCTAGGAATAAATGTAACCAGAAAAGTAAAAGACTCAAAGAATGAAAGTGATAAAACATTGCTGAAAGAAAATTTTAAATCCCTAAATAAATGAGAAAACATTTGGTGGAATTTCATGTTGTCAGTAGTATACAAAGCAATTCCAGTAGCCTTCCTTGAAGAAATGGGAAAACCAATTCTAAAATTAAAATGAAATTGCAAGGGACTCTGAGTAATCAAAGTAACCTTGACAGTGGTGAGGCTGGGGACCTACTAGAATGGTTCATACTTCCGAATTTCAAAACATGCAAAAGTGATCAAAACAGTCCAGTACGATGGTACATTACTAAGTTATATCATATCAGGGCCAGAATGGGATCAAACTCTTAATTTTCAACTAGGGTACTGCTGTCCAATGCAATGTAGAAAAAGGTAATTCTCTTCAATAATTGGTGTAAGGACAACTCGAACTCCATATAAAGAAGTTGGATCTGTATTTCACAACACATATGAAAATTAACTAAAAATGGATTAAGGACCTAAGGTTAGAAATTAAACCATAGAAATCTTAAAACAAATCACAGGAGTAATATTTCAAGACATATCCTGTTTTCCCAAAAGTAAAACATCCCCCGAAAATTAGACCTACTTACAGTTTTCTCTCTTGCTAAAATATAAGGCATCCCCCTAAATATAAGACCTCCCCAAAAATAAGCCCCCACACCCACACACCCATACCCCCCCCAAGCTACTGTAACTCTGGACTGTAGCGGCGGGCGCGCAGTCAGAGCAGACAGGAAGTGTGAGGTCTCTTTTAATAAAACAATAAACAATAAATGTGTACCGTATTCTTCATAAAAACGTAAGACATCCCCTGAAAATAAGACCTAGCGCATCTTTGGGAGCAAAAATTCATAAAAGACACTGTCTTATTTTGGGGGAAACAGAGTAGTTTTAAACAATGGGTTCTTGGATATGATGCCAAATGAATGATCAACAACAACAACAACAACAAAAAAAATATATATATATATATATATATAAACTGGACTTTATCAAACCAAAATTTCTATCTACATAACAAGTAGACCTCTAAAAAGTTGTGGTCAAAGGTTAAGTAGGTACCCAAAGTTTGCTCTGTGCTTTCTTTATATTAATAACATGGTTCTATTGTCTAAAGCAGTGAACTCAAGTGACAGCACCAAACCCAAGCCAAACCCACTGTGGCTGAAATGATTCTGACTCAAAAGGACCCCAACAGGACTTGGTAGAACTGTTTCATGGGTTCCCAACACTGTAAATCCTTAAAAGCACAGACTAATGGACTTGCACCACCAACTTGTGAGTGAGCAGTCCAAAACTTACCTTACGGTGTTCACCATGGCTTCACATAACCAATGATTTACACACAGTAAAAAATAAAGTTTCCCAAAATGTAGTGGAATGTGGGGACAGAAAAGCGCGCACACATGCGCGTGCGTGCAGGCACACATACATGCACACACACAAACCAGTTTTGGAACATTACCTTCTGAGAGTATATAGAAAACCTGGTCCTCAGAGTTCATACCCTTCTACATAAACCTGTTTCCTCACTTAATGTGATAATCCTTTCATCCCAATTTACACTCAGCCCTTCCATTAAAACAGACCAACTTCAGAAGAGCAACATTATCATCCCCTTCCCAGGTCCCTTCCTACTGCAGCTGAAAGTCTTACCTGGTTCCGGGAGCACAGACTGGGGGGTCAAACTGGGAATTCCTGGCTCCTTTTCCACCTCCTCAACGTTGGCATTGGTTTTATCACAAACATTCAACTGTGGCCCAACAGAATCTAGGCAGCCTGTACTATTTGGATTTGTCAGTGCATCTTCCAGTATACTCGTGGAAGTAGATCTATGCTCAGGTGGGTCATCCCCCTTCTGCACAGGGTCACCAGGAAGTAAGACCCCAAAGGCACCCTCAGAATTTTCTTTCTCCCTAAATCTGTTAGTGCGCTTACGAGGTTTAGTGCGCCTTTGGTTTAAATGCTGCCACCGCTTTTTAGGCACCACTTGATGTACACCGTTATGTTCATCATTCTCACTGTGCACTTCAGAGTCCAGCTCTGGGCCTTTACTCTTTTCCAAAGACGGGGCATTTTCTGAAATTTTATCAATGTCAGACTCTTTGACCTTGTTGTCAAAATGAACATCAGAAAGATGGGTGTTTTCTTCATTTGTTATGTGGCCCTTTAATTGAAAGTGCTCTTCTTTACCAGCATCTTCTTCCTCACCCTTTGCAGAGACACTCAGTGAGCCTCCACCCTCTCTATCTCCCTGCAGTGCAGCCTCCAGAGCTTCTGGAAGCCTGTTCGGTTTTCTTTTGCGTTCTGTCTTTAAGGCTTTCCGGTTCATTGTGTTCTTTCCCAACTGGGTTGAAAAACCATCGTCCAATTTGGATAATAGCTTTGATCGCCGACAGTTGCGCCTAGTAACACAGTTTGAACGACTTTTGCCAGAAGCACAAAGGTCTCTTTTCTCAAACACTAAGTTAGGTAAGGAGGTAGACAACTCCCCAGGCAGTGCTGCGGAGTCACCCCCAGTAGGACTGGGATGGGCCGAGTCCCGAGTGCCACTTTCATTTTTTTCTGAATTGTGGGTGGAACCTCCTGTAACCAAGACCTTAGAAGCCCCTGCAGGACTGGTAGTAGAACAATCCACAAGACCAGGACTACGATAGGAGACCAAATTTTGAGATGTCATCAACCGTTGCTCCTTGGTCTTACTATCATGCATATCTTTCAACATCATTAGCAATGTGCTGAACTTGTAGTCTGGTTCCAGAGGCACGTGACTCTGGCCCGAGGCAGAAGTGTAAAGTAATGGTTTGGGTGGTCTTGGTGTTCCCGGGTCACTGACATCCTCACTTAAGGATCGGTAGGAGAGTTCCTTCAACTCAGACAGAACATGCTTCACCACTGCCGTTTCGATGTCACTAGAATCCCTGGTTTTCTCATGCATGTTGCTCAGTAGTTTTAGCCCATCTGCTTTTCCACTTTTGGAAATGCTAGCCAAAGGAGAGCCTTTGGGATCAGAAGAGCAGCATTTCAAACTGCAGTCCTCATTACTAACTGGAGGTTCTACCACAACTGGGTCTTCTTTGTGCTTGCACTTTATACTTCGGATCTTAGGCGGTTTGCTTTTTGACTGTAACAGAATTTGATTCCCGGGTCCACTCTTTGCTAGGGAGTTCTCACTGGAAACGCTTGATGGCGTGTTGAATTTTGGAGGGAGGCTGTCATTTCTAAAATCAGGTGGAGCTTTGCAGATAAAGGTGGACACTTTAGGATCAGAGCTACCCGGAGAGGTCTCGGTTCCATGCTCTGCTGTTTTAGTATAATCCATTAAGTGGTCTGTATGTGAGTTGGTAATAAGAGACTTCTGCTTTGCTTTTACCCTACTATTTGTAGCAGGAAACCGAGAATACTTTACCTTTTCATTTTTCTGCATGGATAACATGCTCTCTGTTCTATCAAAAGTATCTGTAATTTCTAGGACACTGTTGTCAGACTCTGAGCTATGATCCAGAGGATCCAAATCACTGCTTCCATCATCAGAAGTGGTACAGATGCTAATAGAATCACTGCGCTTTTCCTCATCACCTGCTCCAATATAGCAGAGCTGGACCTTTGAACTGCAAACCAGACCTCTTTGGGGTTTCTTCTTCTCCCCAGAACATTTAGAGATCAATGCAGCCTCAGGTAAGCCCAGTAAAGAGTCACAATTTGAAGTCTCAAAATCTTTCTTTGCAGTGTTTTTTCCACAAGAAGAAAATAAGAAACTTCTCGGGGTGGGGCTGGATCCTGCGAGGCTATTTGCTATCCTGGAAAGTTCATTAGAGGCCTGCTTATCGGATACATCGCCAGAAATGAAGTTTAGGCCAAGGTTCTCTGGAATCTTTCCCCTCCGTTCATCCTTATGTGCTTCAAATTGAATGTGGCTCTTTTTCACACTAGTCCTTTTTGGATTATCAACGGTCTTTCTTACTCGTGATTTAGCACAAGGCTTTTCCTTCTCATCTGCAGAATGTTCAGAGTCAAAAGCCAGAGAATTCAAACATCCATTAAGCAATAAATCATGTTCTGATTCAGGGTCATTGGGACAGTCCTCGAATGGCATATCCTCTTCGCTGTCCAACTTGATTGAACTTCTGACACATTTTCGGTTCTTTGAGCCTTTGGGATCATCATACTGTTCAGCAAGACCAACACTGGCTTCCCATTTACTCAAAATTTTCTGAGGAACCTTAAATTTAAAAGAAAGTGGGGATCAGTTATCAAAGAAATGGAAAGACAACCAGAGTGATAATTAGTAAACATCTCTCACTTCTCTAAGCTTTGCTAAGTCTTGTTGTACTTCTCTAAGGTCTCATAATGGGACTGGTCAGGTGGTTAGTCTCCACAGTTCATCCAGAATTTCCTATATCTAGTGTGCTCAACACTACTATTAACACTACTATAATCTATCAATAAAGGGTGTATTCATTCACCAAACCGTCCATCACCCTTGTCTCTTTAAGCATAAAATAGACTGCGATATAATTTAAACCTAAAGATCACTTTTCAAAATCAAGGAATATTCAGACCTTTCTTTTCATATCACACCACAAATCCTAATTCAGATTTGATTTCTCCTTGATTTATGAAGGACAAACACATGATCAGTTGCACAAAAGAGAAAGCAAAACCTTTAAAAACTCTGCTCCTGAGGGACCTAAAATTTAACCTATAGTTATCACTGAATCCATGGCTAACCACAACTCTTTACATACAATAAATAAGTTGAGACTATAGCCAAACTATCTCCTGAGCTTTATCATGTAATTCAGATGGGTATAACAAATCACATATGCCCTTTATGAGTGTGTGTATGCTTATTTATACCATGAGGACACTAAAGCTCTGTGAAATACACACAATTTTCTAGAATCTCATATATACCCCTAGCTTCCTACAACACCTAGAAGTCAGAGCTTTAATTACCAGTTAGTATTCACAAATATTTTAATATTGTAAGGGATTTTGCAGAGTATATAAAAATTCAACTCACTGGATAAGTAGAGTGCTCAGAAAAATGCAATCAACTGACCATCTGATTTATTTCAAAAACATACACACACTTTTGCACACTTAATTCTCCTGTGAAACCAAAAGCTAAAAACCAAACTCACTAACATCGAGGCATCTTCTCATAGTGACCCTAAAGGACAGGGTGGGACTCGCCACATGTGAGTTTCCCAAGACTGTAACTCTTTACGAGTCTTTCTCCCTCGGAGACACTAGTGGTTTCAAACTATCCACCTTGCAGTTAGCAGCCCAATGGTAACCACTATGCCATTCAGGGCTCCTGCCTATGACTAAAATAAATAGATTTTAGAAAAAATGAAAGCCCTAGTGACCTCTAAAAAGAGATCTAGTAAAATCCACATAATCAACATTTTCACACAAAAGCACTCTGATACCTCCCCACTAACCAATTAGCCAAAATGAGAAAGGATGCAATTAGCCTGTTCATCCCAACAGGGACAGATACTGATCTTTTGAAAATCAACCATGTGCCGGATAAGTGTTTCACACTTATATCTAACCATCACAGCAGCTCTATAAGATAGATGCAATTGTGCTGGTTTAAAGAACACACTGAGGCTTAACGCAGTACAGTTTTAATTGGTAGGGGGTGGTGTATATTGCCTCTTACTTGTGATTTATTAAAAACCGTCTCCAAGTATGTAAACACATAGAAGTAGAAAACAGCCACAACTTCCCCTCATAGAATGGACTATTAACAAATGTTCCAAGAAAATAAGCCAGTTTTATGACTAGCCCAATTTTAACACAAAACATTAGACAAAAGGAAGAAAACCAGAATGTTTTTCATTAAAATACAATCAGGTAAGAAAGATGCCAGCATAAAGATGAAAATACAAAGACAAAATAATAAAGCACATAAACATACAGACACACATCGTATCTTTCTCATATTTACAAGAAATAGCTAATCCAAAAAGTAGAATTTTTCATTATGATGATCCTTCTCTTATACTTCATATATCCTACTACCAAAGGATAGCTTATCTCCTGAAATCTAATACTTCCTCTCTATTTAACACTCCACAAACACATAATTTATAATTTTTTTTGTTTGTTTGTTTACCTTATGTCTATATTCTTTTTCTTTTTGCTTCCCTCTTCTCCGAAGGACAGGTAGCTCTTCAAATTGATGTCTGCCTTCAAACATGACGATTGCTTTTCCGGCCACCCAAGCTTTCTCAGAAGGGTCTCCGAAAGCTTCCACATAGTATTGTCGGTAGGGCCTCCGGTTGGAAACTAGATAAGGATAAGAACCAGTGCTATTACTTTTAAAAAGATGAATGGTCTTCATTAACAACCACATCATAGTTGCCATAGAAGCATCTGATTATAATCAACATACTGAAATGCCTACAGAACAAGAAATCCGAAGGCCAAAGGAAAATGATAAATATTCAATTCACGGGACAAAAAACATGTTAAAAGTTTATGAAAAAGTTCAATGGTTTCGTCTGGTGATGTGTTACATACCCCCAAACAGAGGTTAATTAGCTGATCCCAAAGCAAATTAATACAGCAGCCAACTTATTAACCATCATTGGTAGAAAATATAGAAAAGGAATATTAAGCTGCAGCACCATAAATATAAATCAAACAGAAAAATCTAAAAACATGTAGCTAAAATATAGTGAGGAGGAAATGTTTCAACCCAGTACCATTTAAATAGATATGTCAGGGCAAGTACTCTGTTATGTTCTACTGAGTGCATATACATGAATTCCTCACAACAACCTTAAGTAAAACGTTATCCCAATAAAATTCAATGACTTCAGAGAAGGCAAAAAAGGGAAAACTAGTGAAATACAGGCTTCCTGGGAAAAGTGCAATTGGATATAGTTTTAAAATAGGGAAATGGGAAGAAGAAAAAGAAAACTCAACAGCAATAAAAAAAACTTGCTAGTTTACTTGGTTTTCCAAAGTATTAGGATTACCATAACCAAAGATAAAGCCATGCAAATTCAATACAGGAAATATTATAATCAGATTTATCAGTTTATGTAACTTGCATACATTTAGCGCTTTCATAGCAGACAAATAAAACACCAAATAATTATATCCAAGGTGATAAAAGTTTGACAAGTTGGTTTTCTTATATAAAATTCCCCATATAATTAATCCCCTTAGAACATCCTACTGCAACCTACTGCAAAGAAAATAATCTACATATTTCTTCCCAAAAAGTAGAAAAATAAGACCCAGAACAAAAGCACACTCAAAGTGAATGGGGTTGGGGTGGGGGAGAGCGTGGAGTGGAGACCCAATTCCCATCTGTAGACAATAGGACATCCCCTCACAGAGGGGTCACAGGGAAGAGATGAGCCAGTCAGGGGCAGTATAGCACCAATGAAACACATAACTTTCCTCTAGTTCTTTGGTGCTTCCTTTCCCCCACTATCATGACCTCAATTCTACCTTACAAATCGGATGAGACCAGAGCATGTACACTGCTACAAATAAGGGCCCGCAACACAGGCAATCCAGGATAGATAAACCCCTCAGGGCCAACAAGGAGAGTAGAGATGCCAGGAGAATTAGGGGAGGGTGGGGGGAAAAAGGGGGAATTGATCACAAGGACCAATCTAGAACCCCGCCCAAGGGGGACGAATAACCAAAAAGTGTGTGAGGGGTGATAGACAATGATGTAAGATATGGAAATAATAATCTATAACTTATCAAGGATTCGTGAGGGAGGGTGAGCGGGCAGGGAAGAGGGAAGAAATAGGGAGCTGATATTAGGGGCTCAAATGGGAAGAGAATGCTTTGAAAATGATGATGTCGGCATGTGTGCAAATGGCTTGACACACTTGATGAATGTATGAATTATAATAAAAGATGTAACAGCCCTCCAATAAAAGTACTAAAAAAAGTAGAAAAAGCCTACACTTCCTTCAGTATGACATACATACTTAAGTAAGAAAGAAGAGCATATATAAACTGATTTTCAGATCAAAACTGACATAAAGGGCTATGTCTATTTTCAAAACACCTTATTCATAATTAGAAAAAAGCCAAAGTATCAAGCAAATGTCGATGGTAATTTCTTTTGTAAATTGCTATTTCAAAATGTATAGCCAAGGCACAATGAGGACCTTACCTAGCAAATAATTCTCACATAAACTCAACTAGCACAGACTACTTATTTAGGATACACAGGCACTCTATAAGAAATAGAAAGCAACTTCTAATAGATACAAAACAGACTATGGTAACTGCAGTAATAGAAAATGTTAAAAAAAAAAAAAAAGAAGAGTAGAAGCATGAATTAGATCAAGATTAGGGCCCCTATACAGAAAATTTAAAGGTAAATAGGTGTTAGGGAGTGTATTGCAGAATAAGGACCCAGGATCTTCCAAAAAGAAGGAATGAATAATACAAAATGAACTAAGAATACTAGAAAACTAAGTAAAGTAAGCAGGAGCCAAGCCTGGAGGAGGATGGAAGCCACCTTAAGAACATGGCCAATACTCTGCTGGCCTCATTAATCGGGAGAACTACATACTAAATCTGTAATGTTGGAATGAAACACACACACTCAGGTGGTATTACATGCCGACCCATGTACCACAGACCTGCACCATCTTCACAGTGAGTCTTATGCTGGAGCCCACCGTGGTAGCCACATGTCAATCCATCGTGTCAAGCCCCTTCTTTCTTTACCAAGCATGATGCGTTTTCCAAAGTCTGGTCTCTCCTGGTAATATTTCCAAATTACATGAGACAAAGTCACACGATTTCTGCCTCTAAGGAGCACTCTGGCCACAATTCTTCCAAGAGAGAGTTGTTCTGTTTGCAGTTCAATATTCTTCACCAGCACTATAATTCAGTTATCAATTCTTCTTCAATCTACCTTATTCGATGACCACTGTTCATCGCGGAATAATTCACAATCACAAGTTGGAAACAATCCAAATTCTCACCAACGGACAAAAGGATCAAAAACTGTGGTACATACAAGCATACAATGGAGTACAGCACATCCCTAATAAGCAGTGATCAATGTATGAAGCACAGCACTGCATGGGAAAAAGTGGAGGAAATAAAGTAAGCCAAGCACAAAAGGAAAGTACACCATGAGTCCACTAAGGTAAGCTTAAAAAATGCAAAAGGGACATAGAAGAAAAGCTACTATATGCATACATTCCTAGGGTGAGGTACAGGTACTATGGCGGGAGCCAAACCCAATCCAGCGATACATATGGCAGACAACTAGATAGGAGGGGGGAAAATAAAAGATATGGGTAGCAGGGGAACAGGGCACTAATTTACCCAAGAGGAGGGTTTGTTTATATCTCTACAGGAGGGACTAGGCTTCAACATGGTGTGCCAAGACATGGCCGGCCCCAATCCCAACCACATGGACACACCCCCTGCCCCCGAAGAAAGCACCAGAAGAGCACTGAAGCTACAGCTCAGGGAGAAGGGCACATCTGATCAGAACACATCGGAGAAAACAAAGAGGGAAGGAAAGAGTGGAACACATCCTGGCCCACCAAGCCCGAAGTACGACAGTCCTGCTCAGAGCAGCCAATGCACAGAGAGGACTATAGGGCAGGCCCCACCACGAGACACAGACATATGTCCATGTCCCTCACTGACCCATAGGGCTACGAGAGACAACACTGGAGACACAGGACAGGAATTATGCCTGATCTGACCCCATCACACTGGGGTGAAACTCTAAGAGAATGCAACAGAGCAGCAAGGTGAGCAAGGCAATGAAGTCCCCAGGGAATACAAAAAATAGACTTTGGGGCCAGGGCATGGTGACCCATCAGACTCAACTGGAAAACACTCCTAAAGGTCAACAAACAGGCCTGGAACTATTAATAGGCTTTTCTTTTTTTGGTGTTGGTTTTATTGTTGCTGCTGCTACTTTGTTGTTATTTTGTGCTTATTATTCACTGCATGTCTATCTAGATAAGATAGGCAGGATAAACAATCCAGGAGAAAACAACGGGACCAACAGTTCAGGGGACATGGTAGAGGGAAAGGCGGTGGAAAAGAAGGGGGTTGTCAACCAACATAAAAATCGATGGCAAGGAGGGTATAGGATGTCTGGTGGGGCTTGATTAGGGGCAGTGTATTCGAGAGAAATTACTGAAACCTGGAAGGCTAAACATGATAGTGGGACAAAAGGAAAGTAAAAGGAAATACAGCAAAGAACTAGGAGGTAAACGGCATTTATAGAGGTCTAAATAGAGGCATGTACACATGTAAATATATTTATATATAACGATAGGGAAATAGAGTTATGTACATATATTTATAGGTGTAGAATTAAGGAAAGAGATGGC
>NW_022111372.1:50130589-50132456 GCF_000313985.2 Echinops telfairi
AAGAGAGTAAGGGAGAAAAGGAGAAACGATCACAATGATCTACATATAACCCCTTCCTAGAGGGATGGACAACAGAAAAGCAGGTGAAGGGAGACAGCCGTCGGTGTAAGACATGGGGGAAATTTTTTTTACAAATTATCAAGGGTTCATGAGGGAGGGAGTATGGATGAGAGGAGAAAATGAGGAACTGATATACAGTAAAGGGCTCAAGTAGAAAGAAAATGTTTTGAAAATGGTGGCAACAAATATACAAATGTGTTTGACACAATGGATGGATGCATGGATTGTGATAAGAGCTGTCAGAGCCCCCCCAAAAATGATTTTTTTTAAAACACACCAAAAATTTACTTGCATGACATATTAATTCAGTTCTTTAATTGGCACATTCTGTTGGGTCACCTCACATGCTGCCTCCTGAAAATGCTGAATGTCAACCAGTTCTCTTTTGGTATAGGGACTCTATGTATCCTATCCATTTTCTTTTGATGCTTCCTACATCATTCAGTATTTTGCCCATAGAATCTCTCAATACTGTAACCCAAGGCTTGAAACCTCACCACCACCCCCTGCCCTTAGTTCTTTCAAGATATTGTGAGCATGTTCTTCCTTTTGGGCAGTTATAAAGGGAAGGGTTAGCTGCCGTGGGAAATAAAGTTATAAGAAGGTATCTTTGGACAATGCTCTTGTTGGTCAATTCCGACTCATAGTGATCCTATAGGGCACAGCAGAAACCCACAGGGTTTTCCAAGATTGTAATCTTTATGAAAACAGATGGCTACATCTGGACGTGATAGTACTTGCTCGGAAGAACTTTTCCTAACAAGATTTGCAGAATTACCCACTTAAAGATTTATCTATACATATATTGCATCTATGTATATTGACACAGTGGCTGCAACAATGGGCTCAGACATAGGAACAATTGTGAGAATGACACAGAATCGGAACAGACTTGAAGGTACCTAACAACAACATCCTGATTTGATAAAAGTAAATGGCTTTAAAACAATTTTATAAACATGTGTTATATTCTTACATCTGAAATATTTAGCTTAGGTAAGAAAACAATAATTCCAACAGTATGAACAATGCACTGCAATTCTGGATGTTTACACACTGCTATCAATAATTTGTGCAAACTACTAAGGGGAAGTGATTGTATTATTCTTACACCTTTTCTGTATTTTCAAAGTTTTCAAAATAAAATTATGGAGGGGAAAAAGTATACTGTTACAAAGGGGCCCTGGTGGCTGTTTGATACGTGTACTGATAACAGCCAGGTGAGAGGTTCAAAGACACCAGCCACTTGTTGGGAGAAAAATGGGTCTATCTGCTCATGTAAAGAGTTACAGTCTCAGAAATCCACTAGAAGTTGAAATTTACTCTATGGTAGCATGTTTTGTTTATTTTGTTTTATGTTATCTTTCAGAGTTACAAGGAACCAGACCTCAAAAGTGGTCAGTTTCACTGTGGTGGGGAACGACATCACTCTAACAGGAGTCAGTTAACATTTCCTATGGTCAACTGGATAGCATCAATGATGAGACTGGTGGTCCCATAAGGAATTTACTATGAAGAGAATACCAAAAAAAGAACACAAGGAAAGCTGGAACATAGCTAGTAAGAGCATTAATTATGCTTCCCAGAAATAGATTGACTACAGCCTGCCACAAACCATAAGGAAAAGAAAACAAAACTGAATCATGAATACAAAGAGAAAATGGAAAAACAGTAAGTGATATAAAACTACTAGTTAAAATAGATCCATTTTCTCCTGTTTTTGTCATAGCAAGGAGCTATGTGAACTATTTCTTTCTAAGCTCACTTAAAATGTATGGTTCTAAACTTTCAGAGCCAGTGAAAACAT
>NW_022111372.1:50134062-50135098 GCF_000313985.2 Echinops telfairi
CTGCTAGTTTTCCTTGGAAAAATTTATTTACCTGTTTGTGAATTGATGTACTTACTGTCTTTTCCCTGAACTAGACAATGAAGGTAAACAGAACTTAATTTCCAATGAAAGGAAAATGAACTGATAGTTACACCTCATTATAAATGTTAGTACCTAGCAGAGTACTAAGCCTATGCAGTGTACTAAGGATGTTCTGAATAAATGGCATGGACCCTATTAATGTGTATAAAAAGAGTGTAAGGCTTAAATATCCTGCAGTAGCATGAGAATAGAAAAGAGGGGTAACAGTCCAAAAGGGCCACAAAGGATAAGACACCAACTCTTTCAGAGACTGAGCAGCAAAAACCATTAAAGTCTTTAGGCACCACAATATCTAATTATCAAAACTGAGAAAGAAAAAAAACTCATACTGAGAAACTCATTCAGCTGATAGTAATACATGTACACATGAAATAAAGTTATCCTCAATAGATCTGCTATAATAACATGAAATTAGAAACAGTCATCAACATGGGTCTGGTTATAAAAAGTATAAAACCCAACCACATTTGCCTTTGAGTCTATTTCAACTCAACATATTCAAAAAGTGATAAAACAGGAAGCTGTGAAAAATAAAAGGCATTTTTTATGAACTGGCATGAAAAACTTTCCAAGAAGTGATGAAAACAGTTGCATAACATTATATATTAACTTGTTACTTTTATGTGAAAGCAATTAGGGACAGGTGGTTGAGATTACTGGAGAAGGAACTTCAAAAAGTTTTGTGGAAAAATTGTATTATCCCTCAAACTTTTTGAAAGTCCTTATGTATTTGATCTCGTAGAAAGACAAAGTCTGGGAAAATGAATGCACTAATAACAAAAGAGTTGCCTATTCGAAATAAAGGTGGATAATGATCAGGAGAGAACAAAATAATCTGATTGGGGGACACGCTATTTATTTTAAAATTAGTGGGGGGGGGGATCTCAAGGCCATTTTGTGGCATGAGTTATACATTGGGCTGCTAATCAAAAGGTCATTGGTTAAAAGCCATCAG
>NW_022111372.1:50138966-50142254 GCF_000313985.2 Echinops telfairi
GGGGGTTTAAGTGGAGAGAAAATGTTTTGAGAATGATGTACAAATGCACTTTACACAATTGATGTGTGTATGGATTGTGATAACAGTTGTATGAGCTCCTAATAAAATGTTAAAAAAAAAAGAATAAAAAATAATAAAAATTAAAAAAAAAAAGAGTTGTAAGAGCCCCAATAAAATGATTTTTTAAAGGCTGATATTTCTATTAGTTACGGAGCAATAATAGCTCTAATAGAACAAAACTGAAAGTTATATATAATTATCTAACAGTAAACATATATTTTCCCCAAGATGGACAAGATGCATCCAGGACAATTCCATGCAACTCATGGGACCCCACTCACATACAACATAATATAAAAAGTACAAAAAGGATGTAGAAAATAGAATTAGAAGAGAATGGAATTTTCCCATATTTTCTGAACCCCACTCATATGAATGGAGGAGCTTGGAATTATAAATGCAGTGATGTTAGCTGCAACTTTTCTCCAAAATATTCCTCATTGATTTGTTATTAAAAAAACGCCTCCATCTCATCTCAAAACTCATATCCAAGTCTTAGGGTCCACATTCAACAAATAGTACAATCTACTGCTCACTTGGTGGGCCACAAATGAACATCAAGTATGCTGAGATTCCCTCCATTTTCTGGACAATCAAAAGAAATAAAAAGAAAGAGCAACCTCTTCCTCATTTACATTTACACTTTTGTTTTTGCTAGGTGCCTGCCAGTCAATTTTTATACATAGCAACTTATGTGTTACAAAGTTAGATTGTCCAATAAGGTTTCCTTAGGTATAAAGTTTCAGGAGCCAATGAGTTGGTAACTTTCCTGTTAATAGCTCAGCACCTAACTCTTATACACTACTAGGGCTTACCTGAGGAGGTATATGTATTTTTGTTTTCTGTAAGTGCTGTCTTTTTTCCAAAAGGGCATAGTGAGTTCCACGGAGGCCCAATTTTCCCTCCTTAATACCTGTGGTAGTTACATAACCTGTTGTCAATTTTAGACTTAAAAGTAAAGGAGTAGAGTTTAGCCTGTCTATTAGATCTCAGTTTGATGACGTCATTTGGAGGTGCTAAGGAGAGAAATAGCTCATTGGAGGCGGGGCACACGCTCACTCCCTGGGAGACATTGCAGCTGACAAGACACATGGAGCTAAGTTAGTACCCTGAGCTGGAGGACCCACGTAGATACTCCTGGCAGCGCTGAGATGCTTATACTGCCACTGGATCCACAAGACTTGTTTATCAGTGTTAAGAAGCAAAGATGTTACTTAGAAGACTAAGGTGCTCCTGGTACAGGAAATAGTATTTTCAATCACATCATCTGCATATGAAAACTGGACAATGAATGAGGAAGACTGCACAATTAAGGCACATGTTATCAGAAGAGACCAATCTCTCAAGTCTGTTTGCTAAAGTATGAAGTACGTAGAGAGTCACTGAAAAGGGGGGCGGGGGGGACCCTCAAGGAGATGGATTGTATCAGTGGGCTCAAAGGTGGCCATTACTAGAATGGAGCAGGACACCAGGAAGTGTTTCGTGCTGTCAGATGTAGGAAAGCTATGAGTTGGAATGTGCTTGTTATTAAAATGGAGAAGCAGGTTTTGGGAAGAATTATCTCGAATTTGGCTTTGAATAAGAAAGAAAGCCCTATCTCACATCCTATTGAAAATGCCAAGAAGACCAAGGCCACTATATTTATATGATTCAGGAGTTCTGGGAAGAGATTGAGGTTGGAGATAAAAAGCTTGAGCCTTTTCAGGAAGCAGATATCAAGAGTATAAAATTTTAAACAGAGGGCTGAGGACAAGGTAAGGGTTGGGGCATAGAAATATGTAATTCTTTAGAAACTACAGGAACTATTTGATGAGCAGATACCCCAAGTTTCTTCGTATTTTCTATAAAAGGAAATAACAAGTATTTTTTTCTAAATCACTGACCCCAAGTCGATTCTAATTCATAACAACTCTAGCGGATTCTATAGAACAGGCCCTTTTGGTCTCCCAGACTATAAAACTTTATGGTTTAGAATCAGGAAAGATGTGTGTCTGGGTTTTATCCTCTCATCATACTTATTCAATATGTATGCAGAGCAAATCATCAGCGAAGCAGGCTTATATGAAGAATGTGTATCAGAATTGGAGGAAGGCTTATTAACAACCTGTGATATGCTGATAACATACCTTGCTGACAGTGAGGAGGAACTGAGGCACTTGCTGTAGATCAAGGATTGTAGCCTTCAGTATGGATTTTTGACACAATACAAAGAAAACCAAAATCCTCACTGGGCCAACAGGAAACATGATAAATGGGGAAAAGACTGAAGACATGAAGGATTTTCTCTTGCTTGGATCCACAGCAATGCTCATGAAAGTAGCGGTCAAGAGAGCAAACATGTTGCATCGGGTCAATCTATTGCAAAAGACCTCTAGAGTATTGAAACCAAGATGTTACTGCGAGGAGTAAGATACACCTGACCCAAGCCATGGTATTTTATATCATCTCATATGCATGTGACAACTGGACAATGAATAAGGAAGACGGAGAACTGATGTACTTGAATTATGGTTTTGGTAAAGAATACTGAAGTATGCCAGATTGCCAAAGTAACAAACAAATCTGCCTGAGAAGAAGTACAGCCAGAGTGCTCCTTAGAGCGAGGATAGCAAGGCTTTGTCTTACATCCTTAGGACATGTTGTCAGCAGAGACCAGTCACTGGAGAAGGGCAAGATGCTGGGAAAGTATTGGGCCATCAACAAGGAGGAAGGCCCTCGACAAGGCGGACTGACACAGTGGCTGCAACAATGGACTCAGATATAAGAAGAATTGTGAGGGTGGCGCAGGACTAGGCAGTGTTTCACTGTTGTGCATAGAGTCGCTAAGAGTGAGAACCAACTCAAGGGTACATAACAACAAAAACAGAAGCAATATGGTAATGCCCCCTTTGATATGGTACTCTTAATTCCTAGGGTTCCATCCAAAAAATAATCCAAAAGGAGGAAAGGTTAAAGGCTATACACATTTTTGTTACATCTTTAAACACAGTAACACAAGTGGAAGGAAAAAAAAATAACTGGAAGATAGTTAAGCAAAATTAAAACAGGCATTAACAATTATAACGGGAAGCCAGAAAAATGTTATGACCGTGGGGGGTTAGGGGGGGCGTTCAGAGATGCTATCACTCTATTCAAAAAAATAAAATGCACATAAGAAAAGCATGCTGGGGGACAGACAACCGAAAAGTGGGTGAAGGGAGATGTCGGACAGGGCAAGATATGACAAAA
>NW_022111372.1:50143347-50148247 GCF_000313985.2 Echinops telfairi
CTAATAAAATGTTAAAAAAAAAAGGAAAAAAAATTAAAGTAAAAAAAAAAAAAAAAGAATTACATAGGAATCATAAATAGGAAAAACCTCATTAAAATATAAAAAGTAGAAATTTTTAAAAACCTAATAAACCATACAATAACTGCAATGAAAAAAATATATTAATCAATGTCTTATAGATTTGAGGAGAAAAATAGATAACACTAAAATAATAGATTTCAATGCACCACTCCTGAAGGACAGAACCAGAAACTCAATAAAAACCAAAAAGAACTAAACAATACAATTATAATCAACTTATTCTATTAGATATAAACAGAACCAGCTATCCAACACAATATACATTCTTTTCCAGTGAACATGGAACATATTCCAGAATAGATCACGTTAGGCCACAAAATAAAGGATTAATATATTTTAAAATATCAAAATATTACAACTCTTTTCAGATCACAATGTTGTAAACTTGGGTATCATTAACAGGAGGATAAAGGAAAAAATTCAAATACATGGAAATAGAAGAGCACATTGCTTAAAAACTACTCGTTAACTGAATTAATGAAAATGAAACTTAAAAATTCCTTGAAACAAATGAAAGTAATTCATTCCAAAACCTGAGACATACAACTAAAGCAGAACTCAGAGGGCAATACAGAGCAATTGATGCACACAAAGAAGTTGGATGTTTGAAAGGATTAACAAGATTGACAACACTGATAAATCTAAAACAGGAAAAGATGGTGCAAATATCATGAAAACACAATGGGTGACATCACAAAAGAACCAACTGAGCGAATGATGAGGGCAATGAATGTATAAGTTTGCTTTACACAATTGATGTATGTGTGGATTGTGATAAGAGTTGTATGAGCCCCAATAAAATGATTTTAAAAAAAGAACCAATTGAAATATAAAAGATAACAACACAATACTGTGAAGGACTATCCTCCAACAAAATTTGGAAACGTAGAAATGTACACACTATCTACGCTAATACACGCTGTTGTATACAAAAATTGAATACACCCATAATAAAAGAAAATGATTTATTCATTAAAAACTCCCTAAAAATAGGTCCAAGTCCAAATGGCTTCAGTGCAGAATCTTATTAAATATTCTGAGAATTAAAAAAAAATTTTTATATCAATCCCAGTTTTTGAAGTATAATACAACATTAGAAGAAACAAACAATGTAATAACCCAAGTAAATAAACCAAAAGGGAAAACTACATAATCATATTATTGAAACAAAAAAGGTATTGGGGCCTATTTAGGGTCCAGGAGGTGGCACATCGTTTGGTGCACTCCTGTGTCCACCTGCTCTTCCACTCCGTGCCACCTGTCCCCATTCTGTCCACCAAGATAGTATATGGAGGATCCTTTGTCACACAGCTGGCCACCACGGGGATCCAAGAGATCAATGACAAGGTAAAGCCCCAGGTGGAAGAGAAGAAAACAAGGAATTACCAGGATTTTAAGGCTGTGAAGTTCAAGAGCCATGTGGTTGCCGGGACAAATTACTTTATCAAGGTCCATGTGGGCAATGACAACTTCCTGCACCTGCGAGTATTTAGTCTCCAGCACTAGAACAAGTACCAGACCAACAACGCCAAGCATGACAAACTGGGGTATTTTTAAGTCCTGGTTGCGAAGGGTCCATGGAAAGCGTTCTGTCTCTGTGAGGGAGCCTGGGGCAGAAAGCACACACCTTCACACTGTGCCACTTACATCTCGATTCCCAAAATTGTGTCCCAAAGAACTAACCAGTGCTAACTAATGACCTAACTAAAGTCAGTGCCAAAAAAGCTAAGCATGACCTTGAAATATTTTTAAAAGTCATTAAAAAAGTATTTGGCAAAATCCAATACCAATCTTTGATTAAAAAGAAACATAATAGAAATAAAAGAGCAATCCCTCACCATAATAAAGGTCATGCAGAAAAAAACAACAGTCAACATATACTCATGGGCAGAAATTGAAAGCATTCGCCTTGCTAATAGGAACCAGACTAGGATGCCCTCTGTCACCACTCTTATTCAACACTGTCCAACACACACAAATCAAAGGCAGCCAAAATGATAGAGAAGTAAAACTTTATTTGAAGATGATATAGTTTTATACTTAGGAAACCCCAAATACATGACAAGAAAATTGTTGGAACTTCAACCTTGCAAAGTACAAGATCAACATAAAAATAAAAAAAAAAATCAATCAACTCCCCCACTCCACCCCTCCCCCAACCCCAAGGGTCCTAGCAGCTCGGGAGGTGGGCAGAGAGGCAGCAGCCAGGCAATCAGCCTGGAGAAAGTTCTCAGTGGCATAGGTCCACAGGCATGTGGTTAGCGCCCTGCCCACAGCCAAGGAGATCTTCAAGGTTGTCAGGAAACCTGCACCTGCGAAAGTAGTGACAAAGCCTCAAAAGGCAAGAGGAAAGGATAAATCTTCAAGCAAAACACTAAAAGCAAAAGGGAAAAGGCTGAAGTAGCTAACCAAGAAACTAAGGAAATTTTACCTGCCAAACAGAGAAACGAAAAACAAGGAGAGTCCAGCCTATGGTGAAACAGGAGAAAAAGACTCCAAGTCTGATTAATGTTTACCTATCATGTCTTATTAGTGGGCCCTGTTATCTCCCGTCTTGTACAATCCAGGAATATTTTTATCAATTATTTTGTAAATGCAAGTTTTTTAGTAGCTCTAGAAACATTTTTTAAGGAGGAAATCCCATTTCATCCCATTTTTTAAACGTGTAAATCTTTTTTTAAGAGGTGAAATCATTTACTGGTTGTTGATGAAATACTTAGGAATAAATATAACCAGAGAAACAAAAGACCTGCACAAAGAAATCTATAAACTACACTACTACAGAAAAACAAAAGAGGCCTACATAAATGTATGAATATGCCAGGTTCATAGGTAGGAAAAGTTAACATGGTGACAATGTCACTACTACTCAAAGTCCACCACCACCCTCCCAAGAATAAAAAGCAATAACTCACTGCCATCAAGTCAAACTACCCATTTTGGGTTTCCAAGGTTGTAATCTTTACAGGAACAGAAAGCCTCATTCTTCTTCCACAAAGTGATTAATTGGTTCAAACTACTGACTTTGCAACTTTGCAGCCCAACACATAAACCACTATGCCACCAGTTCATCTTATTTTACCCAAACTCAATGCCATTGAGTCAATGCCAACTCACAGTGACCCTATAAGACAGGGTAGGAAAGCCCCTGTGGGTTTCCAAGATCGGAACTCTTTTAAAGGAGGAGAAACCCATCTTTCTCCTGCAGCGGGCCTGGTGACTTCAAACTGCTGGTCTTCCAGTTAGCAGCCCAATGTGTATACACTACACCACCAAAGTGATTTAAAAAGAGAATGCAATTCTGATCTACATTCCAGCATCATGTTCTAAAGATATATAAAGACTAATTACCAACTTTATACAAAAAGGAAAGAGACCCAGGGTAAGCAAAGCAACACTTAAGAAGGGCAAAGTAAGAAGCCTCTTGCTTAGTGATCTCAAATCCTATTTACACAGCCGCTGTTCATACTGTTATTAAGTGCCCTGGAGTCGGTATGGACCCATATTGACTCTGTGAAACAGAACAAAACCCGGCCTGGTCCTGTGCCATCCTCATAATTGTTCCTGTGCTTGAGCCCATTGTTGTACCCACTGTCTCAATTCATTACACAGCTACAACAGTCCACAAAGAGTCTTGTACTGGCACAATGAGAGATACACAGAACAATGAAACAGAATAGAAAGCCCAGGAATAACACCCACAGACTGCTAATTTTTTGACAAAAGACAAAAACACCTAAATGGGGTAGAGATGGTCTCCTCAAAAAAAAAAATCTCTCTCTCTCTCTCTCTCGTTGTCATTGAATCAATGCTAACAAATAATGACCTTTGAGACAGGATAAAACTGCCCCTCTGGGTTTCCAAGACTGCAACTCTTTGTGGGAGTGTCAAGTCTCACCTTTCTCCTGTGGAGTGGCTGGTGGTTACGAACTGCTGACTTTGGCAGTTAGCAGCAAAATGGATAACTCACTATGCCACAAAGGTGTCTCTTGAAATAATGATGCTGGCAAAATAAGATTCCCATTTAAGAATTAGAACCCATACCTCACTTTACTTAAAAAAATGAACTCAATATGGATTCAAGACCTAAATGTAAACCTCAGAACCAAAGAACTCGGTAACAAAAAGATAAAGACATACTTAGGAATCCTAATACATGGATTAAATTTACACTATCAAATATAATGAAAAACATGCACACAACAAAGACAGAATAGGTGACTGGGACCTCATAAAATGAGACCAGGGACTAATCTATTGAAAATTTCAACACCTCAACAAGAAAAAGATGAATGACCCAATTTAAAAAAATGTGCAGATCCCCCCACCCCCACTATCATGACCCCAGTTCTATCTTACAAATCTGGCTAGACCAGATAATGAACACTGGTAAAGATAAGAGCTCGGAATCCAGGAGAGAGAAACCCCTCAGGACCAATAATGAGAGTACCAATACCATGAGGGTAGGGGGATGGTGGGGGGAGAAAGGGGGAACCGATTGCAGTGATCTATGTACAATGCCCCGAGAGGAACAAACAACAGAAACTTGGGTGAAGGGAGACAGCAGACGGTGTAAGATATGAAAATAATAATATATAATTTAACAAGGGTTCACCAGGGTGAGGGGTGGGGGAGAGAAGGGGAAAAAAGCGCAGCTGATACCAAGGGCTCACGTAGAAAGAAAATGTTTTGGAAATAATAATGGCAACATATGTACAAAAGTGCTTGATATAATCAATGTATGGATCGTTATAAGAGCTATAAGAACCCCCAATAAAATGACATTAAAAATTTTTTTACAAGTGCAAAGGCATGTTTA
>NW_022111372.1:50148569-50150410 GCF_000313985.2 Echinops telfairi
GAAATATCATGTGGCGCAGCAATCCAACTACATGGTATATATCCTATAGCAATAAGAAACATAGTACAAGAGATATATGCACACACATGTTCATCAGAGCACTATTCACAAAAGCCCCCAAAAAACCCTAAAAATGCCCATCAGTGGAACAAAGGATAAACAAGCTTTGGTACATATGCACAGTGAAATACAATGCATGCACATATGAATCATAATGAAACTCTGAAACACTTCATGGCATGGGTGAATCTAGAGGACAAATGTTGAATGGAATTAGTCAATGACAAAAAGGTCAAATGTTGTATGAGGTCATTGCTTTTAAAAAATTAAGAAAAAGTTTTCACACCGGGAAAAATAAATAAATAAATAGTTTTTAAGGAGTTTTCATACCGAAAGGAAAAGACTTTTTATCAGGGATGGAGAGAAGTAACAGACAAGAGGATCAACTCACTGCAGTTGAGTCAATGTCCAAATCATAAGAACCCTATATGACAAAAAAGAATTGTCCCCGTGGGTTTCTGAGATTGTTTACAGACATAGAAGAGAGCCCTTTCTCTCACAGAGTAGCTGGTGGTTTCAAACTCCTAGCCTTGCAGATCACAGCCCAATCTATAAGCATAATTCCACCAGGGCTCTATGGCTAGAGGATAGACAGGTGTTAACCAGGGCGAATTGGAAGATAATACAAGAGGTGGTGGGGAAAAAAATGGGAATGGAGAGACAAGGCAAACCATTGGGAGTTTCATAAAGTAGCTGAATACCAAAATGATGATCTGAAATAAAAACCCCCACACTTGATGCACAGTAAAAAAAAACACTACAGAGCAGTGGTTCTCAACCTTCCTCTTGCCTCCACCCTTTAACACAGTCCCTCATGTGGTGGTGACCCCCCCAAACATAAAATTATTTTAGTTGCTACTTCATAACTGTAATTTTGCTACTGTTATGAATCGGGCGGCCCTGTGAAAGGGTCGTTTGATACCCAAAAGGGTCATGACCCACAGGTTGAGAACCGCTGGTATAGCGCATTCTACTCTGATACATAAAAGGTCACCATGAACTTAGAATTGATTTGATGACACGGTCAGAAGTTAAATATCCAGACGATTTCTTGCATTTATGAACCAGGGAACCTAAACATTTAGATAATTTGCTTCTGATTAAATAAGAGAAACTATACACAAGGTTAACACTTTCTATGCCACCATAATAGAGATGCTGTGTCACACTGGAAAGGCATGGACTTACTTCCCTCACTACCCTTAATCTCCTATGAGATCTTGGAAAGTTATTTCAGGTTAGTAAACTAAGTTTCTTTACCTGTAAAATTAGGATGATATTGCCTCTTTATTTTGTGGGAAGTTGTGTCAACTGTCACAAATCTTAATTGATTATTCCCTATAGGCATGTACCCTGGTTGTGAATGAGATCTATTAATAATCATCTTCAAGAATTTGTAAATAAGTTACACCAGGTACACATAATTCTTATTTAGATTTACTTAAAAGCAAAAAAAGGATAAATTAATTTTCAATTATTTAAAAGCTTTATGAACAGTAAATGAAGGTGAAAGTGATAAGTGTGTTGCAAGTAGGCATTGAACTGCCTCAACTGGAGGGCAAATTGACATAGCATAAAAGCAGGACACCTGGTAGTGAAAACTGTTAAGTGCTGGACTACTAATCACCAAGGTGAGCAGTTTAAACCCATGAGTTTCTATGCAAGAGAAACTATCTGCTCCCATGAAAATATCCTCTGAGCTGGGAGGCAAAGGGCATTTACAGAGGTCTAGATAAAGACATGTACATATGCAAATATATTTACATATGAGGATGCGGAAA
>NW_022111372.1:50151937-50154853 GCF_000313985.2 Echinops telfairi
TTTGGAGTTTAGTAGTAGAGGGCAGCAATAATCAGTGCCTATTTTAGTTGGCAATTACAGTTCTACCCTACTAGAATTATGATTTCCTTTCCCAGCATCCAACTCAAAATTGCAAGTCTAGAATGTGATAAAACAAGAAACTACTTAGTATAGGCATATGCATTAGTCCTGTCTCCTTCAAAACCACATAATAGAATAAATACATTAACGTATGTCAAACACTTTTAATATATTCTATCACCTGAGAAAGAGCCCTGACCCTGCTGATGTAGTAATTGCATGTTGGGCTGCTAACCTCAAGGTCAGTAGTTCAAAACCACCAGGGGCTCTCGGGGAAAAAGCTAAGGCTTTCTACTCTTATGAAGAGTTATAGTCTTGAAAACCCACAGGGACAGTTCTCCCCTGTCCTATAGGGGTGATGTGAGTTGGAATCCACTACACGACAGTTGAGTTTGGTTTTTGGTATTATCACCTGAGTTTCCAAAACAACTACCGTTTCCCTGAAAATAAGACAATGTCTTATATTAATTTTTGTTCCCAAAGATGCGCTAGGTCTTATTTTCAGAGGATATCTTATTTTTCCATGAAGAAGAATATGGTACACATGTATTGTTGAACAACAAAAAAAGGAAATTTATTACCTGTATACGGTATGGTAGTAGTTGTCAACACAAACCAGCATAACCAGACAAACTGTGAATCCTACAGTATCAAGAATTTCTTGCTACTACCATTATTTCCATGTACAACAATCTATGGTACATTTACTCATTTATTCAATGACAGTCCTGTCATCATCTTCTGGAACACCATCATAACAATCCAAACCCTTATTTTTGGGGAGGGTTTTTTTTTCGGGGGATGTCTTACTTTTGGGGAAACAGGGTAGATGAGATAGATAGTAGTTTTATTACCGCCTTACTTACAAAGAAGGAAAGGAGGCTCAGAAAGACTGAATCTAGCATCCTTGGCAAAAAGCAGATTAGAGACCAAGGAGACTAAGCTTAAAGACCAAGATTAGAGAAAATGCACAAAAGCGGAAACTTAGGTACTTTTAAGTTCTCTAACCAACAAATTCCCCCCCTCCCCATTAGCCAAGTCAGAGTCATCTGTTAATACTAGCAGAAGAATACAAGAAGCTAGACCTGGAATCCATATAGGCAAAATAATCTAGCGAGAGAAATTAAACAAAGAATCTCTCTAGCTATATTATAATTTTAGCCTGTAGCAATGTAAGGTGAAAAGATTACAGATAACTAAGAAAAAAGATCATTGTTACTATGAAAGCAATATGAGAAGCTTGCTTGCTTATGAGGTCCCAGGAACAATAGATCAAAGGGAATGTCTGGGTTATAGATAAAGGGAATCGCCAAAATCTTGGGAAAAGGAAGACAAAAGGCAGGTTCAGTGGAAGCTGGAAAGTAGAACAGCTGCTAATTGAGTTACAGAAATTTTGGTTGAGGACCCAGAGGTAGGACTGCAGCTAGGAGATGGCAAAACCATCAAGAGTAGGAGAGAAACCTGCAAGCTCACGAAGTACAACGAAAATATCCAGACCAAGGCAATGCTGCTGGCCCAGGTCTTGGGTTGTGTCATATATAAATATACCCATAATAAAACAGGTTTGGCTACAGTACACAGAACAGGTCTAGACTGGTACAGCTCTCTATAACCTCGGGAGGCTTAAAGGGAGGAGAGCTATATCCTCTGGCCTGAGGCATCAAAAGAACCTGTTGTGTACAGTTGTGTAATACGCTGTGTGTTATACTGGAACTAAATGAGTCAAAACAACAGTTCAGAGCCTTCTTTGGGCACTCAATCCTGGGGGCTTCACAACATTGACCACAAAACAAAACCAAGTGCTCAAACTACTCCGCACAAACTAATTTTATTCTGCATAGTCTTTCTACCCATAAATATCTATTTCAATTCTTGAGAACCTACTGTACACTCAGCAATTTTCAATTATCATTACACCATCATGTAATTGTTGAACATGGACTAGTACTTATTTTTCCTTTGATTTCTGTTTCAATATATACTTTTTAGGTCTTGTTCCTGTGTGCTAAAGAAGAACAATGATTCTCAACTCTGGTTGGACCCCAGAATTACATCAGAATCACCTGTGGAGTTTTACAAACTAACATATGCCCAACCCTCCCCAAACATCACCCCACCTCCTCCCTCAGGGCTGGAGACTCTGATTCAGTACATACATCTGACACTTTTTTCCCCTCCTAAGTCCCATGGGTAACTCTAATCAACAGGGGTGGGTGAAAACAAATCTGTACTAGAACTAGTTGCTTCTTAGATGCAATTATTTACTTAGAACAGTCTCAAAGAAAGTATGAACCGAATCCAATAATTTTATAAATTACTCTATTTCTGATGTTGTCTGATTCGCAGAGGGAAATTAAGAAAACATTTATTAAATGCCTAATTCCCAGAAAAACACCAAGAATGTTCATATTTTATGTATCTACTTTAAAGTTCATAACGACAATGAGGCAAATATAATTACCATCCTTTGGTCTAGGTATAGAATCTAAGGCTCAGAAATGGAAAGTGAGATGGCCAAATACCAAGGAGAGAAAGCCATGTTTGTTCAACTAATGTGTGATTTTCCCCAAAATGTCAAACAGACAAAAACTGCCTCTTGACGGTTAGTGTCCTAGACCTCTCGTTCCATGAGGCAATTTTGCTTATAAATTCTCACCAAGCAAAATATTCCTCAAAACACCTCTCCACTCGAAACTCAACAAACAGAAGATGTCCCACACTCACTCTCTGCCATCAAGTCAATTCTGATTCACAGCAACCCTACAGAAGTTTCCGAAGCTGTAACTCTTTAGGAGAGTAGAAAGAGCTTTCTTTCTTCCACGGAGCAGCTGGTCACTTTGAACTGCTAATCTTGCA
>NW_022111372.1:50155779-50157362 GCF_000313985.2 Echinops telfairi
CTGATACCAAGGGCTCAAGTAGAAAGAAAATGTTTTGAGAATGATGATGGCAACAAATGTACAAATGTGCTTGACACAGTGGATGTGTGTATGGATTGTGATAAGCATTGTACGAGCCCACAATAAAATGATTTAAAAAAAAGAAAAAAAGAGTAACTGTTGAAGTTGTTCACATACTACCCATGGAATTTAATTCCTTGTGCTGGAAGGTTTAAAGTCACCCACATCCCAGGTAAAAGATCTAGTAACATGTTTAGTCCTGTTTTAAATCGTGCTTTGTTGCATAGTGCTTAAGAGCTAGCAAGTGCACACACACACAAAACTTCAGTGCCATAAAGTAGATTACAACTCACAATGACCCTAAAGGATACCACAGAAGTGAAACCTTGGGTTTCTGAGACTACCAATCTTTATGGGAGTAAAAGGCCTCTTTCTCCTGCAGCTGTTAGTTCTAAAGGGCTGACCTTAAGGTCAGCAATCCAATGCATAATCCACGACGCCTCTAGGACTCCAAAAAGCAGCAAGAGGAAGAAGAATCAAGAATAGGAGGACCTGAGATGTGTAGTTAAGAATCTCACACAACAGTCTCCTTTGTCTTGAGACCAGAACAAATGGAAGATGACCTGCTAACAGTACTAAACATTTTAATTCAGGATTCTATAAAAGAATCTTAATCAAAATGAAAATTAGAAGAGAATTTAAATTGTTGAAGGACTCCCAACTTTATGGAACCATGAAGAGTAGAGAAAACCACTGCCTTCTTAGACCATCTTTAAACTTTATCCAAAAAAATTCTTCCTGAATCTTCTTAAAAACAGTTTAGCTTAACTGATAAAGAATTCTGCCTTTAGCATTACGCTCTATCTACGAAGTTCTTTCTATATGGATTCATACTGACACCTGCAACTTGAAAGATTGAATAGGAAATGTAAGTGACAGTACGTTTATGTTACTGAAAGGGAATAACCCAAAAGGAGGATGAGAATGGTTGCACAATTCAGAGACATATAATCACTGACTGTACATAGAAATTGAGCTGGTATATTCTGCTGTGTATATTCAACAACAAAACACAAATTTTTAAAAGTTCTATAAGCACACAAACATATACAGACTGCAGCACTTTAATCAAATTGCTAGTATATTGTTACTATCAGAACAAGTTTCCTAATGGATTAAAACTAATCCCAAAGCCTTGCATAACTTACAATTAATAACAGACTTGTCAATCAACTAAAGATATTTTTTAACATAATTACTAATATCCTTCTGCTTAATCACAAAGTTCAAAAGGTATAGTCAGGTACAGCACTATCTAAATAGGCAAATAACCAAGATTAAGTATCCTTAAAATATATACACTGGGAAAATGACTGGGTTCTGAAATTTCATATATAGTTTGAAATTAGTTTTAAACACAATTAAAAACACATTTCTCAGGCTAAGTAGTCTATTTTATAATTCATAAATTATCCATTAGTAATAAAGCAACTCCTACTTACTAAAAAAATTATCCAGAACTTTTAGTTTTATTCTTCATTTCCCATTTTTACTTTTTAATTGTTTTTCTTAATTGTTTTTTT
>NW_022111372.1:50158133-50165511 GCF_000313985.2 Echinops telfairi
GCTGGTATGCTTCTTCCATGTGGGCTTTGTTGCTTCTGAGCTAGATGGCCGCTTGTTTACCTTCAAGCCTTTAAGACCCCAGACGTTATACCTTTTGATAGCCGGGCACCATCATCCATTTTTACTTTTAAAGTATCAAGTTTACATTAAAAGTAAAAAACTAAAATGGAATCCTATGTAAAATGGAATCACTACCCTACATCATGTCCAAATTTGTTCATATATAACCCCATCTACTTCTTACCGGGCAGTTCCACCCTATACCACCCACCACCCTGTGCCTGAACTGTTCTGAAGGAAAGTCCCCAAAATTGTATCATTTCATTGATTTCAGTATGTGATTTCTTCTAATTAGTGTTCATCTCTTAACACTCAGTTACAAAACTCCACAGACACAGCTGATTGGCTTCCTTCTCCATACACTGCCTACACAGTTCACATCAAGTTCATTGAACCTTGTTTTACACATTTATTATTTGGGGGATGGTTCCCTCTAAACTTCAAATTACTTGAACACAAAGGCCTTACTCGCCATTTTACCACAAGCACCTAGTCTCTCTGTAGGATAATGTTAGCCTCTGAACATTTACGAGTGACTAACCTGAGCAGCTGCATGTTTTCTTTGCACGAATCGTAAACCATGATGAAACAAATATTTTGCTATACATATAAGCTTACTACCAAAAAAACACTTCTAAAAAATCCAAAACACTTTAGGGTAGGATTAAATTCCAATTTTAAAACGGTTTCCTATTTTAAATATATTAAATATGAAAATACAAATATTCATCCTAAAACATTAATACACAAAAGGTGTTTTAGGATACAAGGGAGACCCCAAACACAAACACAATTTAAGGAGATTTATTAAGTCTTAAAAGGGTCAAAGACAATACACAGACAAGCACATCATCCGGATAATGAAGGCAATTAGCATGAGGTGAAAATGGCTTCCAAGGATTCACAATTGCGGCACTAGTTAATAAAGGATGGAACAAATGTATTGTTACAAAATCATAATTGGTGGAAGTTCAATATGTCACAGTTACAGGTAGGACTACAGAAGCTAGAACAAGACCATGACTGGGACACACATATTGTTACACAGAAGAGCTTACAAGATTGGTACAGTCTTCTAACCAAGACACTCAGGGCCCAGCTAAAAGGGTGTGACTCATGACCATGAGACCTCCTGTTCTGTCCCCAGTAAGGTAATCTCCATCAAGGACACACCCAGGCAAGGCAATCTGGGCTGGCTGGAGCAGGGCAGGCGGGGGTAATCCACTCTCCAATGCACTCTGCCTGAAGGCAAAACTATATCCTCAGTTAATGATAAGAAGTAATTCAATGGAGAACTAATCCACTCTGGCATTCTGCAAATGAATTTTGGGTTTTCACTGCCACTATCGCCTCCTGCATGATGGCGGCGGTCAGAACTTAAGCACTACTATAAACCTCCATGATCATGGATTATATGATTAATAATCATTTAATAACACCAGCTGGTGTCTTCAATGTGGAATTAGCTGACACCTCACTTAGAAGGCTGCTTGTTTTAAGACAATCTTTTAAGACCCCAAATGCTATTCTTTCTGATAATTGGGTTCCATCTCATTTCTTCATAGCATCTATATCTTCAACGATCACACTATGAGGATTAGTACAGAGCAGAGATACCTAAGAATTAACTGTTCTTAAATAAGGGCTTAGATCAAGTGAGCTCAAAATTCATTCATAGATGTAAGGGAAATTACATGTATTATATATTATACACGTATCAGAAACTGTATGTGCAACATGTGGTATAATATATACCCATATACATATACAGTGATACCTCAGTTGCAGAACTCAATTCGTTCCAAATTTCTGTTTGAACACAGAAAAGTTCGAGAATTGAACATATTTTTCCCATAAGACATAATGGAAAACCAAATCATTGGTTCTGAGACCCAAAAATTACACTTATAAAATCACTCTGAAAGCTTTTACACTTCTTGTATGTCACTGTCTCAGATATGCTTTCACCGTCAAGTTATTTCCATGATAGCCAAATTAACAGTAACTCTTCAACTCTTAATATTCCAGGTTTGGTTTTGTGGTCAGTGATTTCACGCCTTTTATTGCATCAGCTGCTTTAGTCACTCCCCACCTCCGCACCAAAAAAATGCTGATAATGTCAACTTAGCCATGTTGCATTCAGCAGTCAAATCAGGCAAGCGGAGACTGGATTCAAATTTAGTAATGATTTCTTTTAACTTTATAATGGTTCTCCATTTTCCTCTTAACTTTACTGCTGGTATCACTAAGTTTCTGTGGAGCCATGGTTACAATATTTTATGCAAATAGAGCGCAGAGGTGGGGGCACAATGACAAATGTTTTAAAGCACTACATGCCGTCTATGCAAGATCAGTGCTTAAGATTGATGTGAGTCACCCCTGTGTCCTTGGCAAGATGCAATTCCTAACTTACTCTCAGCCCATACAAGTTTTTCCAAGTTGACTTTCAGTTCAAGTATAGATCAAAGTTATAAACACTGAGTAGACTTTTTCCCCAAAACCTTGTTGCTCCATAGCGGAGCTGTTTGACAACTGATGTGAGAGAGAGTGAGAGAGTGAGAATACAAACATATATAATACACTTTAGAGGTAGCATTATTAGTTCGAGAAATACCTTACAAACATTGGATAATTTTAGGAATATCATTAATCTAGCCAATGGTATAGAACTAAAAATACTAGTAAAGTGGGAAAAAATATACAGGAAAGCCTTTTTAAACTAAAATACATGAATTTCCACCTATACAAAATAAAGCCTACTTAAGAAAACGAAGGGTTAGCTACAAGGCAACAATTTCAATAACACTCATTCAACTGGGACCGGAAACCCTATCTGTCTGCAGAACTAAGGCGTCACATAGTGCAAACATGAAAACGTCAAACCCCAAGTTGCCTCAAAGCAAGAAAGATCTGACCCAAAGTTCAATCACTTGAGAGAGAAAAGACAGTGTGTCTCTGGACATCAGTATGGCTTAAAAACTCCCCAGGTGATTCCACAGTGCAAATTTTAGAACCTGATCTATGTCACTGAACTCTCAATTTGTTGACATCACTGATTGATGTCTTACTATTTAAAAATAAAAAACAACCAATTTTCCTCCAATTTCATCTTCACGTACAGAGTCCATTTAGATTTTTACTGTTCTTATAATGACAAAAGAGTTTAAGTATTTTTGGTGTCAACTGATAATCATATAAATAGAATATCATAATTGGCTTTTAATTCCTCAATTTCAAAACAATGACTGAAAAACATCAATTAAAAGTAGTATTTCTAGTATAGGGGGGGAGTGAGGGGGAAAAAGAGGAGCTGATACCAAAAGCTCAAATAGAAAGTAAATGTTTAGAAAATAATTATGGTAACATATGTACAAGTAAGCTTGATACAATTGATGTATGGATTGTTATATGAGCTGTAAGAGCCCCCAATAAAATGGTCTTTAAAATAAACAAACAAATAAATAAATTGATAAATAAATGTATTTCAGAAACTCATTGAAGTGGAAAGGTAAGATTTTCTCACTTGACTGCTCATATTACAAATATGCTTTACTTTAAACTACAAACATGACATTACTTCTCATTCTGCAAATTAATATTCTGAAATTTTAATCTGCAGGTTACTAATTTAAATGGCATAGAAATTATGCTTTTCCATGTAGCTTGCATGGCAAACCAAATATAGTAAAAACTCTATTATTTGCCCTTTGAAAATCCTCTAGATCAGACTACTATACTTTCTGTATATTAGATATGCAACTCAAACTATCTTCGTACTCCTATAAGCTTACAGAAATTCACTGTATTATTTTTTATTATCAGGAGCCTTGTGGCATAGTGGATCATGCATTGGACTGCTAACCACAAGGAAAGCTGTTCAAAACCACCAGTTGTACTTCCTAAGAGAAAAGCTTTCTACTCCCATATAGTCTCTGGAAAACCCACGGGGGCAGTTCTACTCTGTCCTATAGGGTCACTATGAGTCAGGATCCACTGGGTGGCAGTGAGTTTGGAGTTTTTGAGGCTTAGAGGTTTTGTGAGATTAGGTACAGATACGGTGCATAAAATAATCAAAGCGCGTATGGAAAATCCATCATACTATTATGAAATCACTAAAGAAAAAAAGCTTTTACCCTCTTTACTTTAGTCCAAGAGAAAGCATTAAAGAATAAGAAAAAACAGTGACCAAAATAATGTGAATACCAAACTATCAATAAACATCCTTGTCCACTAGCCAGATAAGCTGTACCTATCAAATTACTGCTTCAACTGATTGAAAAGCAAAATATTAGATACGCTATGCACAAAATAGACTTTCAGATACACAACAAAGTTAGTATTTTAACTAAAAATTTTTTTTAATCATTTTATTGTGGCCTCCTACAACTCTTATCACAATCCATCCATTGTGTCAAGCACATTTGTGGCCATCATCATTCTCAAAACATTTGCTTTCTACTTGAGCCCTTAATATCAGCTCCTTATTCTCCCCACCCCTCCCTGCTCCTTCCTCCCTCATGAACCCTTAATAATTTATAAATTATTATTTTGTCATATCTTACACTATCTGACGTCTCCCTTTACCCACTTTTCTGTTGTACATCCCCAGGGAAGAGGTTATATGTAGATTCTTGTAATTGGTTCCCCCTTTCCACCCCATCCCCCCTCCAAAAATAATTTTTTTATAATAAAAATTTTCACAATGGATGTATGGATTGTGATAAGAGCTATACAAGCCCCCAATAAAATGATTTTTAAAATTTTAATGTACATATAACACTAGCATGAAGCCTTTTACAGTATAGCATAGCTCCATAATTAAAAAAGAATATATAGAGCATTTAGAGTAGAAGTAGGTTCAGAATTAACATGTAATCAAATATAAATCTATATATTAACTCAAAAAAATCTCAAACTCACTGCCATTCGGACTCATGGCAATTCTATAGGTCAGCCTAAAACTGCCCTTGTGGGTTTCTGAAACCGTAACTCTTTTTTTTTAATCGTTTTATTAGGGCTCATACAACTCATCACAATCCATACATACATCAATTGTGTAAAGCACATTTGTACATTCATTGCCCTCATCATTCTGAAACCATAACTCTTAACAGGTGTTGAAAGCCTAGTCTTTCTTCCAAGGAGAGGCTGGTGGTTTCAAACTGCTGACCTTGAGGGTAGCAGTCCAAGTCATAACCACTATGCCACCGAAGCTGTCAAATCTGTGTGTAAGGGTATACATATAGTTACATTGTATGTGTAGAAGTATTAAAAGGTTAACTGTTTTTCTCTGGTAGTGAATAATTTGAGTAATTTCTTATATATTTTTTTGCCATGAAGGTATCACTTATACCAATGTAGTTGTTGTTATATATATATATTCATGGCAATTGGGAAGTTCTAAGATCATTTTATTGGGGGCTCTGGCAGCTCTTATCACAATCCAAATGTACATTTATTGTGTCAAGCACATTTGTACATATGTTGCCATCATTTTCAAAACATTCTTTCTATTTGAGTCCTTGATATCAGCTTATTTCCCACACCCTCCTCCACCCTCCCTCAGTCATAAATCCTTGATAATTTATAATTTTCCCTCCCACGTCTTACACCGACCACTGTCTCCCTTCACCCGCTTTTCTGTTTGTCCAGCTATATATAATCTTTTAAGGAAGAAATACTGACTGATGATTGCAAAAGCATGAACAAAGAGAATCAAATAAATTAATTTTTATTTCATCAAAAGTAACAATTTTTGTGCTTCAAAAAAGAAGGTGAAAATGACCCTGTTTAGCAAAACAAATAAAGCATTCACTGGTTCTAAAAAAGAGAAAGTGAAAACAAATTCTACAGTGAAAATTACAAGATTTTGCTGAAAGAAATTAAAGATTCAATAAATGGGAAAAACTTTGTTTTCATGGATTGGAAGATTTAATTTTCATATCAACACCACCCAAAGCAATCTATTACACATACACACCCAAATTGCAAAGCCTTCTTTACAGAAACGGAAAAACCATCCTCAATTGTACATAGAATGGCGGGCAAGAAGCCAAAAGAGCAATATTCAAAGACAAAGACTTAAATTTCCCAATTTCAAATCTTACTATACCAAACTTAATGCCATCCAATCAATTCTGACTCATAGTGCCCCAACAGGACAAAGGAGAACTGCCTCTGAATTTCCAAGACTAGCTCTTCACTGGACCAGAAAGCCTCATCTTTCTCCTGCAGGGAGCCTGGTGGCTTCAAACTGCTCTCCTTGCTCTTAACATCCTGACACATTAACCCACTATGCTACCAACCTCAAAATTAAAACAGCCTGGTAATGGCATCAATATACACATAGACCAATGGAACAGAATTGTAAGTATAGAAGTAAACCTATATGGTCTCTTCAATTAATGGTACAATAAAACAAATCCTTCAATAAAAGGTTTTCCACATAGAAAATGAAACAGGATCCATGCCTCACATCATACACAAAAAACTAATTGAAAATGGATAAAGGACCTAAATGTGGAAACCATAACCATAAAATAAAGAGGGGTCTTTTAAAATCTAAAATCGATTATGAGGAGGGCAAAGAATGCCTGGTGGGGTTCAAAAGGTGCAATGTAGCTGAGAGGAAGTTCAGAGAGGCAAAAAAAGGTCGAACATGATGGTGTACAGGAAGAAAGTAAAAGGAAATAGAAAAAACTAGGAGGCAAGAAATTTATAGAGGTATAAACATAGGATTGGACATCTGTAAATATACTCACATATAATGATAGGGATATACTGGTAGGTATGTGTACATATAGTTATAGGTTAAGTATTAAGGTAGCAGACAGACATTGAACCTCTAGAGACTCAAGTTCTCCCTGAAGCAAGAACACTTTGTTCTATTATAATAACCTGGCATTCTGTGGTGCTCACTTTCTCACACCATCAACAGGAACGCTGAAGACAAAATGGTGGTGAAAGCTAATGTGAAGAAAGCTGATGGTGCCTGGTTATTACAAGATATACCGTCTGGGATCTTAAAGGCTTGAAGTTAAACAAGCAGCCATCTAGCAGGGAAGCTACAAAGCCCACATGGAAGAAGCACACCAACCCATGTGATCACAAGTTAAGCACACCAACCCATGTGACCACGAGGTGTCAACCAATTTGACACAAACAAGGAGGGTCGGAATGGAAACCCAGCCAGTGTGTAGTACAGCACACAACATTCCTCTAGTTCTTCAATGCTACCCCCTCCTGCCCCATCCCCCACTATTGTGATCCCAGTTCTATCTTACAAGTCTGGCTAGACCAGAGCATGTACACTAGTACA
>NW_022111372.1:50167235-50168176 GCF_000313985.2 Echinops telfairi
GAGAACATTGCCCCAGCCCTGCAAGTTGCTACAACCTGGTTGGTGCCGTAATTGTGTCTTTAGGAGCCCATTCCATAGCTATATCAAGCCAGCAGATTCAGGATGAGGAGGAACATGATATGACCAGTGGATTCCATGGGAATGGGCCCATTGCCACACTGCATTTGGTACAGATAGAGCTGGAAACACAGGGAATCCAGGACAGACAAAGCTCTCAGGACCAATAATGAGAGTAGTCATACCAGGAGGGGAAGGGGAAGGTGGGGAGAAAAGGGGGGCACAGATCACAATGATGGACATATACCCCCTCCCTGGGGGACGTACAAGAGAAAAGTGGTTGAAGGGAGACATCGGTCAGTGTCAGACATTAAAAAATAGTAACATAAGTTATCAAAGGTTTGCGAGAGAGGGTTGGGGAGGGGGGATTAGAAGCTGATACGGAGGGCTCAAGTAGAAAGAAAATGTTTTGAAAATGATGACAACAAATGTACAGATGTGCTTGACACAATGGATGGATGTATTGTGATAAGAATTGTAAGAGGCCCCAATAAAATGATTTAAAAACAAACAAACAAAAAAGAGCTCTGGACACAGAGAATCCAGGACAGATAAGCCCCTTGTGACCAACAATGAGATGAAAGATAGGGGAGGTGGGGGAAGAAGGGGGAAGGAGGAACCAATAGCAATAACCGACACACAAACACCCCCCTTCCAGGGGGACAAAAAGAAACATCGGTGAAGGGAGAGAGCTGACGGTGAGAAAAATGAAAATAAAATAATTTATAAACAATGAAGGGTTCACAATTGGGGGGGGTGGTGATTACAGTGGATACTTAGGTAAAAAAATGTAAAGCCTTATCATTTGATCTCCGTTTTAACTTTAAAAAAAATCATTTTATTGGGGGATCATATAGCTCTTTTAACAATCCATACGTCCATTG
>NW_022111372.1:50171536-50172614 GCF_000313985.2 Echinops telfairi
GTGCAGTACTATCCCACAATAGTCAAAGGTAGTAACGGCCTAAATGTTCATCAACAGAGGAATAGATAACAACTGTGGTATATCCATACAAATGATTAATATTCAGTCATAAAGAAAAATGAAGTTCTAATACATGCTACAACATAGATGGAACCTTTAAAACATTCTGAGGCAAGTCAGACAAAAGAACAAATATTGTATGAATCTGTTTATACATGCATATCTAGGATAGATAGGCAAACGAATCAAAACTAAGGTTTATTGGTGGTTACATCAGAGGTGGTGAGTTGGAGCAAAGAATTATGGCTTTAAAGGGCGTGAGCGTCTGTTGAGAGATGGAAACTGGGAACAGTAGTGATGACTGCGAAAACGCTGCATGTACAACAAGGGCACTGACTTGCATACACAGAAGTGGTTGAAATGACAAATGTTTTGTTTTGTAACTTTTACCACACACAAAAAAACTGTAAGGAAATGTTTTAGACACTGCCACCTAGAACAGTAGACACTTCTATAAACTAAGAAAGGCCGGCTTAGGACAGTCAGGGTGCAGTATAGCAACGATGAAACATACAACTTTCCTCTTGTTCTTCAATGCTTTCCCTTCCCCCTCTTCCCCCCGCCCCCCACCCCACTATCATAATCCCAATTCTACCTTACAAAGCCGGCTAAACCAGAGCATGTACACTGTTACAGACAAGAACATAAGAACTGGAAATACAAGGAATCCAGGACAGATAAACCCCTCAGGACCAATAATGAGAGTAGTCATAACAGGAGGGGAAGGGGAAGGTGGAGGAAAGAAAGGGGGACCCAATCACAAGGATCGGCATATAACGCTCTCCATGGGGGGTGGACAACAAAAAAGTGGGTAAAGGGAGATGTCGGACAGTGTAAGACATGACAAAATAACAGTAATTTATAAATTATCAGGGTTTGGGAAGGAAGGGGGAGGGATGGGAAAAAATGAGGAGCTAATACCAAGGGCTCAAGTAGAAAGAAAATGTTTTGAAAATGATCGCAACAAATGTACTGATGTGCTTGACACAATGGATGGATGGATGGATTGTGATAAGAG
>NW_022111372.1:50172714-50176479 GCF_000313985.2 Echinops telfairi
AATACCAAGGGCTCAAGTAGAAAGAAAATGTTTGAATGATGATGGCAACAAATGTACAGATGTGCTTGACACAATGGATGGATGGATGGATTGTGATAAGAGTTGTATGAGCCCCCAATACAATGATTTCAAAAAGAAAAAAAATAGAAAGGGTTGGGAATGAGCTACTCGGGGGAATATGGACTTTGAAATTTTCCCACTTATTCCTGGAAAGCCAGGGGCTACCCAGGAATGCCTTGGGTAGGTCTCACACACAGAAAGCAAACAAACAAAACTGAAAAGGACCTAAACTCTTACCTCTAGTTAATACTCAGATTCTGAGCAAGAATAAACTAAAAAGTAAGGCATGATTATAAAATATCCTAGTTTTCAAACTGTGCCCAACACACACAAAGAGAACCCCTTAGCATAGAATGGGAGTGTTTTACTGTTCTTTGGGTAATCTCTCATGAATTATTAAGTAACAGCTAAGATATCTAAATTGAAATTTCAATGGTTAAACACAACAAAATACTTTTCAAAATTGGTTCCAAAAATTATCTTAAACATACACCACCAATAACAATAAGCAAAAACAAACCCTAGAAGAGGGGAATACTTGATTTCCAGATATTTTTTGCATTGTAATATTTAAAATGACCAGTTCTGATCAACAAATTATAGAACACATAAAGAAACAAACAAACAAAAAAGAAACAAACTATAAAACAAACTGTTAAAAATGATTAGCCTCTTCTCCATCTGTGGAACTGTAATCCCTGATAGTGGTTACTCGTTGGTCTGATCAGCAGCAGTACAAATCCACAGCCGCTACTCTCCTAAAGAGTTAGTCTCACCAATCCCCATACTCAGTGTAAGCAGAGCTCTCTATACCTTGGGAGGGGATCTGTACTCAAATAGAGGCCTTCTATCAATAGTGACTAGAGTTCTGTGTCATAGCACACTTGTTGATATAAATGCAAATAGCCTTATATCCCAGAGGGATGATTGACAAGGTTTTTCTTTTGTTTCTCGTATTTCTGCCTTTTTTTTGTTGCTGTTAGTCTTGGGGGGGTTTGTTTTTATCATAAATATAGGACTTCCAAAGTAAACCAGAGTCCTTCATAACCCGTGGACAAACAGATGGGTTCTGGGCTCTCACTTAGCTCTGGCCCCAATCCCAAGAACAGTTAGTTCTGATAACTGGCCCTGGCTTGCCTACAGTTAAGGATCACTGAAGCAAAGCATCTTGAAGAAAGCAGCTGGTGCTGGGGCAGAATTTCGAATGGTGTCTGGGGTCGTAAAGGCCTGTATTCAAACAAGCAGCAATGTAAGTGAGGAGTCAACTAAGTCCACACAGAAGAAGCACACCAGCCTTTGTGATCCAACGATGACAATAAAAAAAATCCAAATGTGATAAAGGGAAAAGTATCAGCTTAAATTGTGGACACCCAATTTATAAAAGGCAAAATAGGACAGTGGGAGCCCAAATTCCATCTGCAGTGTCTTGTCAGATTAAGCCTCTGGCAGTTCCCTTCTAGCCACAGGCAAGGGGCTCTTTACTATCAGAGAAAGCATTGTAAACTTTATTATGGTGGATTGAACATGGCATAATTTGATACTTGGTAGGTTGACCTCCCTCTTGACCCAACCTAAATTTATTTCAGGCTCAAGTATTTCTTGCTTATTCTACAACAAAAACGTCTTTCCTGACTTTTAAAATATTGACAGTCAAAAAAATATATATATATATTGACAGTCTTTTCTTATATTTTTATCTTTATATTGTTGTTATATTCTTCTTGCCATTTTAGTTTGGTTTATTTTTTGTTTGTTTCTATTGGGTTTCTCAGTTTGCAAAGCACATAGGGAGGAAATGCATAGAGATAGTAACTGATGCAATGGCTGATGGGGATGTGGAGGGCGGGTAGGAGGTGCGAAGGGCAATGAATGCAGGGCAATGGGAGGGAGCTCTAGAACTGATTGTGATGATGTATATACAACTCATTTTACATGTGATTTCACCGTGGGGTGGGGGGGGAGTGTTAGTATCTCAAAAACTCACAGGGAAATGAACATCCTTGAAAAGCAAGGCTGTTACTTTGAGGACTGAGAATTCTACTTTGCCACATGTAGGGTCACTATGAGTGAGAATTGAGTTTGCTATGTGTCAGAAGTGAGTTTTGGTTACATCTGTGAAATTAAAGTTTTACTTGTTATGTTAATGAGGCAATATCAGGATAGGGTGTATCCTAAACCTGAATTATAATGAGCAACAAAGACATAGCACAAACAACAAATGGGAAAGATAAATGATCATAAAGAATTAAGGCAAAGAATCTTCTCCCCAAAACTGACAAGTGCTTTTCCCTAGGGCAGTGGTTCTCAACTGTCCTAATGCTACAACCCTTTCATACAGTTCATGTTGTTGTGAGCCCCCAACCATAAAATTATTTAGATTGCTACTTCATAAACTAATTTTGCTACTGTTACGAATGGGCGACCCCTGTGAAAGGGTCATTCGACACTGCCCGCAAAGGGGTCACGACCCCCAGGTTGAGAACCACTGCCCTAAAGCCAATGCCCTAAATTCAGACTTCTAGCCTCATAAATCATCAGAGTAGCTGGATTATATGAAGAACAATGCATCATTAGAATTGGGGGCGGGGGGAGAATTGGGGGAAGGCTTATATACAACCTGCAATATGTAGATGACACCACTTTCCTTGTTGAAAGTGAGGTCTTGAAACGCTGATGAAAATCAAGGATTGCAGCCTTCAGTATGGATTACAACGCAGTGTAAAGGCCAAAATCCCCAAGACTTTACCAACAGATAACATCAGGATACACAGAGAAAAGACTCCAGTTGTCAAGGATTTTGTCTTGCTCAGGTCCAAGATCAGTGCTCCCGGCAGTAGCTAATCAAGAGATCAAAAGATGTATTGCATTGGGTAAATCTGCTGCTTAAGGCCTTTTCAAAGTGCTGAGGAGCAAGGATGTTACTTTGAGGACTAGGCTGGGCCTGACCTAAACCATGGTTATTCTCAGTTGCCTCATATATATGTGAAAGTTGGACATTAAATAAGCGAGACCAAAAAACAATCAATGCACTTGAACTGGGGTGCTGGAAAGTACCGTGGACTGCTAAGAGGACAAATAAATCTGTCTTGGAAGTACGGCTAGAGAGCTCCTTAGAGGCAAGGATGACAGGACTTCAGCTTACATACTTTGGACACGTTTTCAGGAGAGACCAGTGACTGGAGGAGAACACCATACTTGGTAGAGGGACACCAATAAATAAGAAGGCCCTCAATGAGGTAAACTGGTACAGTGGCTACACGGAGCTCAAACAGAAACCACTGTGAGGACAGTGCAGGGTCATGCAGTGTTTCATTCTGCTGTGCACAAGGTGGCTAAGAGTCTAAACCAACTCGATGGCACCTAATAACAGCAGCCTCGTAAACTAAGTAGCCTGGTGGTGCTGTAGGGTTCACCACTTACTGCTAACCACAAGGTCTATGGTTCCAAAAGCCCCAGCCACCCAGCCTTGGAAGATGAGGAAAGCTGCCTGCGTCTGTAAAGATTTATTCTGGGAAACTCTATTGCTATGTGTCAAAATTGACTCAATGGTGGTGTCAAACAGATCACTGAAGACAAATGGGTGCATAAGCAAATGTGGCAAAGAAAGCTGATGATGCCCAGCTATCAAAAAGTATAGCGTCTGGGGTCTTAAAGGCTTGAAGGTAATCAAGCGGCCATCTAGCTCAGAAGCAACAAAGCCCACAT
>NW_022111372.1:50177416-50178502 GCF_000313985.2 Echinops telfairi
CTGACTGGAAAAGAATTACATCGCTTGTCTGTCAGCTTGTCATCCTGTGGGAGCTTGCGTGCCACTGTGATGCTCCAAGCTGACAACCCATATTCAAATACCAAGGTCGGCCATTGTTATCATGATGCATCACTCTAACTGTAAAGAATTTAGGTCCCTTCCTGTTGGTTCTGTTGGCCATGACAAGCTGCTTTGAATCTGCTTCAAGTAGACAGGAGTTATCGACAAGTAAGAAGTTCGTGACTCAGGGACTGCCTACATCTGAGATTTGTATAGGATCCAAAATATATAAAGACTTCTGAGAAGTCAACAACAAAAAGGGGAAAAACCTAATTAACGGTGAACTTGAATATACATACCACCAAAGACAATATAAAAATGGCCAAGATACAAAAAATGCTTATCGTCGAATTAGGAAAAGAGAACAAAAAACACAGGAGAAATCACAAATTACTGTCAAATTGAGTCCAATTCATGATGAACCCAATATGAAGTAGTATTCAGGATCAAACCCATGTGAAATAGAATAAAACTGTGCTCTAAAGTGATACTCAATATGATCATGGAAGGGAGGGAGGAGAGGGGAAATTAGGAAATTACAAGTGTTGAAAAAGGAAAATCAAACAGTCATACAATGGAGTGGGCATATAAAATGTTATAGCCACAATGGAAAATGGTTTATTGGTACTTCAAAACTGTTAAAATAAACTACTACATAAGCCAACAAATGCACTCTCATTGTTAGGTCCACTGTTAAGTGTTGTAAAATTGGTTCCAATGTATGGCAGCTCTGTTGGCCTAATGGTTACACATTGGACTGAGATCTGCATGGTTGACAGTTGGAAACCACCAGCTGCTCCTCAGGAGAAAGAAGCGGCTTTCTACTCCCATAAACAGTTAAAAGTCTCGGGAACCCACAGGGAGGTCACTATGAGTTGGCATGGCCTCGATGACAGTGAGATTTTTGGTATGTACAACAGAACAAAACACAGGCCAGTCCTACACAATTGTTCTTAGGTTTAAGCCCACTATTACAGACATTGTATCACTCCAGCTTGTCAAGGGGCTGCTTTTTTTTTTTTTTTT
>NW_022111372.1:50178602-50180289 GCF_000313985.2 Echinops telfairi
TCTACTTTACCAAGCATGATGTCCTCCAGGGCCTGGACTATCCCCATAACATGTCCAAAGTATATGTAGTCATGTCTCACCAGCAGTTAAAAACCACCAGTTTGCTCCATGGGAGAAAGACGAGACTTGCTACTCCCATACAGTCTCAAAAACCCCTGGGGGCAGTTCTACTCTGTCCTACAGAGATATTGTGAGTTAGAATTGACTCAATGACAGTGATTTTAAATTAAATCCATTACTAGGTAAATGGAAACAAGGAGTTCAAACAAAAACCTTCATATAAATGTTCATAGCAGCATTAATCATTACAGTAAAGAAGTAAAAACAATCCAAATGTCTATAAACTGAAGGATAACTAAAATAAACTAAAATAAAACTAACTGAAGGATAACTAACAATGGAATATGATTCATCCACAAAAGAAATAGTATTGTTAACTGAAACATGAATAAACCTTGAAAGCAAGCTACATGAAAGTGACCAGACACACATAAAAAGTAACTGTTTAAAAGAGAAAAAGTAACAATTTTATTATTCCATTTGTATGGAATGTCCAACCCAAAACTGTCTACTTACAAATATACTCCCAACTCAGAGTGAACCTATAAGACAGAAGAAAACTGCTCCACAGGGTTTCCAATATGGTAAATCTTTACAGAAGCAAGCTGCCTCACTAATCAGAACAGCTGAAGTGCTCAAACCACCAACAATTTAATTAGAGCCCAAGACTTAATGAAATGTCCAGAATAGGCAAATCAACAGAAATAGCAAGATTAGAAGCTGAAAGAACTGGGAGGATAAGGAGTTTCTTTCCTTTTGGTGGTGGGGGGTGGGGGGGATATTCTTTTTTGAGGTTATAAGAATATTCTGGAATTAAAGGTCAATGATGGGTGTACAATATTATGAATGTACAGGAAAGCAATAAGTCCATTTAAAGTTAAAATGGTGAATTTTAAGTTTGACTTTTGCCTAAATTTTGAAATAAAAACTAAATAGGATTTATCTAATCTTCCAAGATAACTACTTTGAATTAAATGTCACTTAAAAGAGTATCGAAAAGAATGTTTCATTACTTTCTAGTCACATTTACACTAGTTATTTGTAACTAACCACATACAGTACATCAAGAGTCAAAGGGAGAAATGAATCCCAAAACTAAAAGTTGTATTTGTGTTTGGAATACAAGAATAATTTTACAGTTGGTCTATCTTCTATTTCTGTCTTCTGACCACATTTACAAGCAGTCTGGAGAAAACTAACCTAATGTCTATCTCTGGTTTTAGCCACCTACTAAAAATAAAAATGAGCCCTAGTGCTACAATGATTAAAGCACTCACTTGCTAGTGCTTTCCATTACACAAACAGGTTAATATTGAATACAAAAATTAGGAACAGGAAGTGGTCCAAAATCGGTGTAGAGGGTGTAGGAGGCCTGGTAGGGCTTGAGCAAGGGTAATGTAACCAAGATAAAATGCTGAAACACAAATGAAGGCTGAGCATGATAGTGGGACAAGAGGAAAGTTAGAGGAAAGAACTAGGAGGTAAAGGGCATTTATAGAGGTTTAAATACAGGCATGCACATGTGTAAATATATTTATTTATGATGATGAGGAACCAAATCTATGTACATATATTTATAGGTTTAGTACTAAGGTACTAAATGGACACTGGGCCTCCACTCAAGTAT
>NW_022111372.1:50181133-50182480 GCF_000313985.2 Echinops telfairi
AATGGAAAGTAGATGTTTTGAGAATGATGATGGCAACAAATGTTCAAATGTGCTTGACACAATGGATGAATGTATGGATAGTGATAAGCGTTGTACGAGCCCCCACTAAAATTAAAAAAAAAATAAAGTTCACAATGAGAATAAAGGTAAAACACACACATATATACCATTTCAATAACAAAAGAATAAAAAGGCCTACACCTTACCCATCCCTCCTAAATACAGCCATATTACACTCCTTTTTCTTCCAGAGCAGTTTCTTCCAGCCTCAGAAGCCTAGATCACACTGTCAGCCGCTCAAACCTACCTGCCACTCCTGAAGACAAAGACATGGCAGTTACTTCCAAAAGGTTACAGTCTTGGAAATGCTATGGAGCAGCTCTATTCTGTCCTATGAATCAAAATTGACACAACGGCAGTGGGTTTTAGTTATGGTTTACAAGACTCCACTGAAAATACATTATGTAATGAACATTGGTATCCTTAGTCCTTTTGGGACAGGGGAAGTAACAGGGCAGAGAGCAGATGCTCTGAACTCAGGTGGCCTTGGTTCTAATCCTACCATCACTTGTGACCATGTTGTTTCAATTTCCTGATCTGTAAACTGAAATAATGGCTGATAACTAGGAAGCTGTGGGGGGTTGTTCAAAGGATGCTTATTAAATGCTTAGTAGATAGCATGGCTGCCTGGTATATGATAAACACTGTTTACTATATTTAACCATAGCAGCAAATAGCCATTACGTGTCATGCATTTGCTATCAATTAATTCTGCTTGTAGTTTAAAAACTGAAGTTGCGAAGTCACTTATTCTAAAATCCCATATTTGTACTACACTGCCAAGCAGCCTCAAGATTGCTTATCTTTAGCGCATTTGGCAGTAGTCCTCAACTGTGGCAGAAATTAAGTAACCTCCCACTTTAAAAAACAAATAAATTCACTGTCCTCAGGTCAATCCAACCCTATAGGCCAAGGTGGAACTGCTTCTGTGAATTTTCCGAAACTGTAACTCTTCACCAGAGTAGGAAGCACCATCTTTCTCAAAAGGAACAGCTGGTGGTTTTGAGCTTCTGACCTTGCAGTTAGTTAGCAAGCAGCTGAACACATAACCCCTACACCACCAGCGCTCCAGTTACTACAGAAAAGTATAAGCATATTTAGGATAAATGCCAGGCCTGATCAAGAGATTTAAGACATTTAAAATGTTGATTTAATCTATGTTCCTTTCCTAATTGAAATTAACAGCAAAAATTAAGAAACAAAAACAGGTTAGTAACACTAACTAAAAAAACAAACATCACAATAGGTATAACAATAAAGCATGCACACACACACACACACACACAC
>NW_022111372.1:50186086-50200917 GCF_000313985.2 Echinops telfairi
TCTGTCTTCATTTGGGTTTCAGTAATTCCTCTTGGTTACATTACCCTTGATCACGCCCTTCCAGGAACTAACACTTTACAGGAATAGAAAACCTCATCTTTCTCCTGAGGAATGGCTGCTGGATTTTGACTTCTGACCTTGCAGTTAATGCCGAATGCATAACACACTACACCACCAGGGTTCCTGTTAAAGCAAGGCATTGACATGTTTCAGTGGATCGTTATGAGTTGAAATTGATTTGATAGCAGTAATTATAAATCTTTACTGAAGCTGATTGCCTTACCTTTCTCCCACCGAGTAGCTGATAGGATTGAACCAACAAACTCTTTTTTAAGTAGTCAAGTACTTATCCACTGTGCCACCTGGACTCTTAACAACTGAATTGCCACCTGCAAAGCAGTTGGAGCCCTACCTCATGCCATATATAAAAAGCAGCACAAGGTGAACCAAAGTCTTAAGTACACGGGCTTAAAACTGCATCAAGACTACAAAATTCTTACAAAACGAATCTTCATGACTTTGGATTAGGGCATGGTTCCTACGGTAGGACACCAAAAGCACAAGTAACAACAAAAAAATTTTAAAGGAAATTAGACGCGACCAAGATTTTTTAATTTTGTGCAAAGAACATTATCAAAAAAGTGAAAAAGACTTACAGATTAAGTACCATATCTACAAATTGCATACCTGATTAGGAATTTATTAAATTCAGGTCATGTAAGAAAATTCCACAGCTTAACAATGTCAAACCTAATGCTTTTGAAATAGACTTTAGATGTTTTACCAAAGACAATATAAATACATGGCCAATAAATACATGAAAGGGGATGTTCACCATTAGTTTTTTTTTTTTTAAAGTTGTCATTCACCAGTCTATTCTAATCCATGCTAACCACATGTTAAGAGAGTAGAACTGCTCCACAAAGTCTTGTTGGCTGTAATCTTTATGGAGGCAGAGTTTCAGAACCTTACTTCCACAGTACCACTGAGGGGGTTTTAACTGCCAACTTCTCAGTAGCCAAGAGCAGAGCATTTGTGTCAACCAGGGAACTTCATTTTAGTAGTCCTTAACCCACGCACTGATGTCAAGTCCAATGCTACTCATAGTGACTCTACAGGACAGAGTAAACTACCCATCAGAGTAAACTACCCATAAGATATCAGAGGCTATAAATCGTTACAGAAGCACAGACACAAATGAGGCGGTAACCAACACCCCCCACTCCACCCCCTAAAAAAAAAGAAATATAAAGAAAGAGCTATACTGGGCGGAGTTTTCGTAATACACATTTTTCCCCAATAGGCAGCATCATTGAGCAACTCTGAGTTAGTGCACCCAGGGGTGTTGCCTGGGAAGGTTCTCTCTCTGGTCACAGTGAATTTTTCCACAAAGCAGTTTTACCCAAAGTTTATTTTTTGTGATGGCCAATTTAAGAGAACAGCATGCTGCTGTAAAATTTCATTTTCTGCGGGGATGGTGGGGGGTGGGGGGTGCAGGCGGGAGAGATGCCACAAAAACTGTTCTGATGTTGAACACAGCTTACAAGGACAGCTCTATGGGAAAAACTTAAGTAAGCGAGGAGTTTTCTCCTTCCAAAAAAAAGCTGAATGTACATGGGTAGAGAAGAGCTGGAAACACAGGGAATTCAGGACAGATAAACCCCTCAGGACCAATGAAAGTATCGATAACAGGAGGTGAAGGGCAAGGGGAAGGTGAGGGGAGAAAGGGGGAACCAATCAAAATGATGTACATACAACCCATTCCCAGGGGGATGAACAACAGAAAAGTGGGTGAAGGAAGACATCAATCAGTGTAAGACATGAAAAAATCATCAAAATTTATAAATTATCAAGGGTTCATGAGGAAGGAGGGGGAATGAGTAGCTGATAGCAAGGGCTCAAGTAGAAAGAAAATGTTTTGAAAATGATGATGGCAACAAAAAAAGAAAGAAAATGATGATAGCAACAAATGTACAAATGTGCTTGACACAATGAATGTATATATGGATTGCAATAAGAGCTGTATGAGCCCCCAATAAAATATTAAAAATAACAATAAAAACAATGTTAAATACACATTTTACATAAACATACATGTTTTTAAAAAACGGTAGAATGCCGATTGATGACAAACCTCGTCCTGGATGTCCATCAACTTCCCAAACTGACAAAAATGTCAACTCGTAGTGCATTTGGAGCTCGTTACACCAGGTCAGACTGCTAATCAAGCTTTCTATTTAGAGGTACTGAAAAGATTCCACAACAGTGTGTGACAAAGGGCCTGATTTGAGGCAGACAGGGTAATGATTTTACCACTTTGCCATGACAATGGACCATCTCAGTGTGCCAGTTTTGGCAAAAAAACGTATGGCTCTATTGCTTCTCCGCCTTTTGGCTAAGATCAAGTGTAAAAAACAGCATGCCTCTCTTGCCCCATGCACCTTACTCACCTGACCTTGCTCTGTGTAACTTCTTTTTGTTTCTGTGAATGAAGAGGGACATGAAAGGACAGAAAATTGACAACGCATAAGAGGTGAATAAAAAGAACAAGGGAGGCGCTGACAGCCATCCAAACAGATAGGTTTGAAAAATGTTACCAAGAATGAAATCACAGATTTGACAAATAAATGTATTAAGTGTAATGAAGAGTAGTTTAAAAATGATAAGGATATTTAGTAAAAAAAAATTTTTAATAGAGCTCTGGAAAAAAAATTACAGGTTTTTTGGGGGGTACCCCCTCATATTCCCAAGGAGTGGCTGGTAGACTCAAACTACCAACCTCTCAGTTGGTAGCTGTGCGATTTAACCACAATACTGCCCAGAATTCTTGATTACTCATTAGGGAGATTCAAATCAAACCAAAGTGAAACACCATTTACACCAACTAGGTTAGTTACAGGAGTCCTGGTGGCACGGTGGGTTTTGCATTGGGCTGAAAACTGCCAAGGTCAACAGCTCAAAAACATTGGCAGCTCCACAGAAAAAAGAGGAGGCTTTATACCCCCATAGAGTTAGTTTCAGAAACCCATAAAAGAAGTTCTTGTGATGACAGTGAGGGCTTTTTGTTACAAGCTGCAATATGCTGAAAAGTTCTGTCTCCCTTTAAAAATGGACAAGAAATGGAATGAAGTACTTATGAATGCTACAATATGTATGAATCTGAAAATATTATAATGCTAAGTTAAAGAAGGCAAATACAAAGGCTATAATACCGCATGATTACATTTATAGAAACTACCCAGAATAGGCTAACCAGAAAAACAGAAAGTAAGATTCATGGTTGCTTGGGGTTGAAGGATAGGAAATGGGGTAGAGAGCTCTGGAAATGAACAGTGGTGACTGGTATACAAATCTGTTAACATTAAAAACTACTGTGCTGTACACTTTGAAAGGGTGAATTTTATGACGTGAAACATCTAGATAATATATACATATATATACATTTACCACTACTTATATAATTTTGATTATAAAATGTTCATTTAAAATAACAGCAAAATTAAATGCCTTAGGAATTTAGAGTATAGAATATATAAATTCTAGCTTAGAGACCAAATAAATACCTTTGAATCACATAACTATGTATTCAAAAATTAATTTGAAAACAGGTCCATTAGCTCTCCTTAAAAGTATATACTGGGCTCTAACCGTAGCGGCCTGAGGTGACCTGCCAAAATGGTCTGCTCCTCACTTGACCCAGAAAACCCTACAAAATCCTACAAATCAAGAGGGTCGAACCTCCAGGTCCACTTCAAGAACACCTGGGAAACTGCCCAAGCCATCTAAGGCATGCATATCTGGAAAGCCACCAAATACTTGAAAGACGTCACTCTGCAGAAGCAGTATGTGCCCTTCCCAAGTTACAATGGTGGCGTGGGTAGGTGTGCCCAGGCCAAACAGTGGGGTTGGACCCAGGGTTGGTGGCCCAGAGTGCTGAATTTTGCTTCACATGCTTAAAAATGCAGAAAGTCATGCTGAACTGAAGGGTTTAGATGTGGATTCTCTGGTCATTAAGCACATTCAGGTGAACAAAGCCCCCAAGATGCGCCACCGGCCTTACAGAGCTCACGGCGGGTCAACCCATCCATGAGCTCCCCCTGCCACACTGAAATGATCCTGACTGAGAAAGAACAGATCAGAAGAGGAGGTTGCACAGAAGAAAGATTTCCCAGAAGAAACTGAAGAAGCAAAAACTCATGGCCCGGGAATTAAATTAAGCTTAAAATAAGAAAAGTTTTTAAAAAGTATATACGGGCTAATCTATTTTGAACACTTAATACTTCTAATGTTATTAGAAAACTAATAATTGCTTGCTGGGTGGGTATGATAACCAGTCCCCTAGATGGCTCCCAATGAGCTCTACCTCACGGTACTTATGCCCATGTCGTCTCCTTCCATACTGTATTAGGGGTGGACTGTGTAACTTATAGAATGCACTTCAGAAAGGGGCACTTCATTTCCTGCGTGGTCTCCACCTCTCTCTTGGGTCACTCACACTGAAGAGAGCTCGCTGCCATATTGTGAGGAACTCTATGGAGAGGACATGGCAAGGAACTGAGCAATCACCTCAGCTGACCGTGGTCCTGGCGATTATCTTGACTACAACTTCATGAAAGACTGTGAGCCAAAACTGCCCAGTTAAGTCATTCTCCTATCTCTTAATTGTTTCAAGGTGCTATTTTGAGATAGAAAATACTGTGAAAAACATTCTTTGCACATCTTTAAGAAATTATGTTCTCAAAAATAATATTGACACATTAGGACATTATAAAAATGATTATAGGGTAGTGCTGGGTATTAAAGTGAAATCAGTAAGTTCAGATTTGGGCAGAATATCTTCAATTCTTTACAAAAATCTGTGACGGTGATTTTATCAAATGTCTAGAAGCACAAACTTCAAAGATAGAAACCATCCCCCGAACTCAGACTATATAAAACATGAAATTTCTGCTATACTACAGAAAATTAATTAAAATGAAAACCAGAGTGGGGAAAAATAAGTCATGCTAATGAGATAAAAGGTTAATAGCTGTAAAATATTAAAATCTAAATCCATAAATCAACAAAGACTATAGATTTAAGAATCATAGGCAAATATACAAACAGTAAGCAAAAATAAATCATTTCACAATAGAGTTGCACTAATTAAATCATGCTGCATTATACATTTCATTAAAAAAATCTACTCACACACAATGCTTCATTATCATGAAACAAATGGCAAATTCATACACCATGTAAACTGTGGAAAATAGCACAATCCTTTAGAAAGACATATAAAAAGTAGGTACATCAAGAACAAAAATGTCTAACCCTTTGCCCTGATAAATTCAATTGTGAGCACCTTAAGAAAGAATTTCACAGATATTAGTACGCAATTCATCAAGTACTTATATAAAAATTCAAACTCACTGCCACTGAGTTGATTCTAACACATAGTGACCCTATAGGATATAGCAGAACGGCCCCTGTGGGTTTCGGAGACTATGCCTCTTTATGGGAGCAGTGTTTCCTCTTTCTCCAAAGGAGCAGAGCTGGTGGGTTTTAACTGCAGACCTTGAAGTTTGCAGCCCAACACATAACCACTACACCACTAGGGTTCCCAGGTACTTGCTAAAAGACTTCACTTATAGCTCTAAGATCTATTTCCCCAAAGAACTAATTTCAGTGGTTTAATTACCTTCACTATAACATTCTGCCTCAAAGCTCTACTGTTAAAGAAAAAAGCACTTTTAATGTAAAACTTTATTACCTCTCAAAACAACTATTCTACAATTTTTTACAGATCATGACATAGTAGATATGCTGTTCCTAAATATAATAATTGTAAAAAGAGACTCAATGGGTTCTCAATTGAGTCAACTGTAATGTTAAAAAAAATGCCTTTGGATATAAAATTCCAATGTCAATTAGCATGGTGTTTATGTCTGCTATTTTCACTGGGTACAGATATAACTTGCACTTTGCCAACTTTCACCAGGGAGCCCCAAGAGCTCCAATTACAGCATCAAGAGAAATTAGAGATGACACAGGGAATATACTCTCATAATTTACAAAGGATGACTACCATCAGGTTCTTCCTGGTATATGAGGGGATATCACATAACCAGTAATTATTTTTAATTTAATCTAATGTGTAAATATAATTGTTCATCCTCCAAAACATATTTTATCCTTCTGGCAATCTTTAAGAGAGTATTATGATATTTTATGTAAGGTCACTGGAGATGTAAAATGAACTTTACAAATCTTAATAATCTCACCTAATACAGTGACAAAAAAAACTAAAGGCAGATCACAGGTGTATATGATTTACTAATTCTCTAACACATAGCCCCAAAATGAAAGCATTATTTAAAATTTATATACAGCTATTCCAGAGGACCACCACCCCACCAATTGTCAGTTTAATTTTACGTGGCTACTTAACTAACGCAATGAAAGCAGCATTCAAGAAATCAAATGACATTTTGCAGGAACAAATCTACTGCAAAAAAACTATATATACACACACAAATTAACACAAGTCGACTCCAACTCCTAAGGACCCTGTAGTGCATAGTAGAAGTGTCTTTTGGGTTTCCAACGCAGGAAATGCTTGCGGAAGCCACATCTTTCTCCCATGGAGTGGCTTAAGTTCAAATCCTCAACCTTTTAATAAGCAGCAGTGAATAAGCACTGATCAGGGCTCCTCTAAAGACCTGTCTGCAAAGTGTTAAAACACAAAGACATCACTTTGAAGGCTAACATGCACCTGACCCATGCCATAATCTTCTGATCACCTCATGTACATGTGAAAACTGGACAATGGTAAGACTTGAAAGAGAACTGCCGTCTTTGAATTATGGTTTAGTAGAGAATACTGAATATAACATGGACTATCTTGGAGGAAAATCTGCCTTGGAGGAAGCATAGCCGGAATGCTCATTTAGCAGAAAGAAAGTAAGATGCTGTCTCATGTACTTTGGACATATTATTGGGCGGTGGTGGGGGTAAGGCAGGCCCTGGACAAAGACAGCACACTTGGTAGAGAATCAAAGAAGAACCTGTGAGATGACTTGACACAGTGGCACCAAAATTGGGCTCAAGTAGAGCGACAATTGTGAGGCTGGTAACAAGGCAGTTTCATTCTGCTATATATAAATTACTAAGTCAGAATCAACTCATCAGCACTTAACAATTAAAAAGAATGTAGCTCATCTAAATTACATTAACATTCTCAAAATTTAACAGTAGAAAATTCAATTCAATTCAAAATTGGGCAAGATATGAATATATTTTACAAATTATGATATACAAATGGAAAACAAGCACACGAGAAAACTTTCAACATCATCCGTCATCAGGAAATTCAAATTAAAACCACAATATACCACTATATACCTATCAAGGTGGCTAAAACAAAAGCAGTGACACCACCAATTGTTGTGGTGCAGGTGTAGAAAACTATTAACTCAACACTGCTTGGGGGCTGCAAAATGATAGTCACTCTGGAAAACAGCTTGGCAATTTCTCATAAAACTAACAAGCAATTACCATATAATCCAGCAACTGCACTCTTGAGCATTAATCCTAAAGACAGAAAAAACTATGTATATCAAAGTTCATAGCAGCTTTATTTATAACCAGGGCTTCTTCTAACCAGCTCAAATAGTTCAATCATGGCTGATGACAGAAAACTGTAACAGATGCAAATTTGTAAAATGCGGGGTATACTGGGATGTTAACCAGAATGGTAAAAAGTATGGGTTGAAGTCCTAGAATGAAATTTGGAAGATGGAAGATTCAGTTCTTTCAGGATTAGTACCGGGGATGTGGCGAGTGGCACAAATTCAAGACAGCATGGTCCGGCACCATCTTTGACAGGGGACACCTTGTTTCAACTATGCTGTTCAAGAGCTTAGGTTGCTGTGCAACATGCAAACTGCCCTTTGTTTTTCTAAGAGATTAACTTTTTAGCAGAGTGTTGACCTACACAAGGACAGCAGTTTAAAACCACCAGCACTGAATGGGGAAAGATGAGGCTTTCTACTCCAGTAAAGAGTTACAGTAAAAAAAAAAAAGGTAGAGTCTCAAAAACCCAGAAGAACAATTCTACCCTGTCCAATGGGGTCACTAGTGACTGGGTAGCAGTGAATTTGTTTTTTGGGAATCAGTCCAGATGACCTTCAGTAAATGAATAATTAAATGTATGTTGTAACACTGTAGTTAGATTCCAGCTAGTTGGTTTTAAGACTCACACAGAACTGCCTCACAGGGCTTTCCAAAAGCAGAGAGCCACACCTTTCTCCTCCAGAATCACAGGGTCAGTTTAGTAATCCCTTTTTGGACTTTGTCAGGTTTGCCCTACTGGCAACCTTTTTGCAAAAAAACATTTCATATCATAACAAGGATACTGCCATTAATAGAATCCACAAATTTTACTGCTACATGTCAAGTTTTACTTCAACATGTTATATATATGTATGCACACTCACGTAGCTACATTATCGCCTTTGAGATCACGTTTGGATATCCGTCATCACAGAAACAATAATGAATCATTTCAACATCAAAGGGTTCATTCCTGTTGCCCTTTTATAACCATAACCATCTCCCTCTCACCAATCCCCCACTCTAACACTGGTACTGTTTCTGAATTTTGCCATTAATAAAAGTTACTTAAATGGAATCATTTACCTTTTAGGATTGATATTTTCACTCACCATAATCCATCCAATGAGATTCACTGCGGTTGTTGAGCTTATCAACAGTTTCCTTTATATTTATACGTGCCATGAGGAGCTCTGGTGGCACAATGGTTAAGTGCTCAAATGTTAACCAAAAGGCTGGCAGTTTGTTGAACCCACCTAATGCCCTCAGGGGAGTCGTAGTATGTTGCACACTGGTCTGCTAAGCAATTTGAAGCCAATAATCGCTCACAGGAAGAAAGAGGAGGCTTTCTACACACCGGGGCAATTCTACGCTGACATTACAGAGTCGCTGAGTCAGAACTGACTGAATAGCAAGAGTTTGAATTTTTGAGTGGCTCCAAGGGAGGTAAGCCTGGTGATATTTCCATAAAGATTATAGCCAGGAAAACCTTATGGTACAGCTCTACTGTCATATAGGGGTCACTATGAGTCAATAATCAACTTGATAGCACTTTAAACAAGGTGCGCATCAAACCATTTGTTACCAAAGAAACAAATATTTACAAAGGAGCTTCAAAAATTCCATTATGTGGGGAAAAAATTCCATTATATTAAATTCAATTTTTCCACAAACTGTTATAGGAGCAGAAAACCTTATCTTTGTTCCCTGGCATGGCTAGCAGGTTTGACTGCTGACCTTGTTAACAACCCAACTAAACCCACTACACCACCAGCGCTCCAGAACTCTGAACTACTTTATATAAAGAGAAAAATCTTATATGCCACATTGAGAGTAAGAAAGATATATATAAAGAACGCATGTGTGTGTGTGTGTGTGTGTGTGTGTAAAAGAACATTAAGTAAGGATATTTTTACATTGCACTTTTAAATTTGGGTTTAGGGTTTTAATCATTGACGTGTATTATTTTTCTAATTTAAAAATACCTATCTCCTCAAAAGTCTACATTTGGGACTGTCAGTTGAGTTTCAAAAATACATGTGCGAGACTGTCAAGAACCTTGTTTTAGCACTTTATCCCATTTTGTTGACTCTGACATTCTTTTCCTAGATTATAGGCAAGCTCGGTTTATGTAGTTTGTTTTACGATATGCCAATGTCTGAACATTAACAAGATTTTAAAAAAATAAAGTTGTATAAAACATTAGAAAGAAAAGAAAATTGAAAAACAAAGCACAAAACAATTGGAATCAAGTATGGGCTTCAGTTAGTAGCAGTATATGAGTATTGGTCCTTTATTGTAATAAGCATATCTTCTTAGAGTATACTGTTTTCTTAGCTTATACTGTTAATATAAAAGTAACTCTGCTACTTTCAATAGTAATATAATTAATATTAATATAAAAATTAATGAGTTAATGTAAAAGTAACTCTGTATGTAGGAATTTATGCTAGATTTCCTGTAAATATGGACAATTTTAAGAAAAAAATATTTAAGGTGAAATATAAAACATATATTACCAATAAAAAAAAAAAAAACATTAGAAAGAAAAGAAAAAAAGCCACTCAATTCAACTCCAGCCCCCAGGAAAAAAGAGAGGGGCATTCTTTCCACTGGGCTCCTCTGAAAACCAGGGGTGAGACGTGAAATGTTTATATACAGGACAAAAGGAAACTTCAGTGAATGTATACCACTAATAGTGGAGGTACAGTCGGCTACTGACTCTTACTGCACAAATTAAGTTCTAATTACCAAGCCAAAAAATGGATCAAATTATTATCTAAGAGGCAAGAGAAAAAGGATTAGCAGTGATAGAAAAATCACACTGATTGTGAATAAGGTAATAGCCATTTACTTTAGTTGTACACAATAAACTGTACGCCTATAAAAAGTTGAATGGGCAAAAAATTGTATATTTACAACAATGACCAAAAAAATTCAGCTGCTAGGGATGCTTAAATACAGCCAAACACCATGGGATTTGGTTCCTTGGTTTCATAGGCTAGCCCTGTTAATTGGTCTAAGTCAGTGGTTCTCAACCTGTGGGTCGCAACCCCTTTGGGGGTTGAATGACCCTTTCACAGGGGTCGCCTGATTCATAACAGTAGCAAAATGACAGTGATGAAGTAGCAACGAAAATAATTTGATTGTTGGGGGATCACCACGACATGAGGAACTCTATCACAGGGTCACGGCATTAGGAAGGTTGAGAACTACTGGTCTAAGTGTTGTGGTGCTACCTCCTTGTTCAGCTGCATAGTGTCAGGTCTTAAAAGCTTTCAAGTGCCATTTCACTGCCATAAAGTCAATTCCAACTCATAGTGACCCTTTAGAACTGAGTAATATTGTCCCAGTGCGTTCCCCAGATTGTAAATCTTTATAGTAGAAAGGCTCATCTTTTACTCATGGAGTAGCTAGTGGTTTCAAACTGCTGACCTTTCAGTTAACAGCCCAATGTATAACCACCTCAAGGGCCATCTGAGGCACAACCATTGGTCTCTATTCACCTGGAGCAAGAGAATGAATCATGAGTAAGAGGAGAAAATAGAATGTGTGGCTAACTGCCTCCTTGTTGTGGGATCAGTACCCCGCTGGATGGTACCCAGCTACCATTACTGAACACTTTGATCAAAGATTCCACAGAGAAAATCCTGATCAAAAAGAGGAAAATAAAAACGCAGAACAACATCTCAAATCCTGGTGTATGTTATAAATTTTCTGGGGCCATGGAGGATAGATGAGCACCTGAAAACTGCTGCCCTGAGATAATCTTTAAAGCTTACGCCAAAATAGCCCCTGAAGTTATCTTAAAATTGAGCAACAGTGTCTGCTATTGTTGAAGTAGTAAAAAAAGGTCTGCCTTGAGCATTAGAATCTAAGAACTATCACTGTGAGATCAAACTGACGAGAGACATTATAGTAGTTAAGAACCTGAAGGGGCAGTGAATTTAAGTTGGTAGGGGAGGAAGGCTCAGCAAAGGAAGATGAGAATGGCTGCACAACTGCAAGCACGTGATCAATGTCACTAAATTGTACATGTGGAGACTTTTTTTTTTAAGTGATGAAAGATGACTCGGACATGAGGCTAGGGTACAAGAGAGGTTACTGCAGATCAGATCTGGACAGGCCAGAATAGAAGAATCCTGTCCAAGATGACACTGAATTTGGGTTTATTAGCCAAATGGGAAGAGGAGGTGGGAGGCACTGAAAGTCAAACGTTTAAAAAGATATCCAGTATTTCTCACTGTGGCAATAGCGGATGATTATATAGTGAGCAGGTGAAAGGATGATATAAGGATGATCAGTGAGTAAAGGCTTCATAGAATGATAATAAAGAAAAAGATTGATAAGTCTGTTTATTTCAACAAGATAAACTCTATAGTATAGCATACAAAGCCTACCATTATACCTTTTATCTTCTGACAACTCCACTCATGCCAGAGTCCTATCAAATCAATTGTCATTTGTACAAACTATTCTTGCTTGCCCACATATCACTGCTAATTTAAATATAACCTTTGGTGAAGTCCTTCCTGATTACTCCAGACATGCCTTTCTCACATGGCCAGAGTTCACCTACCAGACCAGTTAATATCCTGTATTGTTACTACTTACACTATTCTTCACCAGTTATTTCCCTTAAAAGCACACCCTATGTCTGTCTGTCTTTTAATGGGGAGGTGGGACAGGAGGCACTCGAACATTGGTTTTTTTCATCATATAAATGGGTAACAACTGCAAGATTTCCAGCCTTGTGATGAACAGGTGATGATGCCATCATTAAGACAAAAGGGAAAGCGTGTTAAGAAACAAGAGATGTGCTCAAAAGGGTATCATATCACACTTTACATGAATAGGACACAAGGTGGATTAGAAGCTCCGCTGGCTGTTAAGATTTTTGAAGCTTCGGAGGTCATAGATTTCAGGTATAAAGCATCTTAATGGGAGTGGATGAAATTGCAGAGAAAGAACGAAGAGGAAGAAAAGAGCAAGCAGTAACAAACTAATAAGACTATTTAAAGGAAGAGTGGTCAGAATGCTACAAATTTTGCAGAAGTGTGGAGAAATTGTCACTTGTGATTTATGAAAGAACAATTTTAGCCAAATGGAAGATAGAGAAGACAAACCATAGAGCATTAAGGAGTAAGGCTGTAAACAAAGAGAGCTCGAGAAATTCAGTAGTAAAGGGGAATATAACTTGAGGGGTTATAACAGAACAGAACGCAGTTTGAGAATAGAAAAGTGCTAGTCTGGCTTTTGGGAGGGGAAAAAAGATTCAGTAAAGAGGAAGAGAATGAAGCTCTTAATAATAAGAAGGAACAATTTAAAATAAAACAATATTGCCCACTAAGAAAGGGGGTAGCTGGATAGTGAGAATCTGATTTGAAGACGAGTGAATTTTCTTCAGAAAAATTAAGGAAAAAAGCAGCGATTCTTCAGGAATCTTTGTCCTCACAGGCACAAACACTACAAGCAGATTACAATGTGTGCTTGCAATCCAGGCAACCCAAAAGGGCCTACCAATTTTTTCACTTTGAAATAATCTTTTGGATTTACCCAGTATTTCCAGTACTGATTCTACCCCTAAAGCACTATCACAACAGACTTCTTACCTCTAATCTGGAAACTTTTTCCAAACACAAGTTTGATAGCATCACTCTTAGCTAAAATCCATCACTCATATCACATCAATGATAGCAAAGGACTTATTACCTATCGACACTCTTCCTCCCCAGCCAATACCCCCTCAAGTACACTCTGAAAATGCCTGTTCATTCAATTTTCCACGTGTAACCAAGCACAACCCAGTCAAAGTCAATTTCAGTCTCACTTCTTGAAGCCTTGACTCTCTTCTTGTTCAGCTCTCACTCAACTTCCTAACCACTTAGACATCCATAGCACAGAAAGGGTAGCTTGTATTTCTGACCACCCCCACCCCCAAAGTTACAGAGGGAAACAACTGTCATAATGTCAAAAAATCTATTTTTAAGTGCTTAATCTAAAAAAATCACTTCTATTTAAAAATCTATGCCATGAGCCTCTCACTCTCCACCGGGTAAAGCAGCATCTATCAGGTACTAGTCAAAACTGCACACATAACTGACAAGATCCAGCATTTCTTAAAGTGCATGTAAGTAACAAAGAACCGCTCCCTTACAAGGCAAGGAAAGATCATCTAGATCAAACCAGTAAGCGGCAAACAGGAGAAAAATTACTGGGATGGTAGTAGGAAAGGAGCTTCAGAGAGAGACTTGACAAACATTCAAGGGTCAAGAGATGTCAGTGAGTGGTATAATGGGGGTAGAAACAAGACTGGTGAAGAAAAGTCTACTGCTTTTTCTTCTTTGGCATGAAGGTTACCTCAGTAAACGTTTTTAGAGAGAACATTACTAAAACATCCAGACAATTTTATTACAAATGCCCCCTCTTTATAAGTGAAACATAAAATGTTACCACACTCACATTACACAATTTTATTGCTCATTTTTTAAAGTGCACTTGATTCTCTCCTTACTCTAACAAATAGTTGTCAACACAACAAAAAATTTTAGGTTAAAGAAAGTCTTCCCCCCCCCCACAATTCTTAATTACCTGTTATCTATATGAAACCTAAATAAACCTTTCCTCCATAATTACTTGTGAAATTTGAGTCCTTGTTTTAAGTGTATTCCTTTCTGGTAAACTTTCTTTCTTAGTTTCTTTAGTTAAAAAAAAAAAAAATCACTAGTCTTGTGCTATGTCAGACCATCCTGAAATTAGCTTCCTCGGAAGAACTCAGAGGACCATAAAAATCTATGTGAGCAAAAGTAGAGAACGAAACAAGTGCTGCCGATCAGTCCAGTGAGAGAACCAGGACTCACACTTCAGGGCTAGGAAGAAGGTCAGAGACCTTCAGTGCTCACTACAAAAAACCAGTAGTATTCAGATAAGTCTATGATTTTCAGCGTTTCAGTCTTGTCACCAATGACTCCACTGTCTTAAAGACTGGCCTACGGGTTCTGACTTTTATCACCACAAGGCTATGAAGAATCAATCTATTAGACATTAGAGAATCATGCACCTAATAAACCGCAACTTACTGCCTATTTGGAACTCGGGGCTTTCGAGACCAACCTTTAAGATTTTTCAAGTGTGCTCGCTTTGGCAGCACATATACTAAAATTGGAATGATACAGAGAAGATTAGCATGGCCCCTGCGCAAGGATGACACGCAAATTCGTGAAGCGTTCCATATTAAA
>NW_022111372.1:50201017-50202436 GCF_000313985.2 Echinops telfairi
TAGAGACAGGAACACTAAAGCGCACGTAGCGGTAAACTGAAGAAGCCAGTCATTGGCAAGAGACACACCGTGCTTACAGCTGGCCACATAAAATAGCCAATATAATCTTGAGTCTGTCTTTCTCAAATAGGTACTCTAATTTCTCTAACCCATCTTCTCTAATTCTAACCAGAGGGTTTACAACCCTAAAAACTGGTCTTAACCTCAAGAAAATCTTATTACATCTCAAAATTACAGAAACACACACACATTATTTGCTAAAGACTTTTTAAAGTATAGGATCTAACACAGACTCTATATCTGCTACATTAACTTATGAACTTGTAGCAACTGTGAAGTCTGAGTATGTCAACACAAGTGAGGATGGCGAGATTGTTCTCATGTACTGTTAACATGCTAGGACCAGTCCCTGGAGGGCATCATGCTTGATAACGAATCAGGGAAAAAGAGGAAGAACCTCAAATGAGGTGGACTGACACAGTGGCTGCCACAATGGGCTCTAACATAATGATTACAAGTGCACCACAAGGCCAGACAATGTTTCGTTCTGTTGCACATAAAAGTAGCATGGTCGGAACCAACTCCATAGCACCTAACACCACATGGAATGCTCTTCAATTACACCTTCCTCAGCTATACTGTTCGGTTAGATTTACATGGTACTGAAAGTAACCTCACTTTTTGAAGTCCTCAGGTTAAAAAAGAGTGTCAAAGCAAAAATACAAGTAATTGACTTAAACCACAATCTTGAACCAAAGGCTTACGAGAATAGAGTAATACTTCTTAAAGCTCATAGTCTTTGATTGATGTGGATTTTTCTTCCTGAAATCGTTTTCTGCATTTAAAGTTTGCTAACACTTATTTTAGATTAAGAACATACTGTCCATATGTGCATATATGTATATATGTATTTTAGTAAAACCAATTATTTCACAATATTTCTTTGATGAGAACAAGAACAGATCTAGACAAACATCTGTTGGGCTTCTATGAGAACACAAAGACAAAACCGTATTTATGTAAAGTAAGCTTCAATGTTTACCCAAGAAAAAGGATTTGTCTGAACTGCCAAGCGATTTTCAAAATAGCCTATCCGCCCTAGTAACTATAGCATTAATTTCTAGGACAATACAGACTAAGAAACTATAAAAATAATTTGTTTTTCTTTTTTTAATCTGGAATCGCCAAGCTAAGAAACCAAGGAGCACTAAAGCATATTTATGATATGAATCAGAAACAAAAGCGACACACCCACATTCTCCCTAACTTTACAACAGGCCGCCTATATAGCAGAGTGAACGCTTAACGCTCTCACGGCAGTCGCCACATACACAAAAATTTTTCTGACACAGTATTTCAAAATTATTTGTTTGCCCCTAATTTTTCTTTACCTTTGATGACATTACTGATGATCAAGAA
>NW_022111372.1:50202536-50205202 GCF_000313985.2 Echinops telfairi
CTTTGATGACATTACTGATGATCAAGAAAATATGTGTCTAGCCAAAAACAAAATCAGAGTCAAATGCTTTAAAATGAAACCATTCAGCCATCAAGCAGTTTCAGATTTTAGAGGCTGATGGTGAGAAAAGGCACTAACCAAAGAGTCACAAAACTGCGTTAAGTTCAAACATAAAAGATATTCATCATTTACAGCCCCCTTCACAGCATTACGCAACAAATGAAAAATCACTCAAACTGATTTCTTCCATTTCTTTACATACATATAATACGCACTTCAAATTTAAGAACTAGAAAAGATTCCAAGAGCCAATTCTGATGAGGCCAATTAACAAAAGCATAGGTTGCTACACCTTCAAAGTCATTCAGAAAATAGCCTAATTTAAACTTGACTGACATCCAAGCAAGCTTTCTCATCTGGGCCACTTTCAATCTGGGCCCAGAATACACCTCCACCTTCAACCTTCAGCAAGTGGTCACTCCAACAAGAGAAAACCTAAGCCAGGCCTTGTACTGGAATGGTATTCGAGGTAACAAATTGGTTCACTTACACGCAAAAGACACTAGCAAGCCAGAGTCCACTTTTTTTTTTTTTGGGGGGGGGGAATAAACAAACATACACCTCCACTTGAAATTTAAATCTGAACTCTTATAAGTTTAACACTTAGCAAGTCTTCAAGAAGGTTACTTGAGAATAGTGCAAAGACCCAAACTCAGAAACTTAAAAATCAAAGGAAAATCTCCCCAAAACGCTTTCAGCTGAGAACTCATAAGCAACCAAAAGCCAATTAGCTTTAAGCTTCCTTTTACGTTGCCTGTATATATACACTGATGTATATATTTAAGTTGTACCAAAAACTGCTTACAAATGGCAACTCCTGTGAAGTAGATGATGATGAAGTTCCAGGTAATTCTAGCATGTTTCCTAATGTACTGGTGCTGGAGTCTGGATCATCCTGAAAAGATAAATTTATTGAGTTTAATTGCTCTTCTATGGTAACGTTTGTATCTCCTAGTGAAAGGGGGGCTGGGAGAAAGGCTGCTTTTTCATTGCTGCTGTCCACTTCATTTCTTTGCTTATTTTTCTGTGGTTCAGTTTGAGGAGCTAATGGCAAGAATGGCGATTTGACTGCACCGTGTCTACTCTCTGATGTGCTGTCTTGTTCATTTCCCATGGTCACTTCTACACCATTCTCTGGTTTAGGCTCATAATTGCAGGTGGCATTGGTCTGAGTCTCCTCAATGATCTCCTCTATACTCTCATCCTCTGTGACTGGCTGTTCTGGGTCCATTTCAGAATCTACTTCTGCATCGTCCACACCAGTAAATTTCTCAAAGTGCAGAAAGCCATTTTTGATAGTCTTTGTTACTTTTACCTGGAGTTCAGGGGAGTTATTACAAGAGGGCTCCTGTTTCATAGGAAGTGCTGTTGGACCACCAGGACTCAAGGAAGTGCAAACCACTGGCGACTGAGCTCTTGAATCACTTTTCTCAGGGTCTTGAAAGGATTCTGATCCATCAGCAGACCCATTTAAATACTCTACATTGATCATGGAGGCCAAATCCTGTAGTCTCCGCAGTGGAATGTAACAAGATGGAGAATCTTGTCCATAAGCATTTTGGGATGTTCCACTGGCAGTAGGTAACTGCATAGTACACCCATTAAGTGGCTCAGAAAAATCGGATTGACCATTACCAAAAGGGCTATCCTTGTCTTCTGGGGCATCTATATTCACTGGATTGGAAAAGGGCAGCAGACAATTTCTTCTGGATATTTCACAGGTCTGATCCATCCTGGGCAAGCATCAACCTGGAATCCAAAAACACAGCAATTAATCTGAGTTAACAGGCCATTTGGCTCTTCTCTTCAAAATGGCAGCCACTTCTCAAGGCCTAGTGGCCTCCATGCCTTTCTGCTACACTTCCATGGGCAGAAAAAGTTCCCCAGGGCTGACGGCGGAAAAATGGCCCCGGTGAGCCTCCGCAAACTCCATCTTCCCGGAGCTGGGCAGATCCTGCCACATGGAAACAGCCCGTCCCTTTTTCCTGCACTGCAGACTGGTGGGCAGTTTGGCAGAAGTAAAATGAAAATCCCTCTGGCTGTCGAAATTCCCAAATCTCCAACAGGAAGAGTCAGCGTCCCCTCCTCTCGCCCCCTGCGTTCGGCAGCAGCCAGATCTCCGGAAGGGAGGAGGCAATGGGATCCAAGGGGGGCTCCCGGACGCTGCACAAAAAGGCACCCCCCCACCCCCAGCCTTCCTGGCTCGCTCGGGCGCAGCGGTCACAATAGCGCTGCACCCTGCGCCCGGCCGGCGCCAGAGCCTTTGCAGCGGCCGGGTTCAGGCCGCAGGCAGGTCGGCCGACGTCGGCTGCAACCCCGAAGCTCGCCTTCCAGACTGCTGCCCTGCTAGGTCTGCAGCTGCAGGGCCCACGGGCCGGGACGCAGCAGTGGGAGAAACGGAGGCAGCCGGCGAGGCCGAGACAGAGCGGCAGTAGCGGCAGCGGCGGCAGCAGCAGCTGCTCCAGGCGGGTGCAGCCGGCCGCCAACCCAAAGGCGGGGCGAGGAGGCTCCCCACGGGGGAATGCAGAGGCTGTGAAGGGCCCTTTGTCCCCGGCCGCCAGCCCTGGGACACCACCGTGAAGGCTCACTGCCCGCAGGCCGTTCCC
>NW_022111372.1:50207408-50215564 GCF_000313985.2 Echinops telfairi
CGCGCGGCCGCTGAGTGCGCCCGAGCCACCGAGACAAGGACCGGGCGAGGCGAGCCGAGAAACACAGGCTGGGCCTGACCTCGCGACTCCAGTCCCCAGGCTCTTACCCCAGCCCGGTGCGAGCGCCTTGCTCCCCGGCAAGAAGCTCACTGGGTGAGCGAGTTGAATCTGGAGCGCTAAAAGCGTCCTCACTGTTGAGAGACAGCCACCATCGACCGCCCAAAAAATGCCACCGCCTCCAGAAAGCCTTCGGTGATTAGCCTTAGGATTAAAAGCCATCTCAAAACCGAGGGCACCGCCCTCGAGAGCCACGTGACTACCATTCCTCCCAAATCAAAATCCAACCCCGGGTTTAGTCAATGTGTATAATTATTGCCCTGGCGCACAGTATTTTCAACCGTAGCTAGGTATCTGGCACCTGTGAGCCCACCTAGGAGAAAGACCATCTTTGGGGGTTCCCTGAACCGAACCGGCATCAGGACTGAACCCGGGAAACAGTCCTTCAGCCTTTCCCGGGCTTTCACCTCGCCAGAACGAGCTCCGGGCTCCAAATTACCCTATGCCTCCCTCTCTCTAAGGCCCACGGTCCCAAAATGCAGGCACACAGGTCAACACGGGTAGCCCACAGGGCGCAAGTGCTGGGATGAAGGTCCTAACAAGAGGACAGCAAGTGGACCTTGCTCATGGGAGAGCGCCTCTTGAAACCAGCGTTGTGAAGACGCTGTGGGCCCCCTTCTTGTAACAAAAGATGAAGCCAAACTTGGGGTTCACGGGGACAGTCAAGTTGGCAGTGCCCCGGGCCAGGACCAGTCGCAGAAGAATGCAGAAGAAGTAGGTCTACCCCCCCCCTCCCTCTAGGGACTAGCCTTTTTGGTTCTGCTAAGAAGTTACTCACTCTTACCCTTCCGGAACAATTCAATGGGGAAGCTCTGAAAGATTCTGTCTTCACACTTTGTCGTTTGAGCCAGGCATGTCTAAGTGAAAATTAAACCAAAAAAGGCAAAAGCCCTTTGCCATTGAGTCGACTTCAACTGAGTGAGCCTGCAGGACAGAGGAAAAGAGCTCCATACGGTTTCCAAGGCTGTGAATCTTGACAGACGCCGACTGCCTCTTTTTTCTCTTGGGTAGAGCTGGTGGTGGGTTTGAGCAACCAGCCAACCTTCTTCATATGCAGTGGAGTGCTTTAACCCCTGTGCCACTAGCGCTCCTGTCTTTGTCAATTGCTTCCATCCATCCTCTCAGCCCTTTGCTTTCCCACCAGTCATTGCAAGAGCCACTATTGTGTGGCCTAAAACAAGTCCCTTGAGGCACTAAGCCTCCGTTTCCTGCAGCGTAACATGGGATGGATGTTGGCTCTATGGATGAATGCAGGAGCCCTGGTGGTGTAGTAGTTAGGACTTGGACTGGGATCTGAAAGGTCAGCAGTTTGAAACCACCAACTGCTCCTCCGGTTTTCTACTTCCAGAAAGAGTTATAGTCTGAAAAACTCACGGGAGCCGTTCTGGTTTGGGGTTCATGGATGGAGGGTGAAGTGGAATTCCTGACTTTATTCAGCAGCCGTTCCCTGAGTGCAGGAAGTGTCCTGGGTGTTGGGGCAGAAAGGCTGCCGGATGGAGCACCGTAGGCCTCAGGATAAGATGATTAATTAATTATTACAGCGCCTCACTGTAGCAGTGGTGTATGACGGAGCCCTGCCTGGTGATGCCGTGGGTTAAACTGCTCCACGGGGAAAAGATGAGGCTTTCTGCGCCTGTGAAGATTTACAGTCTCAGAAACCCCAAAGGAGTCAGCATCCACTTGATGGCAGCAGGTGTGAAAAGGAGCCAGAACAGACCTCTGGGTATCACTGCCCTGCGAGAACCCTTGGTGAGCATCGTGCCCGGGGACAAGGAACCCGGTTGCCCTCTAATCAATTTGGATTAGGGTGCCTCCCCCACAGGGCTTGTGTACCAGATGACAACTGTGCTCTGTGGGGTTTCCAGACTGAGTTTTTTCAAAGGAGGTTGCTAGGCCTTTCTTCCCAGGTGCTTCTGGGTGAAGTAGAACCTCCAACCTTTCACTTAGCGGCCAAACACAGGAACCCTTGGCACCACCCAGGGTCTCTGGAAGAGGTGGGGAAGCTACAGGATTGGCTGAGAGGAACAGAGTACTCTCAGGTCCGAGTGCACAGAGCCCCACGGACTTTGCTGGTGTGAGAACGAAAAGAGATAGCCGCCTCAGAGAATGCCAGGCCTCAGGAGAAAACGCTTTCTGCCGCTTCTAATAGAGCGTGGCCACAGAGGCCTCAACCCCAGCAGTCCCAGCTGGCCAGGCCCTCACGTGTGCCCAAACCAGGCTGGGGGTCTCCCCAGAGCTCTGCTCCCACAAGGACTGTGGATCCTAAAGTGGGGAAAGAAGGTGTTGGGCTCAGGTACTCTTTCTGAGCTTATATCTCCCAGCCTCAACTAAGACTCCATAAACGCTAGCTGCTCCTGTACTGTACGCCCTGCCAAGTGAGCACCCTGCGCCAGGCCCTTTAGCCCTTTTCGCCTACCCTGTGAAGAGCTGAGGTTCAAGAGAGCAGGCTTCTACGCAAGATCTCAGCACATGGACACTTGCCTAGTGTGACTGGCTCACTGCCCGCTTATCGAGGGTGCTCACCCCACAGCCTGTGCCCATGGGGAGACACAGCATGGAGTCTTATATGCAGGTGGTTGCTCATGGATGTGTCTGTGATTGCCTTCACCTCAGTGTCCTCACTTGTACATTGCAGTTCCTGATGAGCCCTACTCTGCTGAAGTAGATACCCCTGGGAACATCTCACCAGTGTACAATGACTCCTTTTCCCCTCAGAACTGACCCCTTTCACTCATTAACTCAATACATACTACTGAGCTCACTCACAGCCTGGTAGAGAAAGCAGACAAATAAGAGCAAGGCAGGGGGAGCCGAGCTCATTGAGCTGGGGGAGCCAGGACGGCCTCTAGAGCAGTCTCTGAGGCAGTCAGGGCAGGCCTTTCCAAGCACTGATGCCCAGAGGAAGTGTGGAAGGATAAACAGAAATACCAAGAAGGGAGAGATTCAGCAGAGGAGCCTAGAGAAACACAAGGCTTTGGAGGAACTGAGAGCACTTCAGTGTGGCCACAAGAATGTGTGATGAGTGCAGTAAGAGACCTCACACAAGGACTGAGAAGACAATAGGGGCCAGACCAGGCAAGGCTTTGTAGGCCAAGTTAAAGCATTTAGACTTTATCTGGAGGGCAGTAAGGAGCCAGGGAAAGTTGAAAACAAACAAAATCTCAACTGCCATCAAGTCAATGCTGACTCACAATGACCTTATAGGACAAGGTAGAATGACCCCTATGGGTCTCCGAGACTAACTCTTTATGAGAGAGTAGAAAGCCCATCTTCCTCCCTCACTGTTCCACAAGTGCTCTGATCCCCAGCCAGGGCCAGGTCTCTGGTGTGTCTTGTTCCAGTAGTACTTGGGGCTTCTCCTCTTTCAGCCACTCTCGGAGGCATCCCCTCACTGAATCCAATGAGATGAGCACTGTTGTTCTCCCCATGTTCCATCGAGGAAGAGTAATAAGCCCTGTCTCCCTCTCCCAGGGGTCTCCCCAGTACTGGACCTAGCTTTGACTCCGGGTCAAGGAAAGCCTAGCCATGTGCAGCAAAGTTTCCTGTGTGCCCCTAATGCCAACTGTCTGCTAAGCTGACTCTGTAGTCCCACGGTCCTAAGTGTTTCCTTCAGAGTTTTCTTGCTCTCCAATATCCTCTTTTCAAAGCCCCATGTGTCCTGGTCACTGATCCCTGCCCTTCTACTCTCAACACTCCTCCCACCTGCCCAGCATGCCCACTGTGCCAAGACAGGCCACATTCCATCTAGCCTATGCTTATGGTGGCTTCTCGTCTTCTCCCACACTCAGTCAGGCAAACTCCTCTTCCCTCAGCAAAGCCTATTTTGAAGACCCCTCCTCCAAGAAATCTCCCCTGGCCCTTCCTCTTATCGGCAGGCATTTTCACCTGAATGAGCCCCTGCTGTAGCACTGGCTTCTGAAAGCTGGTCCCAGCCAACGGGTGAGCCCAGCTGGTGGTCGGTTTGGTTTTATCCACAAAGTGTGGAGACTAGCTTCTTGACCTCCAGTGACCAAGCCGAGGAGGGTGAAGCTCAAAGTGAGTGCTCAGGAAATGTTTACTAATAATGCCTGACGTATCCGCACCACCACCTCACCCAAGTTTTGTTTTGTTACCTCCACCACCACCCACACCCCTTTTTCTAAGCCTGCACTTTGACACTGCTGACTGAACCTTCCCCAAAAGAGATTTGGGAAAGTTTGGGGGTTACACAGTGCTAGAGAATGCTTCTAGAAAGTATGAGCGCCCATGGGCTCTGGAGTCACATAGATATGGAGTCAAATCCAGCCAGAACACTTACTTTCCTTGAGTTTTTGTCCCCAAATCTGTAAGACGGAATAGTTTCAAGTAGAGTTTGGCTATGGGCCCAGTACCAAGAAACTCCTTCCAGGTGCTCCGCAACCCCAACTTCTTCTTTCCCCTTCTCCTCACCCCAAACCTGCATGCTGTCTCTTTGTGCAGTGCTTGATACTGTGAAACGTGCTCCCAGCCTCTAACCCCACACTTCTGAACATACTGACTCCAGAAGGGTGGGGGGTGGAAGAATGCTGTCTCTGGGAGGATGCATCCCAGGGACCATCAGGGAAAGAAAGGGTCTGCACCCAGAGGCCAGGAAAGTGACTGCCTAGAGGCCAGCACAGGGTTATTGGCCTACAACTCGCCTAGCCATTGTCTCTCTGCAAGAAGAGGATATTCCAGATGAAAACAGTGGCAGATGAGAAAGAAGAGGCTAATGAATGCTCCCAGTGCTGGAAAGTGATGGAATGGCACAGAGTTTTCACCCAGTAGCTGCTCCATAAAAACTCAGCAAAGATCAAGATCGAGATCAACAGTCTGGGGGTAAGGTGTTGGTGAATGGGGAGGAAATTGTTTCAGGCATTTGGTAAATCAAGAGTAAGAAATAAAGAAACAAGAAGGGTGGAGAAGACCATGAATGGTTTTCCAAAGTTTTCGATCAAGTACCCTTCTGAAGAAATTTTTTAATCATGGTATATATGAATATACATTATATATGTCATATGACATACATACCATATAGTATATTTTATCATGGTATACATGAACATGCCTATATGTTCATATATTTATATGGAATTGGCGCAATGGAGGTGGCTTATAGATATATGGAGATATTCATATATATACATATATATATAGCAAACCTTTGACATTTCAACAATCTAAATGTATACAGATCAGTGGTAATGAATTATCTTTATCGTTCCCCATTTCCCAAGTCTACTATCACCCTTAGCAGAAACTCAGCAATGATCTTGGAGATGGTATGTAGACAATCTGAAGTACAAACAGGTCATGTGCTTGCCTACCAACTTGCCTACTTACCAAGAGTTTGGAAATTCGAGTCCACTAGAGGCGAGTCAGAAAAAAAGGTCTGGTAATCTACTTCTGAAACGTCAAGCCACGGGAGGCCCTATGGAACAGTTGTGCAGCCAACTCAAAGGCAACTGGTTAGTGGTATGTCTGAGCCACTCACACAGTGGAAGTCAGTATCTAATTTTGTTTCATGGAGTCACATGTTGCAAATAATTTATGGTGCCCTGTATGTGCACGTTAAATACCTTTTCCTCAAAATCTGGAAGCTGTAAATCTGACTCTATCGATTTATTTAAAATGTACCCCATGGGTCTAAAATGGCAAACCCAAGCTCCGTCTTCAAATCCCAGCCTGACTCTCAGTCATTTGCCAGGTAAAACCTGCCTGCTAATATGTGCCCCTATGACAACCATCCTGCTGCCAGATTCCAACTCTAGGACAGAGAGACAAGCCAAGGCCTTGTTCATATTTGCTGGGTGAGGTAAGTCCTGGAAAAGTCATCCTTCCTCTTTTCTCCCCGCCCTGCCCCGCCCCCACTCCCCTCAGGGAGATTCTTTTGAATGAGATGGCATTTTACTAGTGAGAGAAGCTTTCTCAGGCTGGACCTAGGAATTCAGCGGGAAGTGAAAGGTCTCCGGACAATCCATCCGGCTTACAACAACCTGGAAATTTGTCACACCTCTCAGTTAAAGACTGTTAGGCATTAGAATGTATTACTTTGCGAAACGGCATTAGCAGTTGAAGAGAGATGGTGAGTGGCGGGTGGGGAGGGAGGCAGGCAGAAAAGATACAGTCCTGAAGGAGATAGTTCCCCTCAGGCTTGGGTTTCAGCCAGAGCAGTGTCCCAGCTCTCCCCAGGGCTCAGGAGTGTCTCCTCAGATAGCTCAGCCCTCACCCACCCACACCTTGAGGAGTCCCCAGGTCACTTTCTCTTATGTTCTTGTTGCATTGACATGTATTTTTAATTGTGGTCAAACTATAGGAAACAAAGCACATGCTATCTCACCAATTTATACACACACAAGTCAAGGACACTGATTACCTGCTTCAAGTTGTGCAGCCAGCCTATCTGGGCCTTCCAACTGCTTCACCACCATTAACATAGGCTCAATGCTCCCAGAGCAACAAGCTCCCTTTCCCTCCCCCGCTTCCCACCTTTAGTAAGCACTGATCATCTCTGGTTTCTACCTGCTCGCATTTGTCCTTTTGTGAACTGATTTATTTTGCAAGGCTCCTTCATGTGGTGGTCTGCATCAAGATTTCACTTTGCTTTAAAGGCTGAGTCATGTCTATTTCGCATATATGCTCACTGCATTGACTTATTTATTGTACCACATTTTGTGTATCCATTCATCTGTTGGTGGACCTTTTGGAATTTTTAACTCTTGGCTGTTGTAAAAAGTATTGTAATAACACAAGTGTACAAGTTTGCATTGACTTTTATAGTAATTCCCACTCTCTGAAATTGCCTGCTTTTTTCTCTGCTTACTCTTGATTTAGATATTATTCCAGGTCATGAAATCAACCCCTTTAAATTACGTAGACAAGCCAATGATTTTTAGGACAGTCATAAGATGTGTAACCATCACCATGATCGAATTCCAAACATTTTCACCACCCTAGAAAGAAGCCCTGTGCTCATCGGCAATCACATCCTATTCCCTCCTCCCGCAGTTCTGGTAACCATGAATCTGCGGTACTTTCTGTCTTATGGATTGGCTTACTTGAGATTGTTCATAGAAATGAAATCACAGTTTGACCTTTTGTGTCTGGCTTCTCTTAGTCGGTGTGTTTTCAAGATTCATCCAAGAACTCCATTCCTTTTTCCTGACTGCGTAATATTTCGTTGTGTGGTTATGCTACATTCTCTTTATTCATTCCTCAGGTGATGAGTGCTTATTGGACATCAGTTTATACTCTTTAGCTATTACGAATAATGTTGCTATGAACAGCATGTTTTGAGTTGATACATTTTCAATTTCCTTGGGTCTACTCATATACCTAAGAGAGGAAATGCTTTGTCATGCGTTAATTCTATGTTTAACTTTTTTTTCCTTTAACTTTTTGGGAAACTGATGTTTCCCAAGTGGCTGCACCATTTTACACTCACATTAGCGAGGTAGAGATGTTCCAGGTATTCCACATGCACTCCAGCACTTGTTTCTTTTTAATCGTTTTATTAGGGGCTCATACAACTCTTATCACAATCCATACATACATTAATTGTGTAAATTGCATTTGTACATTCATTGCCCTCCACTTGTTTCCTTTAAGTAGAGCTATTCTCCAAAATCAAACTCCCTATTCTAGCAGGTAGGAAATGGTAGCTCGTTGTATTTTAGATTTCTATTTCTCTGACTAGGACTTTGAGAATCTTTCTTATGCTTATTGGTCATTCACCTTCTTTGGAGAAATGTCTGTTCGGATTGTTGCCTATAATTTAAATTAGGTCATTTGTCTTTTATGCTAATGGACTGTAAGAGTGTCATTTATTTTGGATATCAGACTCTCATGTATATTCTCCATTCTCCGGGTTCTCTTTTTTCTTCATCATGTCCTTTAACATACAATGGCTTTTTATTTTGATGAAGTTCTTTGTGTTAGCCTGGATTGACTAGAGAAACAAAATTCATAGACACTCATATGGGTATAAGAAAGAGTTTTATGCCTGTGTGATCACAAGATATCGATAGGATCAGGTATCAGGC
>NW_022111372.1:50217974-50220769 GCF_000313985.2 Echinops telfairi
AAAAAATTAAAAAAAAAATCTCACTTGTTTAAAAAAAGAAAAAAAAGAAAACATCCCAGCCCAGTCCAGATCAAGTCCATAAGTCTGATATTAGCCCATATGTCCGATACCAGTCAATAAAATTCTTCAGACTCATGCAACACATGCAATGATCCCAAATGCAGGACAATCACAGGCCAGTGGGTGGGAAGTCTTGTGGATCCAGTGGCAGTGGAAGCATCTCAGCGTACCCTAGTCCTATTTATAGCAGAGTGAAACACTTCATGGTCCTGAGCCACTCTTACAATCATTTCTATGTTTGAACCCATTGTTGCAGCTAGTATGTCAGTCCATCTTGCTGAGGGTCCTCCTCTTTTTTACGGACTCTCTACTTTACTAATAAGCATGATGGCCTTCTCCGGAAACTGCTTTTGGAGCATATGAGATGAAGTCCATAGACCAGACAAAGTTTCATCACCCTTGCTTTGAAGGAGTCTTCTGGCTGTGTTTTTGCCAGGATACATTTGTTCATTCTCTGGCAGTCCAAGAAACAAACAAAAAGCATTCCTGCCCCATTGCACAGAAATCCAATTTTTGAACATCAGGATTCAAAGTAAGAGAAAGTAGCTTTATTTGAAAAGTACAGAGCCAGAAAGATGGTTCTTCAACTCTGATGCTTCAAATATCTGGGGTTTTCAGATTTATAGAGAAATGGGCAAGACTGTGTATCTTTATGAAAGGGGTCGGATAAACTCGGGATTGGTTGTGCTCACGTATGATTAGGTTTAAAAGGCAATGCAATTTTTACTTCATTGCACAGGTGTACTGAAAGTGTTCAGAAAAACAAAGAAAGAAAGAAAGTGTTCAGGATCTGTGCTCTGGGGAAAGCAGGAAGTTTCGCCGCAGGGTTTAACAAATTGGTTCCATTGGCTGAAAAGCTCTGTGTTAGGATAGGGGTCCGAACTGAGTCTGGTTTAGGCTTGTTATCTTCTGGATGTTGCTGCTCCTTTCTGAAGTTCCATACTGCAGTGAACTATCAAATGAGATCCCATGGGTGGTGGTTTCAGTCCGTGGTATATTCAATATTCCTTACCGACATCATGATTTAATGTCATCAGTTCTGCTTTGGTCTTCTGTTCGTGGTCCAGCTTTAGCGTGCATATGACCAGAGTTTTTAAAGTCCCGGGTTAGTTGAGGTGCGTCACAGTGCTCACTGTAAGACGTTTGTTTGCAGCAGGTCTGCTCAGTGCAATACCTTCATCTCTTCACTGCTGCTTCAATGGGTGTTGATTATGGACCTAGTTCACATGAAATCATTAACAGTTTTAACCTTTTCTCTTTTTATCATGATGTTGTTACTTATTGGCCCACTTGTGAAGATTTTTGTTTTCTCTGTGTTGAGATGTGATACATACTGAATACCATTGTCTTTGATCTTCATCAGTAAGTGTAGCAAGTCCTCTTGGCTTTCAAAATGCAACTTTGTGTCATCTGCATAGCACCTGGGTGTTAGTAAGTTTTCCTCCCTTTCTGATGCCTAGTTCTTCTTACGGACTAGCTTCTCAGGTGATTTGCACAAGGGGCGAACAGAATGAATAAATATGGTGGAATGAGAGAGGCCTGGCACATAGGTTTCCGGACTTTATAGCATGCGGCATTGCCTTGTTCTGTTGGACAGGTTCTGCATGAGCAAAACGAACTATTCTGAAGTTCTCACTCTTCACACTGTTATAGTTTGTTAGGGTCCACAGCTCACTGCTTTCACATGGTCAACAAAATACTCATAAGCAGCCTTCAGATATGCTTTGCTTTCAGCCCCAATCCATTCGACATCAGCAATGATGCGCCTCAGTCTATGTCCTCTTCTGAATCCTGCTTAAATTTCTGGTTATTGTTCATCTCTGTTAATTTACTGCTACAATTATTTTTCAATTATCTTCTGTAAAAATTTACTTCCACGTAATATTGATATTGTTTGAGAATCTCCCCTTTCTGTTGAGTTCCCTTGTCTGTAGAATGGGCACAAATATGGATCTCTTCCAAATTCCTTGTACAAATGGGTGGGTGCCTTCAGAGTTGCATCTGTTTATTAAAACCTCTCGGTATTTTGTCCATTCCAGGAGCCTTTCTTTTTTTTTCTTTTTTTTTTTAACCAATGCCTCAGTGCAGCATAGACTTCTTCCTTCAATACCCGTGGTCCTGGATCAAATGTTCCCACCTAAAATGGTTGCACATTGACCACATTTTGGGGGTATATTCCTTCCATCTTTTTATGCTTCTTTTGTCATTCCCTATATTGCCCATGTTGTCAGATAACATCAAGTTGGTTTTTAGTCACAGCGACCCCATGCAAACAGAAGGAAACACTGTCCAGCCCTGCGCCAGCCTCCCAGTCATCCCTGTGCCCGATATCACTGCAGCCACGGTGTCAGCCCATCTACTTGAGGCCCTTCCTCCCCTCTTGGCCCTCCATCTTATCGAGCCTGATTTTCCTTTCCAGGGACTGATCTCTCCTGACAACATGTCTAAATTTCCTGACAGGAAGCCTCGCCATCTTGTCTCTAAGACGCACTCAGGCCTGCCTTCCTCCAAGGCAGATGTTTGTCTCTTTAGCCATCCATGGTACTGTCAATATTCTTCTCCAGCACCACGATTCAAATGCAACAACTTGGTCTTCCTCTTTCAATGTCCAACTTTCACATGCAAATGAGGCAATGGAAAGTAGCAGGCCCTCACTGGAGATCCCCTTGCCGAGGGGTCTCGGAGAGGTGCGATGTAACAATGATGAGAAATACAACTTTCCTCTAGTTCCTAAA
>NW_022111372.1:50221215-50222638 GCF_000313985.2 Echinops telfairi
ATGTGCTTTACACAATTGATGTGTGTATGGATTGGGATAACAGTTGTATGAGCCCCTAATAAAATGTTAAAAAAGAAAAAAAAAAGTTAAAAAAAAAAAAAAGAAAGAAAGTAGCAGGCCTTGAGGCTTGGTGCACCGTAGTCCTCCAAGAAGACCCTTGGCTCTTTACTACTGTCCAGAGGTCTTGTGCCACAGATTGCCCACAGAATCCTTTACTATTGCAACTCCAGGCCAAAGTTTTTCTTCAGTCCTGTCAGCTTGAAAACTGTCAATCATGTTCTTCCCTTTGGGTCTGCTAATGCCAAATATGTGCACATTTCATTTTAATAGTTTTCTTCTCTTTTCAGCCCCCCCTTGAAATATTCTGCTCAGCTTTTTTACTTCATCAGTTCTTCCCTTGGCTTTAAACACTCTATGGACAAGTGCATGCTTCAGAACCTCTTCTGGAATCCATTAGCCCTGCATATAGAATATTGGGGACTGAGGTGAAAAACCTGAGCTACGCAAATTTTCAGCCAAGAAATTTTCATTTGAAAAGATAAGCCCACCAACCCAGAACTGCTGAGAGAGCAAGAAAATTGCTTTTGAAGAAAGGCCCAAAGTGGGGTGGGGAATAGTTTGAGCAAGTGGTTTACTATGGGATCCATCTAAGCAAGAATGAACGAGGTCACTGTCCATCAGAAGAACGTCCTTCTAGGACTAGAGGTTAAAAGGAATAGGCAGGTTAGTATGCTTCTTCCTTGAGGTGGTCACCTGGACCCAGAAAAATAGTGGAAGTAGGGGAAGTGTACCTGAGCTTTGGACATGTTCCATTGAAACTAGTTGATCTAGCTTAGGTGACCAAGGAATGAGTCAAGGGACCTATCTGAGCTGCATGGAGGTGTGTGGAGTCTTGAACCCAGATCTGGTACCCATTGATCTAGTCTAGATGACTAGGGATGAGCTGGCCTCCACTGAATGGGGATGGGGAGGAGAGGAGATGATCTGGTTCCAAGTAAAGAGGGAAGAGAAAGAGAGGTTTGACACCATGAGCTGGTGCAGATCACTCCAATTTGATGGACTGTACTCATAGATGTAGTTGCCCACAGTTATAACTGGAACGGAAGATTTGTCACTTCAAGGCACACGCTTGTCTCTTCGGAGTACTGTGAGTAGAGACAAGTCTTTTAGAGATGGGCTATCTACAATGGGAGGACCCAAGCAGGAAGCAGGCTGGCTTCCATGGTTCTGTGTTTGCTTACATTCAAAATGCGGGCAGCCAGGGAGGAGCGCTGCAGGGTAGATTCTTCTTTCCCTGATGGGGCTAGGAAAGAGACCGTGGGGGAAGGTGCTGGCAAGATTCTAGGATTCAGTTGTGTGGGGAACAGAAAGATTTCTCTTAAGTTGTCTCCCCAAAATATGTACCAAACTTAGCTGCTTTAGC
>NW_022111372.1:50223334-50234913 GCF_000313985.2 Echinops telfairi
ACTTTACTATAATCTCTACTTATTATCGCTGTACAATTGCGCCTACCAAACCTGTGATATTTTGTGGGGTTCCCTCTTACCCTTAACCCCACATAGTTGTGAGTGGTAGCAGGGTTAATTGGATATAAAACTGTTTCTGCAACAGCCTTAGGGAGTGCGTGCAGGGGGTGGACCTCCACACTGAGTGACACTGTGGGAGGGGTGACAACGTTTGTACAATGTTTCAGCAGAAATTTGTTCCTTTTTAAAATAAAAGTAGACTTGTCATTAGTTATAACAATAAAAACATTTTTTGGTAAGTCTGGCTTACATGTATCAAGGTACCAAAACAAGGCTATATGATAGTTTATGTTTTGAACCATTCAATTCATTCCAAGGTCAGAAATGTTATTAATAGCCTATTACAATTGCGGATCAATTCACATGGCATCTGCATACACTACAAATGTGCTGTTTTCCTTGCCACAGATGTTTTTATAGTCACTGATTTGGCACAGTTTTCTTGTGTTTGACCTACAATATCATGGCAAGTAGAGTTTGTGAACCCGGGCCAGTAACTTTTTTGAGGATAAAGTAGTAATTAAAGAGAAAAAAGGAGGAAAATGTTTTAAAAAAAAAACACTTTTACTTGGTAACTAATAATGCTGTGAACAGAAACTCCTGCTCATCCAGCCAGGTGTGGTGGCATGGTGGTGTGGTGGCATGGTGTGGTGGCGTGGTGGTGTGGTTGTATGGTGACCTGGTGGTGTGGTGATGTGGTGGTGTGGTGGTGTGGTGGTATGGTGATGTGGTGGCATGGTGGTGTGGTAGCATGATATGGTGGCATGGTGATGTGGTGGCGTGATGATGTGGTGGCGTGGTGATGTGGTAGGTGGTGACGTGGTGTGTGGTGACGTGGTTGTGTGGTGGTGTGGTGGCATTGTGGTTCTGAGCTGGGCTGCCAACGGCAAGGTCCACCACAGGAAACCACCAGTCAACCCTCGTGAGAAAGCCCAGGCGTTCTCTCGTAGAGAGTTAACAGCCTTAGAAGCCCTGTCCTGTAGGGTCACTATGAATAGCACTGTAGCTAATAATATTGTCAATTGATGTAGAAAGATTTTACAAAACCATTTTGTGGTTAGTTTTCATAGAACCTAAGAATATTGAAGTTAAGCAATGTACGACCATTTATCACATATGGTTACTTGATAATGACCATTACTAAGGATGCTGTAGGACCTGGTACAGGAGGAGGGCCGTGTGCCATGTGCATGGGAGAGGGTTACCCCTGGGCTGATAGCAACTCTAGGGATGGCACTGTATGAGTGAACTAAGCTTTGGACCCGAGTACGGGGACCAAGCCCAACATCCCTCAAAGGTTTTGTTACGCTGACACCACATAACACGAGCCTCAGAGCAAGGCAGAATCTCCTCTCCATTAAATTTTAGCAGATGCCAGGAAGGGTGCAGCCGCGAAGACTTGTAGGGAACCTAACCACCAGATGGATGTATGTAGAGCGAATGGCTGGTAGCCAAGTATCTCCATCCTCAGGACTCTTCCTACTGAAAGACGAATGACCAAGGACTGACTTAGAACGGTAAAATAATTGAAAGACAGAAGTTATCCTTCACGTATGCAAGACTCATGGCTAGAGAAGCTGGGGGCAAGGTGGAGGGCTTGTACTCCAATGAATCATTGACATGTGGCCTTTCTTGCCTGGCTTTACAATGACCACCAATGATTGTGTGGGGCTCTGTCTCTCTGCCCCACCCCATGCCATGTTCACACATGTGAATAATATCTACTTGTCACAGCAATCTTTATTGAAAAGGACTATTCTTTCCCCCGCTGAATTGTCTTGACCCCAGAGTGAAATGTCATTGAATGTAAGTATGGCTTTATTTCTGAACAAACTAAATCCTATTTCATTGACCATTTGCTTTTTCTTGATTATATGGGATTTCTTGGTCCACATCTCATCTCTCTAGAGCAGCAGTTCTCAACCCGTGGGTCGCAACACCTTTAGGGGTTGAAGGACCCTTTTACAGGGGTCGCCCGACTCGTAACAGTAGCAAAATCACTGCTCTAGAGCATAGGTTCCCATACATACTTAGCCCACTCCTCCCTTTTCAGGAAAAAGCAAAACAAAACAAACCACCATGCCCTCCTGGCAATGAAAAACGTTTGTACTGTAGCCCATAATCCAGGATAAAGTCTAAGTATTGCTTTTGCAGCAGTGCCCCCCCACCCACCCCGAACCCACACCCCACTAGATCAGCTCAGCACGTCCCAGGGTGTGGTGTCACCTATTTTGGGAAATTCTAAGAGGTTAGGATTCCTTCACTACTTTGTCCCCATGGGTGTTCACATCTACCCCCATGTGTCAGTTTGTCATACTATGGCATCTTGTTTATTGCTACAATGCTAGGAACTATGCCACTGGTACTTTAAATACCACCAGGACCACTCATTGTTGACACGTTTCCAAAGAGCTTCTAGACTAAGGCAGCCTAAACACAAGGACTTGGTGATCTAAACCCTAACACAGCCAATGAACACAGAACAGCGTTGGTACAAACTGAAAGAGGAAGGCTCAGATACACAGGGCCTGCAACCATGGACACTCAGGCATACGGGTGACTATGAGACGCCACAGGGCCGGGCAAGGTTTTGTTCCTTGGCACTTTGGTTCACCGTGAGTTGGAGTCCCCTTGATAGCAACTAACACCCGCATGCTATCCCCAGGGCCTAGCACAAAGCTTGCTGCAGAGTTGGGTCTGAATACAGTTTGTGGATTGGCTCAACACGTTCTTTAAGGAGTACAGTGCTGTTGAGAAACTGAGAGTGGAGAGAGCCTAAGAAACAAAACCGTGAGTTCACTCAGGTCAAGGAGGTGTGAGGTGTGTGCTTAGGGATGCTGGGAGAGAAACTGTGGACCAGAAGGGAAAGCCCTCATCTTCTGAGACTTGGAAGGTGCGGCAGTGGTGGGTTTCCGTTCTGTTTTCAGTGAGAAGGGAAGGAAGTTGAGGAAGGCACCGCCACTGAGGGGAAGGGAGCCTCTGCAGGCTCAAGGAACTTGACCCCTGACTTGGGCCTAACCAGTAGACACCCTCTCCTCATGACTGGACTCCCTCCTGGTTTCTAGGAAGGTAGGGATACAGATGTGGAATCACAGGGTGAGATGCTAGAGAGAACATATGACATCATGGCCTTGGTTTTGATTAGCAGCTGTTGTGGGACAGAACCAACGGGAGGAGGGGCCTGAAAGGAGCCTGGGCCATTCTCCAGAGGGGGCTGGAGGAAGACATTGTCAGGAAATTGGCAAAGGTGCACCCACTGAGGTGTCTAGAAAGTGAACTGAACACCCAGGGCCCATCCAGGGCAAGGGAGGAGGGCCTAGCCACACAGGAGCCAATCAAGTGGGAGAACTTGCAAAGCAGGGGGTGGGGGTGGGAAGGCAGTATCCCTTGGGGGGAATTGGTCAAGCCCTCGAGCCAATCAAAAGTGAAGATGCAATCCAGTCACTAGGTTAATCTGCTCCTTTCCTAACTCAGAAGTGAACTGGGTTTAGAACCCACCCTACTTGGGTGTGGGTAACATAACAAAAGAAAATCCTATTTCCAAAAAAGGATTGTGTCCACAAGGTATAAGGGTTAAGATTCTAACACATTTTTCAAGAACACACTTCAATCCATAAGAAGTTGTAATATTCTTAGCCTCCAGGAAGTTTTGAGAGATAGTCTCAGCATATGGAGACCAAGTTGTTGAGTGGGGCTGAAGAGGAACGAGGGAAAGAAGAGGTGTCCGAGCGTATCGATAAGACCAGGAGGAGCTCCAAAGCACGGGCTCTACATCTGCTGACATCAACCACTACAATGTGAAGGTGTGGGTGGGGGATAGGGAGTCAACAGCAAAGGCTTCCAGGAAGAACAAACGTCCCAAAGCTGTACAAACCTTCTTATTATGATTGAATCATTGAATCAGATGTGAATTATATCTCCATCAAACTTGTGAAAGTGTTTAATTGTGGCATTTTGCAAACATATAGAAAAGCTTGAAAATATATACAGACAGTAAAAATTGCTACAAATATCATAGAAACCTTCATTAAGTAAAAATAACAAAATGTGAAGCTATTGTTTCTTTTTTAAAATTTAAATCATTTTATTGGGGGTTCATACAACTCTTCTCAGAATCCATACAACATCCATTGTGTCAAGCACATTTGTTGCCATCATCATTCTTAAAGCATCTGCTTTCTACTTGAGCCCTTGGTATCAGTGCATTTTCCCCTCCCTCCCCACCCCGCCCCATGAACCCTTGATAATTTATAAATTATTATTATTTTGTCATCTTTTACACTGTTCAACATCTCCCTTAACCCACTTTTCTGTTGTCCGTCTCCCAGGGAAGGGGTTATATATAGATCCTTGTAATCAGTTCCCCCTTTCTACTCCACTTACCCTCCACCCTTCTGGTATCACCACTCTCACCACTGGGCCTGAGGGGTTCATCTGTCCTGGATTCCCTGTGTTTCTAGTTCCTATCTGTACCATTACATACTCTGATCTAGCCAGACTTGTAAGGTAGAATTGGGATCATGATAGTGGGGGAGAGGAAGCATTTAGGAACTAGAGGAAAGTTGTATGTTTCATTGGTGCTACACTACCTCCTGACTGGCTCATCTCCTCCCCGAGACCCTTCTGTAAGGAGATGTCCAGTTGCCAACAGATGGGTTTTGGGTCCCTACTCCACACTCCCCCTCATTCACAATGATATGATTTTTTGTTCTTTGATGCCTGATACCTGATCCCATCGACACCTCATGATCGCACAGGCTGGTGTGCTTCTTCCATGTGGGCTTTGTTACTTCTCAGCTAGATGGCTGCTTGTTTATCTTCATGCCTTTAAGACCCCAGAGGCTATATCTTTTGATCGCCGGGCACCATTGAAGTTATTGTTTCTTGACAAATCCTCCATTCAGGTCTGCATACAACTGAGGACAGTGTTTCCATCTCTCTGATCCTTCCTCTGTGCTCTTTGATTTCAACATAAGTATCCTCGAGGGAGTCAAATTATGCTCCTTTGAAAGAGTTTTGGAGTTTAAGGAACAAAAAGAAGTCTGGAAAGGCAAGGCAGGGTGGGAGGATGGATGGGGCGGGGTTTCCTAATAAAACTCTCATACCCAACTCTCGCTACCATCAAAACATGAGCAAGTGCATTGTTGTGATGAAAGTTTTTTTTCTTGAGCACAACTTTCTTGGGCGTTTTCTCACCAAGCCAATTTTTAATCTTTGATACTTCTTCATAATAATCCCCCATGATCACCCTGTGTCCTTTGAGGAACTCCATCAAGATGACCCCTTCAGAGACCAAACAATCAGCCTTGGCTTTCTGAGCTGACCTCTCAGCCTTGAATGAACTGGCCCAGGAGAACCCCTTGGAAGCTGCTGTTTGGATTGTGTCTCTTTTGGAAGGCACCCGAATGGGAGTCAGACAAGTGTATTCCTGAAAGGCCTTGTCGCCACTTACACAGACATTTATAACAATGTTTTGCTTGAAATAAACCTGCACGTGTTTGAACTGGAATCCTAATGGCAATACTTTTTGACATCCTTACATATATATGGGCTTCAAAATGTTTGTGGGAAAATTCCATTATCTTTTCATTCCATTTTCCACAAACTCTTTGAAGTCCTCTTGTATATATATAAAACCAAACCACCTAGATTGAAAATAGGCTAGCATTTTGCTATTATTTGCATGTCATCCTTGTGCAGGGGCCATGCTAGTCATCTCTGTATCGTTCCAATTTTAGTCTATGTGCCACCGAAGCAAGCACATGATTCGCTTTCTATAGTTTTGTTTTTGAACAATTTCAAAGTGAACCAGATACATCATACCTGTCACTTACATCCTTAACGAAACATGAGAACATTCTATATAACCAAAATATTCAAAAATCAAACCCACTGCCATCAAATTAATTCTGACCCTGGAGGCCCTGGCAGTGGTTGTGCCTCAAGCATAAGGTTAGGGTTTTGAAACCACCAGCTGCTCTGCGGGGGGAAAAAGAGAGGACTTTCTACTCCCCTAAGAGTCACGGTCTTGGAAATCCACAGGGGCAGTTCTTCCCCGTGCCACAGGATCGCTGAGTCAGCACTGACTCACGGCGTGAGTTCTAACAGAGAACAGAGCTGTCCAGTTGGTTTCTGAGAGGGAAAGTCTTTACAGGAGGAAAAAGCCTCATCTTTCTCTCACAGAGCTGCTGGTGGTTTCAAACTGCTGCCCAACCTGTCACCCATTATGCCGTCGGTGCTCCTAACCAGCACACTAACTAACCACACTTCCTTAATATCCAATACCCTTTTTATTCAGTGGAATTTCTCCCAAAATACCTTTGGCAGATGGCTTTGATGAACTCTAATTCAGATCATATATTACAATTGGTCCTTCTCTTAATTCTCTTATCCTCTAAAAATATTCCTTGCCTCATGTTTTCCAGGACAACGAACGTGACTGGGTGACACTTAACTTGCCTTGTGTCACCCGCTTTTCCTGTCCTCTGGACTCTATTAGATATCGGTTACACATTTCTGACAAGGTTTCTTAAGAAAGGCAGATATTCGTGGGATTTTTTAAATGGTCTGTTTGAAGAACCTGAAGGTCATGCAGGGGCAGAAGTCATGCTACTGGTTGGATATAAATGCGGTCTGAAGATCTAGGGGGGAACCAGGCAAGAGAGTGAGCCTTGAGGCTCACCGTAGACGCAGTGGGAGGGAACGGGAGGGGAACCGGGAAATCTGAGGAGGCGAATCCCCACAAGACAGAGGTTTGCAGAGGAGTCAGGGGTAAGACAAGACCAACGAGATGGCCACCTGAGACCCAACAGCCGACAACAGCTCTGCTCTTCCCCATTCCCAAACAACCACTCTCCCCTGGGAAGGCAGCCGGTGAATCGAAAGTTGATGAACACTTGCAGAGCCCTTAAATGATACTCACTCAACCCACCACCACCGAGTCCATGCCAACTCATAACGACCGTATAGGATAGGGTAGCAACCTTATAGGACAGAGTAGAAATTGCCCCTGTCAGTTTCCGAGACTGTAACCATTTACTGGAGAGAAAGCCCTGACTTTCTCTTGCAGAGTGGGTGGGGGTTTTGAACTACTGACCTTGCTGATTGCAGCCCAACTTGCAGCAACTACACCACCAGGGCTCCTCCGATAGGGCATCTCTGAAATAAAAAGTGGAAGGTCAGAACATGAATAGCCCTACTATTCTGGTTGGTGCCGGAAGAGCTAAGGAGCCCTACTGTAAAGCCTAGAGCACAGGGGCAATTGTGAGGATGGTGCAGTGTTGTGTCTCGTGTGCACAGGGTACCTATGTATTGGAATCCACTTGAGAGCACCTAACAACAAGACAGAAGGTGAGACCAGAAAGGAGCTGGGTGGCCTCAAGGTGACTGCAACTTTAGCCCTGCCCAAGGAGGGAGCCAGGAAGCAGGCAGAGTTCTTAGGACTAGGATGGGCCCTGGGCCTCAAGGTGTGGCAGGGTCTGAGATGAAGCTATGGTGAAAAACTCGCTGCCATCGAGTCGATGCTGACTCACAGTCACCCTCTGTGGGTTCCTGTGACAGTAACTGTTCATGGGAGTAAAAAGCCCAGTTTTTCTCCAGAAGAACTGTGGGTGGTTTTGAGATACCGCAGAACCCCAGTGACGAGTCTCCCCTATGTGGACTCCAGCTCCTCCTAGTGCCCTAAGTGACCTTGAGAGATCTGGCCCTGCCTGCAAGCCCAGGTGCATCTCCTCCCTTTACCCCCCTCACTCTCCACCCTTCAGCCCCACTGGCCACCTTGGGTTGCCAGACACAGAAGCCTTTGCCTGTGAGCCCTAGCCCTCTCCAAAGTCCCAGGTGGCTGGTTTTTGGTGTGCCAGTTGCCTGCACTAGTGAAATAGTAGTGAGAACCCTGTGAGGTCTTGAACTCGGACTGTAGTCTGCAGGGCTAGTTTGAATCCCTGTGCAACCTTAGCCCTGTTGCAGAACCTCTCTGTGCCTGAGTCCTCCGTGAAATGGAGCTGTTGAGAGGCTTCCTTGATCATTCAGAACAGTGACTGGCAGCTGGCAAATCTTCCGACAGCTGCAGTCATGGTTTTCGTACTACTGAGGTCCAGACAGGTCCAGTGCTTCCTGAGCTTACAGAGGGCTGTACAGGGCAGCTTTTTGACAAAATGGTTTCCCAGTATATCCTCAGTGCATTATTATTATTTTCACCATAATGCTAGGATTTCCTATGATATCAACCACATGATTCTATGGTTCCGTCTACCCTAGTCAGACCAAGTGAAGGGGTGGGACGGGTGAAGGCTAGGGAGAAAAAGCCTTACTTAAAAGGCATAAGGGTACAGCCCTGCTGGCAAGTAGCTTTCAGGCTAGTAAGAGTGATGCAGGGGCCCTGGCCGCATGTGGTTAAGCTCTCCACTGTTACGGGAGGTAGCTGCTCTGTATGAAAAAGTGGTGGCAGTTTGTTTCTGGAGAGACTTGCGGTCTTGGAAGGCCCATGGGCAGTTCTACTCTGTCCCGTAGGTCACTGTGAGTGGGAAGGAGTCCACCACAATGGGCTTGCTTAAAGGATGGCACAAGACCGGGCAACCTCTAGTTCCGTTATAGGATGAAACGTCAAAAAGGTCATGGAAAAATTCCATGATATTTTTATTCCGTTTTTCTACAGACTTTTTGAAGTCCCCTCCTACACTGGGCCACTGTGTATCAGAGGAGTGTTGTAGGGTACCAAACTCTCAAATATAATGAATTTTAAGGAGATCACTTATTAAACAGGACAAAAACAAAGGCACCTTTTCAAATGAAAGAAACCATTAGCAGGGGATCATAGTGGCAACCAAGGATTGACTCATGGACACACAGCTGCTTAAACAAGGCCCGGGACATAAGGGGCATTCACAAATTGATGATGGGCGGCAGAACAACAACACATCGCAGTTACAGGTGTGACTGCAGACATGGGAACAGGCCCAAGACTGTGTGACACATACGTTATGTTAGACAGAAGAGTGTGCAAGATTGGTCCAGGGGTCCTTCTGACCAAGGCAGTCATGGCTATTCGACCCCTGGTATGGTGATCGCTCTCCATCAAGGACACACCCAGGCCAACGTCTAAGAGAGCCTGTCTTCTACTTTCCAGTGCATTCTGCCTGAGGGCAAGGCTATTCCTCATCCCTAGTTAATGATCCAAAGAGATTCAATGGTGGCCTTATCCACTTGGTGACTCTGCAAATGGGTTTTGGGTTTTCACTGTCATTCCTAGCCTTCTGCAAACTTGGGTGCTTTGAATGTAAGCTTTGTTTTAGGGTACAAGAGACCCCCCCCCATCTCAAATATAATTGAAGGAGAATATTAAGTCTTACAGGAGACAAAGACACAGAATCATCGCCTAGATGAAGGAGTTCATTAGCACGAGGTCAAATGTCATCCAAAGATTCATAGTCACACAACTGCTAAAATCAGGCATGAAACAGAAAGGAAACTGTCACAAACTCATGACTGGTCGCTATCAGTCCATCAGTTACAGATGGGGTTACAGAAACAGGAACAGGACCACGATTGGGACTCGTTAAATGGAAGGGCTTACAAGATCGGTCTAGGGCCTTTTGACCATGACCAAGACTGAGTGGATTAAGCCACCACTGAATCCCTTTTGACCATGACCATGCCCCATGGCTACTCTACCCACTGCACCATCTCCTCTTTGGTGAGCTCCATCAATGGCTCAGCCAAGGAAGCCCCTAAGTCTGCCCCTCCTTGGGCTGGCTGGAGAGGCAGAGTCAATGCACTCTCCCTAAGGGCAAGATGATCTACATCTTCGATTAATGATCATAAAGAATTCAATGGAGGCTTAATCTATGTAGGAACTCTGCAAACGGATTTTAGCAGATCACTGCCATCCATAGCTCCTTGCACGCCAGGGTGCTCAGAATTCAAGGTCTCACACAACTCTAATTACAGAGTTCTCAACAGTACTTCACCACAGCAAAGGTAGCCATGAACGAAGGCAGTAATTGGGAGTTCCTCAAGGGTAGGGAGAATTGATGTGGGGCCCAACTGTATGGACCAGGTCGGCTGACTGCAGGCCTTCTATTTAATCCTCACCCAAACCCTCTTGGTAGGTCATTTTACAGATGAAAACCTGAGGCTCAAAGAAGTTCAACCCTGAGTTGACTGCGGCTGTCAGCCTCAAAATCTCAATTTGCCCGAGTTTGATTCTGAGCCCGTCTAGGACACAGACCTTCCCCATTGCGTTTCTTGAACTGTCATCTTTATGGGAGAAGGTCGCCAGGTCTGTCTGCCACAGAGCAGCTGGTGGGGTCCAACCGTTCTAACAGCCAACCACTTAACCACTGCGCCACCAGGACTCCTTTCTAAGCCACAGTCACCTACTTTAGACTAGTTAATGCTCAGAAGCACCCACAGGGGGTGAGTCGCAGGAATCGGCAGGAGGGAAGAGAGGAATCTGGCAAAGGGACACGAAGTCTTGGGAGCCGGGCCGGCGCCACCGGGCGATGGGAGGCCGAATCTCCGCTCCCAGGCACGTGGCCTGCACGGTCGCCCGGCCCAACTGGGGCTGCGGCTAGCGCTCCAGGCCCCACGTGGGGCCGCATTCCTGGGAGAGCACTCGGATTGGCCGGCGCAGTCAGGTGTCTTCCCTGGACCAATCAGCAGCAGCCCAGGGCTGTGGGGCGGCCGCGAGCCCCGCACCCCAGGCGCGGGGGTGTAGACCTTTGCGGAGCGGTCGTCTTTGCGCTAGGCAGGTCCCGATGCAGGCCTCCGATTCCCACGAAAACCCGGCGTCCCCAAAATCCACCCAGCGATTCTCCTGGCCGTATAAATTCGCCACCAGCCATGCCCCCACGCTCCGAGGAAGAGGAAGGCACTAAAGGAGCCGATCCTCCTCGTGAGCCCAGGCTCCCGCCCCATCGTGCCCCGGGGTCTTTGTGCATCTTTCTCCTTTCACTTCCCAGCAACTCCAGCCCCTTCCTGTCTCCTGGCTCCTCCCGGGCACAGTGGCACTCACCGCCATTCTAAGAAGGCAACATGGTAACCTCCCAACAGCGTCCAGAACGTCCCCTCTCCCTCCTCGCGGAATCCCACTGTGCTGGAATAAGGGAACAGTCTAGAATCTTGGCTGCTTCGTGGTCCGCAGCGTTGGTCTGTTTGATCCCCTTGGAACCGGCACCATGTTCAGGGCACCCCACATTCTCTTGTCCTTTACCACCGCGGTGTCAAACCACTCTTCACCCACAAGCCACCACCCTGAGACTTCAGCTGTTGGCACACTTTCCGTTTCTGTGGCAGGGAAACAGGACCCCAGAGGCCCAGTCGAGGCGCCCTGAGGGGTCCCATTTACGCATCATCAATGTTTATTCAGCTCTGGCACTGTGCTTCATTCTGATTGATGTGTGGGCAGGGTCTGGCAGGTGCTGGGGGGAAAGTCAGCTCCCGCCCTCTTTTGAAGCAGAGGCTTGAGAATTCAGTTTCTGGAGCCTAGGCTGGTGTAGGGGTCAGCTGGGGAGCTTCGGGAG
>NW_022111372.1:50235146-50245779 GCF_000313985.2 Echinops telfairi
AAAAGCCACATACCTGAATTAAACTCCAGAGAAAAATAGGGGAAATCTTGTTTCCACCTGATAACAAGTCGAGGCCCGACGTCCGGTCTGCCAGCTTAGTGACGGCAGCGTGTGGCCATCTGGGAGCAGGATATTGAACCGCGCCCAGTCTCGCCAGCTGCTGTAGGCCGGCATTTAAATCCTTTACATCCTGACCGGTTCTCTCGAGGACGCTGCCTTCGCGGCGTCGTGGATGTGCTACTCCTCGGGAGAAAGGCTGTCTACCCCCGCAAACAGCTACAGTCTTAGAAACTCACGAAGGCCTTCTTTCTACCTGCCCTTTTAAGGGTCGCTACGAGTCAGTATTGACTTGGTGCAGTGAGTTTGTTTGGTGTGGGGTCATCTTAGGATGCTATTAACTTCTCTGCGTTTCTCTTTGTAAATCTGAATACAGGTAGCCCCTGATTTAACTGCGTAATCCACTTACAAGGACCACACTCTCCACCATCTGCTTTTTCACCACATACAGTTTACAGTGTGTAATTTGCTATTATTATTCTCAGATGTTCGCTTGCAGATGTTTATATGCAATGTTTCCAACCTCCACCCCCCCAAACAAAGATTGGATTGAAAAAGATACTCATGATGAAAGGTGATGTTTTTATTAGGTGCCATAGACAGCTCTGACCCAGCCCAGTCCTGCACCGTCCTCACAACTGCTCCTCTGTTTGAGCCCGTCGCAGCCACTGTGTCAATCCATCTTGGCAGGGGTCTTCTTTTTTGCTGCCCTTCTACTTTACCAAGCATGAGGTTCTTTTCCAGGGACTGATCTCTCCTGATTGCATGTCCGAAACATGTGAGATGAAGTATCACCATCCTCACGTCTAAGGAACATTCTGGCTGTACTTCTTCCAAGACAGGTTTTCATGTTCTTCTGGAAGGCCATGGCACTTTCAATAGCCTTTTCCAGCACCATGAGTCAAAGAAACCGATGGATTCTTCCTGTCTCTTCATTATTCAGTGTCCATCTGCATACGGTAAGGTGATTGAAAGTACCATAGAATGGGGCGCCCACACCTTCGTCCTGCGAGCGACATGTTTGGTCTTCAACACTTCAAAAAGGTCTGGTGCAGCGGGATTGCCCATTGCGGTACGTATATTGTTTGATTTCTTGATCGCTGCTTCCATGAGCATTGAATCCAAGCAGAATGAAGTTCTTGACAACTTCAATATGTTCTCTGTTTATCACGATGTTGTCTATTCGTCCACTTATGAGGATTCTGATTTTCTTTACACGGAGTTGTACTCCATACCGAAGGCTGCAATTCTTGATTTTCATTAGCAAGTGCTTCAAAAGTTCCTCACTTTCACCGAGCACGGTTCTAGCATCTACATAGCACAGGTTGTTCATAAGCCTTCCTCTCATCCTGGTACCTCCACCTTCATTTTGTCCAGCGTCCTGGATTATGTGCTCAGCATACCGACTGAATAAATATGGCGAGAGGATATAACACTGGCATACACCTTTCATGCTTTTGAACGCACTCAGAATTCCCTTGTTCGGTCTCTTGATCCACATGAGTACAAGGAAGTGTTCTGGAATTCCCATTCTTCTTAAGGCTATCCGTAGTTTGTTGTGATCCACACAGTCGAATGCCTTTTTTACACAGGGAGTAAAGAAGAGGTATTTGACTAACACGTCAGAACTGACTTAGGACCAAGTGATGGGAACAAACCAGAATCCTGTTGTGCACCAGGGACTACTTCAATTAGTGGACTCCAGTAGCCCCTGGGTGTCACAACTGTTTATTTCTCCACTACTAACTGAAAGGTTGGCGTCTCAAACCCATGTGGAGGTTCCTCACAAGAAAGGCCTGGCCATGATCCACTTCCACAAACCTTGAACATCCGGTGGAGTAATACAACTCTGCACCACACAGGCTCAGCATGTGTCAGAAGTGGCAGGAAGATAACTGGTTTAGGACATTCTACCTCATACGGAAAGGACCCTGGTGGCTTAGTGGCCTGCTAACCACAAAGTTATCAGTTGAAACCCATCAGCTGCTCCCTGGGAGGAAGATGAGGCTTTCTGCTCCTGTGATGATTTATAGCCTAAGGAGCAGTTCAACTTTGTTGGAATAAGCTCAATGTTAGGGAGACCTCCTACGGATGTTATATGACATTTGTTTTGACCCCTTTGCTCAGAGGGACAAACTAGGCTTTCACAGTGCACTGTCGCCACTGCATGACTAGCTGGGGAATTACATGGCTGGGGAAAGGGTGTCAGGGCTCTGGAGCTCTCTGAAGGCTGAAATGATGCTCCCTGATACTATTGCCCTCCTCTGCTGTCCACAGTCCCTCAGACCATCAGGATCAGCGAGGTTACCTGTGGAGAGAGAGGAGTGCACCCCTGAGTTTTGAGCGATGACCATGCCTTCTCGGATCCTGTTGTCGCTAGGCACTGTTGAGCCGACTATGGCTCATGGCGACCCGTGGACAGCAAAATGAAACACTGCCTGGTCCTGTGCCACCCCACAATGGTTCTTCTGTTTGAGCCCATTGTTGCGGACACTGTGCCAATCCACCTTGTCCAAGGTCCTTCTCTTTTTCTCTGACTCTTTTTACCAAGCATGGTGTCCTTCTCTAGGGACTGACCACATGTCCAAACTAGGTGAGAGGATGTCTCACTATCCCGGCTTCCACAGAGCCTTCTGCCTGTACTTCTTTCAAGACAAATTGGTTTGTTTTGCCACAGTAGGACAAATGGACAGACAAGTGGTGGATCCCAGAACCTGGTGGCCCCTAAATGTGGCAGCTAAGACCCTTTATAGCTGATGCCCTGGATACCAACTTGGTGCTTGAACTTTTCCATTCTCCTCTGCCTCCCTGGTCCTCCTGGGGCTACCTTTGTCCCCACTCACTCAGGAGTCTGAAGCCCATTTCCCAGTGAGCATGTTAGGTTCCTGGGACATGATGTGTATGAACAGCCACTGTTTATTGAGCACCTGCTATGTTCCTGGTGCTGTGCTGGACCCCTGACACACTCCTCCCATCTTGCAGACGAGGGAACTGAAGCAGAGAAGGCGAGTAAATCAACTTGCCCAAAGTCACACAGCCATTCAGGGAGGAGCGGATCCCTGCCTGAAACTACTGGGCAACCTAGTCCGGAAGAAAGAGTAGATAGAGCCACAAATCTGCCACTCCCTACTGACCTGCCACCTTTGAACCCAAGTTTCTTCCTCTGTGAAATGGGATGGCGGGCACTGGCTTAGGTGGGCAGGGAAGAGGTCACATCAGACAACCAGCATCGGTGGGGTGTGGGGGGGAGGGCATGATGAAGTAGGCCTCTCAGGGGCCTCAGGAAGTAGCATTGGGCTGAAACCATCCAGACCTGCTCCCTAACTGGGGAGACTAGAGCCTATCACTGGGCACCCAGTTCAGGGCCCAACTAGCTGAAACCATCCAGGCCTGCTCCCTAACTGGGGAGACTAGAGCCTATCACTGGGCACCCAGTTCAGGGCCCAACTAGCATGCAGTGGGGCCTCGGGGAGTCCATGTCCCCATCATCTCCCATGCACGAACCCCCTACCTGCTTACCCTAAGTCCACTCATGCCTATTCCGTCCCTTCCCACCTGGAGGTCCTAGGTAGCCTTTCCTAAACACATGACTGAGCATGCCCTTTGCTGCATCATCTTATCTCCTCATTGTTTATAAGGTCCAAGCCTCTCACCATGACCCACAAGCCTTCTGGGGTCTGTGACCACAGCCCCGTCAGCTTCTCTGGTCTCCAGCATGCTGGCTCTCTTCCATCTCCTAGAGGACACCTCAGGCCTTTCTTTACATAGTCTTCCCACCACCTGGATCACTCTGCACGCGCAGCCCCACCCTTTGCCTACTTAATGTGGACATGCTATGGATAGGGGCATTTGAGATCTGAATGAGGAGGAGAAATTTGGGTACTCAACAGGAAAGGGGGGAGTGTTCCAAGAAGAGGAAATGAACAAATAGAAGAGGAGGACGAGGAGGAGGAGGAGGCAGCAGCAGCAGCAACCTGTGTAAACGCCTGGCCTGGGGTTTGCGTGGGCGTGTATGTGTGGGGGTGGGGTGGGGGTGGGGGCGCATGTGTGTGGGGGTGAGGGAGGTGAGGGTAGGTGGGGAAGCAAACTAAGGGCAATGAGGGCTGAGGGGAGGGGATGAGGGGAGTCCAGGCCAGTCCCGTAGGGCATTGGGAGCATTTTGAACAGGGCAGTTAGGGTAATTTCATTCACCTGCAATTTCCCTATACATGAAAGAGGCTTATCAACACTTTCCTAAAACACATAGCGTCCATAAGGGAGTGGACGTCCTCCAGGAATGGCCCAGCTGTATTAGCAGAAGACACCCTCTCTCAGGGTCCCCATCTAAGACTTACTGACTGTTACAGCCCTAGAGCCCCAAGTACTTCCCAGTTCCAGATGGAAGTGGGATGCAGTTCCTCCATCTGCCAGGAGGTGGCAGCATCACACAGTGTCCCGTTCAGCTTACCTTGCTGCCCTCTTCCCCCGCAGAGGCTGTCTCCTCAGGGCCCCTGTTCAGGGAATGGGAAAGGGCTTGGGGTTGGAGTAGAGGCTTCTTGGAAATTCCTGCCTCTGGGCTGCATTTTAGGGACACAATTATAGGCAACGGGGAAAGTGGATGCGTACTGCTGAGGAGGAGGCCCCGGGGGACCAGAGTTGGGGGAGAGGGTGGGGACTGGTCTGAGTAAGAAGCTGTTTCCGCCGGCCTATGCCGTTGCCTCATCTCGCAAGGCTCCAGCTGCAGGGCTGGTCCTTTGATGCTCATTCCTTTCCTCCCATTCAGACCTTTGTGGAGACGCTTCCCTCTGCCCTCCCCCTCAGCCCAAGGCTAAGCGCTCCTCGCCCACGACTCCTACAATTTGGGCACCTCGTCCTCAGGAGCCCTTCCAGAACCTGGCTGGGATCAGCCCATATAACCCCTCTCACCTTCCTGCCATGGTCTTCTACGCTGTTTCATTAAATTCAGCATTTTAAGGGATGCTTTTTCCGTGTCTGTCTCCCTCTCTGGGTTTGAAACTCCTCAGAAGAGAAGCCATCCTCAGCAACCAGAGTAGCTCCCAGCACTTCGGAAGGGGAGACCCTGGGGCTGCAAGCCGCTAGTGCCTGGGAGGTTTGAGTTCCTCCAGAGACCACTTTAAGCAAGCCCTGGTCGTCTACTTCGGAAAACCCGTCATTGCAATTGTGCCACAACCCACCTCACCCCATACCTTGGGTTTCCTGCCTCCGTTCACCCTTCTTTCTTGGTCTTTTTGAACTTTGTCCTCAGGCAATTGCTGCCCCCTTGATCCCAAGTGGTTGCTGAATTGAAGGTGTGCGCTTGCCGGTGGTGGTATTATTACCTTCATGGTAATAACCTGTCTGTTATTTTGGCTGAAAACTGAGCATAGAGGTGAGTTCAGTTCCAGATGGGCAGGGTGACCAAGGACCGGCGTTTCAGGGGCTCTAGCTGTCTTGATCTCAATCTGGCCAGCAAGCGTGGTGTCTGGCACGATTTTGAGTTTAATTTCTCCTCCTTTATCCAGGGCCTTCGTCAAACTCAATGTCTTTCTGAGCACTTAGTAGTGGTAGCCAGGGACCAGCTAGCTCTTCCCGGAGACTAGTGCTCATGTGATTCATTAGTGGATTGAAATCATTGTTTCCATATGTCTTTGATTTTGATCACTCTTCTTTCCTCCAGACAGGAGAGACCACTTTAGATGGCTTCTCGCCAGCTTTGGGGTTTTCCACATGTAGAATTTTATAATCTGCAAATAGAGCTTTACTGCTTCTTGGCCAGTTTGGATGTGTTTGCTTTCTGTCGTCTAAGAGGCTGGCTAAGCCTGCCAGCATGATGTTGGGTAAGAGTGGTGACAAAGGGTATCCTTGTCTAGGTTCCTTTTGCAGGGGGAGGCCTGCAGTTTCGCCCCATGGAGTGAGAAGCTGCCCATTCGTTTTGCATATATGCCCATTATTATGTTGGGGACTTTCCCCCAATTCCTATTTTGTTGAGTGTTTTTATCAGGAATGGGTGTTGGCTTTTTGTCAAATGCCTTTTAAAGAAATTTTTGTTTTAATTTATTATTATTTAATCATTTTATTGGGGGCTCTTACAACTCTTGTTACAATCTATATGCAAATACCTGTCTTGTCTCCATAGGATCCTGTAGTTTTTCATCCTTTTGTTTAATTGATTTGGCAGATTACATCACTTGATTTTGTAATGTTGAACTATCCTTGTATACCTGGGATGAATCTCACTTGATGATGATGTTTTTAATTTTGCTGGACTCTATTGGCTGGGATTTTTTGAGAAGTTTCTCATCCACATTCATAAAAAGGTGTTTTTCTTTTAATAATATGCTTGGCCGGCTTCTTTCTTCCTTTCAGAGGTTTACATATACTGTGCCCTTCCTCTTGGGTTTCTAGCATGGTTTCTGCTGAGAAACCAGAGCTTAGTCTTGGGGGGTCTGGGGGGCAGCTCTGTGTTTCTTGTGCTGTGCTCACAGTTCTTTCCCCTCTTTGGTTTTGGGAAGTTTGATTAGCATATGCTTTGGTGATTTCTTTTGGAGTCTATCCTGTTTGGATAAGCCCATCACACTGAATGTGTATCTCCTTGTCTTTTACAAGGTTAGGAAAAGTTTCACTCCAACAACTCTTTGATAATTTTCTCTGTGCTTCGTGGTGTTTCTTCCTGTTCTGGAATTCCAATCACATGTAAGTTATTCTGCTTGATGGTAGCCCACAGAACAGCTAGGCTTTCTTCTTTTTTCTCCTGAGTGTTCCTCTGGCTCAGCGGTTCTCAACCTGTGGGTCGAGACCCCTTTGGGGGTCGAACGACCCTTTCACAGGGGTCGCCCAGTTCATAACAGTAGCAAAATGACAGTGATGAAGTAGCAATGAAAATAATTTTATGGTTGGGGGTCACCACAATATGAGGAACTGCATTAAAGGGTTGCGGCATTAGGAAGGCTGAGAACCACTGCTCTAGCTGATTAGTTCTGTAAGATTTGTCTTCAAGTTCACTATTTCAGCATTCCATTGGTTTAATTCTACTCCTTTGCCCTTTAAAAATATGTTTTTGAAATCTCTGTTTTATGTTTCTGGATTTCTATGTGCTGTTTGTGGATGGATGTTAGGCTGCATTTTCTAGAGGAGCAAAGCCCAACGATGCTTATATGTGTATGCACATAGAATTAAATTTATATCAAGAAATTACTCAGTCATAGGAACAGGCCAGTCCAGTTTGATTGAAGTCCATGGATCAGAGTTTAAGCTTGAGGCTTTTCCTGACCCATGTAGCTACGGAAGCTGAGGAAGCAGGAAGACAAAGCAGGAAGATCACAGGCTGGTAGATGCAAAGTTAAGTGAATCCAAGGTCAGCAGTCTGCTGATGGCTCCTGGGATCAGCAGGCAATGTGGCAGGAAGTCAATGAGCCAGATGCAGGGTCTGGACCCAGCAGGAGTAGCAAGCTTACCCACAGAGTCTGCTTAAAAAGGAGCCGGCCAGACCCCCAAGGAGTCTCTCTTCCAATTGTATCAAGGCTGTGACTGGATCAAGGGGCCTTCGCTCCCTAACAGCTGCTGACTGTGCACAGAATGGATTACATTCCACTAGATCTCATCATGGAGTGTTAGATCACCTCATGGGGGATTCCTGTCAAATTATTGAGAACCCCGGCCCAGCCAAGGTGACACAAATGATCACATTTGGTTTCTAAATTTTTATTTATTTTGTCAGTTTGTGCTTGGAGTATTTTCCTGAAATCTTCTAAATTTTTTTCTTTTTTAAAAAAATGTCATCTGTTGAAGAATTCTAAGCGCCACCCTTAAAATTCCTTATCCAATATTTCCAATGTTATTTCTTCCTCAGAAAATCTTTCCGATTTAGTCTCACTTATTTGAACCAGTCTGTCTTATTTTTTTTGTTTTTTTGTTTATTTTTTCATGTGAACTGAAATTGTCTGTTGGGTGCAAGGCACGGTGATATTGTTGAATTGGTTTATTTCATGGATGATTGTATTTGGGGGTGTTCTTAGGGACTCACCACCCTTCTCCTGGTGGGTCTGATAGAATGTGCGTGTGGGCACGATTCTCCGTTTGCTCTTCATGTAGTGCAGTTGAGGGCAGGTTTTGGCTGGTGTCGGCTGCTGAGTCTAGATGACCAAGTGGCACAGGAATGGGCGTGGCCTTGCCTGGTCTTGGGGGCTCCAGGAGGTAGGGGTGCAGAGGCCTACGTGGGCTGAGTTCTTGTCATATTTGCTCAGCGGGGACAAGAAAACAAGAGGGAAAAACTCCAAAACAACAGTATATATGTATTTTAATCAGCAGTCATTTTTAAAAGTGGGGGAAAGCAGGGAAACAGCAGTAAGAAAAAATAATAACTAAAATTCTAAAAAAGAACAGGAAAATACAAACAAGAGGTGGTGGTGGTGGTAAAGGAACACAATAATCAAAACTAGGGGGTGGAGAGGGTGGAGAGAAAATAGTCGAGAAAAAGCTCGTTAGTGGGAAAGGCGTGTGTAGCAAGTGTTAGGGCCGCATTTGAACCAGTCACGGGAAACCCCCTGGCCCATGGGAAAAAGGTAAAGAAGATGAAGAGAACTAAGAGAAGAGAGGAAAAGAAAGCAGGGACAAGAGAAGGAGGGAAAAATAGTAAATGGAAGAGTGGAAAACTAGAAATCTGTGTGTGTGTGGGGGGGGGCAGGGCACTGTATGTGCGTGCGTGCGTGCGTGCGTGCGTGCGTGTGTGTGTGTGTGTGTGTGTCTGGGCAGAGCGCTGTGTGTGTGTGTGTGTGTGTGTGTGTGTGTGTGTGTGTGTGTGTGTGTGTGTAGGCACTTGCTATCGGCTGGCCCCCTCTGCCATCACGGAGCTCACAGGACAGTGGGGAGCGGGTGGAACGTCCTGTCCTGGATGGAGTGCCTGCTGGCCTACACGTTGTCTGGGGTCTGGGCACCTAATCAGGAAGTAGAGCTGGCTCAGCTGGTGGCTGAGGTCAGGGTACTTATTCCTGGAAGGCATTCTTTTGGGCCCAGAGGGCAGGTTGGGGCAGAGGGGCTATTTTGGAAGGAGTTCTTGCCAGGGGTGGCCGGGGACCCAGCATTGCATATTGTGCTGGGTTGATGAAGCCAAGTTCACTCACTTCCAGACTCAGGAAGGGTGCCCCCGGCACCCAACACACAAAGCCTCGGCTTCGACCTCTGGCAGAGCAACGGCGCACGGTGTCACCAGCCACTAGCTGGGTGCAGCTGAAGGACACCCTACTCTGGTCACCACGAAGGTGCGGAGAACAAGGGAGAGCCCCATTGTTCTCCTCACCAGCCAACAGTGGGCCATTGCTATTCGATGGACTGCAACCTGCAAGAGTCCAAGATGGCTGTGCTGTGCCAGGTCAGTGGATAATTCACCCATGGTGTCACCTTTGCCTGCTTTTGTTCAGCTTCTGCGCCTAGTTAGTATTCAGTCCTCTTCTTGATGTTTTTCCTCGGGAGTTCAGGGCTGTAGGATGGTCATCCATCTGTTTCCTCTGGCCTCTTATGCCTTAGCTGCCGAGGGTCTATGTACACGTCTGCCTGGGTCACCGTCACGGTGGAAGTCCCTGGCCATGGGTTTGGAGGTGCTCGTTTTTTCTGGTGGATTTGTACGAGTTTCCTAGATACTGGGCCCGAGTCCCTCATGCTGTCCTCAACAGTCTAATGCTTTGTAGGGACAAGCAGATGCGCCCAATCTGGGCCCTCTTCTGGTCTGAGTCATCTCCAGGACCCTCGCCCCACATCAGGATGACGGGGTGGTGGTATCCCTATGTAGACACTCTAGGGATCATTATTGTGGTTCCAGTAGGAGGCCACTGTCCCAGCTCTGGTGGTGTAGTTGGTTACACATTGGGCTAATAACCTCAAGGTCAGCAGTTCAAACCCATCAGCCACTCCTCGTGAGAAACATGGGGCTACCCACTCTCATAAAGACTTACAGCCTCAGAAACCCACACTGCAGTCCACTCTGCCCTGTGGGGTCACTATGACCTGGAATCAACTTGATGGCAGTTTGAGTCTTAGCTTCTAAAGGTCTGTTTTAGTACTTTATTTTATTGTGATCGAATACAAGTAACAGACCATTTGCCATGTTTTAAGGGTCCTAGAAGGATTAGTTCACCAACTTGGGAATTTTGCATTTGGAACGTTCTCTGCACATGTATGCATTCCACGAATAGCTAGAGAGCCCTGTGCGGCTGACCCCATCAGAGAGCCCCAGGGTCCAGCAGGGAACAAGACTGGCCTTGGTTTCTGACAGCTCATCTTCTAGGGAGTGAACAAGGAGTGAGCAAACAGGATGATTGCAGAAGACAAACACGGGGGTCAGGGGCAGATTACCCAATACGCGCTGTGGAAGGTAGCGGAACCCTTCACCACAGACTGGGGCGTGAGCACTGGCCCCTGACTGCTGATGAACCCGTGTTCACTTTGCGTATTGGGTAATCCGGGTAAAGGATGGAATAACAGAGATAGGACTTTAGCCAGGGTGGTCAGCAAGAGGTCACTCTTAGGAAGTGATCCTTTACCTGAGCGCCAGCCAGAGAAGCAACCCTGGAAGCAGGACTCGCGAGTGCAAAGGCCCGGGGGG
>NW_022111372.1:50245879-50267599 GCF_000313985.2 Echinops telfairi
GGTGGGGCTGGGGGGCTGTCGAGAGAAGGAAGGCCATTCAGCTATTAGGGCTGGAGACCTGGTAGGGAGATGGGGAGGCACGGAGTGGGAGAGGTCAGTCTCTGGCCAGGTCTGGTTCCAGGGCCGGACTGGTGGGTGCAGTGGGTGGGTGGGAGTGTGGCCTGCCCCCAGCATGTGGCTGCTGGTCTGCAGGGCGCTGAGGTTTCAGCTTGGCGGTCCTGGAAGCTGGCTCTCCCAGAGCGTCTGCTTTTCTTCCCTGGCATGCTTTTTCTCTTTTCTTTTCTATTTTTAGGGGCTGGGGGAGTGTCCATTTTGCCTGTACCAGCTACAAAAAGTCAAAAGAGACAAAGTGTGTACAGTGGAAAGTCTGGACCTCCCCACCCCCCAGCCACCTGGTTCTTCTCCCCACAAGTGTCCACCGACCCCACAGGTGTGCAGCTTCCCAGCTACTGCATCCTTTACGACCACACACCATGCACATGGCCTTGTACGCTATGTTGGTGTGTTAGCTGCCGCCACGTTGGCCCCTGACTCACCGTGAGCCCGTGCACCATGGAAGCAAGTGCCACCAGCCCTGTGCCCTCCATCTCCACGGTCACTTATGGACCAGGCTGTTGTGATGCATGGAGTTGTCACTTTCTGGGTTTTGGAAATTGTTGGCTGGGACTTTTTTCCTAGTCTCTCGCAGTCTGGAAAACCAGTTTAGCCTCACGGCAACCCGCATGCCTCTGCTGGCTGACGAATGGTGGCTATGCTGGAGGTGCATTGGGGAGCGGAACCCGGGCGCCCCACATGGGAGGTTAGCATTCTCCCACTGCATCACAGTGCACTTAGAGCAGCCACTTTGTTGAAGGTTCTGGAGTTGTGCGGGCCAACCCAAGGCTCTTCTAAATGTATATTTAAATTAATGAAAATAAAATATCTATTCCTCGGTTGCATGAACCACATTTCAAGCGTTTAAGACACATATGTATCTCAAAGCTCAAACCCACTGTCATCACGTCGATTCTGACTTCCAGGGACCCTAGAGGGAAGGGGGCATAACTGCCTCTGTGAGTTTCCAAGACCGTGAGTGGTTAGGGAAGTAAAAAGCCTGATCTTTCTCCCGAGGAGCGGCTGGTGGTCTTGAACCACTCACCTCATGGTTTGCCACCCCACATGTAACCACTACACCAGCAGGGCTCCTTCCCGCCAGGACAGGAAGTCCTATGAGCCTGCCCTGCTCACCAGTATTCACAGTGAGAACACACGACTGTTTTCCGGGGTTGCCAAGGAGGGACCCATGCTCACATTGGTAGGCGGGCACTCGACTGTATGGGAGAAGCCCTACTCAGGTCTCTGGACCACAATCAGGTGACCAGGATCTGAGCCGTGCCTGTGGGTAGGTGCCGACTCATATCGTCCCTGTGCACAGCAGAGTGAAACACTGTCTGGTCCTGCAGCATCCTCACAGGTGGTTTCATTTGAACCCATTGTTGCAGCCACGGTGCCCACCCATTGTGTTGAGGGTCTTCCCCATCTTCACTAACTCTGCTCCAGCAAGCGGGAGGTCTCTTTTCCTACCAGGTACTGGTCTCTCCTGATAGTGTGTCCAAAATATTGAGAGGACGTCTTGCCATCCTCGCTGTGAAGGAGCGTTCTGGCTGCACTTCTTCCGAGCCAGATGTAGTTCTGCTTCTGGCAGGCCGGGGTCCTTCTCAAGGTGCCGTCTTTGCGTTTTCACACTTTAAAGGGGTCTTGTGCAGCAGGATCTGAGAGCTGTAGTGAAAGTGCCTGAGTCCTGTTGTCCAGTAGGATCTGTCCTCCCCCTGCCAGCCAGCCCTCCTGGCGGCCCCTCGTGAAATAGGACGGACCCTCTGATTTCCTAGAGGCCTCAGCTTGTAAAAGAAGGGTCGCTTTTCTTTCAGGAGCCTCCTTGGCTGGGTAGCTCATTATCACCCTTGATAATCCGACAAGCCTCGGGCACCCTGAACCTACCCACGGACTGCCAGAACACACAAATCTGTCTCGGGAGCAGTACGGCCAGCACGTTCCTTAGAGAGAGGACAGTGAGATGTCATCTCCCTGGCTTTGGGCCTGGTCTCGGGAGCCATCAGGCCCTGGCAAGGAAGAGCGTGCTTGGCAAAGTAGAGGGACAGCAAAAGAGAAGACCCTCAGTGAGCTGGACGCACAGAGTGGTGGCAATGACGGGCGCAGACGCACCAAGTGTTGTGAGGACGGCGGATGTTTTGTTCCTTTTCACACAGGGTCGTTCGAAGTCAGAACTGACCGGAAGGTCCCCATCAACCAGGCGCCCTGCTCTGCCCAGTGTGATGCTCGGAGACGGAGCCACAAGGCCCCTGGCTAGATGGCACAGAGGCACACGGCCCTCGTTCTAATCGTGCATCGAGGTGGGATCTTCAGCTTGTGCTGTGAGGTCAGGGTTGACTTCCCGGAGGTGGAAGCCACTGAAAGGACCCCTGATGGAGGGTGAGAGCAGCAAGGGGTCAGCCCTGTCCCCCGGGCCCAGGTAGGGTGGTCAGTCGCTGCCGAGGCCAGGCCAGGAACCCAGCAGGGACGGGCCCTGTGGAATGCAAGCTGGGACCCAGCTGGAGAGGATGTGGGGAGAGGCTGAAGGAGTTCAGCTGTCAGTGATTTCACGCGCCTTTCCGCAGCCACTTCTTGGGGACAGGCCCCAGCCGGAGGGCCCAGGTGCTGCTGGAGGTCAGATTTCGGGAGCAAGAGAATAAAGGGAGATTTCCTCCAGAGAGGAGGCTGCTCTCCCCAGAGAGGGCTGCAGCTGCCTCTCACACATTCTGCTGGCTTAGGCCAAATCCTGCAGCAGGTGGAGGGCTGGGGCTGGGGCTCCCAGAGGCCCGAGAATGTGGGAAGGGGTGAGCAGAGGAGGGCTGGGTGTGCGCAGGCGTGTGTGCACACCTGAGTGTGTCTAGAGCTGGGGCTGGGTCTCCTTTCCGCCTTCCTTCGCCAAACAGCTTTCCTGCACCCCACCCCTGCCAGGGGCTGCACGCTGGGGCTGCAGGGGCATTGCAGCTAAACCAGATCAAGAACTCCATGTGGGGTGGCCGTGGGCAGGGTGTGCTCTGCCAGAGGGTTCGGGAGATGGAACAGTTTTCCCTGGGGAGGGACAAGAGCAGGGGTGACTTCTAGTGAAAACTTTGTATGACTCCTTTTTTTTAAAACACATGCCTGTTTGAACCTAGTTTACAAGTGTGGTTCTCAGAGCGGGGTCCCCAGGCTAGCCACCTCCACACTGCATAGAGCTGCTGAGAACAGCAGATTCCCAGACTGCAGCCCTGCCCCCTGCCAGCCAGTGGATGCCGACTCACAGGGATCATGGACAGGGTTCCGGGGCTGTAACCCTTTACGGGAGCAGACAGCCTTGTCTTTGTCTTGCAGAGCGGTGGCTGGTGGTTTTGAACCAGTGACCTTGTGGCTAGCAGCCCAACACTTAGCCAACATTGCCACCAGGGCCCCTTTAGCTTCATCACAGATCTACTATATTGAACATTTGGGCCTGGGGCTAACTATGATATACATGAAAATGTCAGAACTACCGATAAAAAAACAAAACAAGAACCTATGTATGAAACTGGAGCCCTAGTGGTGCAGTGGGTCATGCAGTGGGCTGCTAACCACAAGGTCAGCTGTTCAAACCACCACCTGCTCCTTGGGAGAAAGATGAGGCTGTCTACTTCCGTAAAGAGTGACAGTCTCGGAAACCCACCGGCGCAGTTCTCTCCTCCTCTAGGGTGGCTCTGAGCCAGAACAGAGTCCCCGCGGTGAGTCGGAGTGGTGTGTAAATTCTGTCTTTGCAAAGGTCCTTGCCCCTGGCGTTCCCAGTCTGAGCTAAGAGGCTACATTTTTAGACTTATAGCGGCGGAGTCTCTGAATCAGGGAGTCTGATCCTAAATGCGGGGTTTGGGGTGAGCAGGGCCTGGCCTGGTGAGAGGCAGGAGAAGGAAAGGATCATCCGTGTGAGGAGCCTGAGGTATTAGGGGTGGCAGGGCACAGGCTAGAGCCAAACATGCCACCAGGGCATGTCTGTGCTTGGGCACTGGGACATCTGTCTACTCCTGTGCCTGGCCAACGGTTAGCAATGCCCCTGCGGCACGCAAACCCAGAGCTCTCGGGGACCTGGGAGTGGGGCTGCCTGCACTGTGGGGATGAAACCATCTCTGCCATTTACCCGGTGTGACCCTGCGCCAGTCCCTGCCTCCTCAGGAGACTCCAGGCCTTCATCTGAGAAATGAGGACAAGAATGCCTTCCTCGAGGGCTGCCCTGTGGGACCTGTGCAGCCACCCAGCAACGAGGGCCACTCACTCCTCCGCTCAGCACAACCGATCCTGTGCACGTAAAGTCGCCTCAAGAGACAGCAACGTCAGCCTTGGGTCACAGGGCTGGACACGGATGCTCAGAGAGGGCAACTCTGGTCAGAGTGTTGTCCCTCCCCACCAACCCCCGTGAGCAGCCCTGCTCCCTGCCGCTAGATGCCGATGCCCTGGCCTGTGGCCTCCTGTGCTTGCATCCTGGCTGGCTGGCTGCAGCCCCCACTGCTGCCCTAACTGATAACACGCAGACAGCGAGGGAAGGTCAGGATGTGGACAACCTGGTGCTTCTTCCGCTGGCTCACGAGGTCTAGCGTCACTGTCTAGGAGGCTCCAAGGGCTTAGGAGGAGGACAGACCCCAGTGGCTGCCAGACTGTGGGGCGGCGGGGGGTGCGGTGGGGGGTGGGGAGCGGCACTACTGCTGGGGGGAATTAGCAGCATCTGTCTCAGTCTGACATGGGACATCAGGAATGTGGACTGACTCCAGCAAGCATGTGCCTGCCAGGGATGCTGGGCAGGGAGGGGGCACAGGCTGGGGCAGCTGAGCCCTTTCTGCCTCCCGGAACCCACCAGGCAGCGGCTGCCCCTGCCACTCTGAGCAAACTGGCTCTGGGCTCCGGTACAAGGCAGGGAGCTGAGAGGTGGGCCCGCTCCTTCAAGCCCCATGCTTAGGACCCACCACATGCTGTTTCTCCATTTTTGCGCAGGCACTATGGCCTTTATCTGGGGAGGCTGAGGTAAGGGAGAGCCTGTGGGTAGCTGAGTCTGGTGCTTCAGTGAGCTCATGGTGGGAAAGTGCGAAATAAGTGGGGATTCTCACCCCTCCCCCTCTTGCCCATGGACCACCCTTCCCTTCCTTAAGTGGGGAACAAGGCTCTGTCTCCCTTGGCGATCGACCGGGCTGCTGACCTCCAAGGGGAGACTCTAGGTTGGGGGAGTGGAGCTCGGTCAGTAACTTGGGTGTTTCCACAGTGCAGGCAAAGGGGCAGGGGAGAAGGAGCTACACCTTGGGGTGGAGGGACCCTACGGAGGCCCAAGCCCCAATCACTTCATCCTGATGCCTTGGGAGTTGGCAGCCCTGTTTGTCAGACTACAAGTCCTCCCCACGGGGTTTTCAATGGCTGCGATCTTACAGCAGTAGATCACCAGGCCTTTCTTCCAAAGCACCTCTGGGTGAATTTGAACCTCCAATCTTTCAGTCAGGAGGCAAGTGTGTTCCTGTTTGCACCCTGAGAGACTCCTTATGCCTGGGGAGACAGTGGTCATCCAGGCAGCTACAGCACGGGCCTTCAGTTCCCTGGTAACCTCAGGAAGTGGCAGGATTTGAACCTGGTTACCAGTCCAGGGCTCTGTCCACCCTGCTAGGAATGGAGCTTCTCAGGGGGAGAAAGTGACTGAGTGAGTCCCTGGTTCTGCTCTGGTGCTTTCTCTGAGATGGAACGCCCCACCACCACCACCACACACCTCCCAGAAGGAACGTGGTGTGGGAAGGCTGGGCAGGGTAGCTCAGTGGGGGACACTGTGAGCCAGAGAGAGAATGGGGGTGACCCAGAGAAGGGCAGCGAAGCCCTGTTCCGCGCTGCTACCAGCTTCTAGGGCTTTCCCAGGCTAATGGCCCTGTGCACCTCAGCACGTGGACGCACCCCAGGCGGCCTCCACGGGGTCTGTTCTGGTCAGCAGGCCTGTCCCAGGGTTGGTAGGGACAGGGCAGGAGAGTGCTATGCATGGGCAGTGTCAGAAATGGCCGGCAGAGCTGTCTCACGGCCCAGCCTGGGGATCAGGGGTTGGGGAGCAGCAGCGACTGCCAGGGTGGGGCTGGGATGGGGTCCAAGCCCAGAATCCTGGGAAACTGATCCCTTGAGAGGGCTTCTGAGAAAAGGGCTGTGACGGCCTCCCCAGCAGAGGACCAGGCGGGCAGGGACAGCTGCAGCCCAGCCAGGCAGCTCCCAGCTGCTGCCTGGGAGACTGGCCAGGGTGGGGCAGGGCGGGCACAGCCCCCACAAGGCCCCAGCCTGTGCAGTGGAGCGTGGGAGCGGACAGCAGTCTCCAGGCTCAGTTTCAGTCTTTCACGCTGTGTTAACGGTCAGCTTGGCTAATGGTGAGCAGATGGGGGGGGGGGCCTCCAGCTCCCAGGGGGCAGCCTTGGGGCAGACACACGCATACACACTCACATGCACATGCATGTGCAGAAGATACTGGGGATCCTCCCTGGGGATGGTCATACACGCTCCCACTGACACCGCCATGGGCACAGGCTGGTCCTGGCAAGCCAGGAAGGGCAGCACAGGGGCCTGCTCTGGCTCTGTGCCCGTCTCAGAGCAGCAGCATCAGGCAGAGGTGCCCCCAAGGTCTGGCGAGAGCCCTGGGTCTGTGTGGCTCAGGCAGGAGGCCTCCGGGGGGTCGGGGATCCCTCCGCCATCCTCTCTCCCCCAGGGAAGACACCAAGCTCACAGAGGTCTATTTCAAAAAAATAATTTATAAAAGACCATTTGCTTCTGTACTTTCGGCGGGTTCCCAGCCTCATGCACAGAAGGCAGGCTGGGGCATGGTTACAGAGGCTCAGAGCCCCTCATTTGGAAGGGCTTAGGGGAGCAGAGGTCTAGGACAGCGCTGCAGCCAGGCCCAGCTGAGCCCCCGAGACAGGGGCTGAGTGCAGAGGCCCCTGGGCTATCAGAAACCTGGGAGCACAATTCCCAGGGTAAGGGCAGGGCCTGGAGGCTAGAGGCTGACCTCTGGGCTGGGAGGGGAAGGCCAGAGTAGGCAGCCTTGCCCAGGGGGCCCAAGGACCATGGCCAGACCTTCCCAATGCAGGCCAGCGACCTGGGGCGGTACTGGTGGTCAGGGCCTGCCCAGGTGAAGGACTGCACCAAGTATGATTGATCTGGGGGCTTCGGGCTGCCACCAACCTGCCTGAATAGCCTTGCACCCTGCTCACGTCTGCACGCCAGGGAAGGGGAAGGCGAAGGCGCTGGACCCCAGCAGCAGGGGGTCATGGCTGAAGACAGAGTCGTTGGAGGAGCAGGTACTGCTGGTGTCCCCTCCAGAGGGAGAGTAAGGCCCAAAGGTCAGGCGGAGGTCAAGGTACTGTGGGGGACAGGGCTAGTCAGCCACCGCTGTGGCCTGTCCTGTCCCGTCCCTGTGGTCAGGTCAGAAGCCCAGTGGGGAGCGGGCGGGGGTAGGCCAGGTGTGGTACCTCCTCGGAAACGGCCAGCAGCACCTTGTCCAGGGCCTCCACCAGCTGCTTGAAGGTGGGCCTCTGGGAGGGGGCTGCATGCCAGCACTCACGCATCAGCCCATACCTGGGAGGGGCAGGAGGGGCAGAGGGGTCTGAAGGCCCAGGGGCAGGGGAGGAGCAGGGGTCCCTAGCAGAGGACGAGGGCTTAGGCTGCAAGTGTTGGAGGCCGTTGAGTGGAAGGGCGTGTAAGCTGGCTCAGGAAGGAGGCGGCTGTCCTTACAGTGATAGCGGACCCCTCCCCTGGGTCCAACCCCAAGGCTACAGTCAGGTTGAAGGATGAGGACTGAGTAGGAAGGGGCAGGGAGAGTCCTTACAGCTCTGGCGGGCATTGCGGGGGCCGGTCCATGCGGTGGCCCTCCCGTAGCAGTGAGAACAGCTCCTCCACGGGGATGCCGGGGTAGGGGGAGCCCCCGAGCGTGAAGATCTCCCACAGCAGGATCCCAAACGACCACCTGGAGGCAGGGCCAGGGCTCAGCAGGGGCCACCACTTTGCTGTCTCCTCCTGGTGGCTTCAGGGAGCCCCCGCAGGCTCAACCCACTGCAGGGGTCGGCAACCGGGGCTGCCTTTGGCATCTGGACCCCCTCAGGTTCAAAGCCGGGGCAGAGGAACCTGGAGCACAGGCCCCCCTCCCCTTCCTGAGGGGTAGGACCAAGAGCCTAAAGCCTCTGAGACCCCAGACCCACGGCTTCCAGGACTTACACATCGCTCTGGTGGGTGTAGACTCGGTCAAACAAGGCCTCAGGTGCCATCCATTTGACGGGCAGGCGACCCTGGAGGGATTGGAGGGGGTGTTGGTGTCATGTCCCCCTGGTCCCAATGCCTACCAGTGCCCAGCTGGCCCCTCCCTCACATTGCTGGTTTTCTTGTAATAGTCGATGTGGTGGACACCGCGGGCCAGCCCAAAGTCAGCGATCTTCATTACGTTGTCCTCGGTCACCAGCACGTTGCGGGCAGCCAGGTCCCGATGGATGCACTGGGGGCGGGGCGAGGGATTAGCAGGGGACACAGGGTGGGGGCCAGGCACACACAATTCACAGCCACCAGGGAGGCAGGGATCACCCATTCACGGCACCCATGGGCAAGGTGAGACTCAAAGAGGGAACACGTAGGCTGTCTAACTTCCGGCCCAGCTCTGCCTACAGGCTGGGGTGGGGAGAGATGTGGAGGGAGCCATTCAGTGCCAACTGCGTGTGGAGGAGGGACCAGAGGGCCATGGGGCATCTACAAGGGGGGTCGTAAATAGGGGGAGAGCGAGGACAGGGGACACTGAGTGCCAGGCCATCAGAGAGCGGGCATGACTGGAGGGGCTGAGAGCACTGCCTGCTGCCCACACCTTCCTCGACTCCAGGTACTGCATGCCGCGGGCCACCTGATAGGCACAAGAGACCAGGGCAGGGAAGGAAAGGGGTCCCTCGCTGCTCCGGGGCCCATCGGGGCTGAGGTCGGGGCCGGGGGGCCGGCGGGCCCGCAGGAACTCGCGCAGGTTGCCCTTGGCGGCACACTCCACGATCACGTACAGGGGCCCTGCGGAGGCCGGGTCGGGAGAGGCGGCTCCTGAGGCCAGAGCTCAGGCCCCAAGTGCCCAGGCCCTCGGCTGGTCCTCGGCCCCCCTTCCTGGGTACACATGCCCAAGTGCCCAGGCCCAGGCCCCACCTTCCTGGGTACACACGCCCAGCAGGTTGATGATGTTCCTGTGTCGGCCGATGAGCTTCATCACCTCCATCTCAGACACCAGGTCGGCCAGGTCCTTGTCGGAGGCGTTGTCTGCAAGGGCAGCCGCTGGGCTGAGGCAGCTGCCCTCCAAGCACATGGGGGAGGCAGTGCAGGGTGGGGAGGGGACCAGGAGCTTTGGATCGGGCTTAGGAAGGCCTGGGCTGAATTCTGGTTATGCTGTGCGTCCCTGAACAATCTCCTAACCTCTCTGAACCACAGTGGCCTCTTGCAGAAGTGGAAATTTGGGTCATGCCCTGTCCTCCAGGGAGACACCAGGAAGCAACAAGGGAGGGGGTTGGCTTAAGGGGGTGTAGGCCTATGAGCAGGAGGCAGGGAGGTGGGGGGTGGGGTGGAGGGAGAGCTCCGAACAGGAAGGAGGCGCTGGCGTGAGTCCCTGAACCCGGGTGAGCTCCTGGGGGTGGAAAGCAGGCTGTCGCCCAGACTCAGTCTGACCTGGGGACGCAGGGAGCCACCCGCAGGCCCCACCCACAATGAGGGAGGCCAGGAAGCAGGCTGCTTGTGAGGCCTGAGGACCAGAGGCTGGGCCCCCGGGGCTGACCTGTGGCCCTGGGCCAATGACATACACGCCAGACCTCACAAAGCACATTTCTCAATCCCTGCCTCCCAGAAAGTACCAGGTGGCCCCAGCTGTGCCCCAGAGGGGAGGAGAGGAGGGAGCAGGGCAGTGTGTGTGTGTGTGTTGGGCGGGGGAAACTGGGGACAGCAGTGGTTCGAGGCCCCAAGGTTGTCCTGTGCAGCACCTGAGCACTGTTGTTTGGGAGCCAGGACAGAGTTTAGACAGAAGGGCTGTTCTTTTAGGATGGTGGACATTGGGGGGAAGACTTGGGGAAGCCAAGGGCATCACTGGGGTAGGGAAACACAGACATGTGGTGGAGGGCTTCTGAGATCAACGAGGAGGGTGATGACACAAGGCCAAGGCCAAGAGAGGCCTGCTAGCCCCAGTCACCCCAAATCATTGCCACCACAATGGCCTGTGTGCCAAGAAGTGGAGACTTACAAGTGGCTTGCTTCTGAGGGTCCGTAACAGGGTTGGGTCCCTGCCTGGCTGGTAGCGCCGCGAGCTCCTGGTTAGCCACCCCCACCCCGCAGGGCCTCCCTGGCCGCCACACTCACCCTTGAGCATCTTGACGGCCACAGTGCTGGCCTGCTCTGGCCGGGAGGGGTCCATGCCGAAGGCTTCCGCCCGTACCACCTGCCCGAAGCAGCCCTCACCCAGGGGCTTCCCGAGCACCAGGCTGGAGAAGAAGGCAGGCTGAGTGGGACCGGACCCTGGCCACCCAGCCTGCTAAGGGCAGATTCTGCAGGACACTGCGTCCCAATCCCACTCTGGTCAGCCTACCTGTCCCGGGGGAACTCCCACAGTGGGTCTAGAGGTAGGTCTAGACTCACAAGGCCAGCAAGCAGGGGAGGCCCGCTGGAGGAGAGCCGGACGCCCCGCACCAGGGACGAGCTGGACTTGCCCGAGGAGCCCGACTCCAGGGAGAACTGTAAAGGGAGGCAGGGTTCCACGTGTTGGTGCCAGGCCAGGGCTTGCAGGCGATCGAGGCTCATTATGGGGTCTGGGGGTGGGGCATGTACCTGACGGGCCAACGGGAAGCGGGACAGCTTTTGCACAGTGGCCGGCTGGCGAGGGTGCCGGCCATGGAGCGCCTGCCCACGGTACAGCCCGGCCAGCAGCAGGATGACGGCCAACGCCAGTGAGCCGGACACGTACAAGATGATGTCCGTGTACCTGGCTTCGGGCACCACCGCCGTCCATGTGGGGTCCTCCTCTGCTCATGCGGTGGACACACACAGACATATGCACTGACTGGTCAGCCCTAATCCCTTCCACTCAGGCCCTCGCGGCTTCAACCCACTTAAGGACACACGGGCACAACAGCACCCATCTGTCCCAGATACCAGCACCCACCCCCAAGATTCTTACAGATTCCCCAGGTACCAGCCCAGAGGGACAATCCCAGGCAGGGTCAGACGCACACGCAGGGCAGCACGCCCAGGCGCCCGTGTGAAAGGAAAAAGCGTCATCTGGCAGATCATGCCCTCTGCCCTCACAGCCCGGGCTGGCAAGTCACTTCGGCCTCTCCCTGCGCTCCAGGGGCTGGCAGGGCTCACCTGGCAGCACTGTGAGCCAGGCCGACTGGTAGGAGAGGCCAATGGAGTTGCCAGCCAGGCAGGTGTACTCGCCCGCGTCCTCGGATGACACGTTCCGCAGGTACAGGACTTCCACCTCTGAGCTATTGATGTCTGCTGTCTGGGGGTGGGAGACAGACTCAGGGGGCACGGCAGGGCCACACTGTGGCTGGGGGCACCCCAGGATGGGAACAGGGCAGGACTTGGGTACTCGCCAGGGCCGGACCTTCAGGACTTGCACGTAGGGGAAACCGTCGGCCCCAAAGCTGCTGCCGTTGACGACAATGTGCTTCAGCCACTGGATGTGGGGCTGGGCGTCGCTGTACACCTTGCACAGCAGCTCCACATCGCTGCCCGCCACCGCCGTCGTGTTGGCTGGGAGCCCCGCCTGCAGGATGGGCCGGTGCGGGGACCGCTCTGGGGGCCAGGCCGGGCCGTCAACCCTGACCAGTGGCAGCCACACAGGTACCCTGCTCACTGTCTCCAGTCTCCCCCCAGCCCCAGCTCCAGGGAGGGATCCTGGTGACATGCCGCTCAGACCTTGTCAGCCCATGCTACACCCCGTGGCTCCCCATGCGCTTGTGGTAAAGGCCAACGTGTGGGCCGGGCATTCAAGCTCCCTCTGGTTTGGCTCTCAAACAAAGGCCACACTCCTGCCAAATGCCTGGCGATTTTTATACCTGCAGACCTCTCCTTGGCTGTTGCCCTCAGCTGGGATGCCTTCCCCACTGTCCTGCTCCCCAGGCCCTCCCTGCTCCATGCCTCTCTCTGACCCCCCCACCCCACACCCGGTCACTTGGAACTGCCTTAATCATCCATCTAAGCCTGAGCCCATCTTGCCTTCCAGATGAAGCTCTCCCGAGAGCCCACCCCCCAGTCCCCTGCTGCCCTCTGGCTGGACCCCCGCTGGTCTGCTCACCCAGCACATCCAGCAGGTAGCTGTAGCGCAGGCTGCCCACAGAGTTCTCCACCAGGCAGGTGTAGGTGCCCCGGTCCGAGGGCACCACGCTCTCCATCACCAGGCTCCAGTGTTGATGGCGCAACTATGGGCAGGGGAAGGGTCAGTGAGGGGCCACAGCCCATTCCCCCCAACCGGGGCTCTGCAGACCCTGCAGAAGCCAGGCCAGTGCCAGCAACCCTGGGACTAGTAGGGAGAAGGCTCTGAGAAGAGCCGAGCCCTGGGTTTGAGTCTTGGGACTTCTCGCCCTGCCTCACTTGTCCTAGCTGTGCAATCCTGAGCCCGCCTTTCACCTCTCTGGCTGTAGTTTTCCCACCAGCACACTGAGTGGGGCGCCAGGCTCTCCCGAGGAGGGAGAGAGCTGGAAGAGCTCGTTCAACCCATCCGTGTCCGCCACGGCTTCTCCCTGGCTGGGGAATGGGCGCCCTTGCAAGTGAGTGGCAGAGTTGGGAACCTGAACCCCAACTACCCAAATCCAGAGTCCCGGGCTCCTCCAGGGCTCTGCAGCTGCCTCCTCTCCTGCGGCTTTCACTGAGCGAGGCAGGCAGGGACGGGGGCAGACCAAGGGAGGGCGAGGAGGGGGCAAGTGGGTTGGGAAGCCAGAGGCTCACCCGGATGCCTCCAATGCGGTGCTCCCCCTGGAAGTCTTGGCCATCTTTGAGCCAGCGGATGGTGGGCGTAGGGTTACCAGCAGCCGGACAGCGGAACTTGACCGTGTTTCCGGCAGGTACTGCATGTAGCTTCTTCTCCATGCGCTGGGGGTGTGTCCAGTAGGGCGCTGGAGGCAGGGAGGGAGAGCTCAGTCCCAGGTGAACCCCTGCTGCCGCACTCTTCTCCAGGGATGAGGCCGGTCCCTGAGGCCGCAGACTGACCTTGCTGGGGGTACACATGCCCATTTGAGGGGCTCCTGTGGGCCTGGGGGTCTTCGTCATCACTGCTGGAGTCTGCATCAGAGACAGAGGGGGGTGTCAGAGGCCCAGGTGCGGCCCTCCTGCCTCAGGAGGGCCCTGAGCTCCCAGCAGACGTTACCTGCCACAGCCAAGGTGAGATTGTGCAGGACAAGCATGGAGCCTCGTGCCAGGCAGAGGTAGCGGCCAGCATCCTCGGGCAGGAAGCTGGCAATCTCCAAGTGGCCTCTCCAGCCTCGGACGCGGCCCACGGGTGCAAGGCGGCTGCCCTCCTTGTACCAGTGGCCGCCACGCTCAGCCCGCCTGCAGCAGAGCCGCACAGGCTGCCCCAGGGTCATGGTCAGCTTCTGCTCCTGCTGCTCCGGGCTGGGGTCCAGGCAGGGTTCTGTGGGCCGACGGCAATTGTCAGTGAGCCCTGCAGTGCCCCTGCCAGCCCCCTGCACACAGAAAGCATGCAGCACACACATGGCACAAGCCCCTCACGTCACATGCTGGAAACACTGTGGCTCCTGGACACACACGCACACAGCCACATGCTAGAGGTACTGGGCACTGGGCATATGCCACGACCCAGGGGCACATGTCACACACACCCTGCACACCCACACATGCTGGACACGCCACTGCCCAAGGCACACACATGGCACACGCAGTAGGTGCCACACACAGGGCTCACCTCTGGGGTATGTCATACTCAAACTGTGTACATGGCACATGCTCCCACGCCACACGCCCAGTGCATACCGCGCGCGCACGCACACACACGCACACAGCCAAAGGGCTCACCACCGGCTCTGCCGCCCAGCTCCGGGCCCTCCGCCCTACAAGGCCCTCCTCACAGAGACAGGTGGATGCTTGCTGGGAGCCAGACACGGAGTCTCCATGGCTGGGCCGTTCCGACGCCAGGAGCCTCTCCAGGCCCGCTCAGCCAGCAACCCTGCCTGGGGCCCAGTAGTCCCCGCCCTGCCACCCTCTCCCAACTCGGGGTCATACCCAGCTCCATTTCTTCAGAGGCCCCCAGGGACAAGGCTGGGGCTCTGGGTGCCCCCAGCAGGACCCCCAGCAGGGTCAACAGTAGCCACATCTTCCCTCGGGCCCGACCAGGCTTTCCAGCGATGGCCTTCCTGAAAGGGAGGGGTAAGAGCTGCGCTCAGGTGAGTCCCACTGGACAGACAAGGAAACTGAGACAGGAAGTAGTCACCGGACTTGCCTAGGCCCCCCCACCCCCGCTCCAGGCCCCTGCCAGAGCCCAGGGCCTCCCCAAAGCAGGTTGTGTGGGCCATTGGGGCTGAGGCTTCTTGCTCCCTTGGGGCCCCCGCAGAGAGCCTGGCGCAAGTTCACAGAAAGGTTGGGAGGGGGATTCTGTGCTTGGAGGGAAGTAGAGTGGGGACCCATCTCCTGCTCCCTTTCATCACACATGATTTGCTTTCTGCCGAATAAAAAGTTTACTGTTGAAGCGCCAAAACAAATACCTGAAATATAATACAAGGCCAAACTCCAGCATTTGGAAGTTGTCTGATCTGACACACACACCACCCCCACCACTCTTCGGAGCATGGCTGACATTTCTATGAACATCTTTGGATGCCTCCACTGGCAGGCCTCTCACTACCCACAATCCAGAGCACCCCATGCCGAGCATCAAAGGGTTCCTGCTCTGAACCAGAGCTGCACCCTGGGGGGCATGCTGCTTGCTGGCTCCCCACAACTCTAGCTGAGACATCATCAGGTTCCCCAAAGATTTTAGACTCAAATGTCAGTCAGAGCCAAGTTAAAGCTGGCGTACCACCCTGTGTGTCCCTGGGCCACTTCACTGAGAGAAGAGCTCCAAGGGTAAAAGAGCTGAAGACACAGAATGTGGGGATGTCTCTGCTCACCTCCCCTGGGTCCAGACAGGTGACTTGTCATCTTGAGTCTACTCTTTGCCACCCTCAGATATGCATGTTATATTACTTGCCCATTCAGGTTACTTGCCTCTAAATCTCACCAAGAATGTCACTGACCTTCAAAACAACACTCAGAAAGAACAGAGCCTTAACCAGGGGCAAGGAAACGGGACAGTGTAGTCCCCAGAGGTTGTTCCCCGGGGCTGAGTCACAGCCAGGTGTACTGGTATCTCGGGATCAGAAAGCCCATCATACCCTTTCCCTTCAGCTACTGCTCTTCGCCCAGCTCAGGGGCAGGGGTGTGTGTGTAGGGGGTGCATTTAGTCAGTTCTACTCAAAGCTACGATCTCTTCCTTCAAACAGATCCTTCCCTGAGTGTCTTCAATGAGCCAGCCACCATGGCATCCGCCCCCCCTCACGCAACCCCCACTTGCAGGTGGTCTGTCTCCTCCATCCCTCTCCCATCCAGCCCACCTCCCCTGCTTCCACCCTGGCCATGTCATGGCTACCTCTTGTTTGGACCCTTGCAACATCTCCCTGCTCTCTGTATCCTCCACGGCCCCCCACCCCCCAAGTCTGACCTGTCACCCGCAGCTTACAAGACCTTCATGGCTACCTGCATACTGTGGGATCTGGCTCAGACCGTTATCCGGGTTCCCAGGGAGCCTCCCCACCTCCCTCCTCTGTCAGGACAATCTCTCTCTGGCTCACCTTCTATGCCCTGAGAAGCACCAAAGTCATCCGCTTCCCAAACTGAGCAGTTTACTCTCTTGCCCCAACACTCACTCTGCCCTTCTCCATCTGGTTCAGGTGTCACTAGCGTCACACCCCCTGCCGCCCCGGCGCAGCAGCCGCTCACTCTGTCAAAGTCATGTACCCCGTTCTCTGCACAGAGGGCAGCTCCACAGTTCGGCTGGGAGTTGGGTGCGGAGGCGCAGGGACTTTATCCCCACCTCTAGGCTCCCTGGGCTCACTGCCTCTAGTAGGACTCACTGCCTCGCTGCCAGCTAATGCTCTACCTGGACCAGAGGGGAGAGCTGGTACCAGGAGCCCAGAGCCTGCCTGGCATCCTGCAGCCCAGGGTTTTGCTCCTGCTTCCACACTTACATGTTGAGGGACCCCGGGTCAGTAAGTGCGCCTCTCAAGAACCTCGGCGCCTTCCTCCCTATGCCCAGCGCGCAGATGGTCCTTCTGAGCCACCTTGGGGGAAGGGTGGGTCCCAAGGGGGAGCTGCAGAGATGGCCGGCCCGCCCCCGCCCCGGTGGGCAATGAGTAACCAGCTCCACGGGCAGGGTGCTCTTTGGACGGAGCGGGACAAAAGGCCCTGTGTGCGCTGCGGGTTACTGATTGACCGCCCCCTCCGCCCCCCTGCTGCGCGGACGCCCTGGCCCGCAGAGCTGGGAGCCGGCAGCCCTCACGGCCCCGCCGCCGCACGGCCCCTGGAGGCTGGGGGCGCAGCCCGGACTCCGCACATGGTCCCGGAGGACTTGGAGCGTCCCGGGTCTGGCTCCCGCACAGGCTCCGGGCTCACCTGACGTCTTCGCGGCTCTGCTCCTGGCTCCCACACCCGGCACAGCCCGCACGCTCAGAGCGGGCGCTCCTCCGCGGCCGGCCGGAGAGCCAGGAATGCACCCGCGACAGCGGCGTGGCAGCGGGCTGCCCAGGGCCCCACCCACCCCGGGCTCCGCCTCGGGCCCGCCCCCAGGGCGCTGCCCCACCTGCCCCGGCCGCAGCCTGACAGCGGCGTGGCCGCGGGCCGCCCGACGCCCCGCCTCCTGATCCTGGGAGGCGGAGCCTTGGGCAACCTGGCGTCCCGCCCACGGGGCCCCGCCCCGAGCTCGACGGCAGCGGAGCAAGCAGCCCACTGGCGGCTCGGCTCCCCCCATACCGGCCCCTGGCCAGGCTTCCCAGGTCTAGCCCCCCTGCTTTTCACCCCATTAGGGTATGGGATCCCACAACCAGTGGCCGGGCAGTGGATAGACGACTCTTTCCACCCCTCCAATTCGTTCTGTGAGCGACCTCCAGAGTGATATTTAACATTCCTAATGGCTGCCCATCGCTCTCGGTAATACGATTTGGGCCTGCCTTGTCTCCAGAGGAAGCTTCAGCTTCCTTGTTCACAGCCTACCTCGGGGCATTCGCACGCTCTGTTCCCTCGTCCTACCATGCTCTTTCTCCTCTTGGTTAATCCCATTTCATTCTTAGGTCTTAACTCAAAACACACCTCCTCAGGGAGGCTTCCTGGACTCACCAGGAGATGACTTTGCTCTGTGAATCAGGAGACACAGGAGTGACATGGCTCAGAAAACCGCCTGTGGGGGCTGTAACTCTGCCTGTGAGCCTTCTTCCCCTGCAGCACAGCGGGTGCAAGGCTGGTGGTGTGATCGAGCTTGGTACCAAGAGCAGATGTGCTGGTGTGTGTGATCCTTAGCACACTGCCTGGCGCGGGCGCTCACTGTGCAGTGTCAGTTGGCATTCTGCTGGGTCTGCTGTTTCTTCGAGGGAGACAAAGTTTTTCTCCCAAAGGGATTTACAGTCTCTGAGCCCCACAGAGGCAGTTCTGCTTGGTCCTATTGGGGGGCTATGAGTCAGAATCCACGGGATGGCAGTGAGTTTGGTTTTTAGGCTGGGTATGTCTTTGTTGGCATGGCCAGAACTGTCACTGTCTGCAGGGGATTAATTGTGTAACTAGATGTGTAAACAAGGGGAAGCTCTAGAAAGGCAGGACTGAGAAGATGTGATTTCACCCTCTCTCAAGGTCTGGCACACCGTAGGTGTCCCCAGTGGCTCACCTCAAACACCCCCCCACCCACACACAACTAGTGCTGCCCCACCTGGCTCCGGTCCAGCCTCACACCTACAAGCCCTTCCTTCCCTGAGCAGCAAGATAAGACAAGGCCAAACAAAGAGCCTGACTGACCTCTGACCCCCCCCCCACCCCTCACTTGAAGCCCTGCATCTCCCAAAGCTCCTTGAGAAGAAAGAAACCGGTGGGCTTGGGGCTAAGACCCCTCTCCCTATTGTTACCTCTAGGGCTGGTGGAGACCCTGCCCTTCTGGAAGGAAGCCGGGTCCTTTCTCAGTTCGTGAGGAGGAGTGTCACTCTTTACACCCCCAACTCCCGACACAATGGCCGTTTCCCTCTGCATACCCAAAAGGCCATTTCTTTATTCCCCTTCTCAAAAGAGACTAGAAAAGATTGATCTCCTCCCAAAGACAAACTTCCCTCCCAATCAGACCTTCTGCCTCTGCGCCCGTTGGAACTCCTAGCGCAAGCTAGCTACCCTGTCGCTCAGGGCTCCCAGAGGGCTCTGTGTTTCTGCTGAAGAGTGGTCAGTGGGCGTCCTGCCACGCTCAGTGCTTCACCCGGCCACCAGGCTCCTTCCCCCCACTGCAAACCAGAAAAGAATTGGAATCTTTAAAAAAACCAGCTTTCCTGGTTCTTCTTATTCCAAGTCCCGCCTTGCTGAAGGGCCCAGGAAAGATGAGGGCCAGTCCCTGGGCGTGCCAGAGGGCAGCTTGCCGCCTACCTCGAGGGCTGCTGGAGAGGCTCTGGTCGTCTGTCGGTTCCCCTTTGTGAACGTGGCAGGGGAGCAGCTGGACCCAACTCCGCTTTCCCTCAGCCTCCAGGATCTTTCCTGGGTTTCCCTGAGCCAAAGGCAGACAAAAGGCTTTCAGAGCCCAGGTTGGGCAATTTCCCATCTTCTGAGATGCTCATGCTGTCCCCACCAGCTTGGCAACCCAGGTCTCCAGGATGCTGAATGTGTTCCCCACACATCTCTCCCTCTCACGTGCACAACCAAACTTTACAAGGCCACTCGCTCATTCATTTGCCAAGTGTTAATTGAAGTTTATTGTGTGGCATGCCTGGTCTAAAGCTTGGGGATGGATCAGCGAGTCAGACCCTGCCTCTGCCCGCTAAGGAGCTGTCAGGGGGCAGGCGGGAGTGTGTGTGTGTGTGTGTTGGGGCTGCAGACAAGTAAGCCCTCTGGTGCTGAAGGAGGTTGGGAGGGACACCTAAGCCTGGCTCTCTCTACCTCACTGTCTCACTCTCCTGCAAACGCATCATCTTTACACACACACACACACCACGTCCACGTCTGCTCACGCACCTGGGGAGCCGGTGATCCGGCAAGAGTTACAGTCTCAGAAACCCCCAGGAGCACTTTTCCCCTGCTCTACAGGGTCACTCTGCGTCAGAATCACTCAGGTGAGATCTGTTGTCTGGAGCTTCTGCTTCTGGTCTGCCTCTGCTTCCTTTCCTCCTTCCAGAACACAGCTCTCTGGCTGCCTTCTGCCCAGGAGTGCTGGGGGAAGTGCACGTGTTAGCAGCTGGGAATGGGGCCCGCCAGGGCAGGAAGTGAGAAAGAAGCCCTCACCTTGTCTGAGCTCCCCCTGTGCCCGGCACCACGCTAAGCCTTGGACGCACATGAACCTCTTTGATTCTTCCGCCAAGCCACGTGATATGGGAATCCTTGTCTCTTTGTGAGAAAACAGACATGTGCCCATGTGGAGTGACTTGTCTGTGGTCATGCAGAGAGTGGACAGCAGAGTCACAACTGGAACCCTGGCCTTGAAGGGTGCAGAGGGAATGCCCAGTGTGACCCTCTGCACAGCCAGAGTGTGGATGCCAGCCTTTCAGACCACTTCTGCTTCCTTCCTTAGCTGTGGCCTGCGAAGGTGGGCATTCACCTAAAGGGGGAAGGGAGATGTGGAAGGGAGGTGAGGGGGTGGGGATTGGGCAGCACTTCCCCTGTCCATTGGGTCAGCCCTGATGGGCACCTATGAAGTACCAGGCAGGGGCTTGCAGACTGTGCTCCTGGAGTGCCCGGCTGGGCCAGGAGGGGCTCCTGGGGGCAGGCCCTCCCCCCACCTGCCCGGGAGCAGAGTCAAGAGGGAGGGGGCAGACGTTGCTGGTGCCAATGGTGTTGCTCTTGGATGGCAGCCGGGCCCAGGGAACACTGAGGCTGTTGTGTGAAGGGCTGCCTCTGGCCAGCCCAGCTCCTGCCCAGGCCCCACTCCAGCCCAGCCCCATCCTCTAACCCACTCCTGATTCCTTCTCTTCAGCTTTCTCCGGAAACAATTTTTATGTTGTGAAAATCAGAATAATCCATCCACCCATGACTCTGACTGTGCACCCTGACTCTTCCTCCCGACTTCCAGGAGGACCGGCTTGAGAAGGCGGAATGGAAGGGGGTGCGGTGAGAGGCTGCAGAGGGGGTTTAGAGCCAGACAAACCAGGGTTTGAATCTTGAAGACTAGTGGGCTCTGTGCCCTTGGACAAGTCACTTATCCCCAAACCTCAATTTTCCTTCCTGTAAAGTAGTGATAGGATCCCTCTTCAGAGAGGCTGCAGGGCGAGGCTGCCTGGCCAACAACGAATGTGCAGGACACAGCAGCCAATGTCAACACAGCTCTTCTCAGCCAGGACCACCTTGAGAAACCCCTCCTGGGGCCAAAGGTGGGGGGGACTGTGAGGGCCCCTCCCCAGCACTCATTTGAGTGTCTCCTCACTGCCCAACCACCCTTGGTTCTGAAACGTCTTTGTCCCATTTCCACCCTGGAGACAACAAAGCCCGAGGAAGAGTGGTCCACGCAGGGTGCCTGGTGATGATGTTGGCATCCTGGGAGAGCGCAGGGGCCCCTGGGACCAAACTGGATGAAGGGCACTATGGGGACCTCAGGATCTGCGTAGGCCAATCCTGGCACTTCCAAGAGTGTTAGCAGCCCTCCCATGCACTGTCCACTGGCACACACACTGGGGGCCCTATGTCCTGTTAGACAAGGGACTCTGGCGGCTCTCAGGGTGTGCTAGGTCCAGTTCTCTCTAGAATTGGGTCTACAGAGCTCACACCCACTGGGTCTTGACAGGCATATATGTTTGGAGCAGTAGGTAGGGGGTGGGGTGGGCAGGACAGCTGGGAAGTAGCTAGAGACTAGGCAGGAAGGGTAGTGGTCAGTGGTCTGATGGGAAGTGGTGACAAGTCCCAGAGAGGCTTCCACCTTTCTCTTCCTTGTCTGATGCCCACCTGGGCCACGTAGGACAGAAAACCTAAGTGCTAAAGGCTTAAACACAACAGGGTTTCAGTCACTCCTCACAACGCGGAATCTGGTGGTGGGAAAGGCCATGCTGCTTCTGTCCAATCAGCTCCCACGGTGGGGCCTCAGTGCACGCTGCCCCTGCTGTCCTCGTCCCATCCGGCTCAACCATCCTCCTCCCGGCAGCCAGCCCACCAGATGCATGCCGGTCAGCCTTTCAGGACGCCTGGCTCTGCCAAAGCCTTCCTGCCCACTCTGAATTAGATCCCGAAACTCCTTCCTCCCTTGGGTGAGAATCTCATTGTTTGCCTTTCGTACCCTGGCCAACTCCAAGTCCACAGGGTTTGGGTGGAGCCTGCCCTCTTCCTCGGCTTCTGTGAGGATGCATGTGCGCTCCAGATCGGCGGATGCAAATATGCCAGGCCGAGCCCCAGGTCAAGGATGAACACATGTCCCAAGCAGGGCAGTGACAGCCAGTCTAGGGCTTTCTGGAACGCACG
>NW_022111372.1:50268218-50271813 GCF_000313985.2 Echinops telfairi
CCTATCTTAGGTCATCCGGTTGTCCTTCTGTGATGTGGGTCTCCCATTGAACACCGTGTCTCCCAGGTTCAGTCAGGCTGCAGCCCTTCTCGGGCTCTCGCTCCCTCTCTCCATGGCAGACTCACATTACGGTGTCTGTCTACACGACGGGCGATGCACTCGTTGTTGATACACCTCATCTAGTCCTCGCCTTTGCTACCACCTCACGTGACCCTGGTTTTCTGATGGGTCTGAGTAAGAAGGTGGGGAAGGATCCTGACTGGATTCATCTATGAGCTGTATCAAAAGCAGAAGACCCTGTCCTGACTGAACAACCGTGCTCTGAGCATTTCTCACCTGAAGTGTATGTAACGTGTTAACTTCTCTAGTCAACCCCGTCGTGGGCATCGCCTGTGAGTTCTGTGTGGCCACTGCAATGAATGATCAAACCCAGCTGGAAAGCAGGGCGTGTTGTGGGAGGGACGGTTGGTGGGGAAGGTGGGAGGGTGGTGGGTGGAGGGGAGGTCCGACCTCAGCCTTGGGTGATGCTGGTGTGGAGTTTGGCTTCCTTTCTCCCCTGGGAAGCTGGAGGAGGGCAGACGCCATCCCCACATCATTTTCTCTTCTCATACACTACATTTCGTTTTTCTGTTCATCTGTTGATAGACATGTCCATTATTCCTATCTTTTGGTTATTGAAGATAATGCTGCAATAGACACTGGGGGTGCATGGGTCTGTTTGCATCGCTGTCCACTCTCAGTCCCTTGGACATATATCTAGTAGTAGAACTGCTGGGTCATATGGCAGTTCTGAAAAAGTAAAGATGTCCATTTTATAACTAAGATGTGCCTAACTCAAATCGCGTCTTTTCATTTTATTTTTAAATTTTTATTTATTTTTCCTTTTTCTAAGAATCTATTTAATTAATTATTTTTTAAAGATCTTTTTTTGGGAGCTCTTATAACAATCCATATATCAATTGTATCAAGTATATTTGTATATATGTTACCATCATCACTTTCTAAACATTTACTTTCTATTTGAGTCCTTGGTATCAGCTCTTCTTTTTTCCCTCCTTCCCTGACCCTCCCCTCCTCATGAACCCTTGATAAATTATAAATGATTACTGTTTTCATATCTTACACCGACCGCTGTCTCCCTTCACCCATGTTTCTGTTGAACCCTTGGTATCAGCTCCTCTTTTTTCCCTCCCTCTTTGTCCCTCCCTCCCTCTCACCTTTGTGATCCCTGGTGTTAGTCTGGGTTGACTAGAGAAACAAATTCATATTGTCAACAGGAATGTGTAGCCAAGAGTATGTATCTGGCCTCCAGTGAGCTATTTGTCTTCTGTTGCGCCTCCAAATGAAGTTGAGTTAGTTTATTGTGCCAGCCTGGCTGATAAACACATGTGGGGTTAATTGAAGGGCAGAGGGATAAATAACTCAGTGAGCCCCTCACCTTTTCCAGTTCCGGGTATCTTGCTTTGTGATGGTCGGACCAGGGTGCAGCTGTCTTAGCCAGTTTCCTGCTTCAGCTGGCAAGGCTCACTTCCTGTAAGACATCCCTGAGGAGAAGCCGCATGGACCTACCCAATGCAGCCCTGGGTGCTAGAGCAGCCGCGTGGAGACCCCTGCCAGCGCTGAGATGCTTACACATTCACTGACTCAGCTTTCCTCCTGTAGCCGGTGTCATTGTGTCTGTTTTGTGAGATGGAGGAGGACTTTGTGGATTGGTGTTGGACATATGGGTTAATGTTGGAATTGTGGGCTTGGGCAGCACTGGGTTGGGATGTTTTCTTGATGTGCACTTACCTTTTATCTAAAACTCTCCCTTATACATGAGTTTCTGTGGATTTGTTTCTCTAATGTAGAACTCATCAAGCTGCAACCTGATTGACAGTCTAGACTCCACCCCTGCCTCAAGTTGACAGTAGATTATGTAATTGCTACACCCCTGGATAAATTATAATTATTTGACCCACGGTCTTTTTGATCACCTCATATGTCTCCAAAAGTTGGACAATGAAAAGGGAGGTCCAAAGATGTGTTTGTGCATTTGAATGTGGTGCTAGCGAAGAATATGAACTATGCTGTAAATACCAGAACAACTAACAGATTGGTCTTGGAGGAACGACAGGCAGCGGCTCCTGAGAAGTGAGGGTGCGGAGGTTTCCTTATGCTCACTTTGGACACATCTGCAGGAAGGCTCCCGGCTAGAAAAGGACAGGGTTCGGGTTAGAGTAGAGGCCCCCAAGTGAGGGGAAACCCTCCAAGTGATGGACTGAAAAGATAACTGCAATAGTGGGCTCAAACATCTCAAACTGTGAGGATGATACGGGCACACAGGTGTTCTGTTGAACACACAGTTATGGTGAGGCGGGGCCAACTGGGCAGCAGCTAACAACATGGTAGTTCTAGAGTGGCCTTTTGAAGGAACTGCCCAACTGTGTGCCACAATGCCATTTCCTGTGCCAACTTCTCCACAGCCTCACCAACATGGAGGAGCCCTGGTAGCGCTGTGGGGTACGCATTGGACACTCACCACAAGGCCAGCAGTTCAAACTCACCAGCTGCTCCTCAGGAAGAAAGTGGAGGCTGCCTGCTCCATAAAGATTTACAGTCTCAGAAACCCGACAGAGGGTCACTATGAGTCGGAATCAACCCCATGGCCGAGGGCTGCGTTCGTTGATTTTCACCAACACTTGCGGCTTCTCTCAGCTTTCCTAGTGAGCGGGAAGTGCTTTCTCAGGGTGTTTCTCCTGATTTTTGCCTTTCACTTTGCTTTGATCTACACTTACCTAATGCCCTAGTAGGTGCCCTGGTGGCACAGTGGTTACAGGTTGGGCCGCGATTCATAAGGTCAGCAGTTGCTCTGCGGGAGGAAGGCAGGGCTTTCTACTCTTGTAAACAGCTACAGTCTCCCAAACCCACAGGGGCAGGTCTACCCCGCTCTAAAGAGGCAGAATAGACGGGATGGTAGTTTGTTCTTAATGCCATGGTGGCAAAGTGGTTCCATGTTGGGCTGCTCACCACACGGTTGGAGGTCTAAACAGACCAGCTGCTTCATGGGAGAACGTGGAGACTGTCTGCTCTGGTAAACACGTAGTCTCAGAAACCCAAAGGAATCATTCTACTGTGCCCTGGTGGGTTGCTATGAGTTAGAACTTAATCGATGGCAGTGGTGGAGGTGGGGAGGGATGCCCAAGTGGCAAAATGGGATCAGTATTGGACTGCTAACCATAAGGTCAGTGTTCAAACTCTCCAGGGGCTCTAAGGGACAATGAAAGCTTTCTGCACCTGAAAATATTTGTAGCCTTGGAAACCCTATGGCGTAGTTCTAGTCTTCCTTGTAAGGGTGCTGACTGGGAATCGACTCAAGGGCAGTGGGCTTAATGGCTTATGATGTTGACTATCTTTCTATGTGCTTGTTGGGCATTTGTATATCTTCTTTGGTGAAATGTCTGTTCAAGTCCCTAACAACTTTTTTTTTTAATTTTTAAAAATCATTTTATTAGGGGCTTAGACTACTCTTAACACAATCCATACATACATCAATTGTATAAAGCACATTTGTACATTCATTGCCCTCATCATTCTCAAAACATTTGCTCTCCAC
>NW_022111372.1:50273369-50299115 GCF_000313985.2 Echinops telfairi
TTTTTTTTTAACAACTCTTATTATTAAGAAATTTGACCTGTTCATATTTCTACCCTTTATACATAAAAGATGGAGGCCTAGTACCTAGTAGCACAAAGGAAAGTGTTCGCCTCTTAATCAAAGCTCGGTAGTTCAAACCCACCATCAGCTCTGTGGAAGAAAGACCTGCTTCCATAAAGATGAAGTTAACTGCCATTCAGTTGATTCTGACTCATAGTGACCACAGGACAGGATGGAACCACCTCTTTGTGGGAGTAGAAAGCCTCTTCTTTCTCCTGAGGAGCGGCTGGTGGTTTTGAATTGCTGACCTTGCAGTTAGCAGCCCAGTAAGTAACCACTGTGCCAGCAGGGTTCTGACTCCATAAAGATTACAGTCTAGAAAATCCTCTGGGGGGAGCTCTACTCTGCCTCCTGGGGTCAGTTCTCTGAGTGGGAAATGAACTCCACTGCACTCCTCCCACAACAGTCTACAGACAAGGGTCCCCTTAAACGTTTTCTCCAGTGGGACCGATTCCTTCTTCCTCTGAGCCTCCCTGTCTTGTGGGGTATTTGGTCATACTGCTCATCTGTGGACAGTCAACAAATGCATTCTCCCATCTCCTCTTTGCTTGAAACCTTTCGAAGGCTTCCCATGGCTTTTAGGATAAAGGTTTGTGTTACTGATCTACTGCTGCATCACAAAGTATCCTCAAATTTAGTGACTTCAAATGATGTTGAGCCCATAGCTCCCATGGGCTGTTTGGCTCTGGTTCAAGGTCACTTACAAAGTTGCAGTCAGGATGTCAGGTGGGACTGCAGCCACCTAGAGGCTTGACTGGGGCTGAAGGTTCATTCATATGGCGAGAGGCAAGGGGACTCAATTCCTTGGAGGTGCTGGCGGAGGCCTGTGTTTCTGCCTGTGTGAGTCTCTCCATAGGGCTGCATGAGGGTCTTCATGACATGTCAGGTGGCTTCCCTCCCAGCAGGTGACTGATGCAAGAAGAGAGAGGAGCTGCCACGAGGTGTGGGATGTATCCTCCAAAGTCACACTTGATCATTCCTGCCTCGTTTTAGAAATGAGTGACTAACTACTGCACACACTCAGGGGAGAGAATTAAATTCTACTTTAAAAAAGTTCTTGTGAATATACACAGCAAAACGTGTACGAATTCACCAGGTGCTCCAAGTTGCATGCAGTCGCATTGAAGACACTCTCGGACCTTACCAGCACTCTCACCCACCTGTTCGGGGTTGTTCTTCTCCCGCTATCTTAAACTCACCGCCCCCCCACGTTCCTATCTAATCCTTCAAGTTGCTGTTGTCGTTTTCATCCCCTGGTGCTAGTTCTTCAAAGCGCACACTGCTCAAGACAAACACTTATCACTAGTTAAACTAAACCGCTGTTTGGTTTTAAGGAGACTTCAAAGGACTCTTCTGGTTAAAAGTTTGAAGATTATCTCAGGAGAATAGTTTCACAGGGGCTCATCCAACCTTCATGGCTCCAGGAAGGCTAAAGTCCATGGGATTTTGAGATTATGCCCTGCATTTCCCTGCCTTTGATCAGGATTCTTCTATAGACTCTTTGATCAAAGTAACGGTACCTGAACACCAACCAGTTCTGGTCTCCTGGCAAAGGTGTGGCGGGCAGGGTGGGGTGAGGTCTATTGATGGAAGCAATCAAGCACACATTCCATTGGCTCCTACTCCGGACTCTTCTTCCTCTCTTGACCCAGAGGAACAGAGACCATTTGTGCCTGGAATGGCCACTTGCAATCTCTGAAGACCCAAGCATTCTGCAGTGACTAGTAGGTAGAACAGAGGCACTAAACACACTCTGAGGCCAGTTAACTGGATGTCTCATGAAACCATGACCCTAAGCCTCCAAAGCAAGAACCGAAATCCCATGAGGCTTTTGGTTGTAAAACCACCACATCTGGGGGTAGAATCAGCCACATTCTCCTGTTCATTCACTGCGGTCGATCACTTCCTTTCCAGTAGGCTTTCAGAGCCCAGCAGCCCCACTCAGAAGATAACCATCCCAACCAGACTCACGTAGTTTGGACTCCCATCCACGTGCAGAACCTTTCAGTTCACAGAACCAACTTATTAACCACCTCCAGCAAAACAGCCTGTTTTCTGGGAGCACAAACCCCCAAACACTTCCTGCGTGCCAGTGCAGTGAATTAAAAATGGCATGGCCCTTTAAATCAAAGCACACTGACTCCAACACAAACTCCAGTCTCGCTCTAACCCTTTATCTGCACCTGTATAACTTACCTGTCCATTATGCTTGGTAACATGGAGGGGCAGCGGGAAAAGAGGAAGGCCATCAAGGAGATGGATCAACACCGTGGCTGCATAAACGGGCTCAGGACGGGAACAATCGCAAGGCTGGTGCAGGACTGTGCAGTGTTCCATTCTGCTGTGCACAGGGTCGCTATGGGTTGGAACCGACTCCACGGCACCTAATAAGCCCGCCACCTGTCCATTTCCCTGTGGTTCTGAGACCCGACATTCAGGTAGTCAGAGCTGCTATCTGTCCCCGGGGCTTCTTGCGCAGGGCTTTGAAATGAAGCTACTTGGCATTGGATTTCTGTGCACATCGAGCCCACGCCCGCTCTGGCTTGCTCGCTGTGTGCGGAAGCAGCCTTTGCAGCCCCTTTCGTGTGGTGCTCGTGGTTGTACCTGTGTCTACTGGGCAGCTGTGCCAGCTCAACTTTTCAAAGTTGATGTCTTGAAGGGAAGGCTCTTACAACAACAAACATTGTGGTGCCTTTTAGAACCCCAGGACGACCAATCTGACCCGGCCTTGCCCAGTAGAAAGAATGTTTTGGCATTGGAGCCCCGATTCAGGTTTGGGGATATGGCAGAGCCAGAAAATATAAATTTTTTTTGCACTGCTTTTTTTCCACTTTTTTATCTGGAAATTCTTTTTTTAATAAATCATTTTATTAGGGGCTCGTACAACTCCTAATACAATCCATCATGTCAAAGCACATTTGTACATTTGTTGCCATCATCATTTTCAAAACATTTCCTTTCTACTTGAGCCCTTGCTATCAGCTCCTCAGGAAATGTTATCTGTGTCCTCCCCCAGGTCTCTTGTCACTTGGGCCTGGGCTAGTTGCCGTGGTTGCTGGGTGACCTGTCTGTGGGTGCTACGAACTGCACCAGGGCACTGGCAAGGCTGTGACCTCTCAGAAAGCGGATCACCCTTACTTTCAGGCCTCACTCCCACACTGCCTGCGGGGGGATTTGAACTGCTAGCCTTAGCCATTTGGACCACCCAGGGACTTTTGGCTAAGGCCCATGGTGGCGGTGGCTAGGTGCTATCAAGTTTGATGTCCATTGTCGCAGCCACTGTGTCACTGTCTCATGGAAGGTCTTCCTCTTTTTCGCTGAGCTTTTAGCTAAGGCTGAGGTTCTGCCAAGCAATGGCGTTCAGTCCAGAGAGCCAGTGGTGCCAGGTGGGGGTTGTGGCAACAGTAATGCGCTACTGGGGGGGAGGCGGGGAGGCATGTCCGGTGTCTGGGCCAGTGGTACAGATGGCAGTGTCCGGTGTGTGGTGTTGGCAGACCATGGTGACCTCCCTCCTGCACCAGCTCTGTGATGTCATTTGGGCAGGGCCTGGTGATGTCGCCCAGCACAGTGACTGCAGGCACTGAAAGCAGCTGGAATGTATTTCTGTTCTTTACTATTGAAAACTCCGGTGGAGAGGGTGACGTGGCCTGCAGGACCTGGCTCCTGCCAATCTCTCTCCTTGCCTGGTGGCTCACTCCCCCTCCATCAAGATGCTGGGCATTGCCTTGTCCTGCCCCAGGCTTAGGGTTCCTGCTGTTTCCTCAGCCTTAGCAGCCCCCGCCCCCCCCCCGCCCACACACACTCCTTTTGTCCTCTCCTGCTGACTCATTCCTACTCTACCTTCCCGACTTGGCTGAAACGTCCCTTCACTTCTTCTGGGAGACCTTCCCTGCCCCCCTCCAAGACAGGCTCAGCCCTCCAATGATCCTCACACTGGTCTTTTCCTTTACAACTGAGCACAACTGTAAGGAGTCACTGGTCCCTGAGGTCCTAGAACAGATTGTATCTCATTTGTCTGCACACAGTCAGGGCCCTGGCAGCCAGTGCTCAAAGAGCTTTCAGCCTAAGTGAACTAGGAGGACGCAGAGGCCATTACAAGGCACACCAAGGGCGGTGGTCAAGGCACACAGCACAGCCAACTGCATCATGGGGCTCAGGGGTCCTCTCAGACTACGCGGGAGGGTTCAGGTTGACAAGGGCAGCTGCAGCATGGATTAGGCAGAACTCTTTCCATCCTGAGTGACAGAGCTCAACGTACGCTGACTTCAAGGAAAAGGGGACTTCCTGGCTTGTATTACTAAGCCTCCGGGAGCAATTCGCTTCAGGCATGGCTGGATCCAGATGTGCTCATTGGAAATCAGCACCCCCCAACTCTCAGCTCTGCTTTCCTGTCTGGGCAGAACTGAATTGATGGCCACTAGTGGCTCCAAACTCGAGATTCTGATGCCCAGGCCTGGGTCAGAGCCTTAGCCCTGGAGTCGGGGACTGGAGTTAGTCCCTCAGAGCCAAAGGGTCTAGGGGTGAAACAGCGATGCCTCTCTCCCAAAGAAAGAGAGGCCAACGAGTAAGCCATGCAGCATGTGTGCTCCCAAGCAGCAGACTACAGTCCAGATCCCCCGAAGAGGCAGCGCCCTCTGGAAGGAAGTTTCAGAGGAAGGACAGGGGGCCTCGGGGAATTCTGGAAGCAGGGCTGCTGAGAGACTCCATAAGCAAACGCTTCAGGGCTGGGGGCATTGGGAGACTCATCTCTCCACTGCAGCTTCTTGGTTGTGTAAACGCTGCAAGACTTCACCTGCTTTACACAAATTGCAAAATCGAGCCTTTGTTGGTTACAAGAGCTGGGAAAAGTCACCCCTTGTCCTCCCTTGCTTCCATGATCCCACCAGTCAGCTGTCAGTCTGCCGTGCTGGCGTGTTGCTGTGAGGCTGGAAGCTGAGCCACCCATATCTCAAATGTGTGGGTCGTAACAGACTATGGGTGCTGGACTGGAAATGCCAGAACACTTCATTGGGTTCATGCAGAACCAGTACATGACCAAGAGGCAGTCTTTGGAAAGAGTGCGGGCGTGGGTTAGAATCAGGAAAGGTGTCCGTCAGCATACTTTGGCCATCTGTGTGCTCAGCAAAGCGTCAGAGAAGTTGGACTAGATGAGGAAGCCAGCACTGGGGTGGAGGCAGGCTCATTGACCACATGTGAGATGCTGACGCTGCCCCTCGCTTGCTGAAAGCAACGAGGACTTGAAGCACTGACCGATGAAGACTAGCCTGCGGTATAGATGGCACCTTAAAGAAAACAGAAATCCTTACAACCGGACCAATAGAAAAAAGTAAATGATCAATGGAGAAAAGACTGAGGCGGTCAAGGGCTTCATTTCACCTGGTCCGCTATCAATGTTCATGGAAGCACGTCAGTAAGTCAACAACACATTGCACTGGGCAGCTGTGTGTCTTTAGAATGTCAACAAGGATGTCACCTAGAGGACTAAGGAGCGCCTGACCCCAAGCCTTGGTCTTTTCAATAAATTCATGTGCGTGCGAAAGCCGGTCAGTGAGTAATGAAGACTGGAGAAGAATCGATGCATTAAATCCGGGTGCTGACTATTAGGAGTATAAAACATAGCCCAGACTTTCAGAAGAATGAACAAAGCCATCTTGGAAGAAGCAGAGCTGGGATATTTCATCTCATGTGCTTTGGACATGTCTGAGGAGGGACCAGTCTCTGGAGAAGGACATCATCTTGGTAAAACAGAGGTCCAGGGGAAAACAGGAAGGCCTGCAGGGAGATGGATTGAGACGGCGGCTACCACAATAAACTCAACCTTCTTAACGACTGTAAAGGGAAGACAGGGCCATGCAATTCTGTTCTCAGATGGGTTGCTGAGTTGCAACCAGCTCGATGGCTCCTAACATGTTTATTATTAAATGCATAATTAAGAGATCTTTACATGTGATTTTGCTCAGTACCACCAGTTGCTATAGATTCTGTCTAATGTGTGTCAAAGTATTACTCCACTTCATAAGGTTTTCAATAGCTGCTTTTCAGAGATAGGCGCCTTCTTCCAACATGCCTTTGGGTGGATTTGAATCGCCAACCTTTTGATTCCTAGCGGAGCATGTTAACCATTTATTCCCACAGGGCTGCCATTGCTAAGTGCTGTTGAATCCATTTAGACTCATAGGGACGCTTTGTGACCGGGTAGACGTGTCCTGTACTACGGGTTTTCTAGGCTGTAATCGTTAGATCAGACGGCTACATCTTCCTTCCATAGAGTCGCTGGTGGGTTGCAACCGCCAGCCTTCCACTTAGCAGCACAGTGTGCACTTCATCAAGGTGCCACTATGGTTCCTTTGGCCACAGCTCCCACCCACCCCCACCCCCGCTGTTCTTCAGCGTTACATACAATGGCAAGGGTTCTGCAAAAAGGCAGCATTCTCTACTGAGTGGCTGGGGGGCTGAAGGCCCTGCATGTTGCTCCCTTCTTGGAACCCTAGGGGCTCTCCACGCTGGGAGTTCTCGGTAAAGGAGCATGTATGGACACGGAGCCTGTGAGCTCTGGCAAAAGGAGGTGTCTGTCCTGTCTCTGTAATGCAGGCCTGGCCCAGGGCATGGAGGACAAGTTGGACAGATGGTCAAAGGAGATTGGTTTTCTTTTGGCATTTGACACTTGTGATTGTCTATCACAAGATCTGGTCAGCACAGCTCATCTGGTGGGTCTGTGGTGAGGGGACTTTTTTATTCTCCTTGAGAAGAACGTGCCGACTCCCCCAGCACTACCTCCTCAGGGCCTGTGATTTCTTACAACTCACACTTCCTGGGGAGGAAGAGCAAGGCCTCAGGTCATATGAAGTTGAGGACAGTGCTCAGACCAGTCCCAGGACCCCTAGCTCCCCACTTGACTGTGTCCAGCGGTGGCCTAAGAGTTTTACATGCATGATCCTGTTTCATCCACTCCTTGGGTTCTCAAGGCTTGGGGGCCAAAGATGTTGGAATTCCCCAGCAGCAGCTGACCTCTTGCTGAAGGGCGGAAAGAATCACTTCTGGCCAATGTCTTGCCTCCCTCTGTACAACCCCCCTCTCCCCCGCACCAATCAGATTGAATTAGGTTTCTGTTATTTCCTAAGTCATTGAGCTTTAATAAAGCTGTGCCAGGCCCATCTGTCTCTGGCTTCACCTCCCCAGTGACACTTCGAGCTTTCTCTAGGCCACTAGCACAAATCACATAGCTTCCTCATGTGCCAGGCGTAGCCATTCTTGCGCATCTACTTTCCATTCTCCAGAGCCCCCTAACCTGTTGCTGAGCCAGTGCTCTCTGAGGGACCCTGGAAGAGAGAAGGGTGGCCCCAGAGCATTTCCAAGGGTGTTGGGTTTCCAAAAGCAGACAGTCACACATCTTTCTCCCCATGTGGCTGATGGCTCCAACCACCGGCTTTTCTCACCAGCAGTTGAGTACTGGATCACTGCACCACCAGGGCTCCCAGTAACCTCTGCCCAAAGGGAGATACGGCTCCTTCACCCTGAGGCCCAGAGCAGTTCATCAAGATCACACACCCCAGCAGTGGCAGAGCTGAGGTCTGACCCCTGGCTGCTAGTTCCGGGACCTGGAAGGATTGTGTGTATGTCTTTTGCTACTGCACCAGGCTGCCTCTCCAGAGTCAATGCCTTCCCAATCCATGGGTTCTCAGAATAAGAGGGATCCTGATTTGAAGATGGGAATCATTGGCTCAAATTCCTGGGTGCCACCAGAATAGCCAAAATAAGAGATCGGCAATACCAACTGAGAGTAAATGGAGCTCTTATACCGTGCGAATTCATTTGGTGGATAAGCATAAGGTTGCTAACCACAAGGTCTATGCTTCAAACCCAATTGCCTTTCGGGAGAATGAGGCTGTCTGCTCCTGGGGGGAGCTGTATAGGACCACTGAGTCAGAATCGACTTGATGACAATAGGTTTAGAGCTTTAGACAAGGTAAATATATAGTTCCTCTATGATGCAGCAATTCTACGCCTAGGGGTGTGTGTGTGCACATGTGTGCGCTGATGACATGTACAGGAATTTTCACAGCAGCTTTATTTATAATAGCCAGAAACCAGTCAATCATCCATCAACAGAATGGCTAAACTGTGTAGTCATATAATGCACTACTATGCAGCATGATAAACATAAGCTTCTGATACACACAATGACATGGACAGCTCTTACAGGTATAACATGAGACCGCAGAGAGCTGAGTCCACTTTTTACAGTCCAAGAGCAGGCAGAACTGCAGTAGGAGGGAGAGGCTGGCTAAAGACAAGAGAGCTCCTGGGAGATTCGTGTGGACGATTAGGGTCCTGCACTTTCCTCTGGAGCAGGCTGTCCAGTGGGGTACACATCTATGTGGTTTTATCAAGTACGCATATGGTATAGGTTCATCAAGTTGTATCCTAAAAATTGGCGGCCACTACTAAACTTATGCTGGATCTTAAAGACTCAAGGGAAAACATGAAGATGTGAAAACGAAACATTCTCAGGTCTGGTGGACAACAGTGGTTTGTGCCCGCTCGCAGCCACTCCACCTTTTCCTTTTGGGGGTGCAGCAGCACTCCTTTGTCAGCGTGCAAGCGAGCGGGCACCTCTCTGGCTTTGGACGTGAGCAGCCAACCCAGGCCTGCATCAGAGCACTGCCTTCCTCTTGCCACAGTGACCAGTGAGGGGTGGGGCAGGGCCAAGCTGACTCAAGAGCTGACCCCAGAACGTTCGTTGGGAAAGGCAGAGGTGTTCTCCCACTGTGGCTGCCAGCCTGTCAGGAACAAGCCTGCGGCCACCAGTACCCATCTTGCCCGCTCTTGGCGAGCCACAGAGGCAAGCAGAGCGAGAAGAAGTTATCCATGTCCTTGGGGTTTTCATAATGCCAATCAATTCATTCCCTTCTTTAGCTAACCACTATGATTCGGTTTTCTTAATTATAATCAGAAGCTATGATCCTGGGAATCTTGGGTAAAATGATGAGTACTGTAGGAGGCAGCTTGGAGCGAAAAATAAGCATTAAGTGTCACATCCCTGCTTGGTGGGTGTTGCCATTGCTCCTACGAGCTGTTCACGGCTGAGGCCATGGCCCTCTCTGGGGCTGGGGAAGCAGGCCCCAGGAGTCGTCTAAGGACGACTCTGGACCTAGCGTGGAAGGGCCCTGGCTTAGAAGTCTACCAAGCAGGCAACCCTGGCAAATCATCACTACGTTCCTTGAGCCTGCGTATTTCTTTGTAAAATAGGAGTTACAACTTAGCTCAAGAGGTTGACATGAAAATCCAATGTAATGTGTTGAAATGCTAGTTTCTCAATTTCTCCAGCTGTTTCACATCCTTGCCAAATTAGTTCCCACATCCTGAGCATTCCTACAAGAGCCCTCTATAAATATGAGAGGTACAAAAAGTTCATGGACAAATTCTTTTTCCCTTGCATTATTGAAAAATTTTAGAAACTGTAACTTTCATGAACATGTAATTCACATACCATACAATTCAATGGTTTAAATCCGCATTATCTTTTAATTCCATTTTCCACAAACCATCTGAAGCCCTTTTGTAACCCTCTGACCCATTGTCATAGTTATTTTCACCTGTATGTGAGCTCCCCAAGGACAAGTGTCCACCTCCACCTCACCACCTTCAGAACCAGCTGGCACACAGCGGGCAGGCACTCCCAAGCCCAGCCTGAGAAGTCTGGTTAATGGCCTGGCGTGTACTCACCCTGTCCCTTCCTTTCTCACCTGGAGAATGGGGTCAATTCTGACAGCTGGGGTATTGTAAAGCCACTCCGGGGGAATGGCTGAGGCAGTCGTGCTTGAGAGGCTGAAAACCAAGCATCCAGCTGGGACCATGCGGGTTCCAGGTGAGTGGGAAAGGGGAGCCTCGCTGCCTGGGTGCTGACCTCAACTCTGGCTGTCTGCCACCTGGGCTGCTGGGGCCAAGACTAGTGTAGTCCCTCCTTCCTCAGCACCTTTCTGGTCCACGGAAAAGGATCTTCAGGCCTGGGCTAAGTCCCACGGGACAAACTTCTGTGTAAGAGGCCAGCAGGAAAAGTCACCTCGGCTTGTGCACCCTCACCCATTCATGCCTCAAGACTACACGACACCTGCCCTGGGCACTGGATGCAGAGGAGTGAGGCCCAGTCATTGGCCTGGAGAGCCACATGGGCCCGAGCCTCCCCATGGCCTCCCTAGCTCCTTCCCGCCCCCAGCATTCCTGCTCCACGCTGCAGTGATCCTTTCAAAACAGAAAGCTGATCCCCAGCTTAACTCCTCCTAAGTTGTCCTTGAGGCCCTGTGCAACAGGGGGAGGGGGCTGAATGGATGAGGACGGTGTTGGAGTCTCAGGGACCCAGGAGACTTCTAGATCTCTTCCTGTCCTAACTCTCCAGGTCAAACCTGCGGGCCCTGGGAGTCTGAGTGGCATGATGGTGACAGGTCAAAACAGACACACTGGATCCAGTAGCACTATGGTCCCCAATTCCCAGTTGTAGGCTGGCTCGTGGGAGAAATTCTTTATTTGAATGCGTCAGTGACCACGAGGCACAGAAGCTTGCATGCGTGCACACACACACACACACACACACAAAAGCTTGCATGCGTGTATACACACACACACACAATGTAAAGGCATTTTCATAGGCAAAAGGAAGAGGAGTTGGACAGCAGGCTACAAGAGCAACTAGGGGCTTTTTGGACCCTATGAAGAGGAGTCAGGGATGGTGTCACTCCCTAGAATTCTTGCTTAAAAGTAACAAAGAGAAATCCGCTTTCAGCCCCAGCCCACCAAACCCAGAGTTGAAGGATCTCAGTTTGGGGCCTGAGAAGATGCTTCCTCACTGGAGAAACCTGTACCACCTCTCCATTCCTTCCTTGGGAGCGCCTTTGGCCTCCTTGGTACCCAGATATCTCCTGGCAGAGAAAGGCTAGCACCACAGCTCCTAGGCAAGCAGTCTGCTACACATGGAAAGGAGTGGGCCAGTAGGTCCCAAGGGCTGCAGTGACCCCTGGGCTGGCTGGCATAAGGCAAGTTGCCTTTAGGGCACAGAACTATCATGAAAACTTGCATGTGGGGGACACATCCCTGGGTCAAAAGTGTCACTTGAGCCCACTGGAACTAAGGCCTTCTCTGGCTCCAGTTGGCCCCCCAGCTGCTGCAGCTCCTTAGCACCATTCAGGGACCATGGAGACGGGGCAGGAGAGAGCGCAGTGCTCAGTTAGGGCTGTGTCCCTGCTCCAGGAGATTGCAGTGGGCAGACCCTGTACAACTGGCCAGCATCTGGTCCTGGCTCAAGAGAAGCTGTCATTTTTAGGGAGGAAGAGTGTTTCATCACTACTAGCTACCATGTTGTAGCCACTTTCACCTGGCATTTCCCACTCTGTCCAGAGTCTGGCATGAATGTCATATGTTTCCTGCCTCTCCCAAGACAGGAGCGTCCCAGAGCCCAAGGAGAGCTAAGGTCTCCAGCTGCAGATTTGTCCCAAAGTGACCTTCAGAGCAAAACTAGGTCCTGCAGTCTTGCAACTATGGCCTATAAGGCTGGGGAGGAGGACGGTCATCCTCCAATTTACCACCCAGTGAGTCCCCAGTCCAATTATAGGGGCTCGGGCCAAATGGAGGAACACAAGTAGGGGCAAACTGGGGTGGATGACTGCAACTGCCTGGATCAATCACAGGTTGCAGTGGTCCAATCCAGGTATACGTACTCCGTGGTAGGAGAGGCAACGGGAGCCCACAGAAGCCCAGTCATGGATGCTGGCTCATGGCTCGTCGAACCGGGAATGCTGGGTCGAAACATCTCTAATTTTCAAAGGTGGTGGAGTCTTTCTGAATGGGTTGCCCTTGCACTGGAATCTGGCCCAAGGGTAATGCCATTACTTTGGGTGACCTGTAATTGAAGGAACAAAGGGCAAGAGTCAGTGTGTGGTAGGGTTATGAACATGTTCCAACTGGTTCGTTCATTGACACTATGGCTCTTGTCGGCCGGGCTTGGAGTAGTCATTCAGCCTGGCAGCTCCCTTCCCCTCGTGCCTGCAAGGCATGGTTCGGGGTGTGTTGTTCCCTTCATTCTAGCTCGTCCTTGCAGCAGCAGCAGCTCTACACATGGGGCTTAGACCCACCACATCACAGAGGAGCAAACAAGAATTCAGAAGTTTACATTACTTGCCCTAAGTAAGTCTGGAAGTGGAAGCTTCAAGGCGTGGCCTCATCCTGTCCCACATTCCCCTTCACACCAACCTGCAGTGTCTCTCCTGACACACTTCATCCACTCTCTGGGTGACTCCACTACTTGCCATTGTCTTATAGGATCTGCCTCTGCCCCCAGAGGGAGGACTCAGAAGATTAGGGGCATTTTGGCTTTGTTTCTAGTATAGTGCCAGCACCCAAAACAGGGCCTGGTACACACAGGTGATAAATGAGTTCCCCTGGAATCACTGAAAGCTCACCTCTAGTAGTCTAGAACCTTACTAGTTCTATATCCTTGACACATACAGCAAAACCTGTGACGGCTAGAAGTCATGTAAGGTAGAACCTACCAGAGAAAGATAATGCGAGTCTTTTCCACTAACAGAGACCGACAGAGAGGGGCTAAGACTGCACCATGTCAAAGGTGAGGATTACTTGTTCTGAGGAAAACTTGCCAGGTCCAGAAAACTAGGCAGTCCTGGTAAGTTCCGGCTCTCATAGGCTTCACTGAAACCCTAATCCTCCCATTAGCCTGGACGGGAAGCTAATTAGTTCCATTTGGTAGAGGCAGAGCAAAAAAGGAATGGACTTTGGAATCAAACAGGTCTGAATCCTGGAGCTATCTCCAAGCAACTGTGTGGCCTTGGACAAGTTATTTATCCTACCTGGCATTAGGTTGTACTACGAGGGGTTCTAGTTCAGAGCTGCCATTGAGAAGGAAATATGAAATTTACACATTCAACGAATAGTAAGTATTATCATTATAGCTAGATGTTTATCATTGCAAATCAGAGAGGTTCACTGACTTATCCCAAGTCCCACAGTGGAAAGCGATAGAAGAGAGCAGTTAAAACACTGGTGTTTTCCAGTCTAGGTAGCCTCAAGGCAGTCTGAGGAGCACTGAGAGTACAGTGTCCTGGCTGGCTCTAGGTACTCTGCAGAAATTGCTACCAGCCAGCTGCCAGGAGGTATGCTGAAACACTGTATGAGCTCCAGGCTGGGCTGCTGAAGTCCGTCCCTCAAAGGCCTCCCAAATGAAAAACATACAAGAAGCTCTCTGCTACCAAGTAGGAAAGAGGACGCGCAATGCAGTAAACTATTTAACATGGCTCATCTAGTCATAGTCTTTGTGATTCCCACTTAATGATCTTTGTATTCCTGATGAGTCTGGCTATGATCGTGGAGGAAGACACAGAGTCGGGTGTCTCTGGATACTGACTGGATTATATACGTAATTGCACTGTGAGTGACTGCTAACAGGGTTAACTGTAATTGACATCCTGCTGGATATAAAATCAGTCATTTCAGAAGCAGGGGAGCTTGTCATTTGGATCTTAAGATCCGTGTGCATTGAACCTCCTTGATCCAGGAGACCACAGTGACACTAAAGGAGTGGCAGGGGAGCAGCTAAACGGGAATCAGGAGCCAGCGCATGAGACAATGTAACAGACTTCCCAGCCCAGAGAGAAAGTAACGCTGAGTGCTTTGGGACACCAAGCTGGCTTATGGAGTGGGGTGCCTCTGGACACTTAATTGGGGTAGCTGGGTTTGCTGACCAGAGCTGGAACTGAGTGCCTTTGGGGTTGAGGCTTACAGTAGAGTGGCATGCCCTTTGGGCATTTATTGGCAGCTCTATAATGGAACTTTGTAAGACTTCCTGGCAGGGCAGAGGCCAGCCCAAGGGGCTGTGGGTCAGAGGTGAGGCCTGTCTACAGGCACAGCAGATAAGATTGTTCTGACTTAACAACTAGATCCTAAGCATTTCTCACCTGAATTGCAACCTGCTAACTTCCCGAATAAACCCTATACCTGTGAGCATTATCTGTGAGTTGTGTGTGGTCATTGCAATGAATTATGAACCCAGCTGAAAAGTAGATAGAGCTGTGGGAGGGATAGTTTGGTGTCAGAGTTGGTAGGCAGGTTGGAAACATCTGACATCTCCTTGCGGCAATCAGCCTTGAGGGCTGGAAGAGGTCAGATGTGGTTCCCAAGCCATTTATTTCTTCAAGACTATAGGCAGATTAGAAAGGACCAAGGATAGTTTTGGATCCAACATTCTGTTTCTACCATCTTTAATTCATTTGGTTCAATGAACAATGCAGACTCAAGTAGAAGGAACCACTTTAACAGGTTTGCCTCCCTGAAAATGGTTTCCTTGTCTGTAAAACAGAGCTAGTTCTGATCTTAGGAGTTTATGTTGTAAGGAGCAGACAAGAAGACTCCCAAACCCTGGCTCACTGATCACAAAGTACATTTCCCTTCAGAGAGGCTTCAATAGGACCATGGGGCTCCTCCTACCAGGCCCTCTCCTCTTCCTCACATGGCACCACAACCCTTTCTCAGCAGGATGTGCAGGCAGGAACCTGGCTGTGGAGCCAAGCGGCCTCTGACTCAGTGCACCACTTCACATGGTGGTTACCCATTTCTGTCAAATGGGGATAGGAATGCCTTCTGTCATGGATTACCTGAGAGAATTCGCTTGGTGTGTGGCCTCCAACATAATAGGGCTCAATGAGTATTAGTCATTTTCAAGATGATTAAGAGTTGTGAGACCAGCACCACTGTTTATGTTTCGCTTAAAGCACATATCCTCATTACTAGTTGTTTGCTTGCCTGGTATCTGTCACCTCCCATCAAATGTAAGGGCCTGGGAGCAGGGCTTGGGTCTGTCTTGACCATCACCCAGATGGTATGAATGTTTGATCAAGGAAAGAAAGAACCTGGTACATTTAGCAAGTGCCCGTCGAGGGAGGTCCTGCCACAACACTGATGGCAATAGAGACTCGGCTCTTTAGGTCAGTGATACAAATGCTTCTAAGGTTGCTCCAGGCCAGGAAATCCAGGCACTTTTAAGGCGACCATCAAGGAATTCAGCTTTACTTTTTTAGCAAACCCTTTAGTCCAGGCAGTCCACAGGTTGGAGAGAAGCTGCTGTGAGAAGAACTTAAGAGAGGAGACATTTCTTTTTGTGAACTGGTCTCTCTCCTGATGACAGGGTTCCATTTTATGAGAGTAGCTGGCTTGGGCTCTCATGCAGAGGCCCTGAGCTCCTGCTGTTGACCCTTGGATTTCAAAAGATGGTTACTCACTGGTTCTTGTGCTTGAAGCCGCTGACATGAGCTTGGTATTGTTCTATGGAGTTCAGCACTATCTTACACGTCTTGCAGGGGTAGCCCTTCCCAGCTGAAACACACAACAAAACCAAGATGTTATCTAGTCAGCAGGCCCAGGGACTGTTATTTCTGACAGTCTTATAGATGCCTTTCTGATAACTGATGGGTGGGATAAGGATAAGCAATAGGTCCTGATGGGACCAAAAGCCTTAGTGCTTAGGAGCACACTATACTTGAGGATTGAAACTTCCTTGTTCCCCTGTGTATCCCAGTGCTCCCAAAACACCAAACTCACTGCCATTGAGTCAATGTTGACTCATAGGGATCCCGCTGTGGGTTTCTGATACTGTACCTGTTTATGGGAGTAGAAAGCCCAGTCTTTCTCCTGAGGAGCTACTGGTGGTTTCCAACTGCCAACCATACAGATCTAAGTCCAACATGTAACACTACACCACCAGGGCCCCCAGTCCTTGCCCTGAGTAATGACAGAACAAAGAGGTGACATTTGGTTTACTGTCTTCTCCACCTTGACTGTGATAAGCAGTCCATTAAGGATGCTCACCACTGAAAGGAGTCTCTGGGAAGGTGCCACTCCCCCTGGACTTGTGATGACTGTGATTCATGAGAATACCTGCTATAAAAATCAGCACCTTGACTACCAGGGTTGCTCCAATAATAAAGTGGCCTCTTTTCCCAAGTCTAGCAGAGATGGTTTGAGTTAGGAGTCTATGGTTGGGTTTGTGTGACTTTAGCTAGATCTTTCCCCTCTGTCATACTCAGCTTTTCTCAACTGCAATCCAATTGTACCACAACTTACAATCATAATAGTTACTGCCATTTACCAAATGCCTGACATATGCCATTCCCTAGATGTAGTTGTTTTGTCTGTATATTACTTTTTTTTCTTGTAAGATGACTTTCACATATTTCTGGTTTATGTACTTCATATATTGTAAGGTTACACACACACACACACACACACATCAGGAGCTGTTGTGGAGTAGTCATTATGTGTTGGGCTGCTACTTCTAAGGTCTGCAGTGTGAAATTACCAGCTGCTCTGCAGGAGAGAAGGGGCTTTCTACTCCTGTAAAAAGTTAGTTTCAGAAACCCACAGAGGGAGTTCTACCCTGTCCTACAGTCACTTTGGATTGGAATCGACAAGACGGCGGTGAATTTTGTGTCTGAGCTATATATATGTGTACTTGTGGATGTATGTACACACACATATACATATAGATGAACCCACTGCCATCAGTCCATTCTGACAAAGCAGCCCTGTAGGACAGAACAGAGCTGCCCGGGAGAGCTTCCAAGGCTGTACTCTTTATGGATGCATACTGTCACGTCTTTCTCCACAGCACAGCTGGTGGGCCTGATGCACAGATTTTTTTCGGTTAGCAACCAAGACAGTAACATGTCCCATGAATATAGAGTCAGTAAGTGGCAAATTCAGGTTTGACTGACTGAAAGGGTTGGGTTTATTCTAGCATGGCAGGTACTAGCTGTAAGAAAAGCCTCCCCCACTTCCCCACACCCACACACGACTTTCAGGGTCCTCTGGTTCTGACACCTGACAAGCCATCTGCCATCCTGAAGTCTCAAAGTTTTGGAGTGAGATCCCCTATGTCACAAACCCAGTTTTACCATTGCTTGGCTTGGGATCACAGGCTAATTATTTCTTAGACTTAGTTTTCTCATCTGTCAATGTAGGGCTTCTCTGAGACATATGTTCCTCATCTATACAATGGGGCTACTTAGATCAACCTCATAAGATAATTGTAATGATTTAAGTAAGTCCATTTGCCACATAGTATGCAATTGACAGGAGGGTTTGTGGCCATTGTTCTAGTCTCTGAGCTCTCTAAGTCAGAGGGAGGAGTAGAGGGGATCTTTGAAACAGCCTTTACAGTAGCTTCAGTTACTGAGAAGATTAATAAGTCAGCCAATGTTTCCAGCTATGTTTGTTTTCCTTGTATCTTGAGGTGTTTCTCGGAAGACATTCTGTCCCTTTAAAGATTTAAGAACAATAGTATTTCTTTCAGAATTCAGGCTCCTTTTCAGATAACACTTATAGTGGGATCGGGACTGGTATGAGGATGACAACTAACAATGGTTAAGAATCACCAACATCTGGGCCAGAGTGGGGATCTGTGCCTGGGTCTGACTGTGAAGCCCATTCTTCCCCATGCACTATAGGTCTCCGGGCTCCCCTCTGCCCTCTCTGAGGTACACGAGCTCAGCACACTCTCGCTGAGCTGCAAAGTACATTCAAACCATCACGTGGGGGCCATTGCAGAATCTACTCCTGTTCCTAAACAATGAATCTAATACGCACATGAAGGAATTTTCATCTACTGTCTTATAAATGTCTGATATTTTGGTTTACTTTATGATATTATGATCTATAAGTCACTAGATCTGGCTTATTGGGGAAAAACCTGTCACCCAGTCAGTTGGTCCAAGTTTTCCTTCTATTTCTCTTTCCTCTCTAGGTTTCATCTGTATCTTCTCTTCCCTCGGTCAAGCCTTTGGAAAGAACCGTCTACACTGGTTTCTCCTTTGCAACAGTCCCCCAACCTACGCACGTACATAGAAATGATCTTTCCAAGGTCAAAAGTGGTTTCCAAGCATCTGAATTCAATGGACAAACTGCTCTCTATTGTGCACTATTGTATTTGATCTTTCAGCAGCATCTGATAAGATTGACTACACTTCCCTTCTTTAAACCATCTCAGTCCTTGGCTCTTAGCATACCATACTCTTGAATTCCCACCTTCTCTGGCTGCTCCTTTTAAGTCTCTCTCGCTATCTTCTGCTGTAACCACCATTAAATGTTGACATTCCAAAGGGCTATGTCCTAGACTCTTAGCTTTTCTCCCTAAATCATCTAAGGACTCTCATTCATTCCCAACTTTAAAAACCACTCATTAAATTAAAACATATGAAATTACCACCAGTTTCTGACCTACAAAAGTAGAAATTTTATATATGGTTCAACCTAACATGATAGCAACATACATCTTTCCATCTAATCACTTTTGAGCTTTAGAACTACACACATAGTTGTAAAAGTATGTGTAACATCTGCCAGTTAATATTTTTAAGTATATTATAATTTAATGAAATCAATTATATTAACTACTTGCCCTTTTAACATTTCTGCTCCAATGTCTAGTGGCCATCTCAAATTCAATGTGACAAAATCTGGTCATCTTCCTAGTAAGCCTGGGCACCATCCCTGCCTGCTCCTTTCCCCCTAGTCTTCCGCATGATGACCAGGTCTTAACAACTCTACTTCCTACCCACCTCTTGAATCCCACGGCCTGCACTGCTACCTTAGTCTAAGTGCTCATGCAGTGCGTGGTCTCTATGAGAAACTCAGGTTAGTCTCTGTACATTACCCTTCCAGGCCATTCCAAACTATTCTCCATGCTGGAACGATCCCCCCAAATGCCCAAACTGTCCATGGCTTTCCAAGGTTGCTAGAATAAAGCCCAGGTCCTTAACAAAATGCTATGGTGGACACTTGCTCATGTACCTGGCCTCATTTGGCTCTACACTATGCCTTGTCCTCTGGGAAGCCTTCTTTAATCCTGCTCCCTCCATCTTCTGATAGCTCCTTTAATTTTATGTGCCCCTAGCACCCCTTTAATCTCCTGTTCCAAGATTTGTCACATCTGTAATTATCTGCTCAATGCCTGTTTTCTCAGTTAAGACTTTAAGCTCCATGAGAACATGGTCAATCCCTGTCTTATTTGCTTTCTTATACATTGCCTGATAGGTAAGAAAGACTTCAACAGATACTTGGCAGCTATATATTAGTTATCAAGGCTAAGGCCATATTTTCCAACTACCAATTCTTCTTCGTTTCCAATTTTCAATCACCAGTAGTAATTAACAATACACCTTGATTATGTGTTTGATCAATTTCAGACTGAAGTTGGTAAAATCTTCAATTTCTTCACCTTTTGGCATTAGCAGTTGGTGTATAAATTTGAATAGTAATATTAATTGTTCTTCCTTGTAGGCATATGGATATTATTCTGTTACTGACACCATTGTATTTTAGAACTGATGTTGAAATGTTCTCTTTGACATTAAATGCTACACTGCTTTTGTTTTTGTCATTCCTGGCATAGATCATATAACTATCTGATTCAAAATGGACGACACAAGTTTGTTTCAGCTCACAAATGCCTAGGATATTAATCTTCAAGTGTTCCATTTAATTTTTGACAACTTCTAATAATTCTTTTCTTAAAAAATTAATCATTTTATTGGGGGGGGGTCCTTACAAATCTTATGACAATCCATCATTCAATTGTATTAAGCACACTTGTAAATATGATGCCATCAACATTTTGAAAACATTTTTTTTATACTTGAGCCCTTGGTATCAGCTCTTTTTTCTCCCACCCCCATGAATTCTTGATATATTATCATTGATATTTTGTGTCTTACACTGTCCATTGTCTCCCTTCACCCATATTTCTGTTATTTGTCCCCCTGGGGAGTGGGCTATATATCCAACCTTATGATGGGTTCCCCCTTTCTCCCCACATGCCCACCCCACCATCCCTCTACCCTCATGATATTGCTTCTCCCACTACTATTCCTGAGGGTTTTGTATGTCCTGAATTACATGTATTGAGCGCTCTTATCAGTACCAACATGTGTGCTCTGGTGTAGCCAGATTTGTAAGGTAGAACTGGGTCTTGGTAGGGGAGGTAGGGGAAGGAAGCATTCAGGAACTAGAGGAATGATGTGTTTCGTCAGTGCTATATTGCAACCTGGTTGAATCGTCCCTTCCTCGAACCCTTCTGTGGGGAATGTCCAATTGTCTACAGATGGTCTTTGGAACTTCATTCCAACGCCCCTCACTCACATCGATATAATTGTTTGTTTTGGATCTTTTGATACCTGACCCCTGATCCTGTCAATACCTTATGATCATACAAGCTGGTGTGCTTCTTCCATGTGGGCTTACTTGCTTCCCTGCTAGATGGCTGCTTATCTAACTTTAAGCCTTTAAGACCCCAGATGCTACATCTATTGATAGCCGGGCACCATCTGCTCTCTTGACCACATTTGCTTATGTACCCATTTTGTCTTCAGTGATCATGTCAGGAAGGTGTGTATCAAAAAGTGCCAGATTATTAGAACAAAGTGTTCTTGTGTTTAGGGAGGCCTTTAGTAGAGGTCTAAAGTCCATCTGCTATCTTAATACTTAATATATATGTACATTGGCCTCCATCCCTTTCATTATAAATGAATATATGTATAATTATACATATACACATGCCTATGGCTACCTCTAGAAATTGCTTTTGCTTCCTACTTCTTTCCTCTATTTTCTTTCACCTTCCTCCTTGTGCCACTATCATGCTCACCCTCCACTCAGTTCTCAGTAATTCCTCTTGGATGCATTACACTTGATCAAACCCCACCAGGCCTCCTTACCATAATTCTTAGACCTCTTGTTATTCCCTCATTCGTGGCTCCTACTTCCCCTCCCAACCCCATCCTCTCCCATGTCCCCCCGGGACAACTTCCAGTAATTCTTGACCCATACTTCCTACATTCCATGCTCTGATTATTAATGGATGTTGCCAGCTGTTTCTTCTCATCTTGAAGTGTGCCACATCAGCAAATGAGATGGAACTTTTGACTTGATGGCACTTAACAACATATATTAAATTAGTAAACTTGAAAACCTGTCCTTTTTAGGGGCTGATGATACTGGGTGGGCAGAATGGGGCAGAGAAAGTAAACTTGGCTCTCTGTGTAAAGGGGAAGGGCTAAGTCGGGGAAGAAAGTGACAGGATGAGGTAGAGGTAGTCTTTAAGGATGAGGGATGATAAGTGCTTAAGGGCCTGTGATAGTTGAGGTGACATGTAGTTTGACTAGGCCATGATTCTCAGGGGTTTGGCAGATATTATGTAATTCTCTTCTATTTTGTGATCTATTATGAGCAGCCACTTAGTCGAAAGAGAAGTTCCCTAGGGGAGTGGCCTGCATCCAGCGGATACAAGAATGTTCTAGCAAAGCGCACTAGGACGTAGTCCAATTAGTGGCCCTTTTAGCCATGACTCATTATGTGATACATTAATTATAATTCTGGACTTGGTATCTATGGCTGGTGGAGATTTGGTGGTGTAGTGGTTATGCACTGGGCTGCTAATTGCAAAGTCAGTTGTTGGAAACCACAAGCTGACCCTTGGGCATAAAGATGGAGCTTTCTACTCCAGTAAAGAGTTACAGTCAGTTCTATTCTGTCCTATAGGGTTGCTATGAGTTGGCAATGACTTGATGGCTATACTCCTATTCTGGTGAGAGTTCTCTGTGTTATACTAATGGTAGGATTGAGGTGGGATTAGGTTCTGACCTTAGATGAGGATGTGAATGAAGTCACACCTTTTGTTTTCTTGGGAGTATGGTCTACTAAACAGAAACTACACCTCCATCTAAGCCATATCTCTGTGTAGAAGAGACATCTCAAATAGAGAGGAAGCCGAAACCAACAGAAAAAGAGCACCTCTGAGATCTCTGTCTGAAGTGGTCAGACTGTGGCACAGAGACTATGGGGCAGGAGCAGGCAGACACCAGAAGCCAAGCAAGGAAGCTATGAGACAGAACAGAGGAGCAGCAGTGAGACTATGGGACTTAAGACAGTGATAGGCAGGCCTCTTGGTCCCTAAAGACCACATGGCTGAGACACTTGGTTGCTGGCTGAGGACAGGTGCTTCTGTGGATCAATCACTGTATCTTACTGTTTACTGATACTGACTTGTAGTAACTTATTAACTTCCCTAATACTTCCATTGCGTTGAGTTCAACTCACAGTGACCCTACATGTTACAAACAGGGTATGACTGTCCCTGTGGTTTTCCACGATTGCAAGTCTCTATAGGAGAGAAAGTCTCATCTTTTTCCCATGGAGCGCATGCTGTTTTTGAACTGCTGGTCTTACAGTCAGCAGCCCAACATGTAACCACGCCCATAATTGTTTTGTCTGTGAGTTCTATGTGGCCACTGCAATGAATTAATGTTAAGTGCCATCAAGTTGACTTGAACCTATAGCGGCCCCATGCACAACAGAACAAAACACTGCATAGTCCTGTGCCATCCTCATAATTTTTCTATGCCTGAGCCCATTGATACAATCATTCTGTGAATTCATCTCATTGAAGGCCTTCCTCTTTTGTGCAGCCCTTTCACTTTACCAACATAATGTCCTACTCCAGGGGTTGGTCTCTCTTGACAATATGTCCTAAGTATGAGGGGTACCAAAAAAAACCCAGTATGTGTTTTTTCTGCTGGGCGAGCACTGAGCAACTTGCTCTGTGTTAGTGCACACAGGGGCATCACCTGGGAAGGTTCTCTCTGATCACAGTAAATTTTTTCATAAAAGCAGTTTTGCTCAAACCATTTTTTGATGGCTGATTAAAGAGAACAGCGTGTGGCTAGGAAATTTTGTTTCCTGCTTGGGAAAAATGGTGCAGAAACTGTTGTGATGCTGAACACAGCTTATAAGGTCAGCATTATGGGAAAAATTCAAGTGTATGAGTGATTTTCTCATTTCAAAAAAAGGGGAAATGTCAATTGATGACAAACTTCATTCTGGACGTCCATCAACTTCCCTAATGGGCAAAAAAGTCAACTCATACTGCGTTTGGAGTTGGTTCCACCAGGTCAGACTGTTCATCAAACTTTTCTGAAAAGATTGTGTAACAGTGTGAGACAAAAAAGGCTGAGTTTGTGGTAGATAGGGACTGGTTTTGTCACTACAACAATGCACCTGTTCACATAACCACCTCAGTGCACAATTTTTTGGGCAAAAAACAGCATGCCTCTCTTGCCCCATGGACCTTACTCGGCTGACCTTGCTCCGTGCTACTTCTTTTTGTTTCCACGAATGAAGAGGGACATGAAAGGACAGCGATTTGAAGATGAAGAGATGAATAAAACAATGAGGGAGGTGCTGTCAGCCATCAAACAGATTTAAAAAAAATGTTTCCGTGTTTGCTTCAGCGGCACATATACTAAAATTGGAACGATACAGAGAAGATTATCATGGCCCCTGCGCAAGGATGACATGCAAATTCATGAAGCGTTCCACATTTTGAAACACAGGGAATCCAGGACAGATGACTCTTTCAGGATCAGTGGTGAGTGGTGATGCCTGGAGGGTGGAGGGAAGGTGGGGTAGAAAGGGGGAACCGATTACAAGAATCTGCATATGGCCTCCTCCCTGGGGGTTGGACAGCAGAGAAGAGGGCGGGGGAAGGCGTTGGACAGTGTAACTTATGACAAAACAATAATGATTTGTGAATTATGGAGGATTCATGAGGAAGGAAGGGGGAAAATGGGCAGCTTACATTAGGGGCTAGAGTAGAAGGCAAAGGTTTTGAGAATTATGAGGGCAGCGAATGTACATATGAGCCTGACACAATGGATGTATATATGGATTGTGATAAGAATTGTACGAGCCCCCAATAAAATAATTGAAAAAAAAAAGTTTCCAAGAATGGAATTGCAGATTTGACAAATGTATAAGTGTAATGGAAAGTACTTTGAAGGTGATAGTTTTGTAAAAAAAAAAAATTCAATACATAGCTTTGTGGGGGAGGGAAAAAATTACGGTTTATTTTGGGTACCCATGTATGTAAGATGAAGTCTTGCCATCCTTGCTTTTAAGGAGAACTCTGACCTTACTTCTTCTAAAACAGATCAGTTTGTCCTTTTAGCAGTCCACGATACTTTCCAATATTCTCCAGCACAATTCAAATGTACTGATTCTTCTTCGGTCTTCCTTATTCAATGTCCAACTCACACATGCACACGAGGCAATGGAGAATATCATGCCTTGGGTCAGGTGCACTTTAGTCCTGAAAGTTAATATCCTTGTTCTTCAATACTCTAAAGAGGTCTTCTACAGCAGATTTATCTAAGGCAATATATCTTTTGATCTCTTGACTGCTCCCATGAGCATTGATTGTGGATTTAAGCAAGACGAAATCCTTGACAACTTAAACCTTTTCTCCATATATCATGATGCTACCTATTGGGCCAGTTGTGAGGATTTTAGACTTCCTTATGTTGAGTTGTAATCTATACTGAAGGCTACAGTCCTGATCTTCAGCACATGCTTCAAATCCTCCTCACTTTCAGCAAGCAAGGTTGTGTTATCTGCACATTGCAGGTTATTAATAGACTCTTCCACCAATCCTGATGCCACACACTTCTTCATAGAACCCAGATTTTCTGATGATTTGCTCAGTGTACAGATTGAACAAGTATGGCAAGAGGATACAATGCTGACGCCCAGCTTTCCTGATTTTAAACCACACAGTACTCTCTTGTTCTATTTGCACAACTGCCTCTTGATCCATATACAAGTTCTGAATAAGCACAATGAAGTGTTCTGGAATTCCCATTCTTCTCAAAGTTATCCACAGTTTATCATGGTTCCACACAGTTGAATGCCTTTACATAGTCAATGAAAGCCAAGTAAACATTTTCCTGGTATTCTCTGGTATGAGTCAAGATCTACCCAGCTTCAGCAATGATATCCCTTGTTCTACATCTTCTGAATCTGGCCAGTCAATATACTGTTACAACCATTGTTGGATAATCTAAATCAATGAATTATAGAACTCAGCATAGAAGTAGAATGAAGTTGGTGTGAGAATAGGTTAAAAACTCGCCTGTCTCACGGCAACAGGGAAGCCACAGGTGTTTAGATATGGTCCTCTCCTCCACACTATTTTCACAGACACCCTTTCTCAATCTTTCATTCAACTCATTTTCCTTTGGCCTCCAGTTCTTGGGATAATAACTCCCCTCTGACTTACTGATTTTGAATCTGTCAGGCCCTGGAACCATATCAACTAGAAGAAGCCTCCAGCCTCAGGCTGGATCCACAAATATGGGACTTGCCAACTGCCCAAGCTATTTCTTTGGAATAACTATATATGAGAGGACTTCAAAAAGTTCATGGAAAAAGAGAATTAAAAGATAGCACTGGTACTAAGAATGGTTCTAGAGATACAAAGTCTAAAGGATGAATTGTGTGAATTAGTTCTTAAAGTTGGCTAGTTTTAAAGGTGCTCGTGACTCCAGCCTTCATTAATAAGGGGTGTGGATAATCCATGGCTTGAGGTGGCAATACCAAAACTTACTGCTATTAAATGAATTCAGGCTCATAAATACCCTAAATTGTAGAAACTGTTGGAATTGGTGTATGTTTTGCTGTGTATAGTTTCAACAAGAATAAAATAAAATTTAGTAAAGAAAAAAAAAAGAGTTGCAATGCCAATGAATTCTCAACCCGGAATGGTGTCTGAAGTGAGGGCATTGATTGGGACATGAAATGAGA
>NW_022111372.1:50300397-50314194 GCF_000313985.2 Echinops telfairi
ACCCCCGACATTAGGTCCTCGGGAATGCTTATTAAGGGTGCATGGAGTAACGTTAGATTAGTCTTGAGTTCAATGTATGGGCTCATACATAAACTAGGAACTATGCACAGATTCTTCATTCAATAACAGCTCCAGAGGTTAGAAAAGGAGTTCATGGTTTATTTGGCTGGCTTACTAAAAAGTATGAATTAAGTGAATTCACTCACTGCTATCCAGTCGATGGTGACACACAGAGACACTATAGGACAGGGTATAACTTCCCCTGCAGGTTTCTGAGACCGTCAAGGTGAAATGTCAGACCTGCCTTGGTATACTGCAGAAGCTATCCAAAGGTTCCTGAGCACACGAGAGTGGATTTATCATATTGGACCCACAGACACACCCACAACAGGGTGCCTTTTACCACAACAGGGGGTGCAAATTTGTGTAGGAAGCCTTAGAATCCTTGAAGAATGCTGTGATGGCTATTTTATGTAAGTTAAATTTGATAATAGGAGCACTGGTGGCGCACTGGCTATGTATTGGGCTGTGATCCTCAAGGTTCACAGTTCCACACCACCAATCATTCCTTGGGAGCAGGACTGGGCTTTCTACTCCCCTAAACAGTCACAGCCTGGGAACTTCACAGGGGCAGTTAGTTGTACCCTGTCCTATAGGGTTGCTATGAGCACTGACTCGATGACAGTGAGCCTGTGTTTTTTGGGTTATAGTTGACAATGGGAACTACCCAAATGAATAAGACAAAAGTACAATGGGGCTGACTGGACCCCGTGGTGGTAGAGTCACATTTAATTGACCAAGACAAGGTGGGTTTGATTACCACAATGGCCAGCAGTCACAGCCATAATCAGAATCGTCTTACTTATACAGACTTATGGTGCCCCTAGGAGTGAAACAGATGGAACATCTACTTACTTGATTTATACACGTGTTAGGAGTTCTGGGGCAAGTGAATGCCGTCCAACTTGAACCACCAGAACAGTCACAGCTCTTCAATTCCTACATTTGAGCTAACTTATAGACCTACAACCCCTTGAATGAAAGAGCCAGATCTCCTTGAGGAAGAGCCTTATTGCAAATGAGGGCAAGTTAAAAAGTACTGCTACAAAATCATACAAACTTTTCTTATACAAAATGTGAAGCTACTGTTTTCTGACATATCCTCCATCTAAGCCTACACATTTCTGAAAACAGTGCTCCCTCTCTAGCCCTCCCCTGGCAGTTCTATGCTCTGCAGTGCGTGCCACATCCAAACAGCAGTTTGGGCATGCTACGGGACTCAAATTGTATTGCTCTTAAATGTTCTTTAAGCTTTGAGGAGAAAAGGAAGTCTGAAGGGCAGTTGATAGATGGAGTAGAGTTTCCCAATTAAATTTTTACAGGACAGCCCCTGCTAACCTTGAAGAATGAGTAGGTGCACAGTCATGAAGAAGAAAAAAACTCTCAGTGCAATTTTCCTGATCATTTTCTCATCATTTACGTTTTCAATTCTCTTAAAACTTTTTTCTAATAAGCCACCATGACTATCCTGTGTCCTTTGTGAAAACCAAGATTACCTTTTTGCTACCATAACCTTTTTAGCTGGCCTCTCGGTCTTGGACTAATTCAACAGATCCCTTCGGAAGCCACTGTTTTGATTGGACCTTTTGGTGGAAGGCACCCTAACAAGACTAAGACAAGTATGTTACTAAGAACTTGTCTTCAGTCATCCACTGACTGCAGATGCATGTTCATTCTAAACAAAACTGGTTTATCAGCTTTGTTTAGCATGAACCCATGCCTATATGAACTAAAACTCTAGTAGCAAAACTTTATGTTCTTGCAAAGCTTGCCCTCTCTCAGGCCCGTGTTTGACTTGCCATCCTCTGACCTCTGGTACATGGGACATGAACCAGCAGCCTGCCACCTGGCCTGCACAACTGGGTTCATTTGCCTTTGCAAACAGGTGAGTCAGGAGAAGCCTCCAGTCTACACATGACCCAAGGGTTTTGGACTTGCTAGCTTTCATAACTGATGAGTTGTTTTCTTAAAACAAACCTCTCTATTCATTAGTAGATATATATAAATTAAAAAAATACACACTGAGGGAGCTTCTAAGAGCTTGTGAAAAATAGAACCCTCTGAACTTTTTGAAGCCCTCTTTGTGTGTGTGTGTGTGTGTACGCAAACCTTCATTTATACACATACACATGCTTATGGTATTGTGATTTTAGAGAATCCAGTCTGAAACACTGTCCAAATGATAATGCAGAGTATAGTACTCATCTTTTTGGATAAATCGGTGAGAAACTATGTGAGGTCTGGCATTTAACACAAATTCCAAGATTTGTTTGATCTGATTGGGATATTCTGCCTCTCCCTCCTACATTTTAAGAGATCCATATTTGTCATGAGCCCTGTGGGAATTATTCTCTGGTCCCAACATAGAAATCAACCTGGGTTTACAAGGGTGGTTTTAGCTCTGTTCCTCCCGAGTGTGGAACCCTGGGAAAATTCATTTCATTTTTCTGATCCTAATATTCTCCTCTGTAAAATGGGTGTAATCAAACTGTATCACAGAGTTGTTGGGAAGATAAAATGAGGCAGTATGTGAGAGCACCTAGCCTAGGGCCCAAACCACTGCACTTAAGTGTATCAACTCAATGAAGAAATAGGCTTCGAATGCAGTTAGCTCACAGAAACGACCACAACAAACCTAAGTCCTTCACTCCTAAGGCACTATCCTTGTCTGCTAACACTGCTTATTCATCCTCGTTAATACTCTAAGAAGGAGTCAGAGTGGGCTTAATGCCTCTGCTGGCTGTACTTGCTGCTGTTCTGAGAAAGCCTTCTGCCATGAACTCTCAGAACTTCTAAGAAGGAGAAAAGAGACTTAGTAGAGACCCAGATGTTGCTATCACTAACATCATGCTCAAAGCAGAATGACTTCCAATGACTTTGAGGCTCAACTTTTTGTTGTGAAATGGGATAATCATACCTACTTAAAGGAATGGTGTGGGAATTAAATTAGAATGTATATATTACTATCATGGGGGACGTGATTCTACTGCCTCTTTGCTTGGGTTTTTGTGAAAAATTCTGGCTGATCTAAAAAGCAGTCAGCAGCCTTGAGCAAGAAAAAAGGCTGAAGGCTAAATCCTGGGATTACATGTGGATAATTTAGCTTCAGACAAATGGAGGTGGTAGGAGGATACAGGAAGGAAACTTTGGCTTCAGATAAAAGAACAGAATGGATCCAAGTTAAGATAAGCAGCCAAAACATTCTCGATGACTAAGACATGCCAATGGACAAGAGATAAAGAAGGAATGACTAGGCTGGTTCCAGTAAAGGAGGGGAGGAAGCTGTCGGGAAAAGAATCAGCTGCCAGGGAACCCTGATCGCCCGTTAGAATGCAGTGTTGTTCTATCCATCGCTGGGCAGAGTAGACGACTATCATAGAGCAGTTTCTGAGGAAATTGGCTCCGAAGTTTCCACATTCCTCAGCATGAGAATGCACTGCTGTCGAGTTGCTTCTAACACATAGCGACCCTTCAGGACAGAGTGGAACCACCTTGCAAGGTTTCCAAGGCTGTGTATCTTTACAGAAACAAGACAGTCCTTTCTTTCTCCCATGTAATGGCTGATGGGTTTGAACCACTGACTTTCCAGTTAGCAGTTGAGCAACTTTAACTACATGGGAGCATGAGCATCAGCCACACCTTCCCTTTGGGAAGATTATAAAGCGGGGTCCTTTAGTGACATTAGGGGAACAGTCCTAAACACACTAGAGGGATCCAGCCTGCTGGCTTCGACACTTGCTTCCTAGCACGGCTTCCCATCTGCCACATCTGTGTCAGCATAGCCCAGGGATGCCTGTGTTGTCCGAGGAGTTGAGAAGCCTTGCCTCCTGCTGTCCCTCCATGTTTTGTGTGACTATCTATAGCTTCTGAGCACTCATCCTCTCCACGGCTGTGGGAAGTGCACGATGACTGGGCAGCAGTGTCGTGACATAATACTGTTCACACCTAACATGCTGGGGGTGATGGGGCGCTCAACTCCATAGCCCAGGGGCCACTGAGAACCCACACCAATATTCACATGGGCTCCATGAGAAAGTCTTGGTCACTACTGTATCCCTAGTGAGGGAACAGAGTAGGTACTCAGTATTAATTGTAACAGCAAATTATAATGCTCCCTCTCTTCCATATATTATATAGACCACCAGCAGCTGCTGTGATTAGAAGGGTTAACTTTTTGAGAAGTCTTATTACTGTGATGTTAACTAGCATCCTGCCTACTCCCTGGGCGAGGGAGACGGCAGGCCTCCTGTCGGGGGAGAAGGTACTCTGAAAGCACTCTAAATTTTCTTCTGGCAGAGTGGCTGAGGCCTTCTCCCAGGAATGCAGATGCCACATAGAGAGCTTAAGCAGAGGTTGTAAATTGGTGGTGGCTTCTACCCCATATCTGGCTTATAAAAGAGCTTGGTTCACATAGGATTAAACATTTCTTAAAATTAGTCACACATTTAAAAATCAGAGCTTATACAAATCACTTTCCAGATTCTCTCGAAGAACTGAAAGATAAGAGAACACTAGCGAGAGTCAACTAGATGGGTCACACATGCTCTGGTGGGCCACACCCCTTCCTGGCGCTCTCATTGAGCTTTCCTATCTAGCTCCTATAGGCACCCGTGTATGAGAAGCCTGCTTTGGAAGATTTAAGGAGGAAAGCACAGCCTTAGTTGGTCAGGGAGCCAACCCCTGCTCCAACCACCCTAGGTGTCTGCTTTGGGGCTAAGTGGGGCCCTCTCACCTGATGAGTCAGTGACAGCTGGGTCTGCGAGCCGCCCATAGTGTGCCATGAGTTTGAGCTTGGTCTCTTGTTTCCTGTGTTTCTTGCCCACATAATGTTGTTGAGCCATGACAGGATCGTTGAAAGTCGCATGGCAGAGGCTGCAGAACTTGTCTGGATCGATCATGTCTCTGTTCTGGTGCAAGGCTAAGGTGAAGGCCACAAGAAAAGGGTTTGTAAGGCATTTCAAAAGAGCTGTGGTGAGAGTTCAGACAGAAACAATGAAAAACCCTGAAGGTGTCTGGTTTTCGAATATGCTGAATGGAAATGAAGGCTGGTGCCATTAGTTAGTCACGCTTGCAGATGTTGTCTGTGTGAATCACACAATGAACGCCTCCTCTAAGTGGGGAAACTGGGAAGATATGGGGGACCCCAAAGCCCAGCTATTCTGGTCAGCAGCTTTACCTACTGTAGGCCCAAGTCCTGACTGTCTCATAGCCTGAGGAGACTGAACATCTGCCATCAAGCTGCCAATGCACAACAGAGTGGGGATTTATCTACTTGCAGCCTTGCTGTCTCTCACAATCCCTGGAACTTGACAGAAAGTGGAAAAATTTGGCTGTTTTATTCTTATCCTCAAAGTATGCTAGTGACAGAGAGATAATGCAAACATGTAGAGAGCTGGGGCCTTGGAGGCCAGTCATTTAGAGAAGGCCTCTGCACTAAGGACAGCTGTGTGTGCACACCACCTTCCAGGTTAAGGGAGGGAGAGCGCAGGGTGACATTAACATTTACTTATATGCTCCAAACCCGTATCTCTCCCTTGGCCCTCATCACCACCTTGAGTTTGGTATCATTTTGCCACACTAGAGAAAACCTCAACAGGAAGTGACTTGCCTAAAATGACTCGCTAATGAGTGACCCAAGGTGTATGCGGTCTTTGCTGTGCCAGAGTATGGCAGGGAGACCTGGGAAGCTCCAGCCCCTGCTGCCACCTTCAGAAAACATCCTTGGCTCCGGTCAAGGAGCCTGGCTAATGACAGCCTGGTGGGGGCACGTGTGTGTGCCTCCTGTGGGGCAACTCACTTGCTGAGGCTGCGCCTGGACAAAGGGAACACTGCAGTGGACTCACGAGTCTCAGGAGCTGGGGTGGAGGGCTCGGCAGCGCCCCAACAGGAGCGAGCACAGTCTGTTCAGATGCGCTCGCATCTCTGTGTCACTGCAGGGGGGGCTCTGGAGAGTCCCAGTGAGTCAGAAGGAACTTTCTTTTCCCGATGAGCTTCCAGCATAGGGTGTCTCCATTTTCCTGGCCACTGATATTTGTTTCAGCAAATTATTTGCAAAGTAATGTGCATGCTGCAGAATATTTGATATTAGAAAATATCCAGTATGTATTGAGTGAAAAAAAGGAGGTTGTAAAGCAATGTTTCTTACAGCCATCATTTTGTGTAACAACAAAAACCACACGTTATGTATGCATGGAAAAAAAGACCAAATGTAGACAGTTAAGGAGTGTTTTTCTGTATTTTCCAGTGTTTCCCAATGAAGTTTTTCTTTTTGTATCAGGAAAGGGGGGCAACAGCAGGATTTATGCGGTGAAAGTCCCGACTAAACCCTTTGAAAGACGCGGCAGAGAAGCACCTGAGGTACAAGACTGAGCTACTAGGCGTCCAATGTAGATGAGAGCTGTAGGAGTCTTAGGAAATAGTGTCTAGTCGGTGTCGTGTTATTTGTAACACTAAAGAGAGAAGTGGGGGAAATGGTCAACATCGGAAAAACAGCTAACTACAGTCTAATGAGTCTAATAAGAAGTTATGGTCATTACAGATGTTTATGAAAACAATGTTTAACATGGGAAATGTTGTATTAAATAAAAACAATATAAATGATATGTGCAATAAGAGTATACCATTGTTAAAAGGGAGATGTGTACACTGGTAATTTCAAAGTCACAAGCATAATATTAACTGTTTCCCTATGGAGGATCTGGGTGACACGTGACTTTCTACTTTGAATCTCTAGCATGATTTGAAGTAGAGTTATTCATAATGAACCCATTTTTAGAAAAGCAATAAAGTTATTTAAGGTAGTCTGTGCTCAAATGTAATATATAGATTTAATCTAAGTATATATAAAATAAGCAAACACACACACACACCCAAGAGACTAAAGGAGAAATAGTATTCCAAAAGGTTAATAGTGGTTATCTATGATAATGATAAAATCATGGGTGATTTTTCTTTCTATTTACATACATTATGTTTTCTACCACATGCTTTTTATCACTTTTACATTAGAAAAATAATATCTAATTTCAGACGTATAGGCATAATTGCTATGGTAACATGGGAATGGGCTTAAACTAGAAAATTAAAAAAATAAATAGAAAAGGGTATGTGCATTACATAAAAACTTTTCTGCGTGTGACAGAGGGCAGAAGTGAATCTAGCAAACAACCTGAGTCTGGAGTCTGGCACTGCACATAGTCGATGAGCAGGGCATTCTGGGGCATATTCCTTTCTCATCTGTGCAAGGGTAAGTTATTAAACTAGCTTTCCTTGGCCTAATGCTTTAATCTTTTCTGAACTATCATGGCTAACAGAAGCAAGCAGCACTATTATAACTTACGGTAAGCAAGTCTGACTACTACCATATTTTATGGGGGGTGGGGTGGAAAAATGGGGAGGGGAAGGATTCCATTAACTGACATTAATGACGGTGATAATAATCATAGTGGCTGTCATTTACTGAGCATTTTTTAGGAGTTTATATACATCTGGTCTCAAACCTATCAAGTAAAGAATAGTATCTACATTTCATAGGTGAAGAAACTCAAACACAGAGAAGTTAAGCTACAAAGATGGTAAATATCAGTGCTAGCATTTAAAACTGATTCTCTGACTTCAAAGCCCATTTCTGTTGTCTCATAACTAGATTTGGATAAGAGTAGTGGTATAATTATGAGTCATTTTTTACCCTGTCTTCAAAAGTTTTTCAAAACATTTATGCTTTGGAGTGCCAATTTATAAGAAAAGAATAAGAAGTAGTATATGTCTTGGTCCAAAGCAAAGAGAGAAGCAATAATTATGAAAAATTAGATAGAGATCAAAGAACTTACATTTGCAGAAATTTCAAATCACTAATTGCAGTCGGTAAAGGTTCAAACCCCCAGAAAGTCAGGAGTTAGTGAGATGAAAGTGAGCGCTGAGCCTCAATGGTGACAAGATAAAGGGACTATGTTAGCAGTTGCTGCATTGAGAATGAATTCACACAGCTGCACGCATTGCTTGCTGGGCAAGAGTAGCAGCACTTAAGTATTTAGCTTTGAAAGGCAAGTCTCTTGTCTTGAGGAGAACAGGTGGTTATTGAGGATAAAAGTGAACAAGCATAACCTTAGCACTTGAAAAAGACAAGGATTTAGCTTTCAACTGGGAACACATGGTGCTAAGGGCAAGGGGTTGCCGGGAGGAAAAAAACATCTAAGTGGGAAAGGTAGAAAATTGAACGCTCTCCCCGTGCACAGCCTGGAGGTCTTCGCACTCCTGGGTTATAATTATTAGGACAAAAAAGCTCGGGGCTAAGAAAATTGATGTAAGCCAAGAAAGGGAGGTGAGGTGAGCACAATTTTGAGGCTACATTTCAATGTAGCGGGGTCAGCTTTGATATTTTTTATTGTTTCTCGAAAGCAATTCAACCTCTCCAAGTCTGTGGCCCCAAGGAACCTTTCTGAGAGCACCCGGCACGTACAGCACTACTCAGGAAAACCAGTACCTTCCACCTTAGTGGATTGCTGCTTCAGCTTTAAGTTCTTTGCGTGGGTCTTCCCCAGGTAGTGCGACTGGGCCACGACCGGGGAGGAAAAGGTCATGTTACAGGTGGGGCAGCACTGGTTCTTGTCTTTGCTTCTGCTGCTCTTCTGGGTGGGAGAGAGAACACAGGTCTGATCATGCCACTGCCCAGCCAGAAAATCCTCAATGGTTCCCCACTACCCACAGGATAATGGGCATCCAAGGCCCTTTTAAAAGCTGACCCCACCTACTTTTCTGGATTAGTCTTCAACTACCTTCCCCCAAGCTCTACTTGTCACTCATTCTGTTCTCTGACACCTCCTGCTGCCTAGAATGCTTTCCCTTCCTCGCTGCCTAGTACATGCCTGCTTAGCCGTCAAGGCCCTGTTTTAAATATCACCTCTTTCTAGAGAGCTTCAGTCAAGAAAATCATTCAGCAAGCAAATTACCGATCAACTGCTTGATTCCAGGTAGAATATATCTTGCATCTCCTCCATACCCCTAGAGTACTGTACATTGATCTCTAGCATACCACATACCACCCTATAACTGCCATTGTCATACCTTATGAGGCTTTTCTGTGAACGAAAGGCCGTGTGTGGGCCCAAACTGGCTTGACTTGTCTAGTTCCTAGCCCTAGCAGTCTGAGCCTAGCACATAGGAAACTCTACCTCAGGGTTTGTTGAGTAAGCAGAACACTGCGGTTTATTTGTTAATTAATAGATTAGAAAACAATGTATTTCAAGCCCATACGGAGGGCTTCTAAAACTCTGTGAAATGTCTGGCCTCTGATGATGGTATTCACTCTAATACAAGGTTTCTTAATCTTGGCATTATTGACATTTTGAGCTGAGTACTTCTTGGTTGTGGGCTGTCTTGGACATTGCAGGATATTTAGCAGCATTGCTGGTCTCTGTCCACTAGATGTCAGTAACACAGCTTCAAACTTGTAACAACCAAAAATATGCTGCCAGATGTTGCCAAAGGTGTTCTAAGGGTAAAAATCATCCCCTATTAATAATCACTGCTGTAAGGTAATCATTTACCTAGATCAGTTAGGAGAGTGAAGGTTTGATATTAACAACCCTGTGATATTGACATATACACGATTATACTTTTCATAATCCTTCCACATATAGGGCTTAAAAAAAAAATCCATGGAAAAATTCCATCATCACATATTCCATTTTCCATGACCTTTTTAAGAGTTTTACTGGCATATAATTCACAAGTCATACAATATAATTCAGTAGTTCACTCATTTTAAGAGCTGTACAATCATCACCACAATCAATTTTAGAACATTTTCTTTGTTCTTTTAAAAAATCCCCTCCCGTGGTCTCCGGTGAACCACTTGACCACTTGAGCTGACTAGTGATAAACGGGACTCGTATCTTCCTGAAGTCTACTCATCAGGACCTCCAGAAGATGGCTCTAGAAAACCTGTAGAAGAGGAGCGCAAGGCCCCTCCACACCTGTGGCCACTGTACAGGAGGCAGCCAAGGGAAAGTAAGCTCCTATTTGCTGACACCTACTGAGAACTGGAAGTTTACCACTCAATACCCTTCAGCGGATAAGGGTTGTCAGCTTCATTGTAGGGAGGTAACGCAGTCACCTAATTGATAGGTTGCAAGGCCTATTCTGCTAACTTCTCGTCCCATGATTTTTATATAGCCTCTCAAGGAATAAATATAATTGTACTCCTTGAGGGCTGGGGAATCATTTTAGTATGTCCTCATACTATTTCTGAGTCAACAACCATCTCAATCAGAGCACGTGTTTTGGAAAGGTGTCCTTTGCACTTATTTATTCAAAACACCCATGTCCTAAACCTGGCATTTCCCCTTGGATCTCATGAAAGGAAGCATCCTCGGTTCCTTTCCCTTTGTCTCTTGGAGCAGTGAAGGGGAGCTTCTTGTCCTGCTCAACAAACCACTGGACTCCATTTACTAAGCCCCTACTATAAGAGGGCTTCAAAAAGCTCATGGAAAAATTGAACTAACATATAATGAAACATTGCCACAAACTTTAAAAAGCCCCAGATGTGGGTAGGCTCCATGTTGCGTGCTTTTTATAAACCCTCCCTCATTTTAGTTTAAAGGTATTATCCTCCTCATTTTTTGTGAAGGAAGAATTGAGGTCCACATCACACAGCAGGGCCAAGATGGTCTGACTCCAAAGGCCATGCTCTTTCCACCACATTGACCTGCCTGCTGGCCTCACCAGGAAGCAAGCGGTCTCAATGTGGCAGCTGTATTACCTGATCTGAGTCTAGCTTCTTCGTTTCCCCCTTTAATGTCTCCATTCCATGGATTGCTAGGTATCTCTTCACTTTGTTGGCATGTTTTTTGCTCTGCAAGAACCCAGGAAAAAGATCAAAGATAGCCAAATTCCATTTCAAACCTAAGGCACTCAAAACACTTAATAGATTTTCATCTGGTTCCTCTGCACAACAACTTTGAGGAGAAGAGGGTGGGGAAGGCACCTAATTAACTGAGTTCCTATTCTGTGCCAGGCACTTTACATGTTGTCTAATCTAATCTCCATCAAAAATCTATAAAAAAATGACCATCTGAATCTTACAAATGAGAAAACTGAGGCTGAAGATAGTGCAGGGTTTCTTGCCCAAGATGAATACACACAAGTCTATTTAAAGCCAAAGTTCATATTTCCTACTATCCCAAGCCACAAGGTAAGCTATGAGTATAATGGTTCTAATTTTGATGGGCGAGATGAGTCTCACAGAAGTTACATCAACCTTCCAGTCACAAGCCAACATGCATGGAGGTAATGACTGGGCGCCTAAGAAGTGCTCACCCTTCCCTGTGTAAGCCAGGGAGGGAGAAGTTGGGGGTCTGGGAAGCAGAGCAGTTCTGGCAGTCCGGAGGCATACCTACCTGGTAATGGGCCAGTTTCTGGGACTCCGAAATGAGCAAGGCACAGCAAATCTTACACTGGGTGTTGGTGAAGAGACACTGGTTCTTCTGGATCATGTGCTCCACTACACAGGGGAAAATAAAATATTTGAATTAATAAACACTTGCTTAACAGCACAGCACAGAACCATTGCCACACTATTGTGTCAGTAAATTCAGTCACCTACCCTTACTGCCTTAATGGTTCATGTTATGTTCTTCTCATACCACTAATAAAACCAAACCAATTGTTGAAGAGTTACTGCCCCTGATTCAAGGTTACCTGTGTGTTTCAGTGCAGAAGTGTGTTCCACAGGACTTTCAATAACTGTGGCCTTTGGAAATTCTGTATTTTCATGGAAATAATGTAGACTAGAATTGTTTTCTTTTCTTTTCTTTTTTTTAGAAACCACTAATTTCTAGTCACACACTCCTGGCCAATCATGAAGCTGTACACATGGATGCAAAAAGACCCAGGGGAAAGTAAAAGCCAGGGCAGATTTACATGGCCCAAACTCTGCATGTGCTGCCCTATTCATATACAGATCCAATGGCAGAGGACAGAAGCTTTACTGGGTCCACGTGTTTGCAAACAAACTCTGCCAAATCACTGTCAAGCAACAAAGACACTGAAAAACAAAATAAACCAAACCTACTACCACTGAGTTGATTCTGACTCACAAAGATCTTAGAGGCCAGAGTGAACTGCCTCAGGTTTCCAATTGTCACAGGAACAGACTGTCACAGCTTTCCTGAGTGCTGGCCAGCTCAAACCGCCAAGTGGAATGCTTTAATGAATGCATCACTCTAGCTAGGATTATAGATGCAAGGAGACAGAACTTATTTAGAAGAACCATATGCTATTAAAGCCATGTAAACGATTTTGACTTTCGTGAGCTCTCAAGCTGAGGGAAGCCCATTCCAAGAATGACGACCACTTGAAAAGCCGAGATGAGATGGGGAGAGAGATGCCTGGCCAGCCCCATCATAAATGACTCTGAGTCAGAATTATTCAGCCAAGTCATTACTGAATTCTTGGCACATAAACGCCATGTGAAGTTTATGAGGTTAGAGGAAGCTGAGCTGTATAGAATTATCAGAGGAATAAAAATATCAGTGTACAGGCAACTGACTTTTGATAGGGGCCCAAAAAACATCAAATGGGAAGCAGATGCCCTCTTAAATAAGTGGTGCTGGAAAAAATGGATATCTACCTGCAGAAAAAGAAGCAAGACCCTTATCTCACTCCATGCACAAGAATAAACTCAAGGTGGATCACAGACCTTGAGGTAAAACCCCAAACTATTAGGGCTATTAATGAGGGAATTGGGACAAACCTGAGAACTTTGGTACAGGGAATACATAGGCTATTGGAAATAGGGAAGGATACAAATACAGAGCAGTCACAAATAGAAAAGTGGGATATACTGAAGATAAGTCACCTGTGTACATCAAAATAATTCACCAAGAGAGTAATAATAGCCCACAGACTGGGAAAACATCTTTAGCAATGACACATCAGACAAGGGCCTTATTACTAAAATCTACAATACTTTGCAAGCTTACAATAAGAAAAAAACTAACTGCCCACTAAGGAGGTGGGCAAAGGATCTGAACAGAAGTTTCAGAGGAGCAGAAATCTGAATAGCCAATAAGCATATGAGAAAATGTTCCCAATCATTAGCCATAAGAGAAATGCAAATTAAAACAAGTATAAGATACCACCTAACACCCTCAAAGATAGCTCAATTCAAAAAAATCAGAAACTAACAAGTGTTGGAGGGGTTGTGGGGAGATAGGAATGCTCGTCCACTACTGGTGGACCTGTAGGTATGTACAGCCACTTGGAAATAGACTTGGCGATATCTAAAACAGATGGAGATGGAGCTACCATATGACCCAGCAATCCCCCTACTGGGCATATACCCAGAAGAGGCAAGAAACAAACCACAGCCAGACATCTGTGCTCCAATGTTCATCGCGGCACAGTTCACAATTGCACGGAGTTGGAAACAACCCCAATTTCCATCAACAGACGAATGGATCAAAAAACTGGTACATACATACAATGTGCATGAAGCACATTGCCACACATGGGAAGAACTGGAGAAAATCATGCTAAGTGAAGTAAGTCAAGCACGAAAGGACAAGTACAACGTGAGTCCACTGAGGTAAGCTTCAACAACAACAACAAAAATGGGGCATAGGGGAAAAGCTCTATATAAATACATCCCTGGGGTGAGGTCCAGCAACTTTGGCAGGGGCCAAACCCAATCCAGGGATACATATGGCAGCTAACTAAATAAGAGGGGGAAAGAAAGAG
>NW_022111372.1:50316485-50325708 GCF_000313985.2 Echinops telfairi
AAAAAAAAGGCAGCAAAAAATAGGAAAGTCCTCGACAAGGAGGACTGCCACACTGGCTCTAAGGGTGAACTCAAATCATCACAACTGAGGACGGCGCAGGACCAGGCAATACTTCTCAATGCTTCATGTACAGAGGGTCGCTATGAATCGGACCACCACCAAGATGCCTTAAATGGTCTTTGATGGCTTACAGCATGGAAGGAGGTCCCTGACGATTAAAACAGCTCTTTATTCCCCTAGTGAATGCTGCTAATCTATAAACCAAACCAAACTCATTACCATTGAATCGAAGGTGAAGCATAGCAATCCTATGACAGAACTGCCCTGTGAGTTTGTGAGACTGTAACTCTTTTAAATACTTTTATTTAATAAAATTCTTTTATTGGGGGCTCTTATATCTCTTATCAACACAATCCATACATTCCTTCAATGTGTCAAGCACATTTGCACATATGCCGCAATCATTTTCAAAGCATTCTCTTCCCACTTGAGCCCCTGATATCAGCTCCCCATTTCTTCCCTCACCCGCCTTCCCTCACAAGCCCTTGATAAGTTATAGATTACTTTTTCTATCTCTTACATCTTCCTCCATCGCCCCTCACCTATTTTCCTGTTATTCATTCCCCTGGGAGGGGGTTCTAATTGATCCTTGTGATAGATTTCCCCTTTCTCCCCACACCCTTCTCTAATCCTCCTGGTAATCTCTACTCTCCTTGTTGGCCCTGAAGGGTTTATCTATCCTGGAATTCCCTGTGTTTCAGGCTCTTATATGTAGAAGGGTGCATATTCTGGTTGAATCCGATTTGTAAGGTAAAACTGAGGTTATGATACGAAGGAAGCACCAAAGAGCTAGAGGAAAGTTGTGTGTTTCGTCAGTGCTATACTGCACCCTGTCTGGCTCATCTCTTCCCTATGACCCCTCTGTGAGGGGATGTCTAATTATCTACAGATGGGCATTGCGTCTCACTCCATGCCCCCCCACCCCCACTTCACCTTGGGTATAGTTTTATTCTGGGTCTTGAATGCCTGTTACCTGATCCCATCGATACCTCATGATCACACAGGGACTGTAACTCTTTACAGGTGTAGAAAACCCTCTTTCTTCTGTGGAGCAGCTTGTTGTTTCAAACTGCTTACCTGTGGTTAGTAACCCCACTTGTTACCACTACACCACCAGAACTTGATCTTGGACCTTGGATTATACCACATAACCAGCCTCATCCATTAGCAGGTAATATCCAGCCTGTCTGTCCTAGGCTATTTTGTTAGCTATTTTCTAACTATAGCCATACCCCAAGCCCCAAACCAAGCCCATTGCTATCCTGTCAATTCTCAGATTGACCCTATAGGACAGGATACAACTGTCCTTGTGACTTTCTGAGACTGTAACTCTTTCTGGGAATAAAAAGCCCCATCTTTCTCCCAAGGAGCAGCTGGTGGGTTCCAAGCACTGACTTTGCAGTTATCCACTTAACATGTAATCCACACCACAGGGGCTCCTTTAACCATATTTAATCAAGAAATGTCATGGAATTATGAGATCTTCCTGCCTCTACCCAAAGGTTGAGAAAGGTCAATGACAAAAGAGGATCCTTTAGCCATACGCAATAAGCCATAATGAAAAGGGTAATAAATTTCATCTTCAGCTAAGGGCCAATTCAAGTTAATTAGTAAATTTCTACAGTGCTGAACTGAAGATTCTAAAGTCATATCTGAGCCCAAGGAATAACCAAGGCATTATCTTTCAATTCCATTTTCCATAAACTTTTTGAAGTTCCCTTGCATATATAGGAGCCTGTTGTTATAGTGGATTACATGTTGGGCTGCTAACCACAGGCCAGCAGTTTGAAACCACCAGCCAGCTCTCTGGAAGAAAGATGAGGCTTTCCACTCCTGTAAAGATGTACCCACAAAGGCAGTTCGACCCTGTCCTACAGGGAGGGTCCTGATGAGTCAGAATCGACTCAATGGAACTACATTTGGAGTTCTGTATTTCACATGCAGTGATACCTGTCATCGAATAGCTTCAAGTTCTAACTTTTCACTACTCTTATAGCAAAGTTTGAGAAAAAAAATCTGCTTGGGGTTAGTAATTTTGTTTGATAGTCAAACTTGAAAATCCAACTTGAAAAAAAACTGAACAAACTGATTCATCTCGGCTCGGACACAAAGGGGTGATGCTTCAGTCTGAGTGCTGCTCTCACTCTGACAAAATACAGTGCTTGTGTTAGGGCGTTAAACTGTCATCGTTCTGTTTTGTTTTGTTTTTTTGCGTAAAACATTGTAACCATGGCTCCAAAGAAAATTAGTGATACCAACAGTAAAGCTAAGAGGGAAACTATGAGAACTGTGACAGAGTTAAAGAAAACATTTTGAAAATTGAATCAGGTCGCCACTGGTCTGACTTGGTGGCTGAATATAACATGACTAAATTGAGATTATTAACATTTTTAGAAGGGTGTGTGTGAGGTAAGTGATTAAAGCAGCTTATGGAGCGAAATCGTTAACCATAAGACCAAGAACCTAGACCATGATAGAGGTTGAAAAGTTAGTTAATTTGGATAAATCAGAAGCAATTCCATGGGGATAGTGTCACTGAGATAGTGATATGTGAGAAGGCTGTAAGCCTCTATAGCAGCGGTTCTCAACCTGTGGGTTACGACCCTTTTGGGCGTTGAATGCCCCTTTCACAGGGGTTGCCTGATTCACAACAGTATTAAAATTATAGTTATGAAGCAGCAACGAAAATAATTTTATGGTTGGGGGGGGGGTCAACACAATACGAGGAACTGTATTAAAGGGTTGCAGCATTAGAAGGTTGAGAACCACTGCTCTATAGTGATTTAAAGTCTTGGAAAAATTAATTTATAAGTGTAATTTGGGGGCCTCAGAACCAATTATTTGGTTTTCTATTATTTCTTATGGGGACAATATGTTCAGTTCTCAAACCTTTCAGTGTTTGAACACAAATTTGGAATGAATTGAGTTCGACAACCAACATATACCAAATATAGTAAAACTATCCTTAAAACATTATGCTAAAACTGATTGTGGTAGCAATTGTACAACAATGCTTGATATGAGTGAACTATGGATTGATATATCTGTACTAGCTCCTAATAAAATGGTTTAGGAAATCCATAAATAAAAACATTATGCTAAATATAAAAAGACAAAGGCTACATACATATAATCCCATTTCTATGAAATGTCCAGAATAAACAAAAGACTGGAAACAGAATATAAGGTGTGATTACTAACGGGCACATGTTTCTTTGTGGGATGATCAAACGTCTTCAAATCCGACAGTGCGGATGGCTGCACAACTCAGAACGTAATAAGCAGCACTGAGTAATAGCCTTTAAAAGAGCTGGTATTAAAAAGAAAAGTACCCTTCAAGAATGAAAGCAAAGTAATGGCATTCAAAAGAAATAAAACTGGAATTGATTGCTAGCAGGCAAGCCTTACAAGGACTATGTAAAGAAATCCTTCAGTTTGAAAGGGAGTAACATTTGATGGTAACCTGAATCCATAGGAAGAAATAAAGAGCATGGAGATGATACATATGTGAACTCACTAAAACACGTATTTTGTATCAAGTAGAAAGTATGACGTTATATAACATACAGATGTAACACATATAGGGGTGCTTGTGGGAAAATGGGATTAAAAGATAATGAATCTTCCCCCTCGGATATGACAATGGCACAAAGGAAAAGGAAGGAATGGAGCTACAGTAGAGAAATGCTTTTATGAGGTGGCTTCAAAAAAACTTGTGGAAAATGGAATTAAAAGATATTGGAATCTTCCCATAAACTTCATTAAGTCCTTGCATATATACTATACCATAAATTAAGTTAGTGTTAATCTGAAATAGACTGCGATGCATTAAGATGCATACTGTGATCTCTAGAGCTCCATTAAGTAAACAATTTTTAATTAACAAAAAAAGAAGTCAGTTAAGGAAGAAGGAACAAATCAGAGAGGAGACAAATATCAAAATGTAATCTTTAAATACAGCTATATCAGTAATCAAATTAATTAATTAAACGTGAATGGTCTAAACACCCCATTTAAAAGGTGCAGGTTGTTAGAATGGATAAAAAGATCCCACTATATTCTGTCTGCAAATAGGTTGAAGAGTGGAAAATAAAATACCATATAAAAGTAACTAAAAGAGTTAGTGACTTTATTTAATATTAGACAAAATAGGCTTTGGGACAAGAAACATTATTAGACACAAAGAGGAATATTGTAGATTAAGAATTAATCTTATTCAAGAGAAGTCTGGTCTTTGCCCTTTACTGGGTCCCTAGAATATTGTCCAGACGGATATGAACCTAGATTATTGCTTGTTGGAGCGCTTTAGCCACTAGAAGATCTATGATGGGGCTTTTGGGACACACCCAATCAGTTCTGAGCTCCAGGGAAACGAGATACTAATGGTATTAACCCAAGCTTCCATGAAGAGCTGGGTAATCATGTTTGCTATGCAGGCAGTATTTGATGAAGACCCAGTAAAAATTCTGGATACCAAAAGTTCCAGTGAACTTTCTTGGTTAGCTACATACTGCAGAGCTAAAGAAATAATGGCTGTCCATGACTCCAAGGGCAGAAGCTCTGTAGTTAGACCGCCCCCAGACTCCAGCCTATGTATCTTTTGACCGCCCCCAGACTCCAGCCTATGTATCTTTTCCTTTGGCCAATTCTAATTTGTACCTTTTTTATTAGAAGGCTATATTAAAATTATACTCATGAGTACAGTGCTTTTTCATTTCTGTGAGTTGTTCTAGAGATACACTGAACTTGAGAGCAGTAATGTAGACTCTCAAACAACTGTTGTCAGAAGCGAGGGCAGTGTGTTTCCTCAGATTTTATGTTTAGCTAATTCCACTGCAGCTGGCTACAGCCATTCCCATCACAATGATAAAAGGGTTAGTATCAGGAAGATACAAAAATTAAAAATATACACCTGATAGTAGAGCCTCAAAATGCCTAAAGAAAAAAAAACCCAGAATGTAAAGGAAAAATAGGCAAACTAATAATAATAGTTGAAGATTCAATATTCACTTTTCATAACTGAAAATCAGCCAGGATCTAGGAAACTCTAACAGTCAATTTGACTCAAATGACCCAGAACACTTCACCAACAAGTGCAGAATACAGGTTTCTAGCACATTTGGAACACTCTTCTGGATATACCATACAATAGGCCACAAAAATTAATTTTATTACATCTAGAAGGCATGAATGGTATAAAGTATGTTTTATGAGCGCAATGGGAATTTAGTTAGAATATTGGAATAAATTTGAGAAATATCCAAATATTTGGAAACCAAGCAACATGGGTCAAAAAATGAACTATAAGGCAAATTAGAAATTATTCTGAACTGATGATATAACTAAGTATTAACACAGGCTATAAAAAATTAAGTTATGCTACTAAAGGAGTGCTTTAAGAGTTCAATTTAGTGGGTGCATAAGCAAATGTGGTGAAGAAAGTTGATGGTGCCCAGCTATCAAAAGATATAGCATCTGGGGTCTGAAAGGCTTGAAGATAAACAAGCAGCCATCTAGCTGAGGAGCAACAAAGCCCACATGGAAGAAGCACACCAGTCTGTGTGATCATAAGGTGTCAACAGAATCAGGTATCAGGCAACAAAAAACCCAGAACAAAATATCTTATCATTATGAATGAAAGGGGAGTGTGGAGTGGAAACCCAAAGGCCACCTGTAGGCAATTGGACATCCCCTTACAAAAGGGTCGCGGGGAGGAGACGAGCCAGTAAGGGTACAGTATAGCACCAATGAAACATACAACTTTCCTCTAGTTCTTTAATGCTTTCTTCACCCCACTATCATGACCCCAATTCTACCTTACAAATCCAGCTAGACCAGAACATGTACAGATAAGAGCTGGAAATACAGGGAATGCAGGACAGATAAACCCCTCAGGACCAATATTGAGAGTAGCCATACCAGGAGGGTAAGGAGAAGGTGGGGGAAGAAAGGGGGAACCGATCATAATGATCTACATATAACCCCCTCCCAGGGGGATGGGCAATAGAAAAGTGGGTGAAGGGAGACATTGGTCAGTGTAAGATGTGAAAACATAATAATAATTTATAAACTATCAAAGGTTCATGAGGGAGAGAGGATGAAGGGGAAAAATGAGAAGCTGATACCAAAGTCTCAAGTAGAAAGAAAATGTTTTGAGAATGATGACAGCAACAAATGTACAAATGTGCTTGACACAATGGATGGGTGTCTGGATTGTGATGAGTCATACAAGCCCCCAATAAAATGATTTTTTAAATGTTTAATTTATAGTTTTAAACATCTAGTATACCACAAGAGGAGGATAGTTTTAAAACAGTAACATAAATTTCCACCTTAGGAAACTCTAGAAGATCGACAAAATTGACAAACCCATATCTAGATTGAACAAGATAATGAACAAGGAAAAATCAAATGAACAAAATCAGGAATAAAAGAGAACTACTGGGGAGGGAGGGGGAGGGGAAAAAGGAAAATGAGGAGCTAATTCCAGGAACCCAAGCGGAAAGCGAATTTTGAGGATGAGGGCAACAAATGTTTAAGTGTGCTTTACACAATTGATGTATGTATGGATTGTGATGAGTTGTATGAGACCCAATAAAATGATTGAAAAAAAAAAGAGAACTACCAACAACCAAAATTTGGAAGGTTATATATAAGGCAGCGGTTCTCAACCTGTGGGTCGTGACCTCTTTAGGGGGTCAAATGATCCTTTCACGGGGGTCGCCTAATACATCCGGCATATCAGATATTTACATTATGATTCATAACAGTAACAAAATTACAGTTATGAAGTAGCAATGAAAATAATTTTATGGTTGGGGGTCACCACAACACCAGGAACTCTATTAAAGGGTCACAGCATTAGGAAGATTGAGAACCACTGTTGTGAGGGAATATATATATATATTTATAAAATATATATATATAAAATAAATTCTCCTTCTAAATTCTTATTTAATCATTTTATTGGGGGCTTGTACAACACTTATCACAATCCATATAGACATTGTGTCAAGCACTTTTGTGCATTTGCTGCCATCATCATTCTCGAAACATTTGCTTTCTATTTAAGCCCTTGGTATCAGCTCATTTTTTACTCCTCCCTCCACACTCCCCTCTCCCTCATGAACCCTTGATAATTTATAAATTATTATTTGTTCATATCTTACTCCCTTCACCCACTTTTCTGTTGTCCATCCCCCAGGGAAGAGGTTATCTGTAGATCTTTGTAATCGGTTCCCCCTTTTCACTCTACCCTCCTAGTATCGCCACTCTTAGTACTGGTCCTGAAGGGATCATCTGTCTTGGATTCCTGTAAGAGAATATTATGAACAATTTTAAGTGAAGAAATGAGACAACTTGGAGGTGATGAATAAAATTCTTAAGACAAATTATCAAAACTGACAGAATGAAGCATAAAAATTGGAGTATACTATAATAAGAAAAGAAATTGAATTAATACTGAAACATCCTCCCTCCACACCCAAGTAGCTTTACTGGTGACGTCCACCATGTATTTTCAGGAAATGACACTAATCCTTCACAAATATTTTCACATACTAGAAGATGAGGGAAAACTTACAAACTCCTTCTATGAAATATTATCCTGGTCAAACAGTGTAAGACATGACAAAATAATAAGAATTTATAAATTATCAAGGGTTCATGAGGGAAGGGGGTGGGAAGGGAAGGGAAAATGAGGAGCTGATACCAAGGGCTCAAGTAGAAAGCAAATGTTTTGAGAATGATGATTGCGACAAATGTGCTCCACGCAATGGATGGATGTATGGATTGTGATAGAGTTGTATGAGCCCCTAATAAAATGATTTAAAAAAACACACACAAAAAGGAAAAGAAATATTACTGTGATACCAAAGACACCTCTCTCCCTTTCACCACCACTGCCCCCGACTGCAGACCAATAGCCTTTGTGTGCAGCTTCACAAACCCTATGTAGATATTTATAGCCTCAGAAACCCTACATAGAATCAAATCAGTGCGTTGCAATCAACTTGATGGCAACCGAAAGAAAAAAATCCTTAAAAAATATTAGTGAATGAAACCAGCAGCGTGCAAGACAGCAACATGAGCAAGTGGGAGAATGCATAGTTGGCTTAACAATAGAAAATAAATGAAATCACAGCATATTAATAAAGGACAAAGCTATATAATCACCATAAAATATTTGATAAGATTCAACACGTATCCATAATAAATGCTCTCAAAACTGGGAACTGAAGGACGTGTATAAAAAACCTAACAAGCAATACACTTAACAGTAAAAGAATGAATGCTTTTCCCTGAGACAGAATAGCTACTCTAGGCTTTTCTATTCAACATTGTACTGGACATTCTAGCCGATGTAGTAAGGGCTAGAAAACGGCTACACAATCAAAAATCTATCCAGATTGGAAATGAAGAAGTAAAACTGTCTTTATTTGCAGATAATATGCTCTTATATGTAGAAAATCAAAAAGAGTACACACACAACTCTACTTGAAAAAAAATTAAGTTCAGTATGGCCTCAGGATACTAGATTAATATATAAAAATCAACTATTTTATATGAGTAATGCAAAATCTGTTAATGAAATTAACTAAATATATTCACAATAGCATCAAAAAGAAAATAAAACTTAGGAACAAACATAACAGAAAATTTATAAGATTTATATACTGATAACTACAAAACATTGCTGAAAAACTATAAACAAACAAATGCAAAACAAAATGCACTGCCATCAAGTTGATTGCAACTCAGTGATTCTATATAGGGTTTCTGAGGCTGTAAATATTTATGGAAGCAGATAGCCTCCCATTTCATCCTATCAGGCAGCACCTGATAGTTTTAAATGAAAGGATAGACATTTCACATCTATGGAATAGAAAACCCAATAATTCTACAGTAGCAATTTCTGTTTGATCTATAAAATTCATTGTTGTCTCCATAATACCTGTTTTTGCAACACATGCCATAGGAAGGGGAACAACTAGGGAATTAAAAGCAACAACGAGGGGGATGTAGAGATTCTTGTGGTGTTGGAGCAACAGCAATTTAGCTGAGAGGAGTTACTAAGAGGCAGAAGAAGAGCAAGTGTGATGGTGGGGCAGGAGGAAGGTAAAAGGAAACAGGAAAGATCTAGGAAGCAAAGCTATGGACAGAG
>NW_022111372.1:50329237-50337985 GCF_000313985.2 Echinops telfairi
CGGGGCTCCTTAAGGTAACAAGTGTCAGCAATGATGTAGACAAATTGGAGCCCACACATATTGTTGATGATGTCATTAGCAATTTTGAGTCATTTTAATATTACTAATTTTATCTCTTCCTAATATATTGACCCTTTTATCTTCATGACTACAATGAGTCTAGACAACTGAAATGGAGTTTGCCAAATTGCAAAGACTGAGGGGGAAGGCCAGCTGAGACTGCCCTAACTTCAAGCACACTAGCTACAGCTTACGGGGTCCCCAGTACCATCCTTACTTTAGACCAGCCTGGCAGTTCCTCAACTGTTGAGCATCCCTGACCCAGCAATTCCACTTGGGTATAATGAAAATGTAGACCCACGCAAAAATGTGTACGTGGATGTCCACAGCAGCATATTTGCAATTACCATAGATTCAGACATGGTGAAGGCCTGGGGCCATGCAACCAAACTGGAAACAACCCAAATGTCCATCCTCTTGCTGAATGGATAACAAGATGTGGTCTACCCATACAATGGAATTCTACTCAGTAGTCGAAAGAAATTAAGTACTAATGGTGTTACAACTTGGGTGAACCTCAAAAACATGCTAAGTCAAAGCTGCCACATGCAAAAGCCTACGTATTGTCTGTTGCCATTCATATGAAATCAGAGATGAAAAGAGATCAGTGGCTGCCTAAGGCAGTGGGTGGGAGTGGGATTTACAGCAAATGAGTATTGGAAATGTTCTCACACTGGATTGAGGTAATGGTTACACAACTCCATGTACTTTTACTAAAATCCTTGAGCTGTACATTACGATGGTAAATTTTACGATATGTAAATTGTAACTCAAAAAAGCTGTTTAAAAAACAAAACAAAATAAAACCACCCAAATAAGTAGAAACTGGCATGGCCGGAGTCTCCTTGAATCTCATGTAAATGAAGAGAGAGCTGAGAACAGGGAGAAGCCCTAGGCCCTAACACTGTACATACATGCACACATACTCAGTTCTCTTTTCAGAGGTTGCTTCAATGTCCAGTGCTTGACTTACCTTTCCCTCTAGCTCAAAGGTTATTTGCCGTTTGTGGCCCCCAACTCTAACGCCTTCCTGCACCCAGGATAATGCTGCTTGGGGGTCTGCTTCTTGGGCTAGACTGAAACCTCCTCAGAGCAAGGGCATCATCACTGTACACTGTAACTGATGCCCAGTCGGTGCTGGTGAACAGAGCTGCCAGGAGTGAATGTTTGCCAAATTAAAGAGAATTAGGAGAGAGGGCAACTTGGAATCTAACAAGCTCAATCAGGAAACATCGAATGAGTAACAGATCTTAATTTAGGAGTTGGCCCAAATTTGTTCAACTAAGCATACAGAGATAGAAGTCTGCACACCACCTCAAATTTAAACATACTTGCCTTGGCTCTGGTCAAATTTGTATTCTTAACTCAATGCCATCAGTTCACAGACAACAAATTATAATTTCTAAGATGAGCCTGCTCAACATGAGACCTCCCCACCCCACCCCACGCCCCCCACACAACCACTAGTATATGCATCTGACTCCTCTTTCTAGCTCCCATCTGATCCAGGCGCGGGACCAACACCTGACAAGTTAGGGCATTGTGGCCAAGGCAACCTCCAAGGTGGCCTGTATACTGCTGGTCACCCCTTTGGGGCAAGTACGAAATATAGTAAGGTTGGTGCCAAGGCCTGTTTCTTAGGCTCTTGGACCTTAATCTTGGAAAAGGGACCGGTAGTAGCCGTAGAGACGGGTAGGCTAGAGCTGCTATCGAATCGGAAAGATCACGAAGGGAAGGACCCTCCAGAGTCCTCAGAAGTGTGGGGCTAGAGGGGGAGAAAGGCGTGTTCCCCGAGGGGCGGGAGGGCTACTCTGGCCGTGGCAGGGGGTAGAATGGGCGGTGCCCCGCTAGGGGACCAGGGGAGTAGGCAAAACCCTGGTTCTGAGAGTGAGAAGCTGGGCGAGCCCATCCCTGACGATCTGCGTGCGGGGCGAGACTTGGGGTGAGGAGGCCTGGTTTTAGGGGGCGATGGCCCCCAGTGCCCGGCTCTGGAGGGGAGTACGTGTCCCGGAGTCCCTGGGCGCGTCACGCGAGGGGGCGGGCCGGGCGCCAGGGGGTGTGACTGTGGGCCCGCGAGGCTGGTCCGCTGTCCGCCCGGCGATGCCGCCCCACAGCGCGAGTTGAGCGAGCGGGCGGGCGGGTGAGCGAGCGGCGTCCCGCTTCTGAGGCCCCGGGACTCACCTTCCTCCCTCCCCACAGGTTGGGCCCCGGACACCGCTTCCCACAGGCGGCGCGCCCTCTCGCGGTCGCAGCGCACCCCATCCGGTTCCCGGCCCGCCCGCTCCTCCATGCTGCTGTACGGCCCGGCCCCTCGGCCGGCCGCGGCCTCCACGGTACCCAATGCGGGATAGTCCATCTTTCCCGCAAGTCCTAACCGGTCGGGAGCAGCTCACGCGTTTTGGTCTCGCGAGATGTAGGTCGAGGGCGACTCTGCCCGGCCAACAAATCTCGCGAGGTTTGCGCGCAGCCGAGTCGCGGCACGTCTGCATGTTGGCCGTTCGTAGCTTTTGTTATCCTTAGGGAAGCTGTGTTTGGCTTGGCGCTTGGTCCTCGTTTTGCTTATGGCTCGCCTCTGACACCGTTTTCTGACACACATTTTCCCTTTTTACGAAGGTCTTGCTTCGTGAAAATAATTCCCCCATTTTACTGGTGGGGAAACTTGAGGCCCAGGACTAGAAATTGGCTTAATCAGTTCTATGCATTGGTCTGCTAACTGCAAGGTCAGCGGTTCGAAACCACCAGCAGCTCCATGGACGACAAGGAAGTTTCTCTACTTCTGTAAACAGTTACAGTCTTAGAAAACAACAGGGGCAGTTCCAACCTGTCCTATTGGTTCGCTGTGAATCAGCATAGACTTGATGGCAGTGAGTTTTGTTTTGGTTTAGAAGAGTATACTATTAGTAAATGTTAGCACTAAGCTTTCATCTCATAGTTCAATGACTGCTAATAAAATTTTGAGTTCCACAAACCAGCTCACACTCCAGACCTTCCCCAGAATTCCCGACTTCTATATCTAGATGCCTGCTTTTCTAATGGAAAATTTGATCTTCCAAATACAAATCTCTCCTCTTTCAGGAGGCACCAGCATTAGCCTAAGGAATCCTCTTGAGCATTCTGAGATCTGTCTGCAGTGGGGGAAGGAGGGGAGGCTAGGACCAAAGGCACCAGAGACTGGCACTGGAGACCAGAGTAAAGGAGCCAAGCCATGACCAGAGGCAAGGAAACCGTGAGACAGAACAGGAGTAGCCACAAGACTGTGAAGAAGAGTAGTGGGTTGCTTTTCTGGCCCATGGAGGTAGGGGCTCAGGGACCACGTGGCTGAATGAGAGAGTGTGGCTGCTGGCTGAGGAGATTATTGCTGTGGACTATATCTGTATTGTTTACTGATCCCTGGCTTGTGGTAACCAGATAAGTCCCTCCATAAACCCTTTTAATTGTATTATTTGCGAGTCCAGTGTGGCCATTGCAATGTGAGTGAACTCAGCATAAACTTAGAGTGGTGTGGGAGCAACGCTCGGCTAAAGAAGGATATGGAGTATGGAGGCATGTGGGACCCATCTTGTGGCAATGAGGAAGCCAGAGGAGGTCAGATGTGGTTCCCTCATCTGAGCAGCAGTAAAGAAGTCAAATATATTGCACTGGGCAAATCTGCTGCACAAGACCTCTTTAAAGCATTAAAGAGTAAAGATGTCACTTTGAAGACTAACGTGTGCTTCACCCAAGCCATGGTATTTTCATTCTCCTCATATGCAGGTGGGGGTTGAACAATAAAGATCACCAAGTAATTGACACAGTTAAATTACAGTATTGGGAAAGAATATGGGAAGTACCATGTACTCCAGAAAAGCAAACAAATCTTTCGTGGATGAACTACAACCAGAATGCTCCTGAGAAGTGAAGATGTAAGACTTCATCTCAAGTGCAATGGACATGTTATCAGGAGAGGTAGTCCCTGGAAAATGACATCTTGCTTAGTAGAGTCAGCAAGAGGAGGAAGATCCTCAATTGGATGGATTGACACAGTGGCTGCAATAATGGGCTCAAACAACAATTGGGATGGTGCAGAACAATTGGGATGGGAGTGTTTTGTTACACACAGGTATCAATATGAGTTGGAACTGATTCAATGGCAGTTCACAACAGCAACAACAACATGAAAACCCTGGTTAGATTGATGGCTGATGCAACTCCTGTGTAGCAATACCCATCTGTTGTGCAGGCTTGTGTGTGGCTATGCCACTGAAAAGGCTTTAGCAGAGCTTCCAGACTATGATGTACTAGGAAGAAAGGTCTAGTGGTCTTCTGAAAATCAGTCAGTGAAAACTCTGAACATCACGAAGGTCTAGGTTGCCAGGAATCGATAGACTTGATGACAGCTAACAACAACCCTGCCTAAAATGTATTCCCTGGCTACCCTTTCTCAACTCTTACCCCATCCAATCACACTTTATATCTTCTTTTTCCATAACTTCATAATTGAGCATAGTATATATCTTACTTTCTTTCCCTCTACTTCTTTTTTAAAAATCAGTTTATTAGGGGCTCATACAACTCTTATCACAATCCATACATACATCAATTGTGTAAAGCACATTTGTACATTCATTGCCCTCATCATTCTCAAAACATTTCCTCTCCACTTAAGCCCCCGGCATTAGGTCCTCATTTTTCCCCTCCCTCCCTGCTCCCCCCCCTCTCATGAGCCCTTGATAATTTATGAATTATTATTTTGTCATATCTTGCCCTGTCCGACGTCTCCCTTCACCCACTTTTCTGTTGTCCGTCCCCCAGGGAGGAGGTCACATATAGTTCCTTGTAATCAGTTCCCTCTTTCCTACCCACTCTCCCTCTACCCTCCCAGTATCGCCACTCACACCACTGGTCCTGAAGGGATCATCTGCCCTGGATTCCCTGTATTTCCAGTTCCTGTCTGTACCAGTGTACATGCTCTGGTCTAGCCAGTCTTGCAAGGTAGAATTCGTATCATGATAGTGGGGGTGGGGAGGAAGCATTTAGGAACTAGAGGAAAGCTGTATTTTTCATCGCTGATACATCGCACCCTGACTGGCTCATCTATATTTTACTTTTATTTTGTTTACTGTTTGTCTCTCCTTTACAAGGCAAGCCTCAAGAAGGAGCACATGTTTTTCTATTTTGTTCTTAGGGGACTCCTTCAGCACCTTGAAATAGAGCTTGGTTGATAGCGTTGTTACAGTTAGGTGCCGCAAATGCGCTGAGTCTTAGCAACCATGTGTACAACAGAATGCCAAGACCAGCGCCATCCTCATTCTCTATGTTTGAGCCCCTTGTTGCAGCCATGGTGTCAATCTTTTTTTCTTTTTCACAATTATTTCTTTTTTTAAATTTTAAATTTATTTTAATAATTTTATTGGGGGCTTATACAACTCTTTTTTTTGAATGATTTTATTTATTTATGTTTTGGTTTCTTTTTTTAATCATTTTATTAGGGGCTCATACAACTCTTATCACAATGCATACATACATCAATTGTGTAAAGCACATTTGTACATTCATTGCCCTCATCATTCTAAAAACATTTGCTCTCCACTTAAGCCCCTGGCATCAGGTCCTCCGTACAACTCTTCACAATCCATACATTCATTCATTGTGTCAAGCACATTTGTACATTTGTTGTCATCATCATTTTCAAAACATTTCTTTCAACTTGAGCCCTCGGTATCAGCTCCTCATTTTTTCCCCACCCTTCCCCTCTCTCCCTCCTTATGATCCCTTGATAATTTATAAATTATTATTATTTTTCCATGTCTTGCACTGTCCGATGTTTCCCTTTACCCCTTTATCTGTTGTCCATCCCCCTGGGAGGAGGTTATAGATATGTCATTGTGATCGGTTCTCCCTTTCTCCCCCACCTTACCCTTACCCTCCTGGTATGGCTACTCTCAATATTGGTCCTAAGGGGTTTATCTGTCCTGGATTCCCTGTGTTTCCAGCTCTTATCTGTACCCATGTACATGCTCTGGTCTAGCCGTATTTGTAAGGTAGAATTAGGGTCATGATAGTGGGAGGGGGGGAAGCATTAAAGAACTAAAGGAAAGTTGTATGTTTCATTGGTGCTATATTGCATCCTGACTTGTCCGTCTTCTACCCGAGACCCTTCTGTAAGAGGATGCCCAATTGCCTACAGATTGGCTTTGGGCCTCCACTCCCCACTCCCCACCCCCCCATTCCCATTGACATGATTTTTTGTTCTGGGTCTTTGATGCCTGATCCTGTTGACACCTCATGATGACACAGACTGGTGTGCTTCTTCCATGTGGGGTTTGTTGCTTCTCAGCTAGATGCGTGCTTGTTTATCGTCAAGCCTTTAAGACCTCAGACGCTATTATCTTTTGATAGCCAGGCACCATCAGCTTTCTTCACCACATTTGCTTAGGCACCCATTTGTCTTCAGCAATCTTGTTGGGAAGGTGAGCATCTCAGAATGCCAGATTATTAGAACAAAGTGTTCTTGTGTTGAGGGAGTACTTGAGCAGAGGCCCAATGTCCACCTGCTTCCTTAATACTAAACCTATAAATATATGTAACTTAGATCTATTTCTTCATTGCCATATATTAATATATTTACATATGTATGTGCCTGTATTTAGATCTCTATAAATGCCCTTTGCCTCTAGTTCTTTCTTCTATTTCTTTTAACTCTCCTCTTGTCCCACCATCATGTTCAGCCTTCATTTGGCTTTTACTAATTCCTCTCGGTTACATTGCCCTTGATCAAGCCCTACCAGACCTGCCACACCCTCTCACCATTGATTTTCGATCACTTGTTGTTCCCTTGATCCTGGATTTGTTAACACCACTTCCTTTCTCCCAACTCCCCCTCTCCCATGTCCCCCCCGAACTGTCATCTTGTTGTTTTCTCCTCCGGCTTGTTTATCCTGCCTAGTGTATCTAGATAGACATTCAGAGATAATAATATGTGCAAATACAAGACTGACTATAACAAAGCAACGGTAGAAAATAAAACAATAACTCCAACAACAACAACAAAACAACAACCAAAAAAAGCCTATAAATAGTTCAAGGTCTATTTGTTGCCCTTTACGAGTGTTTTCCAGTTGAGTCTGATGGGGAGTCATGCCCTGGCCCCACAGTCTATTTTTGGTGTTCCCTGGGGACTTCATTGCTCTGCTCCCCTTGCTGTTCTGTTGTATGCCCTTAGTGTTTTGCCTTGGTGTGGTGAGGTCAGAGTGGGCACAATTCCTGCATTCTGTCTCCAGTGTTGTCTCCCGTAGTGCTGTGGGTCAGTGAGGGAGGTTGTGTCTCGTGGTGGGGCCAGACCCTCAGGCCTCTCCTCTATTGGTTCCTTGCTTCATGCCAGTGTGTTGCGTTCTCATCTTGGAGCACTGGGTTCAAGTCTGGTCCCTCTTTTCCCATGGAGATATAAACAACACCTTCCCCTTCGGTGGGTTAGTGCCCTGTTCCCCTGGCTACCCATGTCTTTTTCCCTTTTCCCCTCCTTTTTAGTTGGCTACCATATGTATCACTGGGTTTAGTCTGGCCCCAGTGTCAATCAATCTTGTTGGACGGCTTCCTCTTATTTGCTGACCCTCTACCAACATTACATATTTCTTTGTGATGGGATAGCCCAGGAAAATGAGATGATGGGTTGCCATGCTTGCTTCTAATAAGCATTTGAGCTGCATTTCCTCCAAGACAGATTGGTTTGTTCTTCTGATTATTGTTGTTAGGTGCCGTTGAGTCAGTTCTGAGCAATACCGGGCCTAAGCTCAACAGAATGCAACTCTGCCTTGTCCTGTGCCATCCTCACAACTGCTCCTCGGCTTGAGTCGATTGTTGCAGCCAGTGTGCCAGTCCACCTTGTTGAAGGCCTTCCATTTCTTTTCACTGCCCCTCTCCTTTACCAAGTATCTGCTATGAGCAGGTTATTGGCCTTTAAAAATTCTAAAATGAGTTCTCCAGCTTCATTTCTATCACTAAGACCAGATTTTCCAACTACTGTTCCTCGCCCCCCCCCCAACTTTTGCATTCCAATTGGCAAGTTATCAATGCATATTAATTGCATGCTTTCACAATTTCAAAATGAAGATGGTAGTAGAGTTTTTCAATTTCTTCATCACTAATTTTGTGGTAGGTGTATAAATTTGAGTAATAGTTGTGTTCATTGGATTTCCTTGGGTGCAGATAGATATAATCCTATTACAGATGATGTACTTCAAGCTAGATCCTGAAATACTCTTTTGACTATGAATGCAACACCATTCTTCAGGACAATTTCATTCCTGGCAGAGTAAACTATATGATTTTCTGATTCAAAATGGTCATTTCCAGTCCATTTCAACTCACTAATGCCTAGGATATCAATCTTTATTTGTTGCATTTCGTTTTTATGCCCTCAAATTTCCTAGATTCATACTTCACACACACCAAATTTGATTACTAGTAGATTTTTGCAACTGTTTCTTTCATTTTGAATTGTACTCCATCAAATGAAGATCCTGAAGACTTTACTTGAATAGGCTTTTAATCCATTCACATCAACATGGTTGACTCTACTTTGAGTAAGCAGCTTCTCCTCAGTCATATTTCAAGTGCTTTCTGACCCAAGAGATCAATCTTTTGGCACTATCTCTGACAATGTTCTACCTCCACTCATTAGGCCTTCAGTAACTGACAGTGTTTGCATGC
>NW_022111372.1:50338887-50340064 GCF_000313985.2 Echinops telfairi
AAATGACATACTTACTTTTAACACTTTAATGTGGCTATGTGTAGCAGATTTGTCTAATGTAGTACAATGATTTATTGATTGCTGCTATCATGAGCGTTGACTGTAGATCAATAAAATGAAATGCTTGACAACTTCAATATTTTCTCCATTTATCATGATGTTGCTTGTTAGTGCTTCATGTCATCTTCTCTTTCAGCAAGGAAGGTGGGGGAATCGGCATTAATGAGCCTTCCCCCATCTTGATGCCATGTTCTTCTTCATAGGCATGTTATCCTTTACAGGCATCATAAGACCCAAAACAAAAACATTGTTGAGAACAAAGGGGGTTGGAGCAGAGATCCCAACCCATCTGTAGACAATAGGACATCCCCTCACAGAAGGGTCACAAGGGATGAGTCAAGCAGGGCATAGTATAGTACCAATGAAACACACACTATTCCTCTGGTTCTTTCAGGCTTCCTCACCCCCCACGATCATGACCCCAGTCCTGCCTTTCAGTTCTGGCTAGACTGGAGCATGTACACTGGTACAGATAAGAGCTCACAACACATGGAATCCAGGTCAGCTAGGAACAGAAATGCGTGTAGCGATGCCAGGAGGGTAGGGGAAAAGTTGGAGGAGGAAGGGGGAACCAATTACAAGGATCGACCCATAACCACTTTCCCCCCACAAGGGGGACAATGAAGGGAGACAGCGGTTGGTGTAAGATATGAAAACAATAATAATTTATGATTTATCAAGGGTTCACGAGGTTGGGAGAGTCAGGGAAGGAGAGAAAAAAGAGGAGCTGATACCAAAGGCTCACATAGAAAGCAAATGTTTAGAAAATGATGATGGCAACATATGTACAAATATGCTTAAATACAATCGATGTGTGCATTGTTATAAAAACTGTTAGAGCCCCAATAAAATGAACTTTAAAAAAAGTTGTGTAAAGGTGTCAAGTTGATAAGATAGTAGTCTGTGATAGATAATTTTATGTTAACTTGAAGATACATAAAAGTGTTGGGGTGTTATCCAACCTGTCAATCAGGTGACAGCCTAATGGGGACACCTTATGGGTGTGGCTTTCTCATAGAAAGGAGGGCCCTGTATATTTTAATTTGTTCTTCGTCAGTGGATTGATGTTGTTGCTGTTTTGTTGTACATTGTTGCTTGGTTTTGCTCTGTCTTGTTT
>NW_022111372.1:50345747-50347653 GCF_000313985.2 Echinops telfairi
CTTTCAAATTCGACAGAGGAAGAAACGGCTGGGAGAGGTGAGGATTTTAGCAGGGTCACCGAGCTAGCTCTCGATTGAAGACTGGTTCTCATCTGTAAATCATGCCCGTTTGCTAAATGACCCGCCTGAATATTAGTGAGTTACTTAATTATTTCACAGAAGAGTTCTAAGTATCCATATTTGAAAAGCACAAGTTATTCACATAGAAGTCCCAAGAGATAGAGCTCTTTTTTGTTAAAGTCTCAGGAGCCACGAGGATGTTTTTTTGTTTTTGTTTTTAAATAGACTGGAACAAATTCTAGGAATGAATTATTTAATAGGCTCAAACATAAGAACAATTGGTAGGATGGGGCCGCCCTGGCGGGTGTTTTGTTTGTTATACATAGGGCTACTATGAGTCAGAACCTAACGGCTTATAAGCATTATTGAAAAATAATTTCCCTTCCTCCACTCCCAGGCCAATTAGAAGTTCAAAATAATTTCTATGTATTCTCCAATGAGTGCTCTCAGCCTTGGAGAGCCCTCCTGTGCCACTGACGCAAAATCCTGAAATTGATCACAGAGTGTCTGAATAGCCCTCACTTTAACCGGCATTCTGCTTTGACAAAGAATGGCCCAGCCCTGGACTCCGTGCTGGGCCTGGCAGGGCAGATGATGCAGGTATTCATTGAGTTTGCTTTATATTTCTTCAGGGTAGAAAATAAGAAATATTTCCAACACATTTTATTGTGTATTGTTGCTATGGGAGATGAACAATTCTAGGGAAATGGCTTCACCAAGGGACATAAATTGGGTACAGTACAGTAAAGTTTCAATTGAGTAAACGTGTGCATGTGTGTGTGTGTAAATTTCATGTTACCATGCTTTCTAAAATATAGTTCCTACTCTCAGAGAGATTAAACTACAGCAAGAGAGATAACAATGCAGTGAAACTTACAAAAACAAAAAACCTGTGTAAAGCAGAAACCTGTCTGAAGGCAAACTAAAATGTTTTCCACTGATAGAGCACAATAGAAAACTGGCATGATGCTGCATCCTGTCAGAGGTGGAAAAGTGAGTACACCTCTCATAGGAATTACTGGTGGGGCCAGCCCCAATCCCAGCTACATAGACCCCTCCCCAGAAAAAGCACACTATGGAGGACAGCACCAAAGATACAGCTGGGGGGAGAGGGGTGGGTCTGCTCAGAACACACAGGAGCAAACTAAGAGTGAAGGAGAGAAGAGAGAGAGTGAGAGAGTGGATCACAACTGGCCCACCAAGCCCCAAGGACAATATTCCTTGCTCAGAGCAGCCAATGCATAGGGAAGACCATAGGGTCAGACCCATCATGAGACACTGACCCATAGCACTATGAGGAACAACACTGGAGACACAGTGCGGGAATTGTGCCTGTTCTGACCACCCTCCCCAACCCCCTCCGTACACACATCAGGGAGAAACACAAAGGGAATTCAACAGAGCAGCAAGGGGAGCAAGGCAATGAAGTCCCTGAGGAATCCCAAAAATAGACTTTGGGGGCAGGGCTTGGCACCTCATCAGACTCAAATTGGGAAACATTCATAAAGGTCAACAGACAGACCTAGAACTATTTATAGGATTTTTTCCATGTTTTCCTATATAAGATAGGCAGGATAAACAATCCAGAGGAGAAAACAATGGGACCAACAGTTCCGGGAGACATGGGAGAGGAGGAGGTGGAGGAAAGGAAGGGAGGAGCCAAAAAACCCAGGAACAAGGGAACAAGTGATCTAAAATCAATGGTGAAGAGGGCTTAGAATGCCCAGTGGGGTTTGATCAAGTGCAGTGTTGCCTAGAGTAATTACTGAAAGCCAAATGAAGATTGAACATGATAGTGGGACAAGAGGAAAGTAAAAGGAAATAGAGGAAAGAACTAGGAGGCAAA
>NW_022111372.1:50348413-50361173 GCF_000313985.2 Echinops telfairi
GGGGGAAAGTGGGAACCAATTGCAATGATTGACATATTAAACCACCCCTCTCTCTCCAGCCAGGGTGGTGAACAACAGAAACATGGGTGAAGGGAGACAGTGGATGGTGTAAGAAACGAAAATAATAATTTATAATTTATCAAGGGTTAATGAGCATGGCAAGGTGGGGGAGAAAGGGGAAAAAATGAGCTGATACCAAGGGCTCAAGTAGAAAGGAAATGTTTTGAAAAGGATGATGGCAACATATGTACAAATGTGCTTGACACAATGGATGAATGAATTATTATAAGAGCTCTAAGAGTCCCAATGAAATGATTAAAAGAAAAAGATCAAGGAATATATGTTCACTGCCATAATGCAGGTGAGGATCAAGACTAGTGTGGATGGGTTCTGGATTACTCCGTGTGAGGCTTTCTACTTTTCCCTTCTAGGAACATGTCTCTAATTGCCCCAGGTAGCCACAGATACAGTTTAATAGTAGGATGTGAATTTGGGTTGAATATTTGTCAGTTACCTGTCAATGTACCATTGCAACTTCTGCAATGTATAGTTGCAACTGCTTCAGCAAAACTTCCCTCACATGTGCTATTAATAATATTGTTTAATGGTTTCCACACTCTTCTTTTGCATATAAACCATTAATAGACAAGATTGCTAGTCTTTACTTTTTCTCTTTCTTGGATACATGTCAACCTTGGCAAACAGTGGTCTTGGTAGGCAGGCCTTGACCATAAGGCCCCAGAAATGGTGCAGTCCTCTGGGGGCTCACATCTTCATTTCCTCCAGGTCTTCACAGAACTGGCTGTGCAGATAACCAATCTGGAATCTTATACTGGTGTGGATTCTGCATGATGGTGGTCACCCACTGCAACTCCTCCTCGGTGAGCCCTCTCTTGCTCTGTTGGTGAAGTAGATGTCTGCAGTTTTACACCACATGAACATATCTTCACCACACACCCTTCATGGTAATGATGGCAAAGGCTATTGTCTGCCGCCCGTACATGTTAGTGTTGACTACTTGCAAAATGTGCTGAAACTTCTCGGCGATCACTAACTAGAGACATGCAGCAGGAGCAGTGGTGGCATGTAGCCTCCAGGAGAAAACAGTTTCCGTATTCTGTGGGGCCACCTTTTCTTTGGAATGGGCACAAATGTGTATCTCTTCTAGTTGGCCAGGTCGCCGTGTTCCCAATTTCTTGGCTGTCTTTCCAATTTCCGGTGTTAAATCAGGGTGTTGAGACATTTCAGTTGGTATCCAGTTGATTCCTCGAGTCTTGCTTTTCACTGATGCTTTCAGTGCCGCTTGGGCTCTTTCCTTCAGTACCATTAATTCTTACTCATATGCTACCTCTTGAAATGGTTGACTGTCAATCAGTTCTTTTTGGTACAGTGACTGTATATTCCATATTCTTTTGATGCCTATTGAGTCTTTCATTAAAACTAGAGGCTTGAAATTTTTAAAAATTCTTTCAGCTTGTTACATTGAGGGTATTCTTCCTTTTTGATTTCTAACTCCAGCTTTTTGCACATCTCACTAGAATACTTTATTTTGTCTTGTCAGCTGCCCTTTGACATGTTCTAGTCTATTCTTATACGTCATCATTTGCTTTGGCTGTCTATGTTCAAGAACATGTTTCAGAGTCTTTTCTAACATCTACTTTGATTTTTTCTTTCTTTCCTGTCTTCTTAATGACCTGTTGCTTTCCTCTTGTATGATGTTCTCGGTGTCTCCCCGTAGTACGTCAGGTCTTCTGTTACTAGAGTTCAATGATGCAATTCAATGTAAAGAAAACATAACTCATCACAACCTGACCAATAGGTCACATCATGATAAATGGAGAAAAGATTGAAGTTGTCAAGGATTTTATCTTCCTTGGATCCACATTCAATGTGGATAGAAGCAGCAGTCCAGAGCTCAGATGACATTTTGCCTGGAGCAAATCTGCTGCACAAGCCCTCTTTCCAGTGTTGAGTAAGGATTTCATTTTGAGGACTGAGGTATACCCGAAGAAAGGCATGGCATGTTCAATAACAAAATACGTACGTGACCAGTGGAGATGGAAAAAAGAAGACTGAAGAAGAATCAATGCATTTGCATTATGGTGCTGGCAAAGAATATTGAAAATACTATGAAATGCCAAAAAAAGAAAGAAAAGAAAAGAAAGAAAGACCAAATCTGCCTTGGAAGCAGTACAGCCAGAGTGCGCATTGGAAAGAGCATGGTGAGGCTTCTCCTAATCAATGTTGGACATGTTATCAGGAGAAAGCAGGCCTTGGAGAAGGGTATCATGCTTGGTAAAGTGGAGAAGCAACAAAAAGAAGAAGACCTTTAATGAGATGAATTAACACAGGACTGCAACAATGGGCTCAAACCGAACAATAATTGTGAAGATGGTGCAAGATGGGCCAGTGTTTCCTTCTGCTGTGCATAGGTTTCTGTGAGTCAGAGTGGACTTGATCGCATCTACAACAACATCTGTGAAGAAGAATGCAGTATCAGGATCGGAGGATATGCAGATGACTCCTGGAAATGAGGTGATTTTGGAATACTTGCTGATGAAGATTAAGGATTGCAGCCTTCAGTATGGATTACAACTCAATGTAAAGAAAACCAAAATCTTTACAATAGGACCAATAGATAACATTGTGGTAAACCGAGAAAAGATTGAAGATAAGGATTTGGTCTTGCGTGGATCCACAATCAATGCTCATGGAAGCAGCAGTCAAGAGATCAATTGATAAATTGCATTAGGTAAATCTGCTGCACAAGACCTCTTTACAGTGTTGAAAAGCAAGGTTACTTTGAGGCCTAACGCACATCTGACCTAAGCCATGGTATTTTCAATCTTCTCATTTGTATGTGAACGTTGGACATTGAATAAGGAAGACCAAAGAAGAATTGATGCATTTGAATTGTGGTGCTGGCAAAGAATGTTGAAACCACCACAGACTGCTAAAAGAACAAACACCATCCTGAATGACCCTTAGAGGCAAGGATCGTGAAGATTTGTCTCACATACTCTGGACATATATGTTACCAGGAGAGAACAGTCTCTGGAAAGGTCATCAGACTTGGTCAAGTAGAGGGTCAGCAAAAAAGAAGAAGTCCTTTGATGGGTTGACACAGTGGCTTCAACAATACGCTCAAACATAACAATTGTGAGGGTGGCATGGCATAGGACTGGACAGTGTTTCTTCTTGTTGTACAGTCAGGCACTGTGAGTTGGAATCCACTCGATGACACCTAGCAAGAGCAAAATCAGAACCACAGGATAGGAACAGGTGTTATTTGACTCAGGACCCACGTTGATCTGCAATGGCAGGGATGCACCTGAGGAGAAATGTGGAAGAATACTACTCAGAGGAACACCTCTGTTGCAATCCTCATCTACTTCCTGGATGGGATCATCTTATGGTGTGGTCAGAGATATAGGGAAATGGTGTTTTCAAAAGATGGGAGGTTTTAATTCAGAGGCTAAGGGTTTGATCAAAGGTGTAGGGGAGTTTGCTGACTGCAGCTTGGAATTGCCCGAGGATTTTGAGAAGGAGGGAAAGGAGTACTGGGTTAAGTTCAAGTTGCTGGTGCCGTTAGGTGCGGTCGAGTTGGTTCTCTCTTATATGAACAACAGCATGAAATACTGCCCCGTCCTGTGCCCTCCTCGCACTTGTGTTTGAGCCCATTGTGGCAGCCCCTGCACCAATCCACAATGAGAACCGTCCTCATTTTTGCCAGTGCTTTACTTTTCCAAGCATGATGTCCTTCTTCAGGGACTGGACTCTCTGTTCAAGTACCACGTACATGAGACAAAGACTCCCCACCCTTGCCTCCAAGAAGCATTCTGGCTATATTTCATCCAAGACAGATTTGTTTGTTCTTTTGGCAGCCCATGTTTTTTCAATATTCTTTGCCATTCAAATGCAACAATTCTTCTATCTTGTTTATTCAGTGTTCAACTTTCACATACATATGAGATGATTAAAAATACTATGGCTTGAGCCAGGCTCATGGTAGTCCTCAAAGTAACCTCCTTGCTTTTCAACACTGTAAGGAGGTCTTGTGTAGCACATTTACCCAATGCAATGTGCCATTTGATTTATTGACTGCTGCTTCTGATTGTAGATCCAAGCAAGACAATATCCTTGACATCTTCAATCTTTTCTCTGTTTTTCATGATGTTACCTTTCGTCCAATTGTGAGGATTTGGACTTCTTTGCACTGAATTGTAATCCATACTAAAGGCTGTGGTCCTTGATCTTCATTAGCAAAGTGCTTTAAGTCCTCCTCACAGTCAGCAAGCAAAGTAGTGTCATCTGCATATCTCAGGTTGTTAAGAAGCCTTCCTCCAATCCTGATGCCACTTTCTTCTCCATATAATCCAGATTCTGTGATTATTTGCCCAGAATACAGATTAAATAAGTATAGTGAGAGGATAGAACCCTGACCAACACCTTTTCTGATTTTAAACAATGCAGGATTCCTTTGTCCTGTTTGCTCAACTGCGTCTTGATCCATGTACAAGTTGCTCAGGCAAACAATGGAGGGTTCTGGAATTCCCATTCTTTTCAAGGCTATCCATAGTTTGTTACAATCTATACAATTAAATGCCTTGGCATAATCAATAAAACACAAGTAAACATCTTTCTGGTACACATTGGGCTGCTAACCATAAGTTCAGCAGTTTGAAACCACCAGCTGCTTCACAGGAAAAAGACGAGGCGTTCTACTCCTATAAAGAGTCTCGGAAAGCCACGGGAGGCACTGTATCCGGTCCTATGATGTCATTATAAGTTGAAATCAACTTAATGGCAGTGAGTCTGATTTGAGGGTTTGATCTTCCTGGCACTAACCTCGACAATGTTCTGCTGTTATCTGTGATGTTTTCAGTATTTGACAATGTTCCACTGCTATCACTAAGGTTTCAGTGACTAATTCCTTTGAAGTGGACAACCTTATTCCTTCTTCATAGTATGATCTTAGTCTAGAAGATCCATTTAAACCAAGTGCAGTAGATTGAAATCATGCCCCCAGCTTTTCCTACATCACAGCTCACGTAGAAAATGAACATGTCACATCAGACAGTGGCAGACATGACAAAATAATAATAATTTATAAATTATCAAGGGTTCAGGAGGGACGAGGGGTGGGGAGGGAGGGAAAAATGAGGAACTGATACCAAGGGCTCAAGTAGTAAGAAAATGTTTTGAGAATGATGATGTCAACAAATGCACAAATCTGCTTGACACATGGATGGATGGATTGCGATGAGTTGTTTGAGCCCCCAATAAAATGATTTTAAAAAGAAAAAAAAAAAGGAACATGTTTAGTTAGCACATTAGAGCAAACAAAGTTACTACTTTTTATCATCGTGATGATGGTGATCCAAGGACTTCGGGCTCTGCTAGATTATCCTTGTGGGTAGAAGGATGGGTGTTCAGAGCTGTATGGGATGAGAGTCCAGTTGCAATAGATGGCCATGGTGACTTGCACCCTGACACTGAATGAGGAAAAATGGGGGGACTAGCCCAGAAATCTCTGAGAAAAAAGCTAACTGCTCCATTCTCCAACCATGACCAATGTGACCTGAAGTAAATTGCTCAACTTTTGTAAGATTGTCTCTGTATCTGAACATAAGGAAATAGCCAGCAAATATGGCTGTTATGAACATTAACCAAAATAATCTTCATAGACTACTAGACTCGTTCCCTATTGCTGTTAGGTGCTATCAAATAAATTCTGACTGATAGTAATCCGTATGACAGAGTGCAACTCCATAGGGTTTTCTTGGGTAGCAAGGTGTTTGTCCTGCAGAGCTGCTGGTGGGGTTCAAACCGTCAACCTTTCAGTTACCAGCCAAATACTTAGCCATTTGCAGCATCAGAGTTCCTTCCACTAAATGGTAGCGGTTCCTAATGTATACTGCACTGTATGTCTCACTTATATACATTACTTTAACACATTCCCATTGCTTACAGAACAAAGGTAACATGCCCTGCTGTGATGCAAGAGTTCCGTTATAGTGTGACTCCCTGTCCATCACCTCCTTGAGATACTCTCCCAAGTACCTGTGCTCTATCCAGACTGAACTTTAGCACTGTGGTTTGTTTCTTCACTCGGGCATCCTTTCACCCTCCTTTACCTTTGTATATGCTGTCCCCACTGCCTCTAGTCATCTTGTCCATTTGACATATGGGGATGTAGGGAGGCTTCAAAAGTTCACGGAGAAATAGAATGAGATAATGGAATGTTCCCACAAACTTTTTGAAGCCCCCTCATGCTCCAAGTTTCACCCCACATTCCAACCACAGCTTCGCCTGTTACTGTTAGGTGGCCCAGTCCTGCGCCTGCCTCACAATTGTGACATGTGAGCTCATGTTGCAGCTACTGTGTCCGTTCATCTGGAAGATCTTCCTACTTTTCTTTCACTGACCTTCTTGGATTTCTAGGCTCGGAAACTCGCAGGGGCAGTTCTACTTTGTCCGTCAAGGGTTGTTAAGAGTTGGCATCAACTCCATGGCAGTGAGTTTGTTTTCTACTTTACCAAGCAAGATGTCCTGTCTATACTGTAGTGGGCCTGAGACTGCTTTTTTTTTTTTTCTTTCAAATACCAGTTTTTATTGTTGGCCTTGGATTAGCATCTGGAAACTTAGATCTTTGGGAACTTAGTTCTTGAATTCCCTAACATGTAAGAGTGGGCTCACTGTGCCTAACCTGTTTATGCAAATAAAAATGGTTTATGGTTAATATTTGCTTTTTTCCTAGGAAGCTGACATTTTGGAACATGTTAGCTAGAGCTACCTGACTGGCCCTGATTTACAAGCACAAGAAGCAAAACAAAAAACTGTAATCCTAGGATCAGACAAGCTTCCCTGATAGACAACACCTCACAGCATTGCCACACTTCATTACTAGAGGAATTACGCATTTCTTGGAGGACTCCACTGGGAAAGGACTTTTGAAAGTTTGTGCCTGGTTTCCTTTGGGCTGCACCACATGTTCCTATAGTTTATTAAAACTTTATCCTATAATTTATTAAAATGATAGCCAAGTGTGTACCTAGCTATGTGCCAAGTCCTGTGAATCCTTTTAGCAAATCACCCAACCTGAGGTGGGCTTGGGTCCTTTCAAAGCATGTACAATATGTAACTTCTCCTGACCCCTCCTCTTCTTGAAAGAAGTAACAACTCTTTATTCCACGCTCCTTTACTCCACACTGCCTTTGTCTTTATTAAAAACCCCCACTGGACTTATGACTATAAGATATTATATAAAAATTATATTATAAAGAGTAATAACACAATAAACACATCATCTAATTTACATCAGAACATTATCATCTAGCCTCCTGAGCTATGAGAGAATAAAGTCTGTTTGTTAAAATCACACACCTGTGGTATTTCTGTTATAGCAGCACTAAATAATCAAGATACTTTTCTAACAGTTATTCTGGATTTTGTGTTTACAAACATCCTTGTTTTGAAAATTACATGGGAAAGGTCCTACCTAGGGTGGTACGTAGCTGGCAACTGAAAATCTGGTGTTTGAACCCATGGCACCATGGAAGAAACAAGCATGTCAATTTACTTGTGCTAAGATTATAGCCCATTCTGCTCTGTAATAGATGTGGTCTCTCCAGCAGCATACATCAGCAATAAAAGAAAATAAAAATTGTAAATGGCATATTGCTTAACTTTGTGCCTCAGCTTTATAGACATCGTATCATATTGTTTGTAATTTGATATGACTTCCCTTTTTCACTCACCATTAAATTTCTAATGTCCATGTTGTTGTGAGTAACTATAGTCCATTCATTTTCACTGTGAGATAATATTCTACTGTATGAATATATGCCAGCATTGATGGACATTTGAGATGTTTATAATTTTTGCTATTATGAGCAGAGCTACTGTTAACATTCTTAATCTTATCTCTTGATGCACATGTGCAGGAGTTTCTCTAGGGTACATACCTAGGAATTTAGTTGTTGTGTTGATAGGTATGTGAAAGTTATGCTTTATAAGTGAATACCACATCTTTTTTTTTCAACCATTTTGTTGGCATGTATTTTACATACCATGCAATTCAATAGTTCAGTCATCCAATCATATCAAGAAGAATCGTTATCATATCAATTTTAAAGCACCCCGCCCCCCACATCTTGTTTTCCAAAGTGGTTGTATCCATTTCTAGTCTCATCATCAAATATAAGAATTCTCATTGATTTTTTTCTCTTCAACACTTGATATTCTCAAGCTTCTTATCTTTTGCTAATCTCATGGGTGTAAAGTGGGATAGGATAGATGTATGCTAGACCTTTTCATTCCATCCTTTATTTCTTTTACTGTTTCATTTTAATCCCTCCCAGTCGTTTTATTGAGATATATATCCTACTGAGAGAGGCTATTGAGAGATGGATCACATATCCTACGCTTCCACAGGTCAGTCATTTTAAAAAGGAGTTGTATACACACCACCACAGTCGGTTCTAGAGCATCCTCCCAGCTCCTCTATTCATTATTTGCTCTTCATTTCCCTTCAACTTCCCTCCCCTCCCCTGCATCCCCAATAAATCATACATCAATGATTGTCTCTACACAGCCACCCATCCTATTCTGTCCTTCATATACTGGAAAATAACCCGCCCCAGCCCCCAACAAAGAAAAGTAGGAAATATTGAACGCTAGAACAAACTCAAAATGGGTCAGGAGGAAGATCTAATGACCAGGTACCACATTATAACCTAATTCAATCTGCCAAATCAAGTGTATAATAATCTCTGTTTGATAGCAAGATTACTCATTAGATTAATTATTAATTAATCAAGATTACCAGAGTCGAGGGATCCATCAGAGGATTAATCTATGTAAGCACCCTGCTAATGAATTTGGGGCTCCCACTATTATCCATAGCCTTCTACATACAAACTGGGTGTTTACAATTTAAGCTTATACCCCAAGAGGATAATTATTTACTTTAGAGGTCTCATTATCATTCCATGACAGAGAACATGATCAATCATCCTCTTGGGGTATAAGGTAGTTCTATTGATAGAGTGTTATTCATTTATCCAAATGGCATAAAATTTAACATACTGTTGGGAAAAGGAAGTTATATAAGTAGAGACCAGCTCCAAACCACAAACCATGAATTGTTGATTTGCACACTCTTAAATGATTGAGCTCTGTTTACATTGACTATGGGGGTTTGTGATAGGGGACAATTTCCAGTAACATTCATTCTCAAGGGCTGAACCTTGCCTATCAGATGCCACAGTAAAGCAAGGGGAACATTAAAGTACTAAATATATGGTGGTTTGGAGCCACCTTTCATTGGACATCTACAAAGCAAGGAATGCTAACCAAGGTTCAGTAACCTCCAGTTCCACACCCATCTGCTGCTTCTCATATCAGGGCACTCTGGTCTTGAGTCCAAGGGCTGCAGGTAGTTTTGAGGTAAAGTCTAGTTCATTCAGTGGGGTTTCCATGTTGAGTTCTTCTGGGGTGGTTTATCAGGGATGTTGTGTTCCCCAAAAGGACAATCTAAGGTACTGTATAGTACACAGCACATGGTGTGGGTCATGGAGGGTTGGATAGAAAGTAAGTCAAAAGTTTATTCTCCACATCAGCATCTATTTAATTATTGTTGAGTGTCTCTTCCCAATGTGAAGTTGCTCCTCCCCATTTATCCACTAACAAAAGTGTAAATGCCTCCTCCAAAAACTAGATGCTGTCCTCCCTGGGTGGTGCATACAGGCATGAACCAAGGGGTTAATACAGTGGTTCAAATCTACCCAGAGATGCTGCAGAAGAAAGACCTGGTAGTCTACTTTCATGAAAGATGAAAGACAAGAAAACCCTACAGAGCACCTCTACTCTCTAATATATTTGGTCACTATGTGTCAGAACTAATTTGGTGACAACGGATTTGTTTTTGGTTTGGATCGGTTGCCGAGAAAGGAGGTGTTAAAATCTACAACTAAGATTAAGGTAGCAAATGGACATTGGGCCTTTACTTAAGTACTCCCTCAACCCAAGAACACTTTGTTCTAATAACCCAGCATGCTGTGATGCTCATCTCCCTTACAGGATCGCTGAAGACAAAATGGGTACATAAGGAAATGTAGTGAAGAAAGATGATGGTGCCTGGCTATCGAAGGATATGGCATCTTGGGTCTTAAAGGCTTAAAGATAAACAAGTGGCTATGTAGATGAGAAGCAACAAAGCCCACATGGAAGAAGCACACCAGCCTGTGTGATCATGAGGTGTTGACAGAATCAGGTATCAGGCACCAAAGACCCAGAACAAAAAATCATATCAGTGTGAATGAAGGGGAGGGTGGAGTGGAGACCCAAAGCCCATCTGTAGACAATTGGACATCCCCTTACAAAAGGGTCACAGGAAGAGACAAGCCAGTCAGGATTCAGTATATTACCAACAAAACATAAAACTCACCTCTAGTTCTTTGAAGCTCCCCCTGTCCCTTTCATGACCCCAATTCTACCTTGCAAATCCAGCTGGACCAGAGCTTGTACATGAGTACAGATCAGAGCTGGAAACACAGGGAATCCAGCACACATAAACCCCTCAGGGCCAATAATGAGAGTAGTGAAACCAGGAGGGGAAGGGGAAGGTGGGGGGAGAAAAGGGGAATTGATCACAATGATCTACATATAACCCCCTCCCAGGAGGATGGACAACAGACAAGTGGGCGAAGGGAGACAGTGGTCGGTATAAGACATGAAAATATTTTTTACACATTATCAAGGGTTCATGAGGGAGGGAGGGTGGGGGAAGGAGCAAAATAAGCTGATACCAAGGTCTCAAGTAGAAAGCAAATGTTTTGACAATGATGAGGCCACATATGTACAAATGTACTTGACACAATGGATGTATGCATGGATTGTGATAAGAGCTGTAAGAGCCCCCCAAAAATGATTTTTAAAATTCTGTAACTAAGCTTGTGAATTTGTCTATTCATTTTTTAGGTTCTGCTAGTTTTTGCTTGGCGGCTTTAATTACAAAATGTATAATCGGAATATCTTATTTTCTAAGTAAGTCAATACTTTTATTAGTGTGAAATGCCCACTTATTTATATTAGTAGTACATAATGCCTTAAATCAATATCTTTTGGATATTGATTTACCCTAGCTTTCTTCTTTTGGATATTGATTTACCCTAGCTTTCTTCTGTTTGTATTGGCAATATGTGATTTCTTAACCTCAATAACCTTGCATTTAAAATGTTATCTTTGATAAAAAGCATGGAATTGGATTTTTTAAAGCCCATCGACAATCTTTTTATATTCAGTATTTAGCCCATTTTCATTTAATTTAAAAAGCTCTGGTGGTGTAGTGGTTACACATTGGGCTGCTAACTGCAAGGTCAGAGGTTTGAAACCACCAGCTGATCCTCAGGAGAAAGACTGGGCTTTCTACTCCCATAAAGAGCTAGAGTCTTAGAAACTCACAGAAGCAGTTCTATCCTGTCCTATGGAGTTGCTATGAATTGTCATCCCATTCTAAGGCAATTAAGAGTGATTTAATTTAATCCCCTATATAATGTGTTTATTTCCACTGTTCTGTTGTTCCATCTGTTCTTTGTTCCTTTATTCCTCTTTTCTTATGTTCTTTTGGGTTAAAGTTTTAAAAATGATCTAATTTTATTCTAGATTTTAACAATTATTATTTAATTATGTAACAATTAGGTTATTAGTGTCTAAATGATTATCTTGGAGATTATAGTCAAATCTAATTTAGTAATTTTCCTACTTCCTGAACAATGTTAGAACCTTAAAAATAGTTTAATGAGGTCCTAACTTCTGTACTTTTGTTCTCATATAGTTTATTTCAACATATTTTAGTACCCACAGGATGTTATTATTGTTCCTGCTTTAAATGGTCAGTTTTCACTTATTTACCTCCTTCACACTCTTTCTAGTGTTCTTCCCATCACTCCCCCATTGGTTTGTTGTGCTATGGTGGCTATGCTGCTGGACGCTATGCCACTGGTACCTCACATGTCAGCAAGTTCACCCACAATTGACAAGTGTCAGCAGAGCTTCCATACTAAGACAAACTGGGCAGAAGAATATGTCTGTCTGCTTCTAAGAAATTGGCCTGTGAAACCTTTACAAATCGCAGTGGACTTTTGTGTGATATATTGCTGGCAGTTAAAACCTTCAAGTTGGAAGAGATTCAAAATACAATTGGGGAAAAACTACTGCCTCACAGTAGACCCACCCGCTGCTGGTGAGTCCATGCTGACTTGCAATGACCCTCTCAGACAAAGTAGAACTGCCCCACAGCCTTTCTAGAGCTGCACATCTTATGGGAGCAAATGCTGCTACATCTCTTTCTTGAGGAAGTGGGTTTGAACTGCTGACTTTCCAGGCTGTAGCTGAGTTCTTTAGCCATTGCATTACCAGGATTCCTTCCTCAAAGTAGAACCAGCCTTAGAACGATGTGAAGAGGCTTCATTTACTGATGTGGCATGATTCAAAAATTAGAAGAAACCATTAATAATTAGAATATGGAATGTATGAATCTAGGAAAGTTGGAAGTCATCAGACAAGAAATAGAACACTTGAAGATGGATGTAGTAGGCATCGGTGAGCTGAAACGGACTCAGATCTGCCATTGTGAATCAGACAGTCATTGGGTCTTCTATGCTGGGAACGACAATTGAACAGAAACACTCACGCTTGTTATAAAAAAAACAACAACTTCAAAACCTACCCTCAAGTACAAACTTGTCAGTGATAG
>NW_022111372.1:50363022-50364349 GCF_000313985.2 Echinops telfairi
TGAGCCATTATCTCTCTGCCCTTCAATTAACCCCACATGTGTTTATCGGCCAGGTTGGCACAATAAATCTAACTATCTCACTCATTACTTATTGGCTAATGAGTAATCACAGTGCCCTTGAAGAAAATTAAAACAAATCCATGAGAGTCAAAGTAATACCTTGAGTATACCACTCAATCTTAGAGACTATCTGGAATAGATTTGATGCATAGAACATTAATGACCAAAGACCAGACAAATTGTGGGGTGACATCAAGGACATCCTACATAAAGAAAAACAAGTCATTAATGTTTGCAACAGTACATTGAAAGGGAGCTGCCAGAAATCAAGCCTTATTTGGAAGAGGGTGTAGAACAGGGGATATATCACTGCTGATGTTATATGGATCTTGGGTGAAAGTAGAGAGTACCATCCAACTAATGACCAACCCAAACCAAGCACCCTGCCTTTATGATCCATAGGGAACCTGTGTAGGGTTTTATAGCCTGTACATCTTTCTGGGAGCAGATAGTCTCCTCTTTCTCCCAAGAAGCCACTGGTGGGTTTAAACCAGAGGCTGTTTGTGGTTAGCAGTCTGACACTGACCTCACAGTGCCACCAGAACTCCTGAATCAATAGACAGACCTGCCAAATCAGCACTAAGATTCGGGAAGAATTTGCTCCATAGAATAATCAACTCTAGGAGACCAAAAGGGCAACATTTGCCTAAAATAACAGATGAGAAAGCAGGAAGGGAAAGGGAAATTTGACAGGTGGAAATGGGGAACACAGGCAGGAAAGGGGAGAATATGGATGCATTGTAGGTGAGGTTAAGTTAAGGATATTGAAATGAAATTGTCTGTATTATTGGAGTGGGCTTTATGTAACAAGAGTCCTTATAAGAGAAATACAGGAGGAGTCAATGGCTAATAGCAATCTCTAATGTTGATGGATACGACATAAAAATTGTTTATTAGCTATCAGGATTGTATGTGGATTTCTTGGGATTCTGTTGTCTTTAGTTCGTCTTATTTGATAGGGTGCTGGCATATTTGTATAAGTCCTCTCACTAATAGAATCCATGGTGACACATGTGGTGTATTGCCCTACCATTGGGTGTTCCAAGTTAGCCTTTTTCCCATGGGTGAGCGTTTGGATTGTTCCCAGTTTTCAGCTATAACATACTGTTTGGTTATGAACATTTTTGTTCAGATATGTTTTCCCTTTTGAATGATCTCCTCACGATGTATTCCCCTAAAGTGCCATTCCTTAGTTTGAGAGCGTGATCATTTTTATGATTCCTGACAGCTATTGCCAGATTTCTCCCTGGGAAGATTTCATTTGTTT
>NW_022111372.1:50364598-50366310 GCF_000313985.2 Echinops telfairi
CAAATGTGCTTTACACAATTGATGTGTGTATGGATTGTGATAAGAGTTGTATGAGGCCCTAATAAAATGATTAAAAAAAAAAAAGTTACTGTCTCAGAGACCCACAGTGGGCAGTTCTTCCTTGGCTTATAGTCGGAAGTGACTTGATAACCAGGAGTTTGTTTGTTTGTTTTCTTATGACAGTGCAAACATTTTCAAGTGCTTGTTTTTGTTGTTGGTTTGTTTTGTTGTTTCAAGTGTTTTTAGATGATCTGGAGCCCCTGGTTAGCACAAATGGTTAAGCACTTAGCCACTAACTAAAATTTGTGATTTGAGTCCACCTGAAGCTAGCTTGGCAGAGAGGCCGGACCATCTGTCTGGAAGATCACAGCTATTGAAAAGGACTGAACACAGTCCCACCTGAAATGCGTGAGGTCCCTCCCTATAAGTTGGGATTGAATTGGCGGCAACTGGTTTGCTTGCTTTCTGTTATTTCCTGTTCACATTTTCTGGTGAATTAATGCTGTGTGTTTGACATTCCCACCTTTTCTCTTTGATTTTCAGTGTCTGGTTTATTGTACTTTCATTGGTTTGGGCCAGAAACTGGGATTTTCTTGGTTTAACTGCTTATAATTTATCAGCTCCTTCCACAAAGACCCTACACATTTAGCTTAAAGATAGATGATTTGGTAGTAGCGTGCCCTGCAGACAATTTTGATCAGGCAGTGGTTTCTGGAGAAACTGCTGTGGCATCTAGGAGAGCGTTCTGAACGCATTCAGAGGTCCACGTTCCGGTCCTAGGCCATCCTCAGAGAAGAGCCGCTGTATAAGTAGTCGTGTGAAGACCTTCTGATGCCCCAAACGATAGCACATGTGCAGAGGGTATAGGAAAAGGAACATCATGTGCTTCTTCAATGAAAGATGGCTTTTCAGGATAATAGAGTCCACATCACACCCATTCCCCATATAATGTTTTTCAAAATGATACTGTTCTCAAACTCACTGCCACCCAGTCAATTCAGACTCATGGCAACCATATAGGGCAGGCTAGAACTTCCCTTGAGGGTTTGCGAGACCTGTCACTCTTAAAAAATTTTTTTAGCACTTTTATTGATACTTCATCCACATGTCATACAATTCAACAATTCAATCATATCAAGAAGAGTTGTACAATCATTACCGCAATCAATTTTAGAACATTTTTTGCTTCCTTGTACCCACTGTTGTTCATGTAATGACTTTTTTTAAATGCAAAGACTTTTTCCTACTTTTCTTATAACTGTGACTTTGACAAGTCCGTAGTCACTTTTTCTCCTTGTGATTCTGTTTCTCAGCCTTGGAAATTAAAAGTCGAACTAAATTAGTGTTTACGTTGTTAAGCAGTAAAACTCTTTTCTCTTTCCCTATTATATGAAACAAATAAAAGTGGCATTTTATTAATAGTTACTTAATAAGATCAAAATGAGAACACTTGTTTATGAAATCAATTCATTAGACAATGAGACAGGCTAGATAAAGATAAAAATTTGGAGTTAGGTATTTTGTGATTTGAAGTCTTGTATCTAAGACATATACAATTTACTATTTGTTTTCTTTTAGCTTCATATTTTAGCATGATTTCAGACTTATAAAAATTGTCAGAATGATGAGAAATACAACCTTCCTCTAGTTCCTAAAGGTTTCCTCCCCGCTCCCACTACCATGACTCGAATTCGATCTTGCAAGACTGGCTA
>NW_022111372.1:50367032-50368368 GCF_000313985.2 Echinops telfairi
AAATTATTGCTAAAAATTCATTAAAACCTTTATTAAACAAAGTATCTTTCTTCTAGGTCTGTAGACGTATGAGGCAGTGTTTCCATTGCTCTAATCCTCGCTTGCTGAAAACGAAAGGCGGTGAAGCACTTGCTGGTGAAGATCAAGGACTGCAGCCTTCAGTATGGATTATAGCTCAGTACAAAGAAAAAACAAATCCTCACAACAGTTTTCATCTTGCTTGGATCCACAGTCAATGCTCATGGAAGGAGTCAAGAGATCAAACGACACATTGCATTGGGTAAATCTGTGTTGGAAAGCAAGGATGGACCTCAGGTGAGGGTCCATTTACAAGTGACAAGGTTCATCATGGAGGTAGGGGTCAGGCTGGGCTTGCAGTCCATTCCCATTGCCATGGCTTGTACCATTTACCACAAGTTTTTCTGGGAGTCGTACCTGGACACCTATGACCCCTGCCTCATTGCCAAGTCTGCTATTTACTTGGCTGTAAAGTGGAGCAGCAGCACCTGCGCATTCAGGACATCATCAACGTGTCCAATAGGTACTTAAACTTGGGAAGCGAGTCCCTGGAGCTGGATACTCACTTCTGGGAGCTCTGGGACAGCAGCGTCTAGTTTGAGCCGCTCATACCCGGGTCCTGTGCTTCCAGGTCTCCTTCCAGCCTCCATACAAGACCTGTTCCACTACTTGACCTTGCTCAAGAATTAGATGGACTGTTATAGCTGGCAGTGGACCCTCCTCTCACAGACCCCCATCTCCGTGATCACCTGGGCTCTGGGTGCTGTGCCTCTGCTTCTGGGGGTAGCACATTGTGGAGGCTGTGCGTTACCTGGTCCTGCAGGTCTACGGTGCGGAGGTGCCAGCTGATGGTGAAGCTGAGAAGCTGTGGGGGCAGGTGTTTAGTCATGAACTAACCAAGCCAACCATTGACAGCATTTTGTCTGATCTCAGAACTCTTCTACCGTGAGACAGGAGTGTCGGCTGTGGACTGGACTTGCCAGGTTAGCTGGGGCAACTCTGCCCCAGGGCCATGAGGCTCATCCCCAGAGGCCTGGCTAGGAGCAGAGGCTTTGTGAGTCTGGAAATGGCACTTTGACCCATAGGCGGGGCAGTCCCTCCCAGGCATGTGCTAGATGTTTGTGTGGCTCTGGCTTGGCAAGGCTTGAGGCAAGGCTTCAGAGAGGGAGGAAAATCAAAATAGTTATTTGAAAGGCCCCTCTGGGACTTCTGTTCTACAAAGAGGAAATTCTATTTTATATAATGAAAAGAGATGCAGACACTCCCACCACCCCACCACCAAAAGAGGAAGAAGCAGCAGCAGCAGCAGCAGCAGCAG
>NW_022111372.1:50371224-50372426 GCF_000313985.2 Echinops telfairi
CCCTCCCTCTCCACTCCCCCCTCCAAGCCATGGCATTTTCAATGGCCACATAAACATGTGAAAGTTGGACATCAAACAAGGAAGATCAAAGAAGAATTGATGTGCTTGAATTATGGTGCTGGCAAAGAATACTGAAGGTACTGTGGGCTGCCGAAAGAACAAGCATATCTGTCTTGGAAGAAGGACAGCTACAGAGCGCTCCTTGGAGGCAAGGTTGGAGAGACTTCTTCTCATGTACTTTGGACATGTGTCAGGAGAGACCAGTCCCTGGAGAAGGACATCATGCTTGGTAACGTGGAGGGGCAGTGAGAGAGAGGAAGCCCCTTGGCCAGAAGGACTGACACAGGGCCTGCAATGGGCTCAAACATAAGAACAATTGTGAGATGGCACAGGACCAGATGGTGTTTTGCTTTGCTGCACTTAGGGTTGCTATGAGTTAGAACTGACGGGATGTTATCTAACAACAACAACAACAACAACAACAATCCTTTAAAGAACTACGTTCCTTGATTTACACTATGCTAAACAACAGTTTTGGTATCATGGAAGGGACTCATCCAATTATCTTTCTTTTGGATGTTCTTTGAGTTTAGGGAAAAAAGAAAGCTTGAAGGGGTAAGGTCAGAGTTGTAAGGCGGCTAAGGCATGGTCTCCCAATGAAATTCTTGTAGGATGGCCTTGCTGTGTGGAACAATGAGCAGACAGATACATTGTTGGGACAGAAGCAAAATTCTAAGAGCAAGTTTTCTGGCCTTTTCCTCACCAATGCAGCTTTCCATTTTCTTGAATTTTTCCCCTATTAAATCTTCATGATCGTCCTGTGTCCTTTGAGAAAATCTATCGATTATACTTTTCAGATCTCCCCTCAAAAAAACAGTCGCCATAATCTTCTGCGCTGACCTCTCTAACTTGAATTGAACTGGCCCAGTAGATCCCATTGGAAGTCACTGTTCTAATTGAAACTTTTTTTAAGACACCTTATGGCGATTAAATCAAGTATATAATTGAGAGAAATTGTCTGCACCAGACACTCCTCATTGAGAGATGTTTAAACACCATTCGTTAGTAATAAACCCAGGCACTTATGAATTTATTGGGGGATCGTACAATTCTTATCACAATCCATACATACATCCATGTGTCAAGCACATTTGTACATTTGCTGCCATCATCATTCTCAAAACATTTGCTTTCTACTTGAG
>NW_022111372.1:50373494-50375570 GCF_000313985.2 Echinops telfairi
TGAAAGGCGACAGAAGACAATGTAAGATATGAAATTAATAATCTATAACTTATCAAGGGTTCATGAGGGCGGGCGGGTAGGGGAGAGAGGAGGAAAATCAGGAGCTGATATCAAGGGCGCAAGTAGAAATAAAATGATTTGAAAATGATGATGGCATCATATGTGCAAATGTGCTTGACACAATGGATGAATGTATGGATTGTGATAAGAGATGTAAGAGCCCCCAATAAAAGTATTTAATTAAAAAAAGTGTAATTGAAAAAAAATAGTTTGAGATATATCAACTGAATGGAATTTTATTTTGCAGCAAAGAACATTAGTATATATTTCATAACAGTTCCAGCAGCATATCCATAGAACTGGCAGAAAATCATACCATATTCAGAAGAGGATGTAAATCCATCCTAAATTTGGAAGATATACATCCTTGCTATTATCAGATGGATTTTAGTTAAGAGCAGAGAATACCAGAAAGATGTTTACCTGTGTTTTATTGACTATCCAAAGGCTTCTGACTGTATGGGTCATAACAAATTATAGCTACCATTGCAAAGAATGGGAGTCACAGAACATTTAATTATGGTCAAGTGGTACACAGACCAAGGGGCAGTCATTGGAATAGAACAAGAGGATATTGCAAGTTTTAAAGTCAGGAAAGGTATGAGTCAAGGTTGTATATTTCCACCATGATTATTCAATGTGTATGCTGAGCAAGTAAACTGAGAAGCTGGACACAGTATCAATACTGGAGGAAGACTCAGTAACACCTGCCGTGTGTAGATGACACAAATAGCACAATCTTGCTGAAATCAAAGACGACTTAAAGCACTTGTGATGATGATGATGATGATGATAAAACACGAGAGTCGTCAGTATGAATTATACCTCAATATAAAGAAAACAAAAATCCCCAACTGGACCAATGAACAGTACCATGATAAATGGAGAAAAGTTTGAAGTTGTCAAGAATTTCCTTTCACTTGGATCCACAATCCCATGGAAGCAGCAATCAAGAAATCAAACAAAATATTTCATTGTAAAAAACAAAACCCCCAAATCTCTTTAAAGCGTTAAAAAAGTTGTAGGGGCAAAGCTGTTCACTTCTTGGGTAAGTGAGATAACCCCCTTCCAGGGCTCAGGCAAGGCCCCATGGGAAATTGCTGCTGGCTCAACCATGGAGCTTATGATGCACTGGATGGGGTGGCTTGACTTTTGCCTAAGATAGACACCTTCCCTCCTGTTCCCTGGGAAACCTGCTGAACACAGCATTCTACAGTGTATCTGCTACTATCTGTTCCTTTGTCTTCCCCTCTGGTCTGGGGACAACTTGGCTAATATATTACTCTTTCTTTGCATACCCTCAGATAATTGTCACCAATCCCTTTGTGTGGACACTCGTCACAAGAGGCAGGCTACCTGACAAGGAGTGTATATAAACCTGCCTGGAATAAAACTCCAGACCTTGGAGTGTCTTCACTTAATGGTCCCCTACCCCCAACTTTGTCTCTTGTCTTTTATCTCTTAATTTATCTTTCTCAATTGTAGATCGTGCCCCTTGGGGACCCCATTTGTTGTGAGAGAGCTGGTCTTGTTTAATCTCACAAAAAGGGAATATATTCACTTAATTTTTGGACTAAGGTGTGGCTGAACCAAGCCATTGTATTTTTAGTCTCCTCATAAATACATGGAGAATGAATTAGGAAAACAGGAGACTTGTTGCTTTTGAATTATGATGTTGGCAAAGAATATTAGCTATACCATGAATTGCCAGAAGAAGAGCAAATCTCATGTCCTGTTATAATTCAAGATCTTGATTCCACTTGCTTAGCATTTCCATGGAAAGTTCTGCTTTTGTCTGCAGTTGATCTGAGCACAACAATGTTGGCACCCATCTAGTAGAAAGTTTGCTCAACTTTAATTTCTCCATCATAATTGTGTGTCTATGGTGTTGGCTATTGTTTACTATTGTTGTCTGTGGGGTTGGCTGTTGTTAATTGTCAGTCTTCTTCAATTAGGGCACAGACCAGATTGGTTCCTTGCAAATTGATGGTCTGCCTCTCTGCAGGGCAGGCTTCT
>NW_022111372.1:50376179-50384326 GCF_000313985.2 Echinops telfairi
ACGGGGTAGGTCCATGTAGCTTCTCCTCAGGGATGTCTTGCAGGAAGTGAGCCTTGCCAGCTAAAGCAAGGACTGGTTAATGCAGCTGCACCCTGGTCCGACCATCAGAAAGCAAGAGGCCTGAGAACTAGAAAGGCGAGGCTCACTAAGCCGTTTATCCCTCCGCCCTTCAATTAACCTCACATGTGTTTATCGGCCAGGTTGGCACAATAAACTAACTACCTCAATGAGTTTATTATGGTGCAAAAAAAGAAAAAGAAATCCATGTTTATTTTTTTCATAATATGCACGTTCCATGAATGAGTATATATAAATATATTTAAGAGTAAATACTTTTTTTTTTTTTTTGTAGAATGCTCATCAGTTTGGGTGTCTGTTTCTCTTTGATTAGATTCAGGAATATGCTTGTTTGGCAGGGATACCGCAAGGACCATATTAAATATGCACACGTTGATTTGTCTTGTTACTAGTAATGTTACTAATTTTCTCCAAAGTTATCATTTTTTTCATCTGTAGTTTATAAGTATATGGTAATGAAATTATATGTCAGTGTGTAAATATCCTGCTATTCATAAAACAAACTTCTACTAGTCTTAGCATTCATAGATAACATGTGCCTTAATCAGTTCCACTCTGGTAGTTGACCAATGGTTGTTATCTAATACCATTATTCCTGTTACACTTATTAGTTGACATTCTACCATATGGAAGAGCTTTTCCTTCGCATTCATTAATTAAATCAGTTATTTTTGTATGTGTAGAATCATGATTATGATATTCAATGGACTATAATGCATTACTATCCATTTTGCTGCTCATATTGTTTCAGATTTGGCCACTACAAGCCCTTCAAGATGATTCTTTTTCTTTTGACATGTCTCTACCCTTCTTTCAGTACTTCCTTGTATAAGATATTCCAAGCTCATCCATCACCTTTCTTGGAGTCAGCAATTTTTCTGAGGAACTCTGCTTTCTTATGGTAGTTACTGTATTTAAAATCCAAGATCTGTAAATTCTGAATGCTTGGTTTGCAGGTGGTTATGGACGGCAGTACAAGCCAAATTCCATCTGCACAGGCTCCACACATATTAAGCCTCTGTTGAATCTCCTCTAACCATAGCCCAGGGATGTGAATAGCCTCGCTTTCATATAGAGAGCATTACAAAGGTGATTATTACCGATGTAGCTAAGTTATAATGTCATACTTTACTATTTCATCTCCCCTTTTACCTATTTTAAAGTTGTTTCAGTTTTTTTGTGATTGAGGTTTTTTCCCATTTTAAAAATGTATTTGTATTTGTCATTGTTTTGTTTTATTTGTGTTTTGTATGGCTTTCTGTATATGAAGTCTAGGATAGGTAAATCTACAGAGACAGTAACTGGACTAATAATTACCTAGGGGCGTGACAGGGGCGGTAGGGGGGATAAATGAAGAATTAACAACAATGAGTATGAGAAAGAAGAAAATGTTCTGACATTGATTGTGGTGATGATTGTACAACTCTTCTTAATATGATTGAACTGTTAAATTGTATGGTATGTGAGAAAAAAACACTATGAAAGACTTTGAAACTATGAAAAATGTATTTAATGAAGATGTAAAGGATAAATATCCTTAATTTATAGAGAGCTCTCTGAATAAATAAAACTAGCTTTTACTGTTAAAAAAAAAAACACCCAAGATTTGGGAACTAGATGCTCTCACTGCTACTGGGGTTGGCATGGCGTCTATGTTCTCTCAGGAGAGAGGATATATACTCCCATTTGGTTTCTTCCCGTCTTCAGGCTTATTATTTGAGATAAACTTGTTTTAGTGTTCATTCCATTTAGAGCTTTCCAGAAACCTTGTTGAATTTTATTATATATGAAATATTACCATAATTGCAAACCTAGCACTATATACAAAGGTATTCTCATAAAAGGTGGCCTCTTCACACATTTCTGTGCAGTTTTCATTACTTACCTCACCCCTTATCCTTTCCACCTCAATCCCATCCACTCTGAATAGGTAACTAATGTTAATTCATTATACCTGTGGGGCCACTGCTCTGGCTGTGCATGGCTTCTGCATGTTGCCATTGATTCTGGCTCATTACCATCCCATGTGAATGGCTACACAGGGTTTTGGGGGTTGTAATCTTTTTGTCTTTTAATATGCTGTATGCTTTTAGTGAATGTTTACACAGCTAATTAGGTTCCCATTAAACAGTCTCCTTACACATTGCTCAATGACATTGGCTACATCGTTGTGCACATACCACAATTCTCTTCATTTCTGTTCTTGGTTTTCCATTTCATTCATCTAGTTTCCTTGCAAACCCCTAACCTCTCTGCCCCTACCCTCAGGACTTCTTTTCTTTGTGTTAGGACAAGTAGTGACCATTTAGTCTCATATAGAGATTTTTGTAAATTAAAAGAACATAGTATTCACAGTACTTGTTTATTTTAGCCTGTAGTCTTTGTAGAAACAGATCACCAGGTTTCTCTTCTGTGGAGCCACCGGGTGGCTTTGGATTGCTAACCTTTGGGTTATCTGCTGAGTCCTTTACTGTCGTACCACCAGGGCTCCTTATTATGAATGGAACACACTTTTCCATTCATTAGATGTGCCATTCTCCCATGAATAGGTATTTGAATAGTTTTCAGCATTTTTCCATATGCATATGGATTTTGTGTTATTTGTGGCATATATCTTTTTATTTTGATTCATAATATCCAAGTAAAATATTTTCACATCGATGGGTATTTGTTAATTATAAAAATCTTACGTTGCGATCTCGTTATCTTTATTAAACTGATTTGAAGGCTTTAAAAAAATAGAACATTTTTGTTTCAAAGTACATTACTTAATAGTCTACATCCAGTATAAATATAGAATAAAAATCCCTCAACACCTACAATACTATGCCAGTTCCATGTGAAGAGTGCTGGTGGCATTGGGGGTTTTGAGTTAGGCTGTGAGCCACAGGCCAGCAGTCTGAAAACCCCAGATCTTTCTACTCCTACAAAGAGTTGCAGTCTCAGAAACCCAGAAGGCCATTCTACCCTGTCCTCTAGGCTCGCTATGAGTCGGGATTGATTTGATGGCAGTGAGTTTGCGCTTATGCTCCACGCGCTCTTAGACCACTCTGTTACAATCTTATCTGAACAGAAATATATAGCCTTACCTCTTAAGAGAGGTGAAGAACTACAAACTTTCTAATGTGATTTGAGGAGGTACTAAAAAACAATGCCGTCCTATGTCCAAGATTGGAACCAACAGATAGCTATTAGTAAACTAGTCAATGACCTCATTCATACTTCAACCCAAACTAATTGACTTGCCCCACTATAATCACATGTAAATAGTCCAGGCCCTTTTAGGTGGAGATGGGAAAAGGTGAGGGGTGGAGTGATACACTGAACACTCTGCAGAGAAGAGCAAAGCACGTGTGCTTCGTGTAGGTGGGAGAGACAGAAGATAGCGAGAAAAATGCGAGGCTGATGTATGCCTAGCTCCTTCTCACACGCCTAACAGTCAAACAACTCCTACTCTCTGATTTGGAGCCCTGGTGCAGTAAACGCACGGGGCCTTAGGTGACCTCCTCTGGCTTTCCTCTTGCCACAAGGCATGGATCAGAAATGCCTTTATGACCCATCTTTCTTTACTTACTCTGATATCAACCATTCACCCATGCACACTCTACTTCTGTGCTGGGTTTGATATACTTTGTGCAATGGCCTCACAGAACTCACACTTATGGGAGTTTATTAGGGAAGTTACTTGTAACTACAAGCCAGGATCAGTACATAATAAAGATACAGTTCTTGGTCCATACCACCTCTCCTCAGCTAGCAATCAAGTCTCTCTTTGGTCCTCAGCCTCTCAGCCCCATGGTCCTCTGCCTCTGTGGACCAGGGAGCCCTCCTGTCACTCTGTCTCATAGTCTCAGTGCTGCACCTCTCACTTGTCCCATAGTCTCTGCGTCACAGTCTCTGTCTGGTGCCTCTGGTCTTGGCCTCTGCCACTTCAGACACAGATCTAGAACATGTTCTTTTGATGGTTCCTGGTCAGAGATGGCTCTGCACTTCTACACAGAAGAATGACCAAGGGAAGGAAACAAAGGACTTAAGTCACACTCTCTAGTCCAGTAGGGTCTAAAAGTGCATCCCATCTGTGTTAGTCAGGGTTAACTAGAAAACAAATTCACAGATACTCATATGTGTATAAAAAAGAGCTTTATATAAAAGAGCAATTGTATATTGAGAAAACATCCTAGTCTAGTCAGATCAAGTCCATAAGTCTGATATTATTAGCCCATATGTCTGATACCAATCTGTAAGTTCCTCTTAAGACTCATGCAACACATACAATGGAAGATCACAGGCCAGTGGATGGAAAGTCTATGGATCCAGTGGCAGTGGAAGCATCTATGTGCTGGCAGGTATCTCCACATGGCTCCTCCAGCTCCAGGGCTCTTGTGTACCTCCATCTGTCTTGTCAACAGGAAGATGAAGCAGAAAGTCTGTCTGTATCTGGCCTCCAGTGAACTATTTATCTTTGTGGCACCTCCAAATCAGGTAATCAAGCTGTGACCTGATTGACAGGCTAGACTCCACCCCTGTGTGAGTTGACACCAGATTATATAACTACCACAGCACTCTAATCCTTTAACAGAAAACACCCTCTAAAATGGGATTACTGCCCTGGTGGCATAGTGGTTATGCCCTGGGCTGTGATCTCCAAGGTCAGCAGTTTGAAACCATCAGCTGCTCCTCAGGAAAAAGATGGGGCTTTCTACTCCCATAAAGAGTTACAGCTTTGGAAACCCACAGGGGCAGTTCTACCCTGTCCTATAACATTGCTATAAGTTGACATTAACTCGATCAATGGTGGTGAGCGAGTGAGTGAATAACCAGTGGCACAGAGACCAGACTTATAATACATCGCATAAGGAATTATGGCTAAAAGAGTCAAACTAATTGACTATATCTCACCTGCTGGTGCAATAATTAAGAGCTCAGCTGCTAACCCAAAGGTTGGTGGTTTGAAACTCTCCAGTGCCTCTCAGAGAATGACCTGGTGGTCTGTTCCCATAGACATTACAGCCTAGAATGTTCTGTAGGGCAATTATCTGTCATATGGGGTATCTATGAGTCAAAATGGTGTCATATTGCAAAATAGCACCTAGCAATGGACACTAACCAAAGATTGGTTGTTTGAGCCCACCCAGTAGCTTCATGGGAGAAAGGCCTGGCGAATCTGTTCTTGTGAAGATGGCAGCTCAGGAAACCTGATCAAAGTTTTACTCTGTTCTACAGGGTTACTGGTGGGTCAAGGTTGTACCCGATGAGCTGTGGGATGACATCAAGAACATTATACTTAAAGCCAAAGATCATTAAAAAAAGGAAAGAAAGGAAAGAAAAGATCAAAGTGGATGTCGGAAAAAAAACCTCTGATTGTACAGGAGCTAAAGCAAATGGAAGGAATGATTAAATCAAAGAACTGAACAGAAAATTTCAAAGGGCATCTGGAGATGACAAAGCAAAGTATTATCAAGAAATGTGCAGACCTGGAGTTAGAAAACCAAAAAGGAATGACATGTTGAGCATATATCAAGTGGAAAGAACTGAAGAAAACTGTAAGTCTGGAGTTGTAAAGTTAATAGATTCAGTGGGCAAAATATTGAATGATGCAAGAAACAAATTTTAAAAGGTGGAACACACAGTCTCTATATCAAAAAGAACTAGTTCACACTCCACCACTTCAGATAGCGTATGATCAAGAACTGATGGTACTGAAGGAAGAAGTTCAAGCTGGATGCTCTATGAGTTCACCGAATACCAAATGAAATGTTTCAACATGCCAATGAAGCACTGGAAACACTAGTCTATACCAAGAAATTTAAAGGACACTTACAAGGTCAACTGACTGGAAGAGAACCATGTTTATACCCATTCCAAAGAAAGATGACTTAACAAGAGTATGGAAGTTACTGAACAATATCACTGATAGTAAATACAAGTAAAATTTTGCTGAAGATCATTTTAACAATACTTCCAGCAATACATTGACAGGGAGCAATACATTGACTGCCAGAAATTCAAGCCAGATTCAGAAGAGGACGTGAAACAAGGCATATCATTGCTGACATCAGGTAGTTCTTGACTGAAAGCACAGAATACCAGAAAATGTTTATTTGTGTTTTATTGACTGCACAGGCATTTGATTGTGTGGATCAGACACACTATGCATTGAGAAGAATGGGAATTCCAGAACACTTCATTATGCTCATGTAGAACCTGTAAATAGACCAAGAGGCAGTTGTGCAAATAGAACAAGAGAATACTGCATGGTTTAAAATCAGGAAAGCTGGGCATCAGGGTTGTATCCTCTTGCCATACTTGTTCAAATCTATATGCTGAGCAAATCATCAGAGAAGCTGGCTTATATGAAGAAGAATATGGCATCAGGGTTGGAGGAAGGCTTATTAACAAGATGAGATATGCAGATGACACAACCTTGCTTGCTGAAAAGTGAGGAGGAATTGAAGCATTTGCTGATGAAGATCAAAGATTGTAGCCTGCAGTATGGATTACAACTCAATATCAGGAAGACTAAAACCCTCACGACTGGACCACGATAAATCTTGCTTGGATCCACAATCCATGCTCATGGAAGCAGCAGTCAGGAGATAAAAAGACATACTGCATTAGGTAAATGTGCTACACAAGACCTCTTCAGAATATTGAAGAGCAAGGATGTTACTTTGAGTACTGAGGTGCATCTGACCCAGGCCATGGCCATGGACCCAAATCTCTATTGCTTCATACGCATGTGAAAGCTGGACGTTGAATAAGGAAGACTGAAGAATCAATGCATTTGAATTGTGGTGCTAGAGAAGAATACTGAAGTACTGTGGACTTTAAAAGGACAAGCAGATCTGTCTTGGAAGAGGTAAGGTCAGTGTTCCTCAGAGGCAAGGAGGGGCATACTTTGGACATACTGCCAGGATAGACCCATCCCTGGAGAAGGACATTATGTTTGGTAAAGTGGAGGAGCAGTGAACAAGAGGAAGGTGCTTGATGAGATGGGTTGACACAATGGCTGCATCAATGACCTTAGGCATAGGAACCATTGTGAGGATGCCACAGGACTGTGCAGTGTTTTGTTCTGTTATGTACAGGGTCACTATGGGTTGGAGCTGACTCGAAGGCACCTAACAACAACAGAGTTGTATTTTATATGGTTTTCAAAGGCTGATTTTATAGTAGATTGCTAGGCCTTTCTCTTGTAGAACCCCTATCTGAACTTGAAATTCCAGCCTTTTGTTGATCAGTCACAAGGAGACTCTTGTTTTCATGCCTGAACTTTGCTGACTGGCCATGAGATAACGCATGTCTGCATTTACATTAGCTTATGCGGGTTGTAAGGCTGAAACGAAACAATATACGTGTGTATAGAGCAGGCCGCAAGGGATGGTTTTGGCTTGAAAGAGCTGGTCTGCACAGTGTTAACTGCACTACCTAAGGTCTCCAGCTTTTGATCATTCATGCTATGCCCTTATTGGGCATTTCTGTTGTCCCCCCTGCCCCCTTTTTCCTACTACAAACAGAAGAGCAGCAGGTTCTTAAATTTTCCCTCGTGTAGACACATAGGAATTTCTTTTTTTGGTGACCCCGGTGTGATTTGAACACAGGCATTTCTTTCTGTATTGTTCTAGGCATGCATAATTGAGTTTTAGAACACATACGTAACAGAATTTTACCACATGCTGTCAAATTGTCTTCAAAGGTGGCTGTACTGTATTCATTTTATACTTCCGCATGTCACTTCTCAGAGTTTACATTTCTCAGATTCCCTCCTTGCCCCCTGGAAGGATCAGACGGTAGCGGTTTGCTATCTGGTAAGCTGTTTTTCAAGGGGTCATTGCACAGTTAATTTCAGTATAACACTAGATTACATCCTAGGCAAGAAGCAACGGCAGCTAGAGGTTGCGGAACCGACTTGGAATGGTCCACTGCAGTCTTTGGCCGGCCCGTTGGTCACGCCCCGCTACTTCCTTCGGAGGGTTAGCGGGTGTTAAAGGTGGTCCCGGGACTGCACCGCGCGGGGGCGCCCCTCGTCGGGCGCACTTGGTACATCCCGACCTCGGCGTCCCCCGCGG
>NW_022111372.1:50385154-50388203 GCF_000313985.2 Echinops telfairi
CCGTTGCCGTCGCGTCGGATTCGAATCCGAGTCTCTAGACCGCGGTAGAACTGCAGCCGCCTGCCACCTCTTGCTCCCACACAGCTGCTGGGTGCGGTTGAATCGCTGACTTTGGGTAGCAGCTGAGCTCAATAAATAACTATAAGTTGTTATAATTATTCAAGGTATGCTTGGATTCAGTGCTTGGGCACTTTCTCCACCCACCCCGCTCCCGAAGGTGAGGCCGAGTTTAAGTGAGGAAATAAAGCCTCAGTTCGTGTGTCAGTGTATAGATTGACACTTCATTTTTTAAAATGGCAAGTAATCAAGTTACTGTAATCAGCTTATCAAGAACTGGATATCCAGTTTCTTGACTACTGACTGACTTAGGGGCAAGCCTTTCATATAAGATTGTTCTTACAGTCCCCTCTGCCCCCAAGCTTTCAAAACAATGTTGACACATCTGGTACCTAGGATGCCACATTTTTAATTTATCTTGTCAGTGATTGCTCTTCACATAGATTACAGTGACAGATGGGCTAAAAGAAAATGACAAATGATATTCTAGATTGGGAATTTTTAAAGGCATTTTGCGTAAGAAGTGACTGCTAAAGGCAAAGTCAGCAGTTGAAACCCACCAGCGGCCTGTGGGCTGCTTCTCTAAAGATCTGCACTCTTGGAAACCTACAAGGGCAAGTCTGCTCAGTGTCACGGGGTTGTTATGAGTTGGAATTGTCTGGGCAGTGAGTTGCTTCTAAACTTTCTAGCAACTACGCCAGGTTAACTGCTAGAATCTAAAGGGATCTGTTGGGCCACATTCAAGGTAAAAGAAGTTAGTGTCTGAGCTCCGTTCCTCCTCTGCAGGCTGAGAAGGAATAATTCTGGTCATTTTATCCTTATGTACCTTTATGTAAGGAACCTTGGTGGCACTGCCAAATAAGTGTTGGGCTACTAACTGCAAGGTTGGTGGTTCAAATGCACCAGCCACTCCTGGAGAGAAAGAAGAGGTTATATGCTCCTATAAAAGACATATATAAAGGGGTCTGTGAGTCAGAATCGACTTGATGGCAGTGATTATGAGTGGTACCTTTATATAAACTTCAAATAGATACTTTGTTATTCATTCAGCAATATATATGCATAGCATGCACCAGGGAGTATTTTTAGTTATATGAAATAAAAGATAAATCATGGAGTATTGGATTTAGGTGATCAACTAGTTGGGTGACTTTGGACAAGCTATTTAACTTCTCTCAATCTATATGCGGGTAAGTCAAAAAGTATTGCTCTAACACCATAGAAACTTTTATTTAACAAAAATGTAAAAATGTGAAGCTGCTGTTTAGCAGCATATCCCGCAGCTGGTCGATCCACTTTAAAAACAAAGCAAAACAGTTTTTATTGTGAATTAGGTGGGAGTTTACATTTCAGATCATCAGTTTTGTATTCAACAGTTTACCTTTCACTTACTCCTTGATTTTGTGGACTGTGTTCCATTTCACCCAAGTTAACACCTGTCAGTAATCCAGTCTATTGCTTTAATTTCCTGCTCTTGTCCTTCCTCCCCAGGTCTATACACTCTTGAAGGCAGTTTTTGGTTTTTAATCTCTCTAACCCTTCCTTGAAGGATTCTGTACTTTTTTATTTACACCATGTTAGAATGGGGTTTTTGGTCTTCTTCAGTGTTCTTTGATTTTGAGGAATAAAAAGCTGTCTGAAAGGTCAAAATCAGGTGTAGGGTGGTTGTGTTACGGTTCCACAATGAAATTTTGTAGGACAACCCTTGCTACCCATTGGAAAATTTCTCAGCACAAATTTCCTGGCCTTTTTCTCACTAATGCAGTTTTTAATTTTCTTAAATTTCTTCCTAGTAAGTCTCCGTGATCTTCTTGTGTTCTTTGAGAAAATATATCAAGATAACTCCTGAGATTCCCCCCTAAAAGTTGCTATAGCCTTCTGACTAACTTTAAATAGGAAGTCAAAAAGGATTTCCAGACTCTAGCACATAAGAGAAGCAAAGTATGAAAATCCAAGAGTCCACTGAAAATCTTCACTTTACCCTGTGAAGGATGGAATCATGGATGTTGCCAATTTTGGGCACTTTCAAGGAAAAGGGTTAATGGGAAAGCTGATTATCTCAGTGCAGGTGTTGTAACCAAGAAGCAAGAACAAGATCACTGTAACCTCCAAGGTGCCTTTTTCCGAAGGCATTTGAAACCTCTCATTACAAAATATTTGAACAAGACACGATTGGTTGTGTTTAGTTGCTAATAGCAAAGAAAGCTATGAATTATGTTACTCTCAGATTATTAACCGGGACAAAGAAGAGGAAAAAGAGGATTAAAACTCCATATCTCTGGAATATCTTATATAAATCCTTGATTAAAAATTGGAAAACCCTACCTCCCGGCCCCCCCCCCCCAAAAATCTGAACTTTAGCTATGAAGAGAACTAGCGCTTTATTGCTAGGCAGTCTTTGCTTAGGGTGAATTGAAATGAGTATCTGGTAAAGTGTACCGTTGATCAGTAGTCTCCAGCCATGTGAAATAGAGGCTGGGAGAGCACCTGGCAGGAATGTTTCATCTGTCATCCTCTCTGGCACACAGCAGAATGGCTAGTGAACTTTTGTCAAGACATTCCTACCTTTGGAGGTAGGGGATAGGGTCCAACACAGAAGTGTTTAGAAAGGTACATAGGTGGTTCTAATGTTCCCCAGAGGCAGAAAATCTCTCCCTTAGACATGCTTTACATACTCCCTAAGGAGACTTTCTACTCCTGCAAAGAGTTAACGGTCTTAGAAACCCACAGGGGAAGTTCTGCCTCTAGGTCACTATAAGTTGGAATTGACTCGGTAGCCATCAGAAGTACAGCTTTGTTGCAGCGTCCTATGCTGGCCTGGTCACGAATAGTCCTTTGTCTTCAGAAGCAATCAAAGAGATGACCTCACACTATCTGGAAAAGAAAGGGCCATAAAGAATGAGGGATCTCACTGAAGGATTATATTAAGTATGACTGTTCTTAGCTTTAGTGATAGCTTAGTCATCAAAAGATGAATGAAGATCTTTTTTTT